>NC_044246.1:27897786-28540478 GCF_003957555.1 Calypte anna
TGTGGGTATAACCTTTTGCATCTTCATGGAAGGTAGGAAAGGAGACTTGCTTGGAGACATACGATTTTCCAAAGAGCGCTGGAAGGATGCTGGACTTGGAGCTCTAGAGATGTGGTTTGGCATAGAGGGTGGCGTCTGGTAAGATGACTGAGGAGGTCTAGTGATAGGCTGCATGGAGGCTGAGGATGACATATAAGAAGGCTGACGTTGGTTGACATGAGAAGGCCACTGACTCTCGTGGTTTATCCTCTGGTCAGGTACCATCATATCATCAGTGCGATTCATCCCTGGATACGGCGGGGCCTGTGCAGGGCCTCCTGGACCTTGCCTGTTCTGGTAAGGGTAAGGCATATCATTTCGTGTTGGCCACATGTTCTGCTGAGGACCTTCGCTGGAAGATGACGACTGCATGGGGCCACCAATCATCTGGGGAGGTATTCCATGCTGCTGCATTTGTCCTGGGCCCTGCATCCTCTCCCTGTTATATGGATACGGATACTGTCCCTGCATGGGCCTCCTGTCAGGCCCTGTGTAAGCGTTGCTGTACTGGTTATACATTTCCTGCTGCTGGTTGCCATACTGCATGTTGTACATATCCCCTTCATGGCGTTTGGCTGGAGGCCCGTACATGCCATCCATGTGTCGTTTATAGTTCTGAAAAAAAATTTTGGAAAGAAGATGTGTCACTTTCACTCCATGCACAATATAAATATATTGGCTGAAAGCTTGTTTAAAGAGCTGAAGGCTATTAGTTCTGGAGGCATCATGCTGATCCCAGAGTTGGGCATGCAGTGCTGTGGTTAGGCTTGATCCAGTGCTTGCTTTTCAAGTCTCTGTTTTGAAGTGCTTATAACTTAATACTAAAAGGAAACCTATCCTTGGGCTAAATTTTCTTATACTTGCTCTCATTTTCTCCCTTTCCTTTTCCTTTCCTATCTGTCAGATTAAATTCTACTGGTCACTTCAGACATGCATGAAAAGGCAAAGGTTCTCACCAACTGAAATATTTTCACTTCTTTTTTATGGTTAGTCTACTGAAGAAAATCTTAAAAAAAATTCAAAACCACTCAGTGATCTTTTTCAAGGGGACAAGCTCTGAGTCAACTCTTAATATAAACAGGATATGCTGCAAGTATGCAATGTCTGAAACACTGGAACTTATGACAGGCCATAGGCTGCTCACGTAAACTAAATGTATTAGTAGGAGAAAACATTCTGCTGCATTTGCTGCTCTGTATTAATTCCCATGACCACGATCCTGTTTTGGTAATCATCCCTCTTCCCAAGTCATCCTCATCACATTTAATTTACTCTGAGATTATTACAACAAATGGTCACATCTGAATGTGCCATTCTATCTTATGCAGATTCTTATCCTGCTGATCAGTGATGGGTTAAGCAATGTAACTAAGAGCTGCCACCTATGCTTTATTCCCTTTTTGTTTCTCACCTTCTCAAGTGGGGAATGTTGTGCAAGGAGAAGTGTTTTACCCTGGGGGGAACTGAGTTGTTTTAAATCATAAAGCTTGTATGTATTTATGTTGAAGATGGCAGAACAAAAAAATAAAAAAAGACATGTTGCAGTTTGAGGGGGAGGTGGTAAGGTTTGCAGTGGTCCTTAGTTCCTGTGGGAGTTTGTTCCACAGTTCAAACCACACTGAGTGCTCTGAAGCAAAAAATGTGAATTAAATGGGTGATTTTTTGAATATATGATCTATGGCAAATTCAAAGTTATGTCTCCCCTGGAAACTGTAGGTCAGTCATACTGCACAATGTATACTAATGTACTAGAGTTAAGATCAGATAAAATTCTGTATGTATGCATCATGGATCAGTTAGAACAGCTCTGGGATTCATAAATTCATCTTCCAACTTTGGAGGACATAAAACTACAAATACTATATTGTATGAAAGGGTTTTTTTTGTTTTGTTTTGTTTGTTTTTTTAAACTCACTATAGAGCTCTCTGGCTACCTGAGAAATACCTATTTTCAGCCTTACATGAAGTACCTGCTGTTGTAAATTCGACCCTGGGGAACAATTTATACATTAAGAACTGACTTGGCAGTCACCACACCTCAAAAGGTGCTGTTTGTTTTGCCACAGCAACTAAGAGCACTTAAAGTAGACACTTGGGAAGGTAGTGTGTGCCTTCTGAAAGTGGCTCAGCACTCCTGTACAGGTAATGGCAACACAGTTAATGGTGACCAGCCTGGGGGACACCGATGCACCTGAGCTTCCTCCTCTCCTGTGTAAATGTTCAACAGGAGACTGAGGCTGGACAATGCGTGTCCCTCCACACCTAGCAGCAGACAGGGAGTCACCAACACAGGGAGACTTCCATGTTATTAGCTCTCGGGGTAGGAGCATCCCTACAGCAATTGAAAAACCTGGCTCAAAGTGCTTCGTTAGCTGCAGGAGTTCATGCTCCAAGTACCTCCTCCTCAGGTCATTCCCTAGCCTTCAAGTTGCAAATAAAGCTTTGAAAGGGCCATTTTTCACATTCTTCCTCACTATAGTGAGTTTGTATCACTATATATAATGATATTGATATAACTATATATAGTGATATAAACTCACCACAGAGTGAGTTTTAGGAAATTGAAAACGTGGCAGCCTATTCTCTATCAAAATGAAGAAGTGGAAGCCTCCAGGAGTCAAAGGGTGAAGTCAAGGCCAGCCAGGATTCTTCCCTTCATTCTTCACTGCATTTTTGCATTACTGCATTTTACATTCAAAAGTCATTGTACAAAGCATACAAACAGCACTAAGGATGGGGCCAGATATATTTTTACAAATTCTAGCTGTCTCCTTGCTTAAATGAACAAGTAGTTAATATATTCCCTGCATACATTAGCATGGAATATCACAAACTGTAATGTTATATATCTTTCCAATTTCCCCACTAAATCACCTAGACCGCTAGCATAAGCTCATCATAAAGAATAAGAAAACAGATTTTTTGATTGTGCTATTTTGGGGATGTTATGAACCAACTAGATAAGCAACAAATTCTGAAATGGAAATTTATATATATTTTCAGTACAGTGCAACTGAAGATCTCTTTTAAGTCCCCTCCCCACATATCTTAGTAAAAGTCAATCCCAAACTGAAAAGGACTATCTGAAATTGGCCGAAAACCAGCTTACATTTGAATTTTTATACTGTAAGGAAATGCTTTATATTTTTAAGCTAACTTCAATTATTTTATCACTAGAAGTGCATTAATAACATGCAGGATGAAACTCGGATCCTGTTGGAGTCAGTGCTATTGACTTAATGAGATTTTATCCACATGGTATTAATGATATACCTAACAAAAAACCATCTTACTAATTAATAAAATTTGTATTTTCAAAGTTATTACACAGATAGGGAGAATGGAATATACAAATGTTTAAACTGTTCTCAATACTAGTAATATTCTCTCCCCTGTATTTGTACTATATTAGTAGTAGAGTTAACGTGGGGAATGTGCTATCTGATCTTTAATAAAGACAAGTGTCTTATATGATCTACCTCAGCACACTAAATAATTGAGAGTGCTGCACATTTTACTTTTTTCCAGTCTATGTTGGGTCCAACTTGGCTTCATGGCATTAAGTTAGGTCCCTTCAACCTGCCAGCCTAGCAGCTTTCCTATTTGTTTCTGGAATGAGGCAGCATCACTTCACTAGCCTACCAATTATAGTCTCCCAGTCTGCCGGTTGGTAACTTGGGACAGTCACTTGATAAACATCCAAAGCCATAGAACATCTGTTAAAATTTACAGTTTTCCAGTGTAATGAACACTTTTTTGTATGGCTGCATAGCCACTGCTTATCCATATGGGCTGTGATTTTGACCAGAACTACAGTGCTTCTCTGTGCCAAAAGACATACATTGTATAAACATTCTGAATGTATACAGAATTTTGGGGTGACATTTATTAAACAAATGTTATGAATCCAGTTTTTTTTCCCCTCTCCTACCTGCTGCTGTGGATACATTCCAGGCTGATGTCCTCCATATGGTGGCTGTCCTGAGGGAGGTCCTTGTCCTGGATACTGCTGCCCGTATGGTTCATGCCTAAAATGAAGCATTCAAATCAACACTTAGAGCTGCTGGAATTTTGAAGCCATCAGGAACAGCAAAGGACTCTGATGACCGTGGCCCTTAAATATATTTGCCATTTGGAAACAAGGTGAAAGTACAGTGCGATAGGGTCCTGAGCCTGATGTAGTTAAGCTCTGCTGGAGCTAATGGTGGAAGGAAGGAAATAAAGCAGAGAGAAGAAAGGAGAAACTCTGAAATGAAACAGAGATCTGGAAGCATCAGTCAGGAATGCGAACAAGGTACGGTCAGTCAAGAGGTAGGAAAGGCAGCTGCAGTCACTGGGAACCTGGGTGGAGGAGTATCTGATGCACAGCTCAAAGGCTGAAAGTCAAAATTCTTGTGTTTTAATGAGTCAGTCTCCAAACAAGAATATAATCAATAGTTAACTGTTGATTTAAAGTGAAATCGTGATTTAGTCTGATGGTAGCAACAGAAAGTGAGTACAATTTCATTACAGTATGTAGCATTTAAATACATCATCACTGAGTAAAACCAGTACTCATAATTTTGCTTATGTTCATATAATTTTTAATTAAAGCTACATAATGAAGTATACACATAAGAGGCAGACTTGCATTGCACTTGGAAACTTACCTGTGGCTTTTAAGACCTCTGTGGAGCACTACAGTGCAACTGCAATATTTTTAGCACATGTGAATGAAACTTAGGTTGCTGAAATGAAGTACTTGGAAAGTATTAAGACTAATAAATAACACTGTATTGCAGACCAATATGTCAGTAATTCATCTCTGTACACTACTAGTGAGAACGTCCCTACACTTCAATTACAATTATGGAAGTAATATATCAGGGAGAGTCAGAGAAACAGAAGACTGGGGAGCTTGATGTGTTCAAAGAACTACTGGGACCTTATTTTTCCAGAAGCATAGAAAATTCACATTTTTTGAGAATTGATCAGAGTGAAAGCAATAGCTATTCAGTATCTCCTACAATTATGACATGGATCGAGGTAAATTACTTAATGGAATTTAAAAGAACAATATAACTGACATGAGAATAATCTACAGATGTCCAAGATGGTACATGCAAGAAACGAAAACTGAGCAGAGGTTCCTGTATGGTGTACATAGGGGAAAATTTCCTAAATGTTCAATTTGTTAGCCACAGGATAGCCACAAGCCAGGTGAAGTTGTGGAAGCTTCAGAACTGGTGTCATTTAATGCTGCTCTGGAGAACTTGCACCTATAAAAGCTGTTGGCAGGAAGATGCACAAGGCAGGATGTATACACCTCTTCTAAGACCTTTTGATTCTAAGGCTACACAAAGTCAACTGATTCAGCCAAGTCTCTGTCCCTCGTCCCCACAAGAAACTGAACCAACTTCAGTGAAAGCCTAAATGAGAACAACCAAAACAGAACACACCAAGAGGTCACATATTCTGTCTGTGTGCTCTCAGAGCTGGTTATTGCAGATATTACAAACAGAGAAATCGGTGTTCACCTTTGCTGGCCAGGGTAACGATTAGGAGAGTACATGCTTGGGTCACTGTTTGAAGGCACCATGTTGCTTTGACCAGGTGGTCCCATACTGCCTTCAGGACCCAGCCCATGATCCGACCTAAAAAAATGACAAAGGAAACCTCATTCTGTAAAAAGCACTTATTCTCCAAAATTGCCAACAAAATAAATCAAACCATGCCCCTTAAAAGAAAATATACTCTTGATTTATCACCTTCCATGGAACCCTAACTCTCCCTGACTCCCCAGCAATGTGACCTGTTGAACAATATGATTACACTAGTGTTACTTTACATATCTACTACTTCCAACTACTGACTGAAAACTACTCTGCTGTAACACTTAGAAGACCCACACTGTACCACTGTGGCTACCATCAGGAAACAAAAGCAAAGCTAAAGTACACAGCCTAATGAAAGTGAAAGCCAGAGCTGCAAAACCTTCCAGAATACTTAATATAATCTAAACATTCTGAAAGCATTCTGCTTGCTATACCAATGCTTAGACATCCATGATTTTACTCATTTTTTTTCCCCAAAGTCTTTCCCAGGATAAACATAAGAGGAACAAATTTAATTTGTGTACTTCACTGAAAGACAAATTTATCAGGGTACTGATGGCCACAGTACAAGATTGGTGTCCCTACAGCTCAGCCAACAAACTCCAGACTCTCCAAGGTCAGTTCACCAACAGAATACAAACCAGACATACTTTAGCTGTTTTGTTTTTCATAAAAAGCCCACCAACAACTATTTAGGTGAAAACATGGCCAGAAGACTAATTCAAGTGTTATTTATGCTATCCCAGCCAAGCTGCCAGTTGAAGGTAGCTGTCAAACACACTGATCTTTGCTGATCTGCTGCAGCTTGGGTGAATTCTACAGTGTGACAATTCCTCCTCATTTATTTCTGTGAACAGCTAGACTCAAGTCATTACCAGTGGCTGGAATTCCAGTGATTTAGCAAGATGCTAGGAGAAATGGAGGCTGCTGTGTTCTCTGCAAGGTGCAATGGGAAAATGAAAAGGGGAGAGAAAAGATCATTTTCACTAATGGGTTTTGCTTTTTCCTGAAGATTGACTCACCTCCTGTCATAGCCACTTCCATAGGAGAACTGCTGTCGCTGGCTCATGCTCATGTTGGACATTGCTCCAGATGGACTCTGGTTATACATATCTTGTATTCCACTGTTAGGCATTTGTCCAGGGGTCATGAAAGGCTCATTGCTTCCAGGCACTGCAACAGTAAGGGAAATTAAATGTATTAGGCTGAGTGTTTGAAGATATCTTTCTATTAAATGATGTATTTTAAAATAATGTTCAGATCCCTAACTCTGCCAAAGAGAATTAGCTGGTGTCTGACAAGCTCTCCAGGGTCTGATGAAAACACATGAAGCAGCACCACTACCAAGATGATGGTTATAATATTAAGGAGCTGCAAGTGAGGAAAGTAATCTCATCCTACAGAACTGAGCTCATCAGGCACCAGGCAGTTTCTTCCCTGCAGTCTTCATAGCTGAAGATGAACTCACTCTTAAACAGTGCTAAGTATGGACACAAACTGAAATCTTACAAACCAGATGAAAGCACATCTCATAGTCTGCACTACAAAGTTGTCAAAATCAGGCTCTTCTTTTTCCCATAAAGCCTTCATACACACATGTATACCATAATTCAGGTCTGGAAAGGATACTATATCCTAATGTAGCTTCTCAAGCAGGATGGGCATATTCTACAGCTCCAAGAAAGGCACATTGACCACTATCATTGGATATAAATCCCCAAGCAAGTAGAGGATGAGACTCTATCTGTTAGCCTTTCAGAGTAGATACTGCACAGAGGCATTTCTGTTTCAGCAGAATAAATGTGAAATATACAAGACAGGGCAATTAATTGAATCTCACACAGATATAAAACCTAAAGTGAAAGGCAGAGAGGGTTTTCCCCTCCTCCAACTGTGTCCATAGTCCTGGCAAAAGGATGTAAAGGGAAGGTTTTAAAAAAAAAATCACATCAGATTAACTATCTCTTTCAAAGCATCTCTGGACTTCATCACACATCTTTCTTCCCCCGATTGTTGGATGTCGTCTTCCCATTTCTCCCCTTTGCTCCCTTTCAGTTTCTGCTTTCTCAGTTTCATCTCCTCCATCTGCTCTTTTCTTTACAGCCACTGTGAGCCTTGCTTTTATTCTTTCCTCCTACTTTTCCATATACAAGGCATGCAAGACTGATTAATTTTTAAGCACATTTTACAAATATCCACAAAACCACCTGTAGGTTAAGTGGGGGACAAAAGTCAGGTTTGACATTAATTTTGATTTTTGCTTTCTAAAAATAAACAAACTTTGACTGTGTTTATCACCTTTTGTCACGGGTTGTCCAAGTGAGAAAAAAAATAGCTTTCATATTCTGAAAAATATGTAAACTGAGACAGAGAGCATTAGGAGACTTGCTCAGTTCTGCACAGTGAATTCCCAATTCAACCCTACCACAATCAGGCATGTTGCTTCACCACTTCATATTCCAGCACTGAAGTCCAGCATGTGATTTGCAGAGTATCTGTCCACAGAAACGCATGGTGTGGCATAAAATCGAACTCTCTGAATTTATGCCATTTGCTGAAATGTATTTCTACAAGCATTTTTAGGACTCTGTTAAGTCTAAAATAAACTGTGAGGCTGAGAGGGGAAAATATGACCAGACCAAAATGAAACACAATTGCACTTCACCTCTCTCTTTGCTACAAGGATACCATTTTACCAATGGCAAAATCAGCAAAGTAAAAAAGCTCATTCTCAGCAAGGGAACATCTTGAGTACACAGAAGTAGGAAGCAACATTTATGCTCCCACAAAGAAAGTACCTTTTCTCATTCCACCGAAAGGATCTTTATTCGGCTCATATGGCATCCTTCCCATCATATCTGGCATGTTTATTCCCTGCTGGTATGGTGCATTTGGCGTCATGGAGTTTCGCTTCGGGAATGCTGAATCGCTTACATCAGAAAAGGGATCATGGACACTGACTGCGCTGTTTCTAGCAGAGAAAAAGGAGGCATCAACATCATGGTGTGCTCATCAGAACTGTGAAAACAGGCTGGACAGTAACACACTCAGCCCATGATGCTGTGGCACTGCAGGATATGTCTGAGGAAGACACAAAAAACTTCCACAATGGACAACTATTTTAAAAAATCTACACTGTTTTCCCCAAGCTTCTCTGGCTACTTACCTTTGAGATCAGAAGTTTTAATCTAATATAAATGTGCATGTTCCTATTATTCATGTAGAAGTTTAAACACTTCTGAAATTTCAGTAAGCTGTTTTTCTCACTACCCAAAGGCACTGAACTCCACAGGTTAATTATATGCTGTGTCAAAATAGTATTATTTTTATCAGTTTTGTATTTATTACCTTTCAAATTTACCAAGTATCCCATTGCTCTCCTTCTAGAGGGAAGACTAAACATCAACACTTGATTTACCTCCTAAACACCATGGGAAGGGGCACTAACTTTCACTTTCATGGTTGTAGCCAGCTTTATTCTCAAGCCCTTAAAACCTGTCTTGAAAAATAGTTTCCCTGATAATGATCAGATATACCCGTAATGCAAAAGAAAATTTTTTACATAGTGAAAGAAAACTCAGTCTGAATTACAGATTATTAAACAACATTCATGTAACCCTTTCTTCACTATCACAAATAAAGAAAAAAAAGTCTTTAAAGTTTGAAGGGACTGTACAAAGTTTAGAACTCAGCTATGTTCCAGCTGAAGTCAACAAGAATTTTCTTTGCTGGACTTCAGTGGGTTAACAATCCTTAAGGAATGGTGAGATGGCTTCACTTCAGATTATGTTGGTGTGTGATTTACATCACATGGAACTGAAAGGGATCTCTTGATCCATCCAGTTGAATCCTTTGCTATCTCACCTAACCACTGTTACTACATACACTTTTCATAATTTGAATTTAAGTAACACCTTAAATCCACACATTTTTACTACCCTGTTTTTAGTATAAGTGCAATCTAGATCCATACCTTTCTAGTACTTAGACATGACCTAAGCAAATCTAACCAAACTCCTTTATCTTCCTGTTCCCTTCTCACCCCACCAATTTTTCTCTAGAATCCATTACAATTTGATTTCCTCCTTCCTGAGCATGAACATCAGATCTGTATACCAGAGGAGGACAGGGTATGCAAGGAAAGGAAGGTTGTGGTTCTAAATTGGTGCTGCTGGGTTCTACCATCCTCTCTACTCCTCACATATTCATGTCTGGCTTTGCACTGCTGCTCATCTGATCCTTTTTAGAAAGCTAATGCAGCTCCTACTCCTTCTTCCCTTTTCCTCTCTCTTCTCCCAAAAGAAATAATTTTCTGCCTATTTTAAGCCTGAGTGGTTCACCACAGAATCAGATGAATGCCCAAGCAGTCGGGGAAGACTGGCTTAAAGTGCTGTAGAACAAAAAAAGAAACTAAGTTATTTTCATACCTGCCACCCTGCATAGGTGTCATCTGTCCATGAGGTGTTGATGCTGGTGTTGGGGGCTTCAAATCGCCTGGCACTTCTGTCATGGAATTGCTACCAGTAGACTGTGGAGTCTGTGGGCCTTGTAAGGAACCAGAATTAGCTGGGAAGTTAAAGAAAAAGGAAATATTAAAGGGCAGCAGATGAATTCCTGTGGAAATAATAATCATCAAGGAAAGAAATTGCTTCTTTCCCCTATAAGATTTCTTATATCATGCATCTCAGTACTTTGTAACTTCCCAAAAATCCTCTGAGACTAGGATATGCTGTGCACTGATAGTCATTGTCTTTCCCAGAACCATGAATTTAATCTGCTGCCTGAAGCAACATGAATAGAAATCATCTGGATGAAGGATCATTTAAATCAGAGGTCAGAGATACAAAGTTAATTGTCTATAGTTTACAACAGAGTAAATGAAGGTTGTTCTTTGGCACAGCTTCTTTATATAATCCCTAGCACAACACATGTTTATAAGGCAAATTTCCACCAGAAGCTTTTCCTCACAAATGTAAGCTATTATATGAATATAAATTCAAAATGTCATTTACCACTAAGAGGCAGGTATTTCCATGGTGAAATGGAAAAGTACTATCGACATACTGCAACCCTGTACCACCTTTGAGACATCATGGCAAAAGACTGTATTTAGGAAAGCAAAAGGCAATCTGGGGTAAGAACAAAGCAGAATTTGAACAGGAGGCTGTAGCTAACACTCCTAAGAAAACTGTAAAACTAGCAAAGGACATCTTAACAAAACTGTTGATCACTGGAGAGTGTAGCAAGACCAGGTCAGTTCTGCAAAGCATCTACCTCATTTGCAAAAACTTCTATGTTGAGATCTCACAAAGCAACAGAGTACCTGCAGTACTCTCCCCCTTAACTGTGGTAAATAGCTATATTCATTATAGGACAAGGTGTGTAGCAAAGTGTGCAATGTTCTGTTATGATGAGACTGATTAGCGCTAAGGGCATTCATAGAATAGAATCATAGAATTGGCTGGGTTGGAAGTGACCTCTGAGATCATCAAGTCCAACCCTTGATCCACCACCACCACGGTTACTAGACCATGGCACTGAGTGCCACATCCAGTCTCTTTTTAAGTATCTCCAGGGACGGAGAATCCACTACTTCCCTGGGCAGCCCATTCCAATGCCTGATCACCCTCTCTGTAAAGAAATTCTTTCTAATGTCCAACCTAAACCTCCCCTGGCACAACTTAAGACCGTGCCCTCTTGTCTTGCTGAGAGTTGCCTGGGAGAAGAGACCAACCCCCACCTGGCTACACCCTCCTTTCAGGGAGTTGTAGAGAGTGATGAGGTCTCCTCTGAGCCCCCTCTTCTCCAGGCTGAACAGTCCCAGCTCCCTCAGCCTCACCTCACAGGGTCTGTGCTGGATCCCTTCACCAGCCTGGTTGCCCTCCTTTGGACCTGCTCCAGCACCTCAATCTCCTTCCTGAACTGAGGAGCCCAGAACTGGACACAGTACTCAATCTGTGGCCTTACCAGGGCTGAGTACAGGGGCAGAATCACTTCCCTGGACCTGCTGGCCACGCTGTTCCTGATACAGACCAGGATGCCACTGGCCTTCTTGGCCACCTGGGCACACTGCTGGCTCATGTTCAGCTTCCTGTCAATCCAAACTCCAAGGTCCCTTTCTGCCTGGCTGCTCTCCAGCCACTCTGTCCCCAGCCTGTAGCACTGCATGTGGTTGTTGTGGCCAAAGTGCAGGACCCGGCACTTGGCCGTGGATTAAACGAATACATCATAGAAGCTTATGATAAAATACATCTAGACCAGTCTTTACAGAAGACACTGTAGTTACTGTTTCCATATGACTGCTGAGGAGAAACACCCCCCCCCAAGCCCCAAAGATCTAACCCAGTAGTTTTCTAATTTATATAGACATGGCTTTGGCTTGAGAAGCCATGGCTTTGGCTGTCATGTAATCATTTTATAGTGCCTGGCTATCTGCATTCAACAACCAATTAACAAAACTTTTTAAATTACTATTAGATGTAAAACTGGAACAAGCAGTATGGGCTTTCTTCTGTATGTGCAAGGGAGAGTAATTTATAATTGACTCAAAATCATGGAACACTCATCATCTTGACAGGCAGAGCTTGTTTTTAACTGAAAAACACCTTTTTTATATGTGTTTCATTTATATCTGTAACACATGTTCCACTATCTGGAAATCAGTCTCAGCAGCAAGTGCATATGTAAAATCCACATTGTGTAGACCACACTGTTCTTGTCCTCAGCTTTCTGAGGCATGTTTAGATTATGCTCAGATAGTAATAAGGGTCAAAAAAAGTTTAAGAAAAGCTCTCTGATTGCATTAATACAGTAACAACAACATTTGCAACAACTTATGCTACAGCTGAATGAAGGCTATAATAAAACAAATCCATATGACAATAAAAAGATCATCATGTTCACATAAAATGAGCCCTTTATATATATTACCCCTGAGTGAGCCAGAATCATTCTCCTGCCCTTGAGCTTTAAACAAGCCTAGGTTATTTCTAAAAAGCTTGAAAACATTTCTGAATTAAGCTACGCATTGTCACATAACATCTTGTTATATTAGAACCATGTAAGTAAGCATCTGTGTACCCATATATAGCCCTGCATATTTCTCCTCCAGTGGTGTATTAAACAGCAACTGAGTTCTTCCAAATCCTACCTGCACATGAACCTAAAATTCATATGTAAAGTAAACCTAAATAAACCAAGTAAAATATTTCTCCTGTATTTATGGGCTGCATTAATACAGAAACTTTATTATGATTAACAATGTATTTTATATAATCATCTTAGGCAAGGAAAGGTTTGACACCAAAAAGAAGACATCCAGCTGAGAAGCTGCAAGTCAAATATCCACCTGGTCAGTGGTGATGATAGGGTTGGTTATTTTCCCCTTGCTTTTTTTCTAAATGACTGATTATAAACAGCTGAAAAAATGCAAAGCAAATGGTATGATGAAAAGTGCAATGTTTCTGCTTTGTTAATACACGTATGTCTTGATGCCCCTTGGGTCATGGACACTTATACAGAATAGGGACAGCAGGTGTTTAAATTTCTGGAGTAGGTCATCAGTTACCAAGAAGACCCCAGGTGTGGATATGACCTACAAGCAACCACAAAGACAACTATTTCTCTTATACACTCACAGGTAACTGAATACTCCATCTATTTTTCAGAAATAGCATCAATGTAAATAGCAAATTCCTTGAGAAACAATACGGTAACTTTTAGTGGTTATGGTTGGTAGTGCATGTACAGTTTTTTAAGAAACTCAACTTTCAATTGTAGGATGTAATTTTCAGGACCTTTGCCAAGTCTCAAGAAATAATTCTCATGGATATTCCCCTCAAGCTAATTTTGTTTTGCATGTTTGCAGCTGTAACTAGCCAGCTTTTTCTAAGAATATGTCTTCAAAAATATATGGCTCTCTTCTGTTGTCCTCAAGAGAAATATTTTCTGAGTTTTCCAAGCCAAGTTTATATCTGGTCACCTTTTCCACACACAGCACCAATGGTCCCTTCATTGTCTGGAGGAAAGACTTGGTGGTAATGCTGGGGACATGCCTGTGACAGAGAAATTACTCTTGCTGTTCCAGAGTTTATTATTATTTATTTGGTCAAATAAATTTGTGAACTAGCTTGTCATACATTCACTGGCTGGATTTCTGAAGATCCTGTTTGCACTTACTACAAGGTGGGAGTGAGGAGAACTCTCACTGTAGTTCAGATCTCAGGTTGATCTGGGCAATCTTGCACATGGAGCTGAGAACAAGAACCTACAACCCGGAATCCAACCTATACAAGTTCTCATGGTTACAACTGGAGTTTGGAAAACTGGTACCCAGAATTAGTGTATGCTGTAAATTTTCTGGTAGCTCAGTTACTCTTTTGTAGAATGGGAATCATACTGCTTTCCCTCTTCGATGGGTATTGCAAAAGCTGGTAAATGCTTTTTAAGGACTTCAAAAACAGTTGATGTGAAGATGAGAAAAAACAAGGAGTAAATTTACAACTCTCTGAGTCTGGTTGAAAACAATACGAATAAGGGCCACTTGGAAAAGTGAGGATACCGAAAAGCTCTGCATTCAGTGAGCACTGTTTATTCTGTGCACTGAATGACAAAGGCATTTCAAAGAAAAAAATCTCAACATGACTGTGTAATTAAGAGAGTACTGAACTGTATAAGCACAAGGAAACATAATTAAGGTTGCAAAGATTGTATCTCACTTCTGGCATTTCCTAACTTCTGAGCATTTGACTTTGCATCAAAGCAAAACACACTTCAAACAGCTCTTGGATATAGCATGTGCACACAGGTGCCTGCATGCACACATTAAATGCTAAATAGTTACATTCTCTTACACATACATTTTACACACTTTGCTATTACCAATTTTTTATGGTTAAAGAATATGAAAACAACCCTCTTCTCTGTAAGAAAATACTGTATTTAATTTTCCTGTTTCACCTTAATTCTTACATTTGGTTAGCAGCTCTGAAATTTTTACACCAATCTATGGTAGATATTTAATTTTGATAGTGGACATTCTTAAATAGAAACTGTATACTTTTAAAGTGCTTCTTTAGCTTCAGTATTAAACAGAGAACTAAGAAGGAAGACAAACAACCATGTTCTTTTAGAACGGGTAATCTCTGCTGAAATGGTCCTGCAAGTGACTTGGGGATGTCCAAGAAAAAGTACCTAAGTGTACATAGCTACTGAATTCTTTATCTCACATCAACACCTAAGCAACAGAAGTGTTGTAACAGATAGGTAGGGACATGCATTTAACAATAGAAAGTCCTTCCAAAATTAAATAATACTAACATCTTTGTCACTGAGAAGCTGAGTGAGGTCCTACAAACTCTTCCACAGCTCAGTCAACGACATCTGCTGTCCTTGTCATCATGGAATTACAGCACTGGCACAGCTTTTTCCTTGCAAAACCCACGTGGCTTTCAGGAAAGACCCTTTATTTACCAGAACAGTAATATGCAGTTAAAAAAAAAATAAATTTCTCTTGCCAGGAATTTCTACCCCTCAGGAAAGAAAAAAAAAAAAAAAAAGACAAGAAGAATGCAACCTCTTGAAACTCCATTAATATGAGGCCTGACATGCTCTCTAGGATATCCCTACCTTTTGCCAGAAGCTACAAAGGTATACTCTAAAGTAAACAATGGAAAGGTTACTGAAGGTTAAGTACATTCACATACTTCAGAGTGAACAGCCAGCCACCATGCTGGGAAGATAATTTACCCAGCATGAACCCAGTGCCCCAGTGAGGCCGGGCTGGGGGCCACTGGCTGCGGCAGGGCATCCCCCCCAGGGTGGGTCCAGGTGCAAGCATAGGAGCACCTCTGCCTGTCCTCCCACCCCGCCCTCCTAACCCCTCACCCATCCATCTTCAGTGGGGATTCCCTGGCTGTCCTTATGACACGCTCCATGACATCACCTGCCTGCTAATAATAGCTCTGCAGTCAGCCACCCGCCGGCAGAGACGGATGGGTTTGGTTACAGAGGAGCTCGGTGAATGGCTGTGTCGTGTCGCGTCCCCCCTCACCCCGCCATCCCCCTCCCCAAGTTGTTTCTCTGCTGCCAAGGAAACACGCCGGTAACACGCTCTTGGCCAGCTCTTCCTCCTGGATTCCAGCGCAAGCACACGATTTCCCAGGTTTGCTGTCATGAAATCTCTGGTGACATCAGGGCCAGCTGCTGAGTGTTACTCAGGAGCATCCTCAGCCCTACCACTGCGGTCACTCTGTTCAGTCAGTGCACAATAAACGCTCAGTCTGTCATCTCAAGAGCTGCGCACACATTATTGCACGCTGAAGCTAAGAACTTAGAGCACTGCATTGGGAAATAACTCCTTCACATTGATGCTCTTTTGAAATGTGTTCTCCAGCACCCACTAGTGCTTAGCATAATGGCCCCCAGAATGATTTTCAGCTTAGAACTTGCCAAATAATTTGTGCACATATTGGTCAAAACCAGTAATACGCATGATGAGCAGCGCATTTTGTCTTTGCACCCACTTCTAGAAAACACTGAAGACCTTGAAGGATGCTTACACAAAGACTTACAATCCCTCTTTGTCTTATGACGGATTTTCTGCGCAACAAAAGAGAAAACAGTTGACATGGGCTGCAGCACTGACCCAACAACCAGGATGTAAGGCCAGCAAGGGTCCTCTAACAACTAGTTTGTCATAACAACTGGGCATCTGTTGCTGGTCTTCACTGTTGTTCCTTACCCAGATAATTTAAGCTGTGATACAAGGGTCTCAGCTTACTACAAGTGTGTCTCCAACTTGCACAGCCTCAGAGCACTGCAAGCCACACCAGAACACACTCAGGCCACATTCACTTCCTCTGTTTGGGAGTTCTATGAAAGAACAGAAGAGGCTCTGACACTAGTATAATGCCAGAATATTTATTAAAATAGGCAGGTAATCCTACCCCTACCTTGGCTGCTGTACAAACCCTGTACTGAAAAAGTCAACCAGCATGCCACTCTGCTGCTCTACTCTCTCTCCTTTTTTCAACTTTTGATGATTGCTGACACTATCCTGAATTGCACTGTACATAGCATTTAACTCCTTTATGTACCATTTGCCTTATTAATGAGGTAAAAAACAGAATTAATGAGAGAATCAAAAATACAGTGTTAAAAGCAAATGGACTAACACATGGATCCAGACCACTACCTGGCAGTCCCCTAGATTTAACTTACACTTTACATGCTTTCCCTGGATGGGAATCTCCTCACCGTGGTTCTTGCACTGTTTTCTACCATTCCCTCTTCAATTGCATTCTAAAGGTCATCTGTGAGGCATTTTCCCACCTTGCATAACAGTTACCTAGGAGCTACATCCACCTAGGACCTGAATTCTTCCTTTGTACTAAGAAGGCTGCCAGTCCTTCTATTCTTATGCCAGTCCATATATATTCTTATGAGCAACTGAAATACCTAGTTTTGTAAGTTTTATGAAGATGAGGTGATTCTTAAACTCTCATGACCCTGATTTCATAGCACCTGCTGGTTAGAATTGGACAAAATACACCACCTTCCCTTCTGATACAAGTCCTACTTTTTAATCAGAATTAACTTCAGCTCTAATACTGTATCTAGTTCTCTGAAAATGGATTTGGCTTCAAAGTGGCTCTGCCTACCCTGAGCTAACAGCACAAGAGAGGCTAATGGTCGAAGCAAGGACCTTTGGAGGCTGCTTCTTGTTGTTCTGGGCTCCTGTTCCCTCTGAATGCGAAAGAGTAACAGATTATCTAACATACATCGTCAACTCTACTTCTTTTGTGCAGCTAATAGGTTAATGTCAGTATACACTAAAGAAAAAAGAGCAAGAAAAAAAGCTGACTATTAAAGACAACTGGCTTGTGCTCTCTGTAGCATCTATACCTCAGCGGGATTTCATGTACTAAAGCTGATACACACTGGGAAAGCTTTTCTCCATACAGAAGTGCAGTCCATTCAGCGACACGAGCTCTTTTCTCACCAACAAAACAAACCTTGAGATCTTTGCTTGCTTCCCTCTCTTCCAGTCTCTATGTCCTGCTGTGTTTTTATTTTAGAAAAATAGTTTCATTTCTCCTCATGGACAGCTTGCTTGAATGTTATGATAAATTTAAATGAGGATGTTGCCATTTTCATCTGGAGAGTCATGGTGCAAAAGGACCCTCGCAAAGTGCTAAGCCTGACATTTCTTTTCCTTTGTTTCAGATTTATGTATTTAAATAATAGTTCTGCATCAAAAAATTCAGCCAATTTACTGTGAGCATCCCTGAACCAAATACTGAGAGCAGTGTTGGAGGGAAAGGGGTAAAGGAGGAGAAACAGATGAGTTTCCTCTTCACTCTCTTTAACAAGTCTAACAGTTTCAGCTCCCCTTACCAGCCTTCTCAGGAGGTGTCAGGCACATCCAACGTCATAAATTTTTTTCAGTGGTGCACAATCAAGACACTCTATGTTCATTTCATTCAGATAACAGACTTAACTTTTAGTACCAAGTATTCCTCTCCATCTTCTAAACTGGCCTTGCTAAGTAATCTAGTTATCTTCTCTGTTAAATAAGCAACATTAAGCTGTTATAGTTATTGTTAATAACTCCAGGTGTTAACAATGTGAAGGAACCATTAAAGGTATTACACGAAGAGGTACCTAGGAATATTTTAATGAAACATTCCCCAAAATCTTTACAGTGAATCCATCAGACTGAAAAAGATTTAAGCCCTATCACCTTCACCTTTTCTTCTACACTGACAAAGTGCTATTATAACAAATTATCTTGTTTGATATAGAACTGTATTATATGATTATAAAGGTCTTTGCAATTTTCTGGTATCCATGATAGGAATTCTCAAACTGGAGCTATGCAGCTTGGAAACTGTCTATAGAGCTTGCTGGGTCCCTGACTTGCCACTTCCCACTTTCAATGAGTGAACTGCACCAACAGAAAATGAAGCATTTGACACCTTCCTAATAATGCTTTCTAATGCAGGAAACCACTGTAAACATTCCAGGAATTATGTTCTCTTGGCAATAAAGGAAGATGGTCTGCCTAACAGTAATTGTGAATATAGGTACTAACTAAATTATTTCATTGGTCAGAAAAACCTAATACCTAGCAAATCAAAGGAAATACTTCTTCTTCCATGGTGCTCCAGAACTCAACATCATAGATTCATATTACTACACCATTTCAAGCATACTTAGAATGTTATGACTGAAGAATTTTCCTGCTTTCAACATCACTCATAATTATCCAGTCTTGATCCAATCAGACTTAAGCTGACTTAATTTAGAGAGAAGACGAGGTAATTTCAAACACCTCTCTGCACATGCAAAAAACCCATCCAAAATCAAGCATTTCCAATCCCAGTTTTTCAGATGAGAAGACAAAGACAGTGATGCTAATGGCTTATCTGACATACAAGATTAGCAACAAAAGAACAGAGAGTGTGGGTCCAAACTACTGATCTGGCAGTAGAGATACACTCCACTCTCAACTCTCTCCATCTGCTACACATTCTACATGAGCTGTATCAGAGCAACCACCTGAGACCCACTGATCACTCCAGCATCTGCCATCCTGATGCCAACTGAAGCTTTGCTGACCGATAGTTGTTTTGAAAATGCAGCTTCAGAGTCATAGGAAAGAAAAGTTCAAGTTACAGTTCAAGAAAATGATCTTTAGACAAATGGATGCTCCTTTTAGTAATAGCTGCCTTGTATCTAGCAGCACACGGAATACGACTCTTTTTATTTTGTCAACATAACCCTGAATATTAAGGGTATACTGGTGCACATGTCTTTGTACGTTAGACAGAGCAATGACATACTGGACACGTGGCTGCAGATGGCCTTTCAGAGTTAAATCTGACTTGACTGAGGAGATAGTTCTAAGTTTAAAAATAAGATGCTAATGACATATTTATCCCTGTCCTTTGTCCAGAAGTAGAAAGACATGCTTCTAAATATATAAACTGCAACCTGGTATCTTTCGCATTCAAAAAAAATGGTTGTGTAAGAGGCTGCAGTTTTTTTTACTTACCAGGAGATGGCGGCTGAATCTTAGGTTGTTTCTTAGTGTCTCCACTGCTGAAGACTTCTGGAGGGGGCTCCTCCCCTCGCTCAATCTTGCACTCGAAAGCAAACAGGTACTGAATGTATTGTTTTTTCAGGGAGCTGGCCGCGCTACTCGAAGTGCCAACATTCAAGGTGGTTGCCAGCTCACGCCACTTCTTGTTTTTATTAACCTAGTAAAATAAATGGCAGAATCACTGGTTTGCAGCAGAGTTTTTTGTTTAAGTCATGAGAACAAAAAAGGCAAAAAAAAAAAAAAAAAAAAAAAAAAGCAAAAAGCAGAAAAAAAAAAAAAGCACTTAATGTCTTGGATTGCTTTTTTTATTTTCTTCTTTTAACTAATGCCCATTACTCCCACACACAGTAATGCATAGGCAGCATTTACACTTATAAAACCATTAAGGAACGTGCTGATAGATACATAAAAAGCTTTGCTTGTGGAGAGTCTTCTGCATGGTGCATCTTTTAAATGCCTTGCAGTCTTCCAGGGCCTATGCTCTTCAGCTAGCAATCCATCTCCAGCCAAATGCACACTCACTCTGCCTCTCTCCAGCACCCGCACACACCCCATTCTAATTAAAAAGCAGCTTCTAAAAACTAATTTAGAAAGCAATAACAGTGATACGCGGCAATTTAAGCGTTTGAGCATTGATAGGAAAAAGGAATTTTTCTCCAAAATAGCCACCAGCTGTCAAACAGTTCTGCCTGTAATTTGTGGTTCGAGTCCTTTCACTTTAGGGTGTCTTGCAGGGACAGATCAACGATCCTCTGGCTAGATGAGAGACAGAGTGAGGCAAGGCCCCTTAATTAATTAAGGCAGACTTCAAACACACAGGGCTAGTTCAGCAATACTCTGTACTACAGTGCTGACTGCACAACTCCGCTGCACGTCTTGTTTGCAGTGTAAGGCTGAGAATATTGAAAGGCTCTGTTCATGAGTTCCTCAAACACTGTAATAACAGTGATGTTCATTTGTCATCCTGGATAATGCCACTGGCTCACTCAGCTGTCCCACTTGTAGCAGCAGTATTTTTGCTGGAATACCTGATGCCCGGGAGCTCATTCAACCACTTGCGCAATCACTAGATATGATCCAAGGAGGGAAAGAAGCACCAAAATATCCTCTGAGCATCCCAGCTTTTGTTCAGGAAGAAGCTGGCTTCTTGCATGTCACGATGACTGTTACTTGTCCTGAGACCTGAGATTTTACTGACTCCAACATAACTTGTATTGGTACAAAGGTTATCATTAGCCATACTGTTCCTAAGCCTGTGTGCCAGCAAAGGAAACATTTCTTATGTTTCTCTCAGTGTTTAATAACACCGTAACTGCTGCCAGTCAGCAAAGATCTTTTGGGAATAGCATTAATAGCAGGCAGGTTGGCATGGCTAGATGAAGTGGTTTTATTTCTGCAATACATTCTGCAAGAACCCAGGACTTAAAGGAGATGAGATTTTCATAACAGCCCTTGTTGAAGATTGAAATCAAGTTACACAGACCTTTGTGCCTACGGACTTACAGTGGTGCACTTAAGTGGTGCATAATGAGCACATTGCACGATGCAAACAGAAACATTCGTGCCTAAAATGCCCAGTATATTGGCATTTAAAAGAAGACTGCCAACAGCTGCTCTATTCACATTGGGACTCCATCAACTGCAACTTTTCAGACAGAGAATATGCACTCTTGCTGCTCAGCCCCACTCCCTGTCACTCTGGGCAGAACCACGAGATGTGGAGTGCAGCCATTGGAAATGCAGCATTTTAGGAGAGCACCACACAGATGCATTTAAGTAAAACTCAATAAGGCTCTACAGATCACAGTACCTCCAAACAGATAAACACAGTGATCATCCATGTGGGCACATCACCAAAACCAGGAGTTTTTATCTTCTCTGTCAATTTTTACCAGCACTGAAGCACATGTATTTGTAACTCAAGAGATCAGCCTCAGTGAGTAGAGTCTATTCTTTGGCAACTCATAATGTCTGTCACTGCAAATCAACACCGAGTGTCCCAGAATAAAATAAATTTCCATAATAAGCAAACATGAATGACTCTCAAGAATATCCCACCTGCCCCCCATCTTGCTTATTTTTTGATGTTAAGAGTCATACTATGGGCACAATCACGCTGCATGAGGTAGAACAGCTGCAATTTACCTGTAATAAAGTTTCTGAGATAAAAGTAATCACATCTTTATGATGCTGGGGGGCATGAGCTGATCACTGAAAATGCCAGGATAGCATCCCTTGCCCCTATACAGCATGTAACAACTGAGGAGGTGAACTTTATTAGGTTTCTCCGCCTTCTTTTCATAAAAGGAATAGCTAAAATCTCTGGAATTGAAGAGCCAATGATCTAATTTGGTATTTAAAATCCTATGTAGTGAGCAGTACTATTCAAAACAGCACTGAAAAATGGTACTACTTAAAGAGTGCGTGTTATTGATTTTATATTAAACACTGCGTATACATATATTTATCTACATAGCTAAATTTAAGACCTCATCTTCCAAGTACCGAACACCCAGAAACATTCTTAAAACCACAGAAATTATGGGTTTCAGCACTTCTCAGAAGATTCCAGCACCTAGCCAGTTATCCTCTAGATGCAATGGATGCTTTGGAAAAGCATCTGGCAAGGACAGACAACTTTGAATAACAAATCTGAAGCTGCGAATACTGACCATTTTCTCCTGCTTTCCCTTTTGATGGTGCTTCACAAACATTTAGTTTGGGTCTGTGGTGGCCAGTCTGACAGAATTCACAAGTAATGTCTAAACAATCCTTTGCAGAACTTCCAGTCAACTGGTGAAATAACAAACCAAAATTTCTTTCTCCCATCTGACTTTTTTATTCTCAGCTCTTTTTGCTTTTATTTTTCTTCCTATCAGTTAAGTAATTCACCTTTTCCTTGTAATCATCATGTTTGTAAGGCAACCAGAAATATCCTGTAAGCATTTTCCAAACACAGGGAAAGCAAAGCCCTTGCCTAAGAAACAAATGTACTGAACAGAGACACTCAGAGATGAATTGTTTGAGATGATGGACTGTGTTGCAAGAATACATCTGCCACTTTCCTGGAGAGATGAATTGATTTGTCCTAGAGGCAATATCCCTATCTGGGAAGGCTGGATTTTAAAATCTCCTTTCTCTTTCAGCTCTGTCATATGTTTCTTACTCGTAACTTTGATCCAATGTCCATTTTCTCTTCTCTTTTCGTTACTGGATTCCCCATAACAGGTAAAAAATTTATCTGTGTACAGGAATGCCCGAATTTTATTTGAACTGTAGAGTTTTTGGGCAATTATGCAGCCCAAAATGAACTCCAGACAATATTAATCAAGGATGAAACTGTTTTCTTCAACAATGTTGTCAGAGCAGAAAACAAAATGCTGTAGCAGCAGAAAATACTCCAGAAAAAAACAAGAAAAAAAGCATATAATCTTTTCAAAAAGTTCACTTTCAAGGACTTCTCACCTGTGCTAAACCTCCAATCTCCTTGACACAGACATAGAGCCTGAACAGGTCCAGGGGCTTCTTGCCCACGGCTGGCAGACTGGCCACAGGTGTGCCCCTTTCCTCCATGAAGGTGAGGTAACGATCCACCCACATCTTGCGCTCTGGCTCGTTTCCTAGTTCATAGACTTTAGTGATCTTCTCTCCAGTTGTGGTAGAGGAACTTGATTTCTAAATTGCAAGAAGACAAAAAAGAGTTGGGGGAAGGGTGGGAGGGGGAGGGAAAAGAAAGTAAGAAACTCACAACATTGAAAAAGAGAAGATGTCAAACAAACTAAAGCTATCACACAACAGCCAGGAATGAAGGCTACTAGTTCAGGCAGAAACAGTACATTCTGTCCATATACGGAAAATTCAGCTTTTTAAAATATATAGGGGCCCAAACTCCCCATTTTCATATTTCTTTCACTGATCTTAACTTTGGATCCCAGAAGGCAAGTTTCTGATGTTGCCTCATGTCATTTTAAGAAGAGGTAACTTTCACACAGTGCTTTTCATCTGTTTATCTCAAAGTACTTAGTAAGCAATAATTTGAGTAAAATTAAAACCAAGTTTGTCACACACAAGTTTACATAATCCTAAAACCAAACCAAATCTCTCTCCTCTTTACCCCCTGAGAGGGGCTACAAAACCTGAAAGCGTTCCTCCAGAAAATGGAAATGTACAAAAGTAGCCTAAAGCATGACTCATGGCAAACTAGTGCACTGAGAAGTAGTACTCTCTTTAGAGAGTCACAAATGCTTTACTACTTCTTCGTACCACATCTGGCCAAAAAGCAAGGGGAGCAATAGTGCCTACAGTACATGGAGATTAGTGACAATACTCTGTGAACTGCCTATTACTAGCCTGAACTAATAATGCTTGTGAGTAGCTAATACTCTCTTCCCTTAAAAAGGAGAGATAGCTGTCCCACCTGCCTACCTTGTCCTACACCTTGCAAAGAGAATGTGTATCACAACCTGGGGAAAAGCAGGGATGCAGAGCAATTGGAGCTGAACCACCACCAGGAAAAGTGGAAGAGCTGGCAAGAACAAAATTCCTTCTCATGTGGCAGAAATGCAGGAGTGAACTTGCTTTCCTGCTGCTATTTGGGCTTTACAGCTACTGAAAGCTCGTTATCTTGATGCCCTTTTCTTCTCTACATGGAGATGGCAGAAAGCATTGAGGCTGCTATACAAGCTATAGCTTCTCACCATTATCTTTTTTGTGCAATATAACCCTGTGAGCTGGACTCTGTGCCACATGTGGATGGACTAGACTCTCAGCTGCCTCTGACAGCACAGAGTGGCTGTTGCTACTGCAGGGACACCCTCCTGTTTGGAGGTGAAGTGATTTTCTCAGCAGTGGAAGATGGGAGTTATTCAGAAGTGAATACAAGAGGAAAAGATTGATATAAAGCTTTGGGAAAGGAGCCAAATATAGGAAGGGAAACATATCCTTTATGCCTGTATAGTAAATCCTAAATGTCATTGTTGATCGCAGTAGACGCTTGTTGAAACTCATCTAGTCAATCATTCTTTCCCTCCTTTGTTTTTTCCTTACACTGAACAGCAGACAGCACCATTCTAAAGGAAAGAGGATTTTATTTCTAGCTGAACATTTCTACAGAAGACCTCAGCTGCACCTCAGGGATGCTGTAAGAATCAGCCACCTCATCCACGCACCCACATAGGGCTGTTGAGGAGTGGCACTCGACACTATGAAAGATGCAGTGGGGTAGCATTCAACTACCAATGATTTTAAAAGCATTGCCACCATTCATCTTGCATGTTAGCTTGAAAAATGTGTATCTCTGTATCTCTCTCCAGCCATTAGCTGGAACTTGGCAACGCTGGAGAAGAGTCAGGACAAAAAAGATGTGAAACCAAGGGGGGTGACCCAGCAGTTCCATGAGCTATTGCTGTTCTTTCCAGTGAACAGATACTAATTTTTAATAAATTGCCCCCTGTAAAATTTTCTGCCTTGCTTCCTGATACTGTAATTTATTCAGAGTAGTCCTTCCTGCAGACAGATATTATTACCTTTCTTACTTAGAAATGAGGTACACTCCTGAATTTACTTGAGCCAGCTGCAGTTGTGTTACTCCTCTTACTAAAGTCAGAGTCAAGGCTGAATTTGTTTTGCTAATACTAAGTGCCTGTCAGGAAAGTACTTTGACATAAGATCCACAGATTATGCAAGGAAAGCACAAAGTGATCCTGTAATGGCAACCGAGGTACTCAAAGCATCACTCGCTATGTATCTGAGTGTTTAAGAAAATCACTTTGATTTTTTTTTAACACATATACTTTGTCAGAGATCTTTTGGGGGGAGTGGGTGAAAGCAGGGAAATAGTCAAGTCATACCACTATAGTTTGATTTTGTAGTGGGAACAGATTTATGATCACATAGGCTTTAACAGTTGACTAAACTGGAGCTACTCCACTACCAAGTGCAGTTAAGAACAAAGTTACCCTACTGCTCACCAGCATTAATTTTTTAATCTGACACCTATGATGCCAGAGAATTCCAATAAAAACCAAGATAGGAAATTTCAGCTTTTACCCATACAATTTTGTATCTTCTTATATTCTAACATATAAGGCAACAAAATAGTTTCTATTTCACTTTTATTGTAGTTCACGGTTGAGAATGTTCAGATTTACCAACTTTATGGTTTCACTTCTAAATGGCAAGAGTCTCTTTTTCAAATCAGATCCAGAGCAGAGTGGAAACCAGTTAAGAATTTTTCATTCTTGTTTTTTCTACTATACATTTCAAATGATGCTGCTTTTCAGCAGTGTGGCAGCAGGCTCTGAAATGACAGTATAATCTGAAAACTTTTCACAGCTTACCGAAGGTAAGAAGTGTTTCTTACTGTGTGAGCTTTCAGGTTGTCATGCTTTGTAAAATGGGTGCAATTTTCTTCTAAAGTGAAATGTTAACTTTAGAAGAATGCACTGGAGGGAAGAATGTTATACCTCAAGAGTAAAGATCTTTTTCTATTCCCTCTTCACCTATTTTTATAAGTGTAAATATATAAAAATGACAGATGTGTGAAGCTACTCTACACACAAACAAACTTCAGTTCCACATGGGCAGGTTCAGCTGGCAGCTTAAATTTGCCTATAGGTTAACCCGAAACGATCTCATTAGTTGACTGTTAACTACGATGAGTGCATGTCAGGCAATGCTGGAAGAACATAGATCATGGTCTTTCATTCTGTTAAATTTGTTGATAATTTTGATTATAAAAGAATTCTGGTGCAAGCCTGTGACATGCATATGTTTTCCAATTCAGTTGCACCCTGCTCTGTCCTCACTCCCTAGCACTCTTCTACATGGTATGAGCACCCATGTTTAAATGGAAAATTAAAAAAAACCCACCAGAATATGTGGGTTCCAAGACAATGCCCGTATTAAATCTGATGAACACTATAATTTATTTTAAATACACCTACTACCTATAAAAACTGTATTATATACAGATCCTTCTATGGTGAGTCTGCAGATTCCTTCAGAGCAACAGAGATTTCTGTAGGAGCTCTTTTCACATTAAGGCAGTAGGTAGTTGTTTCTCTACATACCTTTGATCATCTATTTTTAGAGATCTACTGTTCACTTCAGTATTACACTCATTACAAAGACCTATTTTACTGAAGAACAGATTATGCATACTCAAGCAGCAAAAACTGCCAAAATGGAATCTCTAGCAGAGGCTTTTGCACGACACAAACCTCTGTCAAGATTTCTTCCTGAAGGACTCTGCAGACCCCTTGCAACTAGTACCATGGGTGTATCCACTGTCATCCTCACAGGTACGCAAGATTTTACTGGGTTTTCACAACCTACTGTTTTACTAATGTTGCAGTGACCCTGCAGAGTTCACACTCACACTTGAAATGTCTCTTAAAAATTTTAAAAGCCACCTAGCCACTGTCAGGGATGCACACTACATGTAAAATTAGCATAGCAGAAGAGTCTTTTTTTCAATGTACCTGAAGAGCACTCAAAACATAACGTTCACCAATTCCTTCTCCACATTTTCTCCAGCCTCACTTCCACATAAAACTGCTGAAAGAGAGGATCCACTTAGTAGGATCACAGGAATACTGAGTAGTGAATGACAGATTATTCACCTTTGCTTTTATTCTCTGCTGGAATGGAGAAGTTGTAGCACATGAAGTGGCCTTGGGATTTAATGAACAAATTCAGGCTGTTTTCAAGTGTAATGAACCACCTGCAATCAATCGTTCCAGTCTACCTCAAGCTGCTGCTGAAGTCAATGAAGTTATCCAGTACTCTTGCCTTCATAGGGAAAAAAGGATAAGCTAATTTCCAGCACTTATTTTTCTATGGTTCTAAAGCACTGTATTTTTCCATATCTGTGTACCAAGAAGCTAACTGAAGCTAAAGTTGCAGCAGCATTACAACAGAAGTTTGAACTTCCTCCATTTATTTTTAACAACCCTATATACTTTGGCATATTTACATGGGAAAAACTGCACATATGTTTATGATGACTCTAGGATTTGTTATGCAGTTCATGCACTGAGCTCAAGAATGCATTATCACTTGATAGCCTTATAGAGGAAGAACTCGATGTGCTGGACAGCCTGTACAATAACTCTCTTGAATCCCTCCAAAAAAACACCCAAAGAAGCAATACCCAAAACATTACTACAAATTGAACTAGCAGAGTTTTTGGTACCACGCTTTCAGAAATGCTGTTAAGAGAAAGATGAGACTTTGTGGGAACAAATAACACCAGCTGCCTTCTGAGACTCAAAGTCGCTGCCAAATAAACACAAAAGCATTTGAGGTAGTGCATTTCATGCCATGCTGCCCCTATGCTCAGGGGGTTCACTAGATGTTTGGTTTTTGGGTGGGTAGATCTTCTTCCCTCCAATTAGCCTTCCTCTGTTTGTCTAGAGACATATTACACATATCACTCTGTGAAAATTAAATTGTTATCAAAGAATTGTTGCTAATTTAAGTGCACATTAACATTGGAAAAAGCTGACATATTCCTCACAAGAATAGGTATCATTATTTCTCTATGTAGAAATTACTATTACTTTTGGTAAAAATAAGAGGAACAACACATTTTTTTTTAAATTAAAAAAAACCCAAAACCCCCAAAACAAATACACCAAAGCAGAAATGAGCAAGCAGATATTTGCTCCCCATCGGCCATAACAGCTTATGTCTGCATTCATTTTTCTATATATGTATATAGATTTTCTATGTGCATATATATAGATATATAGGTGATGAAAATAATTTTTAGCTCCACACATCTCTCAGGTTTTTTGTTATAACAAATAAACATAATTAATCTAAAAAATACTTTTCTAAAAACATAGATGGATCGAATTTTTTTCTACCCACAATCTGGGTCATGTCAAAGCAGCTGAATGAAGCAAATCAGAAACAATTTTGGTTTAGTCTACACCCTGATAAATTAATGATTATATTTCCAAACACACAATTCAAAATTTAAAATGTTTCAAAAATATATATGGCAGCTTTTCCGTGGTGCTGGCTCTACAATTTAAACTTTGATTGATATTAGTTTCAACAGGGGAGAAGATTTATCTTTTTTCTTTTTTTCCCCCTAAATAATCCTAGTAAAGACAAGTGCAGCAACCAGAGTGAAGTCAGTTGTGTGAAGGAGTTTGGGCCCAGAAACAGAAATGGAATTGTCCATAACAACACAGTTGGCATGCTTGGAAGCTGATGCACTACAGGAAGGATGTTTTCTTCACAACAACCGCTGTATTACCAGACAGCACACTTGCATGATGCACACAATTTTACTCAATCTTATTTCAAAGTACTTTTGGGACAAATTTTGCCCTTGGATAAGCATGCTCAGGCCCCACTGAAGCCAGGCAGTGGAACTTACAGTCATGTGTCCGAGAGCAGAATTTGTACCCAGTGTTATAAAGAAAGAAAACTGTTTAGTAGATAAATAATGAAGAAAAGGATTTTACAAAACAAACAAGCAAGCATTAAAATATAATTAATTACAAAAAATTAACAAAAAACAAAAAACCAGAGCCACTTACAGGGCTTGATGGAGTCTTTGGCCAGCCTGGGCTGCTAATGCTATCACTTTCATCTCCATGAAATGAGGAGATGCTAGCAGAGCTTGGGGACATTGGGGAAGGGACTGGCAGGTTGCCTGGGGTTGGGGGCTGAGAAATACCCTGAGAGCTGTAGCTATCCTGTGGTAGAGGAATAAAAAAAAATAATATGACAAAGGCAGGGCAAACTTTATTAAGAACAAAAAAAATACATCCAGTTTAACAGACTGACCAATTTTTATATATAAAATATATATAAACAGAGAGACACATACAGAAAACACACACATATATAAATATATTTATATATATATAAGGTATTAAAATGACATTGATCATTAGTATAATTTGGAAAGTTTGCTGGATGCTTGGCTAAGGTACTGAGCCACCATGCTTATTTCAAGCTCACATGGAATGCTAAGCATGGGTTTCCCCTTATGAAAGAAAGAAAATAAACAAGCTGTTCACCTTATTTTAAATCAAATAAGGCAGGAAAGCAAAATATTAAAGTATGTTGCTGCTGCTGAGGCGGCCAAAACAGAAAGCTATAACTGAAGGCAGAGAAAAATGGCTGCAAGTATTGAAACCAGGAAAGACCCTTCTTTCCCACCCACCTGGCACAGCCGAATCCCCACGCAAGTTTTGGCTTGGGTTGCTTTGCCCCCGCAAGTTAAAATGCCATAAGAACTAGTAACTTTCAGATCCACACAATGAAGGAAAAAAGAAAAACAAACAAAAAAAGAAAAACAAAAAAGAAAAAAACAAACAAAGAGATTGCACATGAATGGAAAGGCATGCAGGAAAGAACAGAAGTGGGTAGGCCAAAAACAGAAGATGAAGGACAAAACAGCAGACTTCTGTGGGCTGCACCAACACCACGTGCGGAGGTGGTAAATACCTTTGACTTGCTCTCGGGCTGGGGAGGTCCTTCTTCTTTGCCATCTGTTTTGAGAGGAAGGGGTAGTTTGGACTCACCAGGTGTCATCATATCTGCAAGACCCATAGGTGCTGATCGAAAACAGGAGAAACAGTTAAGCATGACTGTGTTTGGCTTTGTAGGAAAAAAACACGCTTCCTGCTGCAAGGTCGCGGTGACACGTGAAGCAGAGTAACGTTATCCCACCTCTGTCCTGTTATTCTAGCATCCGGAAACCTGGAAACCTCTTCAGTTGAAGCAAGGAAATGGAAGAGAATGGAGGAGGGGAGAACACAAGCATCATGCAAGAACAACAACCACCACCACTTTACAGAGTAAAAGTCATTCTTCATACTGCTGGTGGTCTCCAACTGTATCCGCATTTGACCACTGTATTTTAACAGAACAACAGTCTGGTTTAATAGCTACTACACCTTCCCTTCAGCAACAGACAAAAGTAAATGAAAATAATGCACATTTGGGTTGCAATGCTGAATCTCAGAAAAAAAGGCTGAATTTCCCAATTATGCTTGTATTAAGGCTGGTGTCCTGCAGATAATTCCTGCCCCTACCGACTTCGGTATGAATGGCTCAGCCACTGTGAGCCTTAACTACAGAATTACAAGCTCTAAACTCCGCTCTGCTGGAGAACCAACTTCTTCCCCTCCTGCCAGAACGAGGTGGGACTATAATGAACGCACAAATGTCTTTCCCTGATAATGGCAAGCAGTTGCTTCCCAAGGGTTGTGAGGAATTCAAAGGGTTTTTTTATTTGAAGATGGAAGTGCTAAGCATAGAATTACTGCTGCAGAGCTGCTGGGTTCCTGGATTTCTAGAACGATGCAAGAAGAAACACTGAGATAAATAGACAGAAAATAGTGGGCAGAGCAGATGCTAGGAGATGCCATGACACTGGATCAATGCAAATAACCAGAGAAAAACTGCAAGACACCAGGTGATTCTTTCCCTGCAGAAAACCACGTGCACAGCATTGCACAGCAAAGACTGGATTATCTTCCCTTCCTCTCCCTTTTTTGCTTCCCCTCATGCCCATCTTTCAAAGAAGATAAGAAAAGAGAGAAGAAGAACGCAGAAAAACCTACATGGCAATAAAAAGGAAATAGCACAGATCCCAAACTTACTAATTTTAAGAAACAGCAAAGCAGCATAGTTTAAAAAAAAGAGCAAAATATATGATCATTACCAGACTAGTGTGCCTCTCTGCAGCATGACAATGCTGGCATGCACCAGGCAGCAGGCTCACAGCATAGCAAACCAAAGACAGGAGAGGGAAAAGAAGCTTTAAAAATACTTCACAGATTGCCCACTACGAAACGATTATTGCACATATTCATGTATTACTATGTTTTAGAAAATAATTAGTTTTAATTACAGCAGTGAGAGCATGAGCAGGACTCTGGTGAATACGCTGGCAAGCTTTGCAGTGCTAATTTGCTAATATCTTTAGCATCACTGCAGGTTGAGACTACGGGTCTGCCAAAAAAACCTACCCAGCCATGTGCCATGTGAGTTTATAACTGTATGCTCAGTGTTCTCAATATTCGACTGCTGGTGTTTTTCATGGGCACATTTCCTTGTTTTTTTCAAAGCACATTTGTAGCCCAATCAAGCCCTTAAAGTCATCACAACACATAAATCATAATTGAGATTTAAAAAAAAAAAAAATTACTTGCAATACTTAAGACTTCAAGAATTGGAACAAAAAGCCTTTTTCAAGTGATGCAGCTGCAGAGAAAAATCTATTGGGATCAGCTAAAAATGCTGTTATTTTTATGTATGTGTGTGAAACCTCAACAAAACAGCCAAGCAACATGATTCTGGCAAGCCAGCATCCACTAAACATTTGACTGGCATGCATTTTGCCCTTATACTCTGTTTGAGGAGGTGGGGCAGCCTGTGACCATTATGAAGGGAAGGATGGCAGTGTAACACATTTTAGTTTTGAATTCCACTTAGAAAAAAGTTATTATATGTACAAAATGGTCAAATGTATGCCCCAGTCTGGTCTCAAATGGGGATGTCTATCTGTTACACAATATCCATTTTAACAGTTAACACATTTCATGCTGTGAAAGAGCTGAAGAAGAAGTCTTAGTTCTAGTTTTAAAGAAAGCAAAGATGACCCTTCTCCTTTAAAGCAATTTTAGAGAGGTTAAACAAAGCAAAGTTAACGATCAGGCTTCTCCAGAATTCTGCATGGCTAAGTTCCTCTGCTGACAGGTCACTGTTACCAGGGTTGGCACATGGTATTTCTCTTATCAAGAACACAGTAACTGTGCCCACTCCTGGTAGTCCTGTTTCCACCAGAATTCCATTATTAAATCTCTTCTCCATTGAGATTTTAGGCTGTCAAGTAAAGGGCAAGTAACTCCAGCCTGCAAATTACCACACATATTCTGACTACATTAATCATGTTTAAAAATCTAACAAACCTGACTCATTTTGACTTTTGAATATATCTTGTTGGCACATGCTAACATATCAGGATTTAGAGACAATTATGAAAAAAAAAAATAGTTTCCCAAATTCCGTTTCACTTCTTGTTCTAAATTATTTACTTCATCTACATCCTTTCTTCCTGGCAGCAGAACTGCCAGGATTTTCATAGCAATTTGCAAGGTTGTCTAGTTTCCCTGTAGCTTTTACCAAAGATGTTTCCACAGCTACTTTTCTATCCACTGCTGAAATGCTGTTTTGTAACTTCTTACAAACGTACTCTCCAGTGATTTGCAAACAGACATTCCTTCACTTTTTTTCTAGCAAAGCAGTGCAGTGAGAACATTGTTCTGACCCTTTTCTGAGCAGTGAAATACTGTTATTGTCATGAAACTGCTAAAATAAGATACAGGCTCTTTCTACGCAGGTACTAATAATTCTGCGTGTGAAGTGCAGACCAAAGGACAAAACATTTTAGAGAGGAGGATAACAGGGAAATCTTGACTCAAAAAGAGTTGGAGCGTACTGTGAATAGATGTCAAGTACTAGCCTCTGGCTTATTATAAGAATTTAAGAGCTAGAATGATTTCAAAAAGCAAGTATGGGTCAAGGTCCTGAATTAACTATTCCACATTGAATTTAACATACTCAAAGGCAGATATTGACATGAGTAAAACTGCAGCAAAGTATTCTTTTTTTTTTTTTGCTAAAGGCTGCTCTGTCAGTCCCAGAAGATGATGAAATACTGTAGGAACAGCAACACAAACATTGTTTTTCTCTTTATTGCTAGTGCAATAACAAATCACTCCACAAAACAGAATATTACATATTACATCCTTTGTAAGACATGCCTTCCTCCCTTCTACTCCTAGCACTGCCCCACTGAAAAAAAAGTAAAAAAAACAAAACAAAAAAGCAAAAAAGCAAAGCAAACCAAAAAGCCTCTGAGACTCATGTGGTGAAATGTGAAGCTGGCAAGAGGATCCCCACTGCTTTTATGCCCAGAAGAAAAACAGAAGAGGCACAACAGCATTTCATGCTGTCCTGCCACAAATGACTGTCCCCCTCGGGGAAAAGCACAGCCCAGGGGTCTCAGGCACCTTATTCTGACAGAGACAACAGGGCCACCTAGGATCTCAGTGCCACACCTTCTTTCCTCCTAGCAATTCTCATCCAAAGGATGAAGTAAGCATAAGTGGTCTGGGATGCAGGCATCTCTATGCCAGGAGCTGGCACACAATGACCATTGGATTACAGTCACTTCTTGTCTGGAGTATAGGTGAGGAGATACTCCAGCTGTTGCCAACTGCTGACATCCTCCAGAAAGTTTTTTAAAATGTTCATTATATAATAGGTCATATGAAAATATGTGATAGAGCAAAAAAGAAACAGTGAAATAAATGGAAGTCTCAATTTTTCAAAGAAGTAAAAATGTAACTAAGCTGCAAAACAGAGACAGCCAATCAACGTTTCTAAAAAATGCTTCATTTCAATAAATAGAATTCCTTTCTCTATCAGACGTTAATCCAAATAAAACCAAAGTCAAATATATTTAATAAATATGAAAAGGTAAGCAATGCATCTATTTTTATCATTATTTTTCAGAGCATTGTTTAATTACCTTAGGGCAAATTATGTAAAACACAATGTTCTAGGAAAAATTAAGTATTACAATGGTAAAAATTCATTGGGGTTAAAAACAATACCCAGAAAATGGAAGGTTTCAGTAGGGCACAGGTAGTGAAATTAGGAAAGGATCCTTGTGGCAGTAAGGAGATTAACGCTGCTTCATTGTTTTGTTCATCTCCAGAGGTAGGAGAGATTATGAGTGTCAGTTTCTGTGCAAGCACAACATGGAATTCTCAAAGATACAAACTCCATGTTACTTATTTTTAAAGATAATTTTCACTAGAATTAACAAGGCTCACAGCAGGAAATTATCTTATTTATGCTGGATTTTTTAAGTTTCCTTTTATTACACGCACACTTAAAACCTGCATTTGAAAAAAACTGGGAGAAGAAAATCTAAAATGTGGAAAATGTGAACTCATATAAGAAATGGATAGTGGAGGTTATACCATTTTTCTGATGGCACTTTGATAATTTTGAATGGATTCTGTAACTTTTTCTTGAAGCTTTCTGTATTGTTATGGATGGGATACTCTATCACAAAGGATATTCTATCAGAAGGATCCATCTGCTTTGATCTCACAATTTCTGTGTTCCTGAATTGCTCTACATCAGTAGAAGCTGGAGACCTGGTGTTTGATCCACAGTCATTTCTAAAGTACCAGGATGCTGAACTGCAACATGATCTTCTTTTCAATTGTGACATCAATTAAAAAAGCTACAGAATAAAAAGGATCCACTGGTAATAAGGAGGTACAAAGGCTAATAGAAGTGTGGCAAAACCAGTGTTACAGCTTTACTGAAGCTCCAAAACTATTTGAAACAGCATCAACAATCTTTCTCTATTTTAGAGTAACACCTAAAATTGCATTTTATTAAAATGAATATAACCAAAATATACCTTCCTCCCTCAAAACAGACAACAAAACTGCACTCTCCAAGACCCAGACAGACCCAGACAAACAAAAAAAAAGATCTTTCCCCTGTTGCTTACCTTAGTTTTTCATTGGCCTCAGATATTCGTGCTCAGTGCATGCCAGCAAACCAACCCATGCCCATATTTAACTCTACAAGCATCCACTAGGTTGCATTTGTTTTTTGCTCCTGCACATGAACTGAACCCTGTTTTATCTGAGGATGTATGACTTTACACTAGCAGGACAAATGCTCAAAAGCCAGACAGCTGAACTGGACTTTGTGTGATGGAAAAAAGCCATTTTCAAGCCTGGAAGCAGTTATCACCTGCAAGTTCTCCACCTCATCAAAAGCAGGGCCAGAGCTGACCGTGAAGTGCTCCCCTAGCTCACGACATTATCATTTTGAGTACTGTATTTACACTTGTCTTGAGCTCAGCCCTCCACTTCTTTGACCCAAGCAGAAGTGGAGTCAGGATAGGGGGAGATGCAACATTCCCAGTGCATGTGCCCCAGCAGTGTATTCGCACCTCATTTTCTCTTTTTGTTCCCCCTGTACCAACACTGTCTGTTTGCTCTTGGAGTCCAGCTGCATAAAGCAATATAGAGCAATCTAGATACATGTCTGCTCACACACAGAGGAAAAGAGGTGCACTGAACTCCTCTAGTTCATCTCACACTTCCTTTCCATTGGGTAATCTTTGAATTAATAAAACTGGAACAAAAGAAAACCTCACAAATGCACCAGCAGAAAAAAACCCTGATAAATGTTTAAATTATTAAAAATCCAATATTTCAGAATGCATAACACAATAAAAAGAGTATGACTACCACATACAAAAGACTGCCAGGATAAATGGCCTCGCATTGAACAGATTTCCACTGTACGAAATAACGAATGGCTGAATTATCTGAACAAAAAACCCTCTGTGAATCTTCCTTTAAACTGGTTATTCCTTAGGAATACATAAATCTTCTTAGGCAGGGCACTCTGCCATCTGTTTGCTGTTGGTTATTTTTGCAGCTCTGGGGGCCAAAGGAAAAGGGGGAAAAATTACTTCTGCTAATAGCAAAACAGAATTTATAGCACAGTTTCAATGCTCAGAAGTAATTTTATTTCAGCAAGCCAGACAAAACACATAACTACACAAACAAAACATAATATTACCTGGGACAGCTCTGGTGGGGAAAAAGCAAGCTATTATCTAATGGTCTTTTCAATAGCTTTTCCCTCGTCATCCAGATGGTGAAGTGTGCTGTCTGGACTAACCAATGGCTTCCAAGCCAGCACTAGAATAAACCTATTTTTAATTTCTTCTTTTTTTTTTTTCCTTATCTCTTATTGTATTTTATATTTTTTAAAATCTCCCTGATTAACAACTTCCTTTTTGTTTCTTTTGTGGATCAAAACCACTACCTTAGTATTCCTGAAAAAGAAGACACTTTTAAGTGTCTCAAGAGCAACTTCATTGCGGAAAGAAACTCACTGCAACACAGGCAAGATGCAATTTAAGTAGTAAGGCATTTCTAGAGAAATAAAAAAACCAAAACCAACTAAGAAAGAAAATCAAATCACCTCAGCACAACCTATCCAGCTTTCAGAAAACTTTGATGCCCCAACAATTAAAAAATGGCTAATGCAATCAGTAAAGCATGCACAAAACCCCCATGACTGGAGTATTTGGGAGGATCTGTTTCAGGGTCACTGAAACTCCAACCCCAATGAAAGAATCTATCTTTACTGAAGTACTGAAGTATTACTTTGATGGAAGATAATTGTTAGGAGTTCAAGCTGAATACCAACTAAAAAGCACATTTGCACAGAATTACATTCACCTGTCTTCACACACAAAGCTGCAAATAATTTTGAATCCACGAGTCATGACATGAAGGATAAATCCAGCTGCTACATTAAATACGCTATTTTTTTCCAAAAGGAAATTATGATTAATTTTCATACACTGATCTTTAAATAAGTAAATGAAGAGAACCTCTATATGGTCATATGAATTTTGAAAACAGTAAAGACGGTCTATCTTTTCAGAACACAGTCATTCTTTTAAATGCTCAGCTTCCAGCATCTTTAAGTCAGAGCAGGTGCCCATCTCTTATTTTTATCCCAGTACCACAATAAATATCTGAAATTGCAATCTTAGGAAATAAGGCACTGAAAAACAACAGTAGCCTGTTAACAGATGAGGTTTTTCTCCTTCCTCTTGCAGACACATACACACACATATATACATATACTTGCTAATCAACACCTTTGTCAAACTGGGGCTGAGCTCTGCTCAAGCTGCTCAGAACATTACACCCATCTACAAGCTGTGCAAAGGACTTAATGAAAAACGTATGAGTTACTGTACCAAAAAACATTAATACCTTAGCCTGGTTTCAAATTACTCCAAACTACACAGATGGGATGAATCAAATGAAGAAGGCTTTCCCTCTGCCACCAGCCCAGGGCTGGTACTGTTAAGCAGATTTATGAAGGAAGGCCACTGCTGAAAGGTTACCCACCATTACCTGTGGAACTGTTCACCATGTTAGATGCCATGCTGTAAGGAGGAGCCTGTGGGTTCATCAAGCCAGAGCTGTTGTTCATCGGCTGAGTGTAGGGGGAGCTGGATCCCATGATACCACTCTGATTCATGGCAGGGAAATTGCCTTGCCTACAAGAAGAAAAAGCAGACACACGATGCCTCATTATGTGCCCCATTGCTGAGGATGCTGTGGTTTGTCACAGAGTACATCTCCTGTTGTTTGCAAATAGCTACGGAGAAGGCAAGCAATTAGTTCATTTTACCTACATAGAGAGCTATTAGTCTTGAATTCATTACCTTATATCTGAGACAGACTTGGACCGAAAACAAATTTCAAGAGATGTATACAGTGTCTTTACACTTTTTCTGCAACCAGCAGAAAATTACAACTCGTATTATTTACCCTTTGAGTAAACATAGGATAAGTGTGATCAGGAGTCAAAATTAGAACCTAGGATTGACATAAAAATAGAAAAAAAAATTCTGTGACCTGCAATTTTAATGATGTAGATAACTTTGCCTGCTGTAGCTTAAAAAAAAAGTGAAATGACCAGAAGAAAAATAGGAACCATGGAACGTTTTAGATTTCTGTATCTGATGTAATCGCACACACCTTGATGCCTGCAAAGCACTTCCAGTGCCAAGGTGCAAAGGATAAATTCAATTGCATGTGAACATTTAGCTTGAGCATAACTTGTGACTATAAGAGGCATTCACACACACAACTCTCAATGAAATCATATACACCAAGCTTCCTGCTTCTCCATTTAAAAGAAAACAAGCAACAACACAAACCCCACAACAGATATCCCCAGTTGCTAGTTTTGATCTAGGGCCCAAAGTCATCGTCATTTATCAAATTCCACTGAAGTGACCAGAGATGTGACTGCAGCACTGAAAAATGTTCATCTTGTTATACATGCCATCTATGTCCAATCTTTCAAGAAAACATGTACATACTATAATTTGTTGAAACAAGAAATCCCATCAGAACTAATTTGGTTTTGAAAAATGATCACATATACATATAATGCTTTCATAACAGAGACTTCAGTTTATCTGGAACACTGCCTTGAATGAAGCCCTTTCCCAAATTATCCTCATCATCAGTTGTGAAGATCTGCAGACCAAGTATTTTTGAAGTCCAAGCCTGATGTACTCTTAAATTCTAATAAGTATCTAAGTAGGCTTTATACTTGACTTAGCAACGTCTACAGATTATCTGAGGCACACAGAAGAAAATAATCCAACCGAAGTTAGCAGAATAGCCCATTGTAATGCCTGACCCAGCTTCAAAAATAACTTCTTATTCTTTTAATCCATAATATAATTATCCACTTTTTACTGGCATAGTAGAAGACTGCACATATGCAGTAAGTATATGGATCTAGACATAAGTATGAAATAATATAAATAAAAGCACAGGCAAAAATATACTTGCTTCTACATACACAGCCTACATCAGCAAATACAAAACTGTTTCTTCAATGTACTCCCTGTAAGTCTATGCTGTTTTTCCTAATGAATAAGAAAGGAAGCAACTACCTCCTTACATACCTTTTGTACCTGTCTGCTTTTTTTCCTCATGAAAAACAAAGCTTTTTATGTTGTCCTACAGACAGGGAAAGCTGCATGACCTGGTAGCAAGAGTTTTGGTAAAAATTCTGTTTTTCATTATTATACAGTATTCAAACAAAACAGAAAATGCTCTAACCAACAACCCTGCATAACTTCAATGGCTCTTGTCTTCATCATATTCATGGCAGATTCTTGATGTAATTGGTAGAAATGGATTTCTTTTTTAGGAGGTACAGGAGAAAGACCATTAAAGCACTATTTGGCCTAATTTTTCTTGACACGTTGTGAAATAACTTCAAAGGAAAAGAGAACGTGTTATCTAAATAAAGGATCTTTTTCCAAGTCAGTTTTGTCCTTTGGTCTCTGAAGCCAAACTTTTCTTCACTCTTGCAAAGAGGCAAAGGCTTTTGTTTGATATGAAGGAGAAGACTGCCATACAATGTCATTTCCCTGATGAAGCTTGCTATGAGTAGTGGAGGGAAAAGATTTAAAATGCACAGTGGTGCAATGCTCCAAGGGAAAATTACAAAGGAAAGAAGAGAATAGCAGGACCATTTGGCAACAACTTTAAAAGATTTCAGTCACACAATCAAGCTTTTCTTATGTAAATACAGTATCTTAAACAACCCCTCCCCCCTTTTGCTGAAAATTGCTGTATTTAACAGATAAAGTTAACTGAAAAGTTACTTCTATGCTGGATAAGTGAGGTTCTTTTCATTACTGGGTGTGGGTACTAGTGAAGATGAACAAAGTGTGAAAGTGCATTTTTACCCTTTAAAAACAGAGTAATAGATTTTGAAAGGTTCTTTACGGAGGAAAGCTGGGATTCTGAAAAAGACAGAAGTCTCTACAGGTATCTATTTCTCTAATAGTCTTCTTTTGCTTTAAAAATACACAAGAGATAGGCAACTTGCAGGTAAGCTGAAATTGGTCCTGATCTGCTAATATTTCAATACTATTACTTCCTATACCATGTATACCTTCTACTATGGGGTAGTTCATTGTCTCAAACTGAGGTACAACTTACTTGACATTACCCACTACGGACATCAATCTCAATTACAGTTCATGAGAGCACACTGCTGTACAACAGCTTTAAATCAAAAAGTAGGAAACTATTGCCAGTTTAGATGGAGACTGGAAATTAAATAAAAGGAATATACCAGCTTTGGCCAGGACAGCAAGAAAATGACTGAAGTCTAAAAAAAATTACTTCCGTACTCAGAAAGACCAGAATGGCAGAACCTAATAATGAAATTTCACCTAGCAAGGCAAAACTTTTCCTTTCATCCTCCTATGTAATTCCACATTTGGAATGGACAGAACTCTCTAGCCCAGCAAAAGACTCAGACATCTCTGGCAAAACTTTGTCCTTCCCCAGCCCCCTGTCAAAGCCCTGACCGCAGCACATGTGAACTAATTCAGCAACACTGAAAGGTGACATCTTTCAAGAGTAAATGTTATTTTATCATGAGACTGGATCCAGTGTGCAGTACAGACCTCCTCCACGTACTGTTCTGCTCTATGAGGGTTTGGAATGGAAAGTTTTTTCAGGGAGAAATAATCAGGTATTACTTCAGCCTTTAATTCTCGCTCCACAGTGGGCCTCCTTTGAGTAAAGGCTGCCGACTGTGACAAATTGTGCTGCATCAGTGCTATAATATGAAGTGCAGTCCATTAAGAACAGAGCTGAGATCACCAAACTCATTTTGATTAACCTCCAGGTCACTAAACACTTATAAATATGTTACACAGCAGCTGCTAAACATATTTATATATGCTTAAGGTCACAGCATCATCTGTTGGTTCTTGGAGTTAAGTCAAAAATCTTATGTTTCCTTCTGTGCTGCTTTTAGTAAAGGCATATCTATCCAACATACTATTTAAGAAGTCGTTGTCTCAAAGCATTGTCTTCCTCCATTTTTATGGGAGGCTAAATAAAGCCCAGGTCTTACAAAAATAGCCTGGCACACATGTAGTGACATCTAATGGCAAAAATTCAACTGGCCAGCTATGAATTCTATACCAGAACCAACCCAGTAGAGTATACAATTTCATGGTATTTACCACATAAACACCAATGGCAGGGTGCTTAGGGATGACACAAGTGACAATTACGAATAATAGGAAGAAATTAAGAAAAGAAAAACTTATGCTGAGTGTAATGAAAAATATCTTCTTCATGGTGAGATGCAGTCAGCCTCTAAGGGAGCGAAAGAAACCTCAGTACTTGACACTTCTGCACACAGACAACACATTGGAACATGTAGTAGTTAAAGAAATCCTGCATCACATAAGAACTAGATGACCTGTCAGGTATTCTCCAGCTCTAACTCCTTCAATACTGTGATCCCAGATCATGAATGTTTCCCTGCTAAGAAGAAAAAGCAGCTGTGCTAATACAAATTTTGGATTATGCTGTCAATTTAAGCATCATCCTTAAGCCTACACATTTATTTTTTCAGCTTTACTGCTACACGTAGATCTCAAAGTACTGGACAAATGGAAGTGATTAAAAATGAGGAGGGGAGAATCTGCTTGCTTTTTGTGTTTTATTTACTCTGTTGGCAATTCAGTAATTCAAAGCACTTGCACTATGCCAGAGCCACTTGTTACACTTGATGAAAGGGCTGCCACCCAGGGGTACCTAGAAAGGCTGGAGGAATGCATGGAGAGGGACCTTTTGAAAGTCAACAGGGACCAGTGCAAGGTCCTGCACCTGGAAAGGACAAGTTCCCTGCAGCAGTGCCAGCTGGGACCTGACTAGGGGGAGCAGCTTTACTGAAAAGCCCCGGGGCGTCTTGGCAGATGGAGCTGAGTGTGAGCCAGCAGAGTACCCTGTCAGCAAAGAGGGCACACAACATCCCAGGAATTGTGACCAGGCACAGGAGGTGGAGGGAACTTTACTGGGTACTCATTAGACCTTATCTAAAGTTTCACGTCCAGTTTTGGATCCTCCAGTAAAGTGGGGATAAATTGGAATATAGCAGAGGGTCCCTTAGATGGTCACACCTTGAGCACTCACCTTGGGGGGCTGAAGGAAAGCTTTTGAGAGGAACCTAACTGACCCCCCAGCACCTAAAAAGAGGTCAGCAAGAATATGAAGATGGGCTCTTCACAGCGGGGCATGGTAGGAGGATAAGACACAATGGGTAAGAGTTAAAACATCCAAAGTTCAAACCTTATGTAAGGAAGCCTTTTTCCCCAGTGAAAATAGCCAGGCATCAGATCTGGTGGCCCAGAGGAGTCACGAACGTCAAACGCCTCTTTTGGTTTTCAAGACCCAACTAGATGAAGCTGTGAGCTCTCAACTGGGCCTGCTAATGAGGAGGTGGGACAATACATCTTTTTTCAAGGTTCCTACCAGCCCAAATGACCCTATGATTCTTGACTGTCAGTTTCATTGTGCTTTTGATAGCCTGGTGTCCTATCAGGTCAAATTCAAAACATTCCCTTTTGAGAAGGTTCTGTTCTGCTCTTTTGTTTTTCCTTAATTTGCAGCCCACATAAAGCCTAATCTGCATTTAATGTTTTCTCTGCAAAACAAGTAGAATCAGATCTAATTGTGTCTTTTGAGCTAATGCAGAAGACAATGCATCTGAAGAGAGGAGATGACACGAAAGAACTGGTCATCATTAAAAAGCAGAAGACAAACAAATTGTAAGAAAGAAGAGCACTGACAATACAAAGGTGCACACAAGTGGTAACAGCTGCCCAACAGTGTCTCTTACACTGAGCTGTCTTCCTTTAACTGGACATGAAATCACTACTAGGTTTCTGTGCTGTATCTGACTGTTACACAGAAGTTCCTCTGCAACCCTTGCATTTAAAACTTGTAGGTATGTGATTTAGTACCTCCTCACTGTTGCCATCTGATGAAGAACTGAACAAATCTGAACTACTTGGAAAACCGACTTCAGAGGGAGGTGTGGTTTAGCTGTGGACAATGGTAAAAGTGGATTATGCTTGTCAGCAGGACAAAAAATGAAGACATAGCTTTTCATTTGCCAACATGTTGAAACTCAAGTTTTTGCTGTGAACAGAGTGATCATGTTCTACAATGTTCTGTGGATTTTCTGGCATGCACCTGACACTGTTCTCATCTCAACCTAAACCTGTAAAATTGGTGCACAGCCTTTCATGCAATCAAAAAAAGTGATCCAGTTTCTGTAATAAGCCATGAGGCAGCCTCAGCACAGGCATGAGTGGAGCACTGAAAGGTGTAGGGAAAAGAAAAAGGGTTCAGAGGTGGAGAGTCTAAAAGGACTGCAGGTAAGAAGAGTCTGGGTCAGAAAAAATGGAAATGGAGGGGAGACCAAATAGAATTGAAGAATGAACAACAAGGGCTGGGGACATTCTCACTAGGTGCCAAAGGTTTTTAGATCAGGAGGATGACGATGGCTGCTCTGGAGAAGGGAGATGAAACAGATGCAGGAAAAGGAGCAGAGAGGAGCATACAGAGAGCTGCTACTCTCAGGGTAAACACAGGAAGGGTCCCTCCAGGAAAAACACGGAACCTCTCAGCCAGGTCTGCCTGAAGGAAGGGAGAGATCCACAGGAGAGCCTGGAAAGCCAGATGCTACCAGAGATGTGCCTTCCTGCAGCAACTCTACTCATGCACACAGCCATGAGGCAAGGTCAGGCTCTGAGGTGGCCACCTTTGCCAGAAGCTGTGTCAGTCCCAGTCCAGCAGTGTGGCACAGCGTGGCTATGCCAAAGGAGCAGTGCTGCAAGGATGAGAGCTGGGATGGGGCACACATCTGCCACAAAACTGCCAGTGAGACACACCTCACACGTCCTGGTGGCCACAAGTTTGCCTCAATTATTATTTGGGTACTTCAGCACTGTCCTTCCTGACCCTTCCTACAACACTCATGTAATGTTGAGGTTTCTCCCAATTATCCTGCCCTGAAAAATTCCCCTGTTACTATGAGCCTGCCACCTGAGCAACTGGCTGATGTGAAAAACAAAAGGCACACAAGCTCATGGAAGTTTGCCATTTCTGCTCCAGATCTTTAACCTACATCAGTTTTGCAGCGAATGCAATGCAGCACCTCAGGGGAGTAATTTGTGTAAACATTTTAAAAGGCACTTTTTTTTTTTAAATGCTGACATACTGCTAAGGTGGCTACTTGATTACAAGCTGTGAAAATGACTGCGTTAGGCTGAACTCACAAATCACAGTATACTGACCAAATTGCCCTGTGCTTATCTGTGCCAGGTCTGCAGCATGACAGTATTTCCTCTCTTTTAAATGTCAAAGTATGATTTGGGAGGTTGTTATTTAAACACACTGACCTGTACAATAACCAGAAGTACTTTATTTAAATCTGTCTTGAGCTGGACTAGCCTTAAGCACTTGTAATCTGTCATACTTTGACACCAAATGTGTTATTATAATGAGAGTAATAGACCCGTGAATGCTTTCTCCCTGGAGAATTTACACATAAACATGTGCATGCAGATACATACGCTCTTTTGTTACAGATTTTTCTTCTTGCTACATTATCAGCTCCCTTGGAGAAGTGAAACTGCTTATGTGGTCAGGTTATATGGGAGAACTGGAGAAGGAAGAGAGCAAGAGAAAATAAACCTCAACGCTGCTTACTTTGCTCTGATCAGAAGTTCACTGGTGTGCCTGTGCAATGTCCAAGACACACAAAATCTGAATATTGGCTTGAGTAGCTTTAAAACTGCATTAAAGAGTTCCCACATAAATAAAACAAACAAATCTAATATAAACATATCCGAAAGTTTAGGTATCCCCTCTCGTTAGCTGCTACTCTTAAAGTGTACTAACCTGGATTTGCCTTTCCTCCTCTGTTCATGGGAAAGCTTGCTACTCACTAAGTTGTTAAAAAGCAACCATGAAAGCTGGTGATATGACAGGTATTGGGTCTGCCACTGGGTTTCTTTCCATTTCACAAGTTAGAAGGAAAAAGAAAATTTTATACGTGTGTGTGTGTGTGTGTGAGTGTGAAAAGTGGAAGCCAGAACTCTGAAATGCAAAGCTTTTCTAAACACATTGTTTTTTTTCTGATTACATAATACTTATGTCTTTAGCATCATAGCTATTTCTTAGACTTCACTAAGAAACAATCGAGCAGGGAGAACAAACTTAAAAATCAGTCGTTCCTACCAGGATGATTCAATACTCAGCCTCTCAGAAAAGCAGCCACAAAAACTCACTCTTTGTTTACATGCTATTGTCATCACATTAACCATTTTTCTCATGAAAGTATATGCCCAATGGGCCTCAGAACAATTGGTGGTCATTTAAAGCCAAATAAAATGCAGGAGTGTCACACCACAACAAACACTGGAAGACAAACATAAGAAACACATGCAATTCATGACTATATTTATACTAATAACAGCACAACTACACAGCATTTGTGTTGCTGAAATCATGCTGAGATTAAAATAACGCTCCCTATCCTATTTTACAGGTAGCAAAAACTAAGGAAGAGATCAAAGATTAATAACGATCCAAACTATGGCCAGAAGAATAATAAAGTAGTTGAATATAGTGAGGAGAACATCGCACACGCCTGCAGAAAAAAAATATAGTAGGCTTTTTTTTTGTTTGTTTTTGCATTTTTTGGTTTGTTTTTTGGTTTCTTCTTTGCTTGTTTTTTAGGTTGCAGCTATTAAATGTTTTTATAAATCTCCTTTTGTGTTAAGCAAAGTTTTTTTTTTTTTGGTCTGCATTTTGTCACCAGTCTCCAAACCCACAGGGACTTCCTGAAATGCCTTTACTGCTCAGCATTCATACAACTGCAGCAAGCTCTCCGAATTTGAATTTATTTGCATAAGAACAAATTAAGCCCTTTGTACTCAGTGCAGTATGAACTGCATGAATACAATATAACACAGAACTAGCCCGCCAAGTCAACTGGCTGGTAGTCCCATCAAAACTCTGCTCTTAGCGACCTCTGTCCACCTTCCTGACAATGTGGACTTAAACAGGAGCTCCAAGGGCAGCAGCTTGTATACACTGTCCCCATCAGACAAAATATCTAAGCAGAGTAGTAATAAACAAAAGAGGGCTGCTGCAGTCAGCCTGGCAAGCAGGAGCATGCTTGAACTGGGTTTGTAGAGAAAAAAGAAATCTGTCCTGTATGGCATGATGCATCAATCTGAACCAGAATGCCAAGAAGGGTGATTTATCCTGGTGTGACTCGATAGCAAAATGGGAATGACTCATATGACTCTCTCACTATGCACCTTCTATTTTTGTGCATGTTTAAAAATAGCTATATAAGAAGTCGGAAGGCCCTATGAACTCTCTCCCAGACTGATTTCTCTAAAGTGGGTAAGAGGCTGTTCCCAGCACTTGAACAGCCAGGAGGTCACCAAAGCGTGGTGCTGAAAAGCTGCAGGAACTAAGGACACACTGCCTGTTTCATTAATTCAATTTCTTCCAGTGGGGCACTGCCTCTGGAGAGGCTTGACCCATGTGTTCCCTCCTCACCCACCTGGGCATGCAGACCTCCTGCCACCTCTCACCACGTTCTTACCATGTTCAGTCTTGTCCTCACACCATTTCTGAGCACCACTGCAGCTCCACGGAGCTCAGTGTGCTGGCAACCGACTGAAAATCTAATAAAATCCTGATCGTTTCATGCCAGCTCTTCAGTGTATCTTTTCACAGTAAAATGTCATCTGGCTGACAGCACACTGAATGCAACAGCATCTGCAGCAAGCATGGTGAGGAAGTTCTCCAAAGGGGTTTCCCAACAGACACATTTTCACTTACCTAGCTTTGCCCAATAGCCTGGAGCTGTTACATGTTTATCAATATTATTACTACCACAATTACCATGAGTCTCGTCACTTTGGCAACCCAGACAGTTTCACAAGAGCAATGTGGTGCATATGTCAGCATGGTTTCAGCTGGCTTTCTTCATCTTTGGCTCAGAGGGTGCCTGAAACCTACTGTGGCAACTGTAACAGCTATCTAATGTGTCAGTGAGGCTGCTGGTCATCAGTAAAAACATCTCATTCCTGTTATGTTACTATTTAATATAATACTTAAAAGGTTACTTGGAAGTCTAGTTAGAAACAAGGCTCCCATCTGAACTTGATCAATACAGTGAAGGGTTCTTCCCATTCTTAGAATCATAGAATTTTCAAGGTTGGAAGGGATCATCTATTTCCAACCACCCTGATAGGGGCAGGAACACCTCCCACTAAATCAGGTTACTCAGAGCGCTGTCTTTAAAAACTTTCAGGGATGGGCCTTCCACCACCCCTCTGGGCAACCTGTTCCACTGTCTCACCACTCTCATGGTGAAGAACTTCTTCCTAACATCCAATCTAAATCTACCCTCCCCTAGTTTGAAACCTTTGTCCCCCTAGTCCTGTCACTACCTGACATCCTAAAAAGTCCCTCCCCAAATATTCTTGCAAGCATTATTTCTCATATTTCACCAGGAAGCACTGCTAAAATTGTTTAATTTTCTCTCAACTATCCTTAAAAAAACTGCTTTAAAGCCTGAAATCTTCCTACCATTTTTTATTCCTCTCTCTTTCTGTCACAAAAATCTTAGGCTGCTCAATCACAGTCTTGTACTTGCACAATGCATGTGCCAGATCACACAGAGCAGTCAGAGAGTCAGAGCAGTCAGGGAATCTGCTTTCTTCAGGAGTCCCATTAAGCAGATGGCAATTCTCCTGATTTGTTTTGTTTTTCTGACTAGTGCTGTGATTTAAAATAGTAGATCTTCTGGCTATTAGGCAAAGAGACAGACAGTGTGAAAATCCAGTTTTCTCATCTGAAACATTTCATACTACCTGAGAAGGCATACACAATCTGAAGTCCTCCCCTTTTTCACTTGTACAGAATAACAATTAAGGAAGTACTGTATTATTAATGCTTTAAAGATCACCTTTTGAGATACAAAATTTCTACGTAACATCCGACGCTGAGGCAGATTGTCAATAAACTACACTGCAGCTTTGTTTCAAAATAATTAGTACTTCTGTTGAGTGCAACAGATCTCCAAAATAATCAAATCATGCTAAAAAATTATCCCGACACAATAATAATCACATTAGAAGTGTCTCCAAGATGAATGAAAATTCTCATTCATGACTGAAAATCACCTTTCCTTTCCAAAATACTCCAGCTTTCACAATTTAAGAATGGCTACTCTCTGAAGCAGGGAAGGAGTAGCACTCTTGAGGTCTGTGGTTAATCTCAAATGGCACGAACAGCATACAGCAGTCTACTTGATTGATGAGTAACCAAAAAAGAAAAAAGTGCCTCCCCAAATCACTGGTTGCCTGCACAAGCTCTGCAGCATGGTGACATCCAGGGCTCCAAAATGATGGATTTACCTTTTAGTGAAACAAAATTCCAGATAAAAATGTATCTCTCTTAGTCTCCCACAAGAAATGGCTTTTGTTAGCTCAGCATGCAAAGTTTCTTCCAATCCTTTTATGATTTCATCAGCAATTTTGAGCTGATCTTTGAAATGCATCTCCATTTAAAAAAACATAATCAGAAAAGTGTGATTTCCAGCTCCTCTCCCTTTACTATAATAAATACATAGAGGCTAAGTTGCACTTCACCCCTCCTAACACATTGTAGAAAAAAGCCAAATATGGTTCTGCTTTGAAAAGTGAAGCATGAGGAAAGGAAATGCCCTCTCAAAAAATCAGCTTAATATAAACTACTATTTCTCAAGAAGTGGGAAGAGGCATGGGTCCTTTATATCAAAATACATCAGTACTAGTTAATAGTTCCCTGAGAAATTATAGCTAGAGTAAGCATTAATATTTGGATTTTAACCCCTCAAATCACAGAAACTTGACGCAGAGAGAAAAAATTCCACCCATTACTGAAATGCTACCAGCCTCAAGTGCAGCAAGCAGGGCAACTATTTGGGGTTCAGCAAAACACTACACAGTCATTTAAGTCAAAAAGCAGTAACACTTCATCCAGCTGAAACTGTATGTGGACTTCTTTTATTATTCTGGAAGCTAAACGTAGTATCTTGGACCACCTGGATATTCGAAGAACACTAGCAAAACACAAAGTGCATCACATTTCAGGGTGATCCATCAGGATCCCTAAAGGAAAGCTGAAATCTAGGAATGTCTGGAGGATCAGGGTAGAAGGAAAAAGACCAGACACCTCGAGAATGGAGAATTGTGAATGGCCTGAATTTGAACAGGAGTAACTATTTCCCTGTGACTGAATGTTAAATAAAAGACCCAGCAGTAAGAGCCTTTCTGCTAGGGGCTTATTTCAAAGGCAACAGATAATGTACCCAGGCACTGGCTCCAATTATGGCTACCAGTCCTATCTTAGCCTAGTTTACTTTGGGGATTTCACAGTTGGCAGCCTTTCATCTAGAAGTAGCCTGGTTTGAATAAGCAAAGAAACTTGAATGGGTACTTAACCTTCCTGCACTCCACTGCACTTCCCAGCAGAGAAGAACAGCACCTCCAAGCTTAAGGGGAAAAGGGAAAACAATGGAAAATATATACTCTCTCCAGGGATTAAAAGACTGCAAGTTTTACTGTAGTGCTTCAAGTCTTCCAGCTACCTAACTACAGCTTTTAAAATCACAATCAGAAATTTAAACTCAAGTTTCAAGCTTAAAAGGGCCTGACTGGAAAATACTGCATAGAGATTGACAGGCTAGGATGTAAAACATCGAAAAGAGTTCTAGTTTGTATTTATATTATTATTCTTTTAAAAAAATTTATTCTCCATTTCCACCTCGTTCTTTTTGCTTGTGACATTTTAATGCACCATGTCCATTACTATATTTCCTCACCAGTACTTTCTAGTCCATCTGTAGTGCTGCATTACCCTGCTGTTGGAGAAAACAGCATGGAAAAAGTGCTTTGCTGGCACCAGCGACATGGACTATGAATTATACATACATAGCAGGAGAGAAATGCTGATGGAAAGTTAGTCTGCCTGCATGTGTGCAAGCATGCATGTAAGCACACACAGAGACTTAAAGGAAAACAGAATGCACATTTTAAATTCATTTACCCTACTTCTAATTGTTTCTCTGCACAACAGAAATTCTCTAGAATCAGTGCAGCTTTTATAGGTCAGTTTTAGAACAGAATGAAAATTTACCTAAATTCTTCTGACCTCATCACAATAAGGCTGTACTATCTAACCAGTGCTAAGCAGTTTAGAACCAGAATCACATTCTAGAATGCCTAAAATTGTGTTAAAGCAATGCAACACCACACATTACTATAGAGACTGAGCACCACTTCTCAGGTGGCATGGGGAGCAGCAGACAATAATGTAAATATCCACCTCAATTTAGCAGCCCAGTGACCAGGACTGAGAATGGTCTGAGCTTGCAAATAGATAAGCTGGATCCCAATTCCTCAGTAATATCCTTAATAAACTAGTATATAGTCTAAATTATATCCTCTAGAATCAATGATGCTCAATTCTAAATTCAATCAAACTGTCAAAAAATTGCTTTAATTTACAAAACTGCAACATGCCATCCTGAGAATCATGTTAAAGTACAGTACACTGAGGTCAAACATTCTGCCTTCAAAGATAGACTGCTCCTCATGTAGGCACATCAAAACTCATTTTACAGTTATCAGTTCAAGTATTGATAACTGTAGCTGTACCAGCAAGAGGCTCATTTTAACATGCAGTTAGATGTTTATTTACAGCCAGCTAGTACTGAATTATGTTTTCCTAAGACCACACTGCTAACAGTATGTAAACCAGCATATCTGCAACTATGTTTTTACTTTTCCATATACTTCAGTGACACTTTCAATGGTTAAGACATGCTCAGAATGGCACTCACTGATAAAAAAAACGATGCTGTTGATGACACATAATGACACATACCTAGCTCCAAAAATGCCTGTTGACTTCAGGAGTCAATCTATTAATCAGTTTTCAGAAGTGTGTACTGGGTACTTACTGTAGGAAACAAAAGCTCACAAAGACTGTACAACACATAGTCCTGAAAAGTTTTAAGTTGGGCATCAACAAACTGAGAACTCAAAAATGGGCTGGTACTAGAAGATACCAGCCAACAGAAGCTAAATTCACTGCCTTTCACATCAACAGGGAAAAATGCTTATATTATTCTCTTAAAACTGTTAGCTTTTACTGAAGGCTTTCTGTGTTGCACATCTGCATAGACTCGTAATACTTACCTACTACTATAAATAAATACATGCGTTGTTGTAAGAACTACAGAGTGATACCGACTTTTTTTCCTTTTTTTTTTTTTTTTTTTTTTTTTTTTTTTGAGCCACCTGGTCCTTCCGAGGCCTCTACTGGGTTCAAAGCTCCAGCAGTAGAATAAGTCCTTGGGTTTTTTGCAAACACAAACCTAAGTTATGAGAAGTCTTTCCCTGCAATTCAGTGGATATATTAGGTCTCCAAAACACAGTCCTTACCAGTCAATAGGCGTGTTGAGACCAAGACAGAAATAAAAAGGAAAACACTCTTTTACAGTTCCTTCACACTGCCTTCCTAAAAATAAGGGGAATTACTACAGAGGGCATTGGAGAGTTATTTAGCATTGCCTGGTGTAAACTGTTACCCAGAGCAAGCTTAAAAATCCTGGGTAGTGTGAAACCACAGATAGTGCCAGTTCAATAAAGAGGTCTGAAAAACACCTTTCTTTTCTTTAGCCTGACATGCTAGATACCATCTGGGAAACATTCGCCTGCATGTGTAACACAGACTAGCACATCTACCATTAACATAGAGCAGGCCTCAAGGTGAGGTCAAAGGCTAACTGAAATGGTGTAAACCTACTATCTTTCACAGCCACTTCTTTTATTTATATGATTTTTTAATCTTTTCTAATTAAAAGGGTGGTGGTCTGCAATTAAGATGATACCTAGGTACAACTGGCCAGCACTCAGATCTTGATCATTCAGTCCTGGGTAACAAACATTGATTTTTCTGCCCCAGTGGAAGTTATTTCATTCTAATGCATGTCATTTAAATTCATTTTCGATAGCTGCTTGGCAAGACAGAGGCAAACCAGTTTGCTATGTCTAAATGAGACCCCTGAGCTGGTGAAGGATGGATCCTGTGGATTAACAGCTGAAGATAAATTTCTCTCCCCCCTTGATACTTGGCTAATGAGTCAACAAGTTGACCTTGAAGAGGATCACAACTAATTTGTACAGAAATACAGCTGTGTAACCATGACTCTGACACAATAATTTAATTTTCTTCTTAATTGTACATAGAGGGGTGTGTTTTACAGTAATAAAAATCCAACAGTTTTCAATACCACAGCCAAATCTTATAAACTAAAGGGATTAAAGGAAAAAGGCTGGACACCACTGATGCCCTTTGGCATAAAACAGTGGATGTCTTTCCAGTTAGATGAAATAGTATGGTGCAAGTGCTCTCCCATTTTGCTTTTTTGCTTTTGAACAGGAGAACCAGTAGGCTTGTGTTTTTGTTTTGCTTTTGTTTTTTGTTTTGCTTTTTTTGGTTTTTTTCATATGCACATACATGAATGATGTTATTAAGGAAAAAACCAATCAACCAAAAACTGCTACAGAAAACTGGTAATTACAACTTGTTTATCATTATGAAGGCAGCAGTAATGTTGGTGTTACTGATATCCTACTGAGGTTACAAGTGAAATAACATGATGGTAGGCAAATCCATGAAACTTCAACCTCAGGTGCTCAGACCTGGCTGTGAGTGAGTCACAGTCTGAGACCTAGTGTAGATACTCTCTCCTGGTCCTTTAAGTTATGATATGGTTACAGAAATCACAGTGGGAAGGGCTATGGTGAGAGAACAGTAGCTTCATTTCAGATGAACGTTTTGCACTGGATTCATAGTGCTCCTAAAATTTGTTCTAGTCACTAGTTGAGATTTTTCAAACCCATGCTTAATTACAGTGTAATAAAACTTTCTTGCAAATCCCACTATAAAGCCCTGTCATCACTCTTGCAGTACACCACCTGTCCCAAGGGGATCATAGTTTAGGGGGCTGCAGCTAACCACCCAGGCAGCTATGACAATACCACCAACAACTCAAGAAAATGGTGTTACACAGCACTGCCGTGAGACAAGAACACTAACAGAGACGGGAGAAAGATGACGCCTGGGTCAGGGGGATGAGGGATTTCATTCCTCCTTGGTAATAAGTTTCTTCCTTTCCTTCTCAGGTACAAGAAAATAGCCATGCCAAAAGCTATGCCAGTGTGTGAGCGAGTGACATGGAAATCTGCATCATACTGTCACAGTGGTGTTAGTAAAAAGAAAATAAAAAACTAGAATCTCCTTGATGATGCAAGTATTTGAGCATCTTTCACATGATTTTCATATTTCTTCAGCAGCCTCATGGCATGTTCACAAACATTAAAAAAAGCTGCCAAGGTCTCACACCAAGTCCAGTTTAAACTGCTACCTACCCATACCAGTCAGGATGGTGCATCAAGGAACCCTGAGCATTACCACAGTTGGGATGTTCTGCAGAAAACACAGGGCACCCCCCAGCCACAGAGTGGCTGGAATAAGCAGATGACATAATATATGGCGGCCTAAAGCTGAATAAAACAACAGCCTCTTTGGATTTGCTCTGTAACACAAATAGGAATCACTGTCAAGTACATTCCTGCCATGTACAAGTATGGAAGAGTTGGAGAAATAGCCAAAAGCCATACACTTTCTCCCCCACAGTGGACTTGAGATCAAAGAGGAAAACAGTGTGCTTGCAATCCCCTGGCATCAGAGGTGTAATAGGTTTTGCTCATTTTAAGTTCATAAATAGTCCTTTTGTCAGTATTTGCAACAGAGAGTCTGCTCAGCCCTTCCATAGGGTACTGCTACACCAGAATGGGCAGTATATGAGGGAAAGGCTCTGATATGGTACAGTTTTGCCCAGGCAAGTCTATTCTTGCTGTATGCTGTAAAGACTATCAAAGAGAGTTTTTCCTTTCGTTACATGATTATAAAGTGTTCTTGCAGCTTCACTAATGGCCCATTTATTCCTTCGTGCCTGACCTATCAGCTTACACCCTAAACCAGACAGACAGAAGCAGATTTTCATAAATCCTACCAGACAGGTCTTTTAAAACAACCAACACAAGCAAGAGACTGCTGGTTCACAGATATCTGCTGGAATATGGCCTATTTCAAGGGAGAGTGGTACAATTTTACTGAACAAGAGCACAAAGTACACTAAATTTATTGTTATTGTTTTAAAAGTTTGCAACTGCTTAGCACTAGAATACACCTGCCCTCCAAACTTGCAAAACAAGAAAGCAACAGATAGAGGAACAGAGGAGCGATTTCTAGTTTTAGATTTTGTCTTGCAATTAGAGCAAATCTAGTGTCCACCAACGCTGGTTGTGAATTATAAATACCTGTATCCCTATACGTTCATCTGTGTATGCATATGCATAAATACATGCAAGATGCTTAATACACACACATAAATATGCCCACCAGAACAGAGCAACCAGCTTTGTGTAATTCTCAAATGTAATGGAACTTCTTGTAACAGGTAAAGATAATAACTACACCAGGAGTTATTTGAGTGTAGGGAAATGTGGAAACTACTTAATGTGAAAATTTTCCCAGAAAATACAATTTCATTGCCAAGTACTCAGGCATCTTCAGAATAACCATGGACAGAAAAGTGCTTTGCCCAAATCCATGCACAAATGGCAACATGCAGTTATGCTGCCTAAAGAGAAGAAGACAGATGATGGCTCCAACCTCTACAATCCTGTTTGCCTGTTGTCTCTTAAGGATGCGTAAGAGGCAGTTATGAGCTCCAGATAACTACAGATTGCTTTAATGCCTCCTTCTGCCTTTCTCCCCCAGCTGCTTCCCTCAGTCTACCCTCCTCTCCCCTTCTGCATGCCTGTGAAGAGAGCAGCCATCAGCACTGTTGATGACAACGTGGGCTGTAAATGCAGGAGTTGATGGGCATCTTCCTTACTCTCTGGCAGAGGCAAGCTGTCAAGGACATGCTGTCTGCCTCTCCAACAGAGCTAAAAAACATACATCCAGCTAAACAATTTTAAGTTGCTGAAGGCCTGTTTTTGATGTGTAATGTCACTGCAACCCTGTGGGTTTTCCTAAAGCCTACAGTACCAAGAACCAAATTGGAAGTGGCCATCATCTCCATTGTCACAGCTGCTTCTTCAGAAGATAATTCAAACACATGGTAACATGATGCCGCCTAAAGTTTAAGCAAAATATTCTTCCCACATGCCATCTTATCCCAGAGGTAAGGGCACAGACAGAACATGTATGCATATACATACACACACACATATATATAGTAGCATATATATATATGCTTCAGAAATATATATATGATTCAGAAATTACAAGAAAATAATTCCTCCTGGTTTAAACTCTTTTCACCTGGATGCGTACCTGCTCTGAGCGGAGTTTGCAGCAGCCTGCATCACTGCAGCAGCCGCCTCCTGTGCCTTACGGTTCACAGTTGGCATGGGTGGGCCCATCCCAGGGCCTCCCTGCTGAGCCATGCCAGGAGAATTGGGGGTCATACTGCTCATGTTTCCAGGAAATGGTCTGCTCTGCATCCCAGCTGATGGCATCCGTCCCAGGGGCATGGTACCACAAGGCTGGCTTGGCCCCTGCCCATGCATCTGGCTGTTGGCATTTATACCCATGCCAGGGCCTGGGCCACTGTAACTTGTGTTGGGCACGCCACTGTACGTCGGTGGTCTGGAGTAGTTTCCTGCACAAAATGATAAAAAGCACAGAGAAAAGCATTAAACTTTCGAGATAATATTCCTATTTAGGAAGTCAGCAGCTGCAGAATGTACACATGTTGCAAGTAAAGTGAATCATGCTGGCCTCAAAGTCAGAGCAACTTTTTCCCCGTGAGGACAGACAGGCAGTGGAACAAGCTGCCCAAGGAGGTTACGCAGACTCCCTCCTTGGAAGTTTTCAAGACCCAGTTGGATAAAGCCACAAGTAACCTGCTTTGATCTTACATCTGACCCCGATTTAAATACAAAGTCAACTAAAAACAACTCTCGAGCACCCTTCCAAACTGAATGATCCTGTGAACCTCATTCCCATGTATCCTCAAACATTTTCTGCCTAATATATGTCATGGGATAACAGCAAATACAGAGAAGTACAGCCTCCAGAGGGTTAACAACAAAACACAAAACCATCTTATGCAGTGAAGACCTATGTGGCATGTAAGAAATCCATTACATAAGCTCAAGGGAGAATCTTATTTTTGTAATTTCATGTTCTCATTCTTCATTCTCCTGTAATTGCAGCAACAGGCTATTCTCACCATCTTCTTGCTCCTTACCATTTATGTCAGAAATGCTTTGGCAGAGACTGGTGAGGATGGCTGCTGGGCCTTGAGAAACAGTCCTGCTTCCTCCTGCCCTACCTTGCCTTCCTGCTAAGTTCAGAGTTGCCTGTGCCAGCAGAAGGGGTGGTAGCTTACAGTGCACCTTCTCTGGAAAAAGCAGTACTACAAGGAGGCTAATATAAACAGGTGCCTTCTGAAGGATGGCATGAAGGTTGTCACTGGAGAAAACTGCTCCACTTGCAGCAGCTTAACTCATTTGGGTGTCAATTTTCCTATCGTGCTGAAAGCTCGAGAAAAACTGAGTGTATAGCATCCAGTGCTACAGAAGCAAACCCAAGCAGCCTGAGAAAGAGAGGGAAAAAAAGCAGGAATATGACAGAAAAGTATTTTAGGAAACAGATCACATTACACTACTTCAGTCATCAGTTTTGACTTGTCTTTATTTCCATCTCATCCAGATTAGTGGAAACACGACCCGTTCCCTCCCTGTGGGATGCCACAGAGCAGAGTTTCCTGACTGCTCTCAGATATTCCCACGCTCGTTCAAAGGCAGCAGCCCTTGGACTCTTCCTCTGAACGTGGAGATCAGCCACGACTCTCCTCAGGCCTCAGCTACCAGGCAGAGGAGTCGGTGGCATGCAACTCCTGTTTGTATTTAAAATAACTACATTCATCCATCATTTGAATGCACACATAATTAATTCATTTGCTCCTGCTGCTGTGCTTTGGCTAATCCTCCCCTCCTCCCCACCTGGTAACTGACTCACTCTGCTACAAGTTCTTCTCTGTAAGAACGTGCGAGACTTACGCTTCTCAAGGAGATGGAGCAACAATTCTCTTATGTTTTAGAAACCAAGTTTCTGCCTGGGGGTCTTGACAGAAGGATCCTGAGTACGTGTTTCAACAGAGATGAAAGGCTTCAGATTCAGCTTTATGCTGACTTCAGATTGCCCTGTCACTTCTCCTCCTCCTTTAGGCTCAGCTGCTGGCAGCTGACTATTTTCTGTTCAAGCCTCTAGCTACTGTTTTGGTTGCCAAGACCTGCTCAAGCCACAGTTCTGATCCAACATTAGTGGCCACGAACTGAAGGGTTCAGTACTTTCATACTGCTCTGCTTAGTGCTAAAGGTTTAACATGTAACTCTAAAAAAAAACGTTGCTCTGGTTTTCCAGTTGCTTTGTGCAAAAAAGACGCTGTGCAGCTCGATGGTGTATATGTGCATTCAAAGATTATGCACAGCCAGTTAACACATTTTATGTACATGCTATTAGTAACACTGCTTCCCACAGTGAAGCAAATTCCCTCCTTAGACAGCAGACCTGATATCCATAATCACTGGAAACTACTGTCAGTCCAATTTACATAAAGCCAATTTGTTTTGTCAGTTAAGGTCTATGAAGTATGGTTCAGCAGTGTGTTTGGAAGAAGCAAAGACCAATGCTAAATAATATTGCTGTTTTGAATCAGGACAAAAATGAAAAAAAATATCTCGTGCTTTGGCTTCCTCAGAATAAGCACAACACATTAAAAACAGTAGAATCTTCCCCACAATAATATATGGCTCAGTTAAAATAGCTCCTAATCATTTATCTCCAGGGATACACGTCTAAGAGCCGCGGGAAGTGGTATCTTTTCAGTAAGGAAAAGAAGTTTTTTCCATAGGTTGTTTTCCCTAAGCATTTCCTCAATACGTAAAGTACTAAAGTACTAGCTATTCTTACACCTTTCCCAGACCACAAAAAGAAAAAAAAAAGAAAAAAAGAAAAAAGAAAAAAAAAAAAGGCAAAATAAAAGCCAAACAAAATATAAGAGGAATTGCCAGGAATGAGGAGTGCCATCTTATTTCCATGTTTCTCTAATAGATTAGTAATTTGTTGGCAGTGGCTTTGACAGAAAACAGATGGATGCAGCATTAAACACAATGAATGCAGCAGATGCTAGGCCAGCCCACATCAGCTGGACGTGTCAGGCAGCCAAGTCCAAGAGCCTACACTTTTCAAGTGGGTACCAGCCTGGCAACAGCGGCTGTACAACACTACTGAACAACTCCTCCCCTCCAAATCCGAGGGATTTTTGATTCCAGTTCCCCCTCATCAGAGTAGAATTGTACCCAGAGATGACGTTTCAAATGCATGAGAAAAATCAAAGCAGTAACCAAAATCAGAAAGAAAGAAAAAAGTATAATGAAGATAAATGTAAAAACCCTACTAACGACCTGCCAAAGACAGATGTTCATACTTACTGCTAAAACTCTAGCCCACTTTGTCCAGGTTTGCTGAACAAAGTGCCCTGATATCTTGCCATTTGTAAGCAAGCTGACAAGAGGGAGATATGAGAACTATTTGTAGTTTTGCTCCATGCTTTAGAGACATAGGTCAGCTTCACAGTATTAAAAATAGGATCTTAAAGTACTTCTAGCATTTTCTGCATGTCTACTTACATTTCTGCATTTCTACTTACTCATGAAGTTTTTCTTGTACAATCAAACTAAATGTATTCTTTTGAATTCCTCTGAAACTATTTTACCTAGAGGACTTAAGTATATACAGCTGATACCTATGTCTTAACTCCACAGGTTGGTGCATATGTGGGTCTGGATTTGGAAGTCCAGGCTCAAGATACTTAGGGCATCTCATCCGTAAGATGCTACCACTCTAATTAAAATCTAGGATTAAAAACAGTGGGAGCTAGATTGCAAAGTGCTTTTGTGAAACAAGTCCAACATGAAAGGTTACCAAGCACAAATACTCAATTCTTATTATTTTAACAGAAACAAAATGGGGGTTGACTTACTGTGAAATTATGTGGTGATTCAAAAATATTCAGTAGTGTGTTATACCAGAACAGAACAGTTTTACTGCTGAACCGAGCAGGAAAAGTTAGGAAGACAGGATACATATCTGACACATTTTACTGAGCCACAGGAAGTTCTTCTCTGCTCTAGTCTCAACTGACTGCAGTATCTGACTCCTCTTCAGAGCACATTTAAGGGACATTTTGCTGTGGCAGCAATTTGATGCTCGGGTCATGGACCAGAGCTTCATTAGCCCCCAAGCTAAATGTTGTCCAAACACAAACCGAAGAGACTGTTTCTTTCAGTAACAACTTCCATTCTTGCTCTGCTTTTTTTTTTATCTTTGGGGACAGGAAAATGCTGGGATTTAATTCAAAATGAAAAGTAATGTTCTGTATGGCATGCTTCTGTGTTGTATCAGAGGCACACAGCCATTCTTTACTTTTGTAGGAAACCATTTCACAGGATTGGACTAGCTCCCCAGTACAGAACTGATTCCTGGGAAAAGATATTCTACTCTTATTATAGATCTGAGTGTCATGTAAACACATGAAAAGAAAATAAATCAGCCATATGCATGAAATGTATCATTCTGCTCTCATGAACTGGAGTCTAATTCCTCCAATCCAAACTTCCTGGTTTAGTCTTTACTATGGTGAGCAGTTCCACTGCAGAGAAAGGACTCAACCCTTAAGAAATTGTTTTCAGGACAGCACACAGGGAAATCTAGCATCCAAACTGAGAACTTAATGTCACAGAAAGCTTTGACACATATACAAAAAATACAAATAGTCCTGTAAAACATAGCCCACGCATAACAACATTCTTGAGGCTGGCCTATTTGAATAAAACATGAAAAGCAAATAAAATCCTTGAGAATTGTTTTAGTTAAATAATATTTAGTTAAATAAATTTAGTTAAATAGTTGCAGCCCAGGTAATTTTAATATACTTGTTATCTTGGAAATAAAAAGAAAATGGGGTAAGATTATTATATATTCATCAAGGCTGGCATAGAATTGTGCATTTTAAGATGCTGTGTTAAGAGCTGCAAACACAGATTACTTTCATTAAAAATGAAAAATGGTATTAAAAACTTAAATTCAGGTAAATACATTACTTTGAACTATCACCATCTTAATCCCCAGATTTTATTAATGGTCCCATTAGCCTGGGGAAAACATAGTATTCTTCTGCTCTGTTACCTGTAGAACTGAAAGTCTGCAGGGCCCTAATTTTATGATGACCAGTGCAAAGAATCACTGGTACTCTCCACGAGCTGGCAGAAAAGCACACTTCTCATCCGTCACACTATTCACCAGATCCTTCTGAAACAGCCTGCTAATGACAGTGATGCTCATTTTCTTCCTGCCCCTCAAGTTCACTTTTTAATAGCTGCTTCTTCCTGACCGCGACCCATAAAATCATTACATAGGCACTTTCATCTACAGAGGGAGGAAAAGAACTGCTGAACTCAAGGAAAAAAGAAAGTAGTATTCGGCGTGTTACTTAAATGCATTGATTTAGTACAAAAACCCTTCCATTCAATCAGTGTAGATGGCCAATGTTTTACTGCACTTGACACCCACTATTCCCATGGTTCGGAATCTCAGCAGCAGCAGTACAACTGGAAGTCAGGATAGCACATCATAAATCCACTGGAATTTTACCAGTTAAGCTAGTTGCTCACTGTGTAAATAAAAATAAGCACTTGGACAGCATTTTACGACCACAGAATGCTTTCTGAACAAAAGGACAGCACCAGTCAACTGGAGTTAGGGAGTTAATCTTCACACGTGGCTATAAGGCATTACTAGCCCCATTTTACAGTTAAGGAAAGCAAAGCAGAGAAATGAGTCTACTTGCCTAAGTTGAAAGATGGTGCAAAAAGGCAGAGCCAAAATTAGAAACGGGGAAATCTTGGCTTGTAGCCCTGTGTTCAGAACACTACAAAAAACACTACACAGAGATTAAACAGAAAAGGACATTGCACAGGGCAGCACGACTCCCTGTAAACAAACATCAAAACTAGTTCTCAGAAATTCTGGAGTCTAAAGTAAGCATTCCTGCTATCATGGGCAAGCCATCAAGTTCTTAGAGCATTTCCCTTTGCTGGCTTCAGTCCTTGCTGAGGATTTCAAGCAATGAAGCAGGCAGTGCTGAAATAGAAAAGCTTCTTTATGTACCTCTAGAAAATATTGCCCCTTATACAGGCTGTGGCTTGACTTAACTTCATTAAACCTCTAAACAGATGCACACTTCATAAAGGTTATCCATTCAAGACAAAACAATAGAAAAGTTCAAGGTTGTCCGATGGCAGAAACCGTGTATTCTATTTTTGTGTTAGTCCTCCAACAATTCTGTCAAACAAGCAAAATAAAAGGAACTGTCCCACTCAGTCTGACGACTTAGTTAAGATTCGCAAACTGTAGGCATCAGAGCTCAACATTATATTCCCACAGTAGCCACTGTATTATTATGCTTGTTAGACGACTTCAAACCCTCACAGTCACCACGCAATTTCAGACTGGCCTTGGGATTTCATCTAAGAAAAGAAGTCCTATTTTGGGACTGGTGTTGTGACCCTTATTCCATGCTTGGTCAAATGTGGTTCCTGAACAATGGCCCTGGCAATGCAACAGATTCATCATTTCCTTGACCACTTTAAGGTCACTATTTTTATACAGAGAAAGGTGTTACTAACAGAAAAAGCTTTTTCCACAGAGGTGCAGCTCCATCTCTGGATGACAGTTTTGTTTGTTCAGTTTTGGTTTTTCTTTTAGGAAAGGTGTTGTGTGAATGTTTTTTGAGTTCTGTTGTTTTGTTTTATATGTGTCGGTTTTTTTCCTTAGAGAAATTACATACCTACCTACATACACAATAAACATATATTCTACAAATATATTTATAAAAATTAAAATATATATTACCAGCAAGCATTTTACCTTGTGGTCCATACTGGCTCATTTGAGGCCCATAAGTACCGCTTGAATTACTCTGCTGAAAGCTACCAATTCCAGGATGTACTTGGCCTCCAGGTGAGGGGTGTGGTGACATGGAAGGTCCAGTTTGCTGAGGTCCATACTGTGACATTTGGGGGTTCCTCTGTATGCCTGCCATAAAACCTAAAGAAAAGAATTGCCAAAGGAAAAATGAACATTTAGGAAACTGTTCTCTCTTTAAGAAACCTTTGACATTAAAAAACACCTTTTTATTTAATGTCAAACTAAAGATATGCACAAACCCACAACAGAAACAAATGTATCAACAACCACAAGCTGTACACAAGGCTCAAAACCTTTTACTTCTATAAGGACAGACCTACTTAGTTACAAATGGCTGCTGATTTTAAAATTAAAGCAACCTTTAGGAAAAAAAATTAAAGGCAGCTATCTGCATTACCTAGTAAGTAGCGGGGAATCTGACTTACTACTTCTGATTGGAGTACTGTAACTTCAAAAATTACATGTTGCTACCAAAATGAATATAGAAATAAAGCATACAGAAATCCACTGTAAATACTCAACAACTCTCCAGCACTAAAATTTCCCTTCATATAAAGACTAGTCATACCAGACAAAAAAAAAAAGGTCTTTTTGGTATGTTTTTGTGCTTTAAGTCCTTCTTCTAGTCTGTCCCTCACACATCTGTACTGCATTCTCTCCTTTTTCCCTTTTGTAAATGTATTAATGAATGCCAATTTAATTTTAGGTTTTTAAACTGCAGCAAGAGATCTAGAGAAATGCTATAAACTCTAGAAGCTCCATCAAAAGGAACAGAACTAAGACTATTAAATAGGAGAAGAATTATTTGTGGCAGGGTTTTACACGTTTTCATGAACTGGGAAAAAACCTGCAATCCTGCCCATGAGAAGCCTATGCAGGAATGCTGGTTTCCTAACATTTTACCCTGAAAGGTTTTAGTGCTGCTTTCAATGTTGGAGAGGATGTGCTGAGGAGACAGCAATTTTTTTTTTTTTTTTTACTGCTGGAGGACATCCACGTTCTTTTCTGTTCTGCCTGAATATTAAATTTCATCTTTGTGCTTCTCAGTGCAGTTAGTATCTGTCGAAGGACAGCATTTGCTCCACTGCCACGGTGCACAGTGTGGCAGGAGACACGATGCTCTGCTGCCCAGCTGGCCACCATCCACAAGCAACTCAGTGTTTCAGCCCATCCTGCAACTAGTTCAGGCACCCAGGCTTTGAGGTCACAGAGAGATGGTATATTATTTAGAAAAGGTGCCTGCTTCTGCCCCTCTCCATTAATTTTAGTGGCATGCGTGTGGGGAGGTGTGAAGTTGAAAGCCAAGAGACACCTCGCCTGCCAGCATTAATTATACCTTTTCTTATGTGAGGGAGGGAACAGAGCTAAGGTAAGAGCAAAATCCACTGACAGTAAGTGGACAACTAGAAGCTGCTGAAGGGAAGATCAGGAATAAAAACAAAAAGAAAGAAAAAAAAAAAGGGAGAGAGGAAAAGATAAGCTGTGAAGGCAGAAAGAAGCACATGAGAGGAGGGAGAGGAAAGCAGAAGGATGACTCTCCCAAAGGGCCAGGATGTCTCCCACTGGTTAGCATCAAACATCACACAGACGAAACACTTGATGCCTCATTAATGAAGAGAGGTAATTTTTTCTGAGTCACATTTAGACACATTACCAAACTCCTAACTGATAAAACTGAGATGCTACAGATCCCATGACTAGACAGCTTAGAGGCTCTCTGTGGGAACCACAGCCCCAAAAAGCACACCCTGAACTCAGAGTACATTTCCTATACTAGAGCTGCTGTTAGTGACATGGTAGGTGACACCGGGTCAATGATCTTCCCACCTTCTGCAGGTTGTCCTCACTGAACATACACAGGTGACCAAGCACTGTATGAAGGAGAGAGTATCCATGATGTAGAGATGAATGGTGCACTTTACCAGAGATCAGGCTTTGAGTCCAGACACACATAAACACTTTTTAAGCCCTCCATAAAACTTTGCTATATAGCATACTTACCCACCCACTAGAACTCCATCAGAGCGACAAGCTCAATGCTGCAAGTTTTAAGGAGAAAAACCAGGAGCCTAGATGATACTAGATAACTGCACCCCCTTGTGCCCAGTTCTTACATGCTACAAGCAGAGTTCTCCTGATCTTTGTGCAAGCCCCCCAACACAGGATTTGATCACACCTGAACTGCAAAGTCAGTGTGGCACCCACTCTAGAGGAAGCCTGACCACACACTGGTACAAGTCATGGACAATGATCAAGGATGAAATGGCAGCTTGGAAACTGGCCTGTAGTGGTTGGAGAACCCTACCCTTCTGCAAAGGGAAGTTTGAGTGACCTTCTCAGATGTATTTGGAAACAGACCCCTCAATTTTTAAAATAGTTCCACTCAGTGCACAAGTCTTATTACAAAGCCTATGTCTTCTGCTGACAGTGCTGTAACTAATTTAGAAACCAAATACAATCATATGTCTGTAAATGCTTGCATTTTCAACACACATACACCATATATATCACACTCATGGGACCTATTGAAATGAAAAATCTTGTAGAGGTCACACACACTAAGGTTTTTATTTATAAAGATACTAAAGCTACTTATGCATCTAGTGCAGAAGCAAGGGTTTTCTGATCACCATGATCCTTTTAATCTATACGAGAGAACTTTCTAAACATTGTGTAATGATAAAGGTTTTTCAGCCCAGTTATTATTGCAGGCAGTACTTAACACCACAAGGATGGATGACACAAAGAAAAGTTTGTACAAACTGCAGTGATTTCCAGTGGTGATGCAGAAGGACTGCTGGTTGTTGAATTTAATGGAGAACATGGATTAGTGGCTAGTAGAGAACATGGGCAACATCAGCTTTTGTCAGCTCTGCTGTTGTCAGGACTCCTGAAGGGAATAATAGTGAAGGAATAGTAAGTGAAATAAATGCTTCCACTCAAATGCCTACTTCTTCAAGCACCACTCAAATGCCTTCTTCTTCAAGCAACTTTTAATTCTTTTCAGATGCTGTGGAATGGGCTGTGTAACATGTGAACAGTCACAAGTAAAAGACATCAGGATCATTTCTTGGCCTGGAGATCGGTGTGGCATGCTTGTGTCCATCCAGATACATTCCCATTCAGTCCTGGTAGTCTTATCTGTATGACTCCTGTGGGTGGTCCCTCATGCTACTTTATACATGTCCTGGACCATGGCTCAGGGAATGCTCACAGACATCAGCCAAAACCACTGCAAAAAAACTGGAAGCTGGGAAAAAACCTGAAAGCTGGACTGGGAAAAGCCAGTCTTTCAACAGCAGAGATAACTGTGTGAAACCACTCAAACTTATGCTCTGGCCTTAGATTACAGGAATTTTGATTAACACAAGATTGGAACAGACTCCCTAACAGCTTTTAATGTGGAACATGAGTTTCAGCATCACAGAAGGTGTGAGATCCCTCTCAAATGACATTGGCTTTGCTGTCTTCTCTTGAGCATGGACAAGCAAACAACTGAAAGAAAAAGGAAGCCTGAAATGCAGGAAGATTATCTGTGCCACATTATCTTCTGTCACGGTCTGTATGGTACACTGAAGCATAAGTTCATGCTAAAAATAGGACATGCTCCAACGTCATTGCAGGGAGCAGAACAATTATTTTAGCTATAGATGGGATATGGAGAAGAAGGTAAAATCAGGTCCTTACTGTGATCTGTATTCCATTACAACAAAGAAGAGTCTGTCCTCATCTATTTCTGTGAAAGCCCAGTGAACACAGAGATCAGTGAGTGAATTTGAAGTATTTCAAATATTTGCAGAGCTCAGATATCCCAGAGAGAAAAGGAGTTCCTGGTCAAGATGTTAACATTCTTGCATCATAAAGAGAAAACAACATCAACTCTAGAAGTTTTATCAGAAATGAAAGGGAGCAGCTGGCATACATTCATTTTTCCCTATTTACAGAGATTTTATATAGTGTTCAATTTCATTTTATAACTGATACAAAAGGAGATAAATTTTCTTTCCAGAAAATTAGATCTCAGACAAAGTTTGCTTTTGTCAAGGAGGGAAGCAGGATTACATTAGAGCTGCACTGGAGTAAAGGCAGTGGGAGTGATTAAGCAGCCAGAGTCCATCTGACATGTCAAACTCTGCGACAGGTTTTTGTCTTCTAAATAAATTGCTAGGGAACAGCTACGAGTTAAGATTTTAAAAACATGCTCATCAGTGAACAAATCTACTCCCTTCCCTGAATATTAGTGATAGAAGAGGTACAGATGACCCTTTACTTGCCATCACAACAAGAGATCACTTACTGAAAAAAAAGCACTTGAGTGGATAAGCTATTTCAGGTGTAGCTGAATGAAGTGAGTCAGCCAGAAGTATTCTCTGCCTTTTTAGTTTTTTCTTTTATACTACATTTAAGTACCTAAAGAATGGCTGTCTTTATTAAAGCCCAGTTTAAAGTTGTAGTCATCTTTGCATTTCTTTAGTGGTAAATTAAACAGTGACATGCTATTAACAGCACACCATAGCTGTAATAAAATATGTCTGCATGTTCAAATAGAACATACACGCAAGGTTTAAAAACAGTCAGGTGGCAGCAGATTTTTCTTCTTTCTGTTTAGCAGAAAGCAATCTCTTTTGCAATAACCACAAAAAAAAAACCCCACCAAATGTGCTGGATGTTGCCATAAAATCTGAAATGGAGTATTTCGATATTTGGCTTGAATACAAAAAAACCTTGCCAGGAAAGCAGGAACTCAAACACAAGGAAGTGACTGCTAAGTATCAAGTAATTCTGTATCAGCTGATGGACAGCAACTGTCTACTGGCACACACTTAACCCACAGTCAATGAGAGGTCTTTTGATTTAGCCAGAAGTAGTGCATTGATTTTCATGAATGAATTAAACCCGAAACCATGTGGAACACTTTTAATCTCAGGAAAACTTCGGAGTTTATGGTGCTAGCAGATCATTGTTAAATTACATATTTGATAAATAAAAAGATACAATCTGCAAAAAGTATTTTGTAAAAAAGAAGTTATATAAGAAAAAATATATCAGGCTATATTTTTTTCTAGAGAGGCATGCTTAGTAACAGAGCATGGGACCAAAAAAACTGAGGAACCTTTCGGAATAAGGAATAAGGAACTGTCCCTTGTTCAAGGGAAAAGGCTAAAGAAGGGGCTAGACTGGATTACTACTATGAAAGTCACAGGATAAGAAAACCAGAACCAGATTGGATGAATTGACTAGCCATAAAATACTTAAGAGAAAAATAATGTAAAATTCTCTACTTACAATTCAGCTCAAAATATTAAACATGAGAAGAGAGATATTCTTCACTACCTATAAGGGAAAACCTTCTGTGTGTAAGGAATCACAAACTTTCTATGCTTGGTATGATAGCAAGACACTGGCCAGTACCCTTGAGAAAAATGAGCAAATGTTTGCATGCCTATGACACAGTCTTTGGCAGACTTTCCCTCCTCAGACAGCCATTAGGGTTATATTCACCATCTCTGGATTTTCACCAGAGAATATATAAGAATTGAGACAGATATAAAGTGGCGACTCCCAAATGTAGCTTGTCCATGGGTAAACAACACTGAGACAGATGTGTCAGAGTAAAGTTAAACAAACAAAAACCTATATTCTGTGCAATGGATTTAATAAAATCTGGCAACCTGTTAGCACAGCAGGATGCTTAGGAAGATCACAGTGAGACTGAAATTCACCCTACCCCACTCATCTCAGATGGCAGGGACAGCTCAGGAAGTCACTGGACTGGTGAGCCACGTCTGGGCTTTTGCCCAGCTAAACATATCCACAGTCAGTACCTCAGAGCACTATGAAGAAACATCCAACAGAACAAGATTCCCACACCAACAGTGTTTCATTAATTGGAAGCACTGGTTACTCTTGCATAAGCCAGAGATACCAGGACTCTTAAATAAGGAAACGGGTTGTCTCCACAGACTGCAACAAGTATCTTCAAATATTGTAGGCAAACCTGGAGCTGAGTGGCTTACAGACTGTAGGAGCTAAAAAAATAGTGTTGTGCTATTGCTTATGGGGGACAGCACTACCTGGACATAATCTACTTTCTGGCACAGGCAAAGAAAGGCATGGTACCTCCCTCAGGCGCTACTTAAAATACACATTAAAAAGGTCATAGTGAGAGAGATTTAGATACTGGGAAAAAAATCTAAGCAGACAAAAATTATACAAATAACAGCAATGAAGAAACTGGGGAAGATTTGACCCGCACAACAGAATACAACCTGAGTAAATCAAGTGAAACCATGTGGGTGGCATAAGAAAATTGGCTCCTAGAGCAAGCAAGCACAATATTTCTTTACATTCAAGATTCCTCAGATCTTATTCTTATTTTCCAGAAGACAGCCCTATGAGTACATGCCCAGGTGGACTGGTGACAGCACATATGAAACTCAATATTCCTGTCTAGTTAATAGGCATGGAAAAAAACCACAAAAAAAACCAATAAATAAAACAACTTCACATGGATTCTGATCCATATTTAGCACAGCTAAGTTACAGCACTGCATGAAACAGTGTCTTTGGATGGCTCTGCTATGAATTTGTTAGATGTGCCCCAAGCAGCAGAACAACACAGTCAATGCTTAGGTATTAGATAAACCAGATGTTTCCTAATTTCCCTGATGATGAGTGAACACTTCTGCTGACAAGCAACTTGGGCAACTGAAGGGTAGTAGCATTAAAAAAAAAAAAAAAGTACTGAGACCACTGACTTATGACAAATTACTTCATAGGCTCTAACAAGCATTTTACTCATATAAAAAAAAGCTAAAAAGATTTTTAAATTCCCATTTCTTTCTCTAATCACAACCTATACTTTTTAAAGATCATGAAGAGTTTTTAGGAGAAATTTCTTTATTCCTTCCCTATTAACCATGAAAAAAACCCCATATGTGATTTCTACATTGAGCTTTTTTTTTTTTTCAGCTTACATAAAACCTTGCCATCTTCTCCAAGGCCATCAGCGAGCCATTAAAAACATCTGAAGTTACCTGGACCAGGGTAATGGTCACATAATTTCCCTTTGGTACCTGGACAATTTATTTTCATGTTGGCATCTGCTAATATCTACAGAACCACCATCACACCCATTCAATAAAGGATGATTCTTCGATTATGTGAAATAGCAGCTATGGAAATTATCACCTTTGCAAAATTGGTGCTTCCTGCAAAGATCACTGCAGTATTTCTCCTTTTCACAAAGGATCAATACTCCTTTTAACAAAAAACACTGGACTATTTTTGTTTTTCTTTAAAAGTATTTTCTTTTGTGCATTAATATCTATCTTACAGCTTCCTCACTGTTTATTTGTCTGACTGCTTCTCTTCTCAATGTGAATAGCTTTGGGGAAGATGGAAACTAATGACCTAGCTAAGGTTTTAACCCAGACCCCCTAGTGTTTTACCAGCTGTGCTATTAGGTTAACTGGCTGAATCTCCTCTGCTTCTCTCTCTGATATTACAAAACCCGGCCTATGTATAGCATGCAATAATGTTTAATTTTTTCCCACCCCTAAACCTCCCTCTGCTACTGCCTAGCCTTGAAACTCATATAATCTATCATTGATAAATTAGAATCTGGGGAAGGATCAGACAGATTACCCAGATGGTAGCTGGGGAAGAAATATCCAACCTTTCCTAATGCAAATCTTGTGTAATGCTCTGTAATGTAAATTTTAAGCGCTATACTGAGGGCTGAGAGGGAAAGAAAGTGGAGATGTTGATCCACAGGCAGACCAAAAATCATTGTTCATCCACCCCTCCTACACATACTTGTTACTGCTACATAACTTAAACAAAATACTTTTACTACAGTGCTTGGAAAATCAGGGTTCCAGTGAATTGCAGCACAAATGCACCCTACCCTGCCCTCCCAATTGCTCCCAAAGAGAATCCTCAATTCCAGTAGCTAGCTTGGGCTGCTAAAATTAACCTGAGCATCAACATGAAAAACCTGAGGAGTCCGTCTGCCTTGCACAATCAACATTTGTCTAAGTTTCCCTAATAACATGCAGGCTTATGAAAATCACGGAGGAGAGCAAAGAAGGAATGGCATTTTTCAATGTGTAATGTGAAAGGCCTGCAGGCTTAATGGTCTAAACTTCAGGTTTGAAAAATTTACCCTCCCTGAAGACTCCTGTTCAAAGGTTCCATGCATCAACTCAGATCTTCCTTTTCATGAAGTAAATATATTGAATCCCATGAGATATACATACATATTTTCTGGACACGACTAACATACACATGATATGTCTTTTCTGTCTTCCATACACATAAAATAAATCACAATATTTTTTCAAAACTAAAAAATTGGTATGTTGTCCTCAGTCCCCAAATGCCTTCATCTTGGTCTTCTTTTACCATGATGTATGATTTGACTGATTTTTTGCTTTCTTGATTTGCAGCTGTTCCCTGATGAGTGTTTATTCTGCAGCCTTTTGAGATCCTTTGGGATGGAAGGAACTATCCAGTGTTAGCTATTTATACATTATATAGATTCCAGCTCACTGCCTTAACTTAAAAACCATAAAAAAAGCATAAAGGCTCTTGTATCAGAACGATTGTTATTTTTAGAAAAGCTTCATAAAAAAGGTTAACTTAGGTACTGAGGGAGAAGAAAACCATGGTGCTACTGAACAGGCAGACCAAAGGCAGGTCCTAGTTTACAGGCCCTGATGTGAAGCTGTCCCAGGGACAGGGATTGTACTTGGTACTTTTACATTGCGCCTGGTGACAGGAACATCAACTGTCACTTTGTCAAGTTCTTCATCAGTGACTACTTGTGGCTTATCTTGCTCCTAGAGCCCAGAGGCAAGGAATCTGACAGCTGCCTAATGAAGTCAGTGGAAACTTTTCTATTGAGAAGTCTCTCTGCTGGCAACTATATATACTCCCTCAGAATAAGTCAATTCTGCTCCCTAATTTTAAAAAAAAGAATCCCCAATTTAGTTTAAAAAATGAAATAAAGATTCATCCCCAAGTATAACAAGATTTAACATCAGCAAGAAGAAAGCAATGACCAGCTGCTAGTATAACAAATTTACTTGGGAGACCTGACTCCGGGCTTTGATTGTACAGATATTATTATCTACTTCAAATCTTACTTCTGCAGTTCTCCTCCCTCCCAAAGTAGCTTATCACATGTAAATCACACCCTTTCTTCCTTTGTTTCTCTTTGCAGATGGCCACAACTAATCAGAGCAACCTTTTACAATCAAGTTACAAATACAATGCCAAAAATCAGTCATGGCCTGGTCCCTTTTAAAGACTTGTTGATAAATTTGGTGCTTATTAAATAGAGAAAACAATGTATCTTTTTGAGTCACCAAAGAAGTTTAGCTCACAGCTCTACCGCATGGCTCTGCCTTCCCATACACAACAGCTCTGTTCTTACGCATCGTGTGGCTCTTTCATCAAAGGACTTGAGATGAAAAAGAGATGTGCTACTGTGACAGTTTCAACTAAAACCTGCTTTTCCTACTTACGATGCACTTCCCTGCCTGTTGAGGACACAATTCCTCTAACCCCATTTTCCTGGGTATGAAGTTTTCCTCCCAGCCTGGCACAGTGTTCCTGCATAGGAGCCGGATGGAGCTCAGCTCCTCCTCACAGACTCACTTGGAGAAGTGCAGAAGAGGCACTCAAACAAACCTGTGGCTTTGCACGCAGTGCATGTCTCCAGCATCTTCTTAAAGAGCCTGAAACACTTCAGTCGACATCAAGTAAACTTATTACCAAGTCTGATTTAACCTTAAGTGGTGTCATCGTTAACTTGGCAAGCAGAAGAATTTTAATGACAAGAATAATTTTATTCTCTAGCTCCTCAGTGCTGTGAATAGATCCCAAATCCCCAAAAGAGAGCAAAAAAGGTATGCTCACAGAGGAAGTCTTTTTAAGACCTGAGAGCAAACTGCAGTATCTTTTTTGTTGCAATAAGTATTCTTTGATCTGTTTTTCTCCTTCTAGTTTCTTTTTTTAAAAAAGATGAAAACAGATTTAAGGGAAAATAATCTCTACCATCAAATGTCAGTATTAAACCATATATCTGATCAGGAATTGTAGGTGCAAAACATCCAATTGGTGTTGTGTCTTCCATGCAAGCAAAAACATTTGTATTTTGTTAGAAGATACATGATAGTGGAATTTATGTGATGTCTGTGTACAAATAAGCATGCCCAGAAAACAGTTAAAGAGGAGAAAAATACCTATATGAAATCTAATGGGCAAATTAGGAAACTGTAGTTACAGGAATTCAGTTGCCACTTTAGTGTTTATAGGGAAGCACAAAGAGAACATCAAAATGCCTGATCACATCCCATCTGTTACTACCTCTTGCTGGATAACATCTTAGCTGCCAAAAAAGCTATTTAAATTTACTACATTGCACGTACTGATAAATATCGCTTCTGTGAAGATCTAATACTAAATAAGGACTAGACCTGAGGATAAAGCTTACAAGCAGTTGTGTCAAAAAGATCCAAATTTTGCTTAGTATATAACACCTGTACTCTTACAAGCCTGCAGTTTCTTACTCCCTGTCCCTGTCTGTGATGTTTTTAATAAAGCACAGAACTGAACAACAATCCTCAAAAGCTGGATCATGTCAACAGTGGAAAGAAATAAAGTTAGAATGGAAAGGATAACATAAGAGAAGAAAAAAGAAAAGGTACTGGGAGGAGTGATGGGGAAGAGGAAGGCTGCTGTTCAACAATTTTGGAGGTGCTTACTCCGGGCACTTTTCACATAGATCTGACAGGCACAGAATGGTGCCATGAAAATGCCTCCAGCAATGGAATACATTTTCCAGCACATCACAGCAGCTGCAACGGCATCAATTCTGCTTGCAATCCATGTCCAAACAGAAAAGTTCTCAGTGGTCCTATTTCAGCATATCTCAAGGACTAATTAAATCCTCATTACTATCTTCTAATTATTCCAGTGCTCTGGGATTTCACTGAGCAAGTCCCCAGTGGTGCATTAGATGAAAAGGGTTAAATAACCTGTGTTGATTTTGAGACTCCAGATCTATTTCAGACCTTTAGCATATCATCAGCATTATCATGAATATTTAACTACACACCGCTGTGAAAATTATAAGGGGAAAACAATTAAAGATTTTTTAAAAATTAATTCTGACCCATATACATTTGCACTAATAAATAAGGCTTCTTTAAGTATCCCCATTATGAGAGTGCTTGCTAGAGTAATAATGTGAAGTCATTATCTATTTCCATTAAATTCAATGGTTTTCAGGAGCTCCCAAATCACTATTTTAATATTAGAATGAAACCCAACATGTACATATCCAACTGCATAAGCATGAAAAAGGCTACTTAAAAGTAGGTAAGTTTTCTAAGCTTTTTCCAAATTAGGTAAGGAAGCATTCATTTCTGCAGGGGTAAAAGTGTCTATTTCACCATTAATTTGACACATGCTCTCCTATTAGCATTTGCATGGGTGAGTATTCATGCCTACAGATGGACATCTTACAAAATAAGAGTGGGAGTATAAGCTGATGGGTAGTAGAGAAGGATTCTTTTTCATGCTGCAGCTTCAGGAAACTGATTTAGGGGGTCAGTTTGTATATGCTGAGTTTCTATTTGATCCACACAAACTATTTCTAGCCCACTGCACAGTTTTGGCTACTAAACATATCCTCAAAGTGCAGCTTCCAAAACCCAAACAAATGAGGTAATTAGGTATACAGCTAAATATAAGGAACTCAAGCAATTATGCACCTCTATTATTTGCCAAATGGTTATGGCAGCTGTGGTATCACCACTGCCTTACCTGTGGGGGCTGATGTAACATAAGTTTTTAAAAAGCTCTGACTTCAATAAACACGCACACAAAAAAAATCAAAGCCCTACTTGTGATCACAATAAAGAACAGCCTGGAGTGGCTGTTATCAGAAACAAACAGCAAAACATGCAGCCTCCTTCCCCTCAAAATCATACCAAGTTTCAATGTGTAGCTTAACTAGTTCTGACAACATTTGCATGTGGTATCCCCAGGTAAAGGTAATTGCTGGGACTCAGCAGCAGTTCAGGGCACGTGCAGGTGAGTGGCCATGGCCACTCTCCCTTCTCCAAGAGAATTCTGACCTCAACCCTGCACAATCTGCTCCCTCTGCCTCCAGAACTCTCTGGCTCTGACAGTCCATTAAGGTGTATGAGAGTTACTTCAAGACCCAGTACCCTCAAGGACATGTAAGCCCTGACATAGGTTATGCACACAAAAGCACATCTAAGTTCTTATTGTCTAGGCAGATGTGTATTGGTAGAACTGAAAAAGTTTTATTGATTGAGCATCAAACAACAGTGGCCATTTACCAATTCTAGGACAAGAACAGAAGTGGGCTGCCTCGAATAGCACACTCCATTTATGCTGAGCCAGGTCCAAATGTTCTACAACTTGAGCAGGATATGAAAATTTTTTAAGTTACTTTTGAAAGTAACTTACTTTGAAAAGTAAGTATATTTATGGTTATTACAAAAAGTATGAAATAAGCTACATAAAAAGAAGCTGCAGAAGACAAAAAATCCAATCCCCCCCCAAAAGTTCCTACGGCTGTACATATGCAGGTTATTGCTCCTCTCCTTCCACACACAGAATGTACATGTAAGAATATGATCCTTGCTTCAAGCTGAAATATATGAAATGAGATGTATATTCTTAGGCAGGCAACCATAAAAATCCCAGATCAGTGCTGAGGAACCATGAAACATACGGTAGAATATAATCAAACACTTCCATAAAAAAATAAGTGTAAACTTAAGGGTTCAAGGTAGTTGGTTTAGTGTCCAGAAGTACTACATATCAGATTCCATCTGTCAATCAAGTATTTGGCAAATTACATTTTTTTCAAGTACTGAGAGCAGATTCTGCTAACGAAGTGATTAGTAGTCTTTTGTCATTCAATTCTCAATCTAAACAAGGAAAGAAATGTTACACAATGCTGAAACAAACATTACCTTATCCTATGAAGGGTCTCTGGGTTTTTGCTTAAATTCTGGTTTTTGCTTTTTTTCTTTTTGAGAGAAAGTGTATCAGTAAGCCAAGAGTTTGAATTACTGTAACAGATGCCTATAGATCAGGTGTCCTTAGCAGCAACGATTTTCTGCTCAGGTTTTTATCAGTAAATGACAAGCACCTTCCCTTTGAGTCCCCTTGGCTCCCCCTCCTTCCTTTCTTCAAGTTCAGTGGAAACCAGTTCAAGCAAGCAAAGGAATCAACTAATGTAACAGCCTTTTTAAAAGGTGAAATTTTCCATTTCAAAGAAGCCTCTAATCAATGGCAGGGTGCAAAAGGGAATGCATGCATGTTTATGTGAGAATAGCACAGACTTTGGAGAAGCTTTGGGGAAACATGTTCTGCAAAATCAATACGACCTACCTAGTTACAAATTTCGTATCTGCTGCATAGAACAAATGGACTTACTGTACAAACCGGGTCATAAGGATCCTGCACATGAAGAGTGAAAAAACTGCAACATATTTCCTCTATGAACATAGCCACAATTCCCACTCCTCTTCACAGAGGAAGAACCAAACTAAATCAACATGTTAATTTTATTTCTCTCACGGTTACTTACTTGCTTGACTTCCCAGTTATGGCAACTGTCTTACCTGCCTCTCCAGACCACACAATGACCCCCTGTTTCCTTTACAGCAGCCACAGACAGGTTCAACACTTCCAGCTGTGTCAGACCTACCTAACTCATCCCCCAAAGCCAGGTGAGGAACACAAAATGCAGAAACAATTATTACTGGGCAGTGTAACATTTTGTGCTAATACCTAGACATGCCAGGAAATGCACAAATCTTTCTGAGATGCTTGGGTCTTTCTTCAAAGCCTCAATCTGATGCATTCCTGCTGCCTTGTTACATTCTATCCCACAAAGCATCATGGTTTTTTTGTACTGGGTACTGAGGCCATTCTTTTTTTGATGAACACATACATTATTCTAAAAATTTTTTCAGGGGAAAATAAGTCCCTGCAATTCTGTATAAAGAATGACCGAAAAGGGAGGAAAACAAACAAGTTGAGTGTGGAATTCTGTGTTTCATGTTCTCATTAATCAGTCTTCCTGGAGGAGAGGACATGCAACACAGAAAAACAGCAAAAATTAAGACTCTCTCCTCTTCTTTTGAGTCCTCTTAGTTCCTCCTGGATCTTATCCCAGAAATTTGTCATTCTGTGAGTTCAACTTGTTTCACTGTGAGAAAACTTCTAGTATTTATGGTATCTCCATATGGCGCTAGTTGGAATATTTCTGGTAGCAAGACATTTTAGGAGGGGCACTTCATAAATAACTCCATGTTTATCACAGTTATCATGTGTGTGTTTTGCAAGCTTGTCACTAGCACATGTTAACCACTGCATGGACAGGATGCCCAGTTTACAGCAGTTGGTCATATGTAGGGCCACACAGCAAAGCTGTGACAACTGTCATGAGCTAGGGAGGAAGCAGGCAAAGTTAAAGGGCTTAACATTTATAAATGGTAACACTGAGAGAGAAAAAAAAAAAAAAAAAAAGCAAAAAAAAAAAGCAGTGTTCTGTTTATTTTTGTGAGCACTTGCTAGGAAGCCCCCTTTTAGAACACTGCAGTTGCCTGCAAGGTTTTCCCTTGCAAGATTTCCACATCTTTGACATAAATAATTGATTTCCTTTTATACTTTAAGATATTTTTATTCTAGAACTGGCCAGAGAACTAGCTATTGTGTCCATACAAAGACTTCAGAGATGAGAATTTTAAGAGCAGTGGGAGAACTGCAGTGCTTGTAGCTAATACTATTCCCATACAACTTAATTCCAAGACAGACAACGAAAAGTTGAATTCTCTAGTACATGACACAAGTATTTACAGCAAACTGCCTTTATAATCTGGGCATTCACTGTATTTTGGAGAAAGCACTGTTTCCAATCACATTATGATAAAACCTGTTATTCACTTGCCCTTTCCCCAGAAAATGAAACCCCCCAAGCCCTCTACAATGAGGACTGTCATTATTTCCCTGGGAAAAGAAAAGAAATACCAGGAACTCTCACACTGCTAATGTGTGACTTAAAGTGAAAGCTGCATTTGGCACCTACTAAAAAAGCCCCAACACCTAACAAACCTCGGTCCTGTGGCATTGGTGACTGGCTCAAGGCAGGGTGGGAGCTGGATTCTGACTGGCTGCCAGGAGGCTGCGGTGGCATCTGACTGCCTGTAACACACAGAGAAAAAAGGGAAAACAGACTTGCTTTTAACATGGAAATGCACAAAACCAAGCCTTGCTGCATTTTTCACCACTCTACATCAAAAGAAAGTTCCAGCTATATAAAGACAGAGCTCAACAGGTCTAGCAATTTTCCCCCCCCATCCTTTTCCTTTTTTAAATTTTTTTTTTAAACCCATGGAATAATATTACATAAACATATTTAGCAACAGGCATGGCAAAATCTTCAATTCCGTATTAAGCGAATTCCCAACCTCACCAACATGATCCAATTTATAGCTGCAGATCTCCTGACACATATTTCTGTTACAGACTTTAGCAAAATCCAAGTCTGCTGAACAATAGGGCTCATCCTGCCTAGCTTAAACTGGCCTCCAGCCAGGCAGACATGGATTGCTGCCAACAATATTACCAATAAAAAATACAGTCAATACAAAAATGACTAACAACAACAGTTTAAAAAGTATTTCAATGAATCAGTGGGCTTAATACTATTAGAATACCCACACAGAATTAGGGAATAAAGAACAATATGTAGGTGCACATGGGAAAAGGGAACGATGTTTGAAAGAAGTCAGACAGAAAAGGTAAAGGTATCTTACTATTCAAATAAAGGCAAAAGAAGATACTTGATTATTAAAATATCCATCCAGAGCAGACACTCATTTTTATAGTCTCATTCAAAAGACACCCATCTGGTTTATCCACTGCTGTCTACCCACCCAAAGAAGAGCAGCACGCAGTGCTGTCTGTGAGGCTAAACACATGAAATCTTTCCTTTCAGTATGACTGGATAGTAAAGCAGTGCTTACTGTACTGATGAAAGTCACTCCTCTAGTTCACCATTCAACGTTATGTCAAAGTTATGCCAAAGCAAGGAGGTCCATGCTACCATCCTTGCACTGCCACAACACCCCATGGGGCTTTGTGCCCAACAACCAATATGCCACAGCCTAAGCAGGAGTAAGAATGAGACACGGATGTCCCCTGGGACTCCTCTCCCCTGATGCTCTGAGATGTGCCTGCTCCTGACAGCTCCAGTGGCTTGAAGACCACCTCAGGTTAGGCAGCGGCTATATACTTCAAGCATTTAGATGCTGTAGTGACGAGCATGGTATAAATAGTAGCAGACAGATTTATACCCTTCATCCTCAGAAACTGCTCAGATTGTTTTCCATTTGAAAGAAATGGAAAGAATAAAAACACCCGCAATAGATTTGTGCCTGCTGAGACTCATTTCCTCCTGCTCAGCAGCCGCCCCTCCGCAGCAGCAGGAGCGAGAATGCCACGACCGGTTCTGGTGCTGGGAGCCCGGCTGGCAGGGGGGGCAGCAGGGGCTGCTCTTTCTTTAGAGAGATGAAGAGCCCCAAGTTGGATACAAATAGAGGAAAGTGAATGTGTCTGCTCTACCCCGTCCACTTCGCAGCCTCAAAGCAATTGGCTCTCAGCACCGACTAGAGAAAGGTCAGGCAGATAAAGAACAAAAAGAAAAATCCACGAAATGTGGAGTATAACCACTGCCTGGCTATTCAGACGAGGTGCATTTGCACTAAAAAACATGACAGTCAACATTACTGGGAGCAGCTGTGACAACTGTCTGAGAGATGCAAATGCTGGACTAGAGGCAGAATTGCTCCTCCAAAAGACCAAACATGCCACTCAGCGCCCGAGGCTTTGGGATCCACGGCCCATTCACGAACTCTAAGGCATATGACAATAACATTCCGGCTTATGTTTTGATATCACTCAAGAGCAGGCTGCCGAGACAGTAAGTGCCTGGATTATAATGAACACTTTCTGCTTGACAGGAAGGATTCAGTGACTCAAGACTGTAAACAAACAGCAATTCCATGTTAACGCGGGGCACTGCCACTTCCACTGTGTATGCCCAAGGCACTGCTATCAGACAGAATGCTTCCAAGTAGATCTGAACCATCTAAGATTTATATAAATACTTGAAGGAAAAAAAAAAAAAGATAAAGGCAAGGGTAGTCCTGACTATACACAGTTCCCAGTGGGATCTCTCTTTAGGTGGAGGCTTGGCAGACTTTGAGACGTACTAATACTACATGGCAGATCTATGCTAGGAAACATATTTTTTAAAACCTTATTACAAGGTCTTTAATTTTTGAAACTGATAACAATTTCAGTTATCTGACAGATGTGCAAGCATAGATAGGGAAAGTGAAAGCCTGTAAGAGTGCATGTATGATGTGTTACAGAGAAATTGTTTTCTTTTGCATTCTCAGGGAATAAAGACTCAGTAGTTTTTAAAATTCCCTGAAATTATTAGACTCTGTAAACAATAATGCTATTTTTTTTGTTGATGTTTTTAAGTTTACTTATGACTTTTTTCCTACGTGAAAAAGAACTTCTAATCAATTTTTTTAATCTTGCAAACAAGACTTAACTCTATGCGCATTCACACAAGTAATGAGATTGCAAAAGATGTGGCCAATTTTCAGCGGCTGCTACAAATGATCCAGGTGTTGGACACAAAACTACCACATCAAGATGTTTTCAGTCTTACAGCCATTTAATCCTTAGAAGTAATCTGAAAGGTAAAAGGAGGTTAAGCACTCCAACACCTCTGAAGACTTGTATTGAACTCTTATTTTGGGTATCTAACTCCTATTGATTGTGAGCTCATGATGGGACTTTAAACCTGTGAGGATCCTATCTTCCATGCTTTTAAAGTTCCTTTGTCATGAGAAGAAATAACCTTAAAGATTTTCCATTTTTCTGTTAAATGATATTAATCCTTATCTTCCATGCAGTACTGTAGTTGGGATTCTTGGAAGTCACCTTAAATAATACATGAATAGACTTTTGTATTTTATTAGGGAGGGAAAACTACTACAAAAGAAAAACATCTTCTCTCTCTTAACATAAATTCCACAGCTTTTTAAGAGGGAATAATAACCCTGACAATTTTTTTCACTGACAGACGGTGGTCTCTTTTGACCCAATGATTCACAGATGGAAGTTCAAACATGGATGACCTTCTCCCATGTTTTGTTTAGTATCATTGCCTCACTGGTGACATACTCCACCTGCAAAAACTCATGCCAAGTGAAAACTATGGATGTTTCACAGTATTTTTTTAAGCAAAGTCACAGCAAATGCATTATTGGATGTAACAAGGACAGATGCTGCCATACTGGTTTTTTTCACCTAGATTTAACAGAGGAGCAAAATGGTGTTCAGATTTATAGTTATTTTTTAAAATCAGTTCTTAAAGCTACTAAACCCAGCAACCTATCTAATATCATGTTTGCTGTTTTAAAAAAAAAGTACAGACAGTTGAAGAGGTGAGAGAATTTAAAAACGCTTAACAGCGCAGCTGTAAGCTGGCTTATTATTTTTAAAATTATCTTAGAAATGCTTTTAAGCATTTTTCATGAGACTTTGAAAATCTATGCTTGAAATAGAAAGGTCTGCACTGCAAAACTGGGAAAGATGGATTAAGGAAAGTACTAAATGTGGATTGCATTTGGCCATGAAATCTGCAGTCAAAGTATAGAAAGTAAATTTCTTAGAGGTAATACAGCACAAAAGAGCAGACATTTGATAGAATATCAAATCCCCCCTGAGGAAGGGTCTTTATGATGAATTATGGTCCAAATCAGTGATGTTTTGAAGCATGCTGAAAGTTCTCTGTTCCCATCACAGTAATGACACTGGAAGATGCTCAGCAAAAATATCCTGTACCAGTCGGACAATACCTCAATAAACTGTGCCTGAACAACTGACTCAAGAAAGAATTTCAGTGCTAATAGGTTCCCCCGGGGAAATTACCAGTTAAGGAGGGAAGAAGGGATAGCAGCACAGGAATTTTAGGACCCATGAGGAACTGGGAACTGGGGGGGAGCAGGGAACTATTCACAGACCTTGTTGAAAGGGGTAAGGCTAGAGGAAAGCCAGAAGTTAAAGATCTTGCGGGTTGTCTTTGGGTCAGTTCTCAGTCTCATGTAGGAATTAGGACGGGATCAACTGCACTGGCTGATTACACAGTAGGGAATCTTAGACAATACAGAAGATGATCAAAATACTGTCTAAGAAACTAATCACCTTTTGGGTTGGAATACCAAAAAAGCAAACATTTCTACTCACAGACCAGAAATACACCTTTTGTAACTGAAGAGCTTGTAGGGTGAGAAATGATGGAAGAAAAGGAAGGAAAACCTGAATATATCTGTTGACCTACAAACGGTTACAACCTACATATGGTTATAACTAACCATTTGATGTCAGTCTGAATCAAAATTATTATTAGGAGGAATCAGGAGAACTGTTTCCAGTAGAGGTAAGAAAACAACACCATTGCTAATGTATCACTGGTGAGCCTTCCCACAGACAAAACCAGAAAGGATAATTCTAGCTGGAATGGGAACAGTGAACAACTACTGGCATGACCTGACAGGAGGCTGAAAGAGTATTATTTCGCATGGTAAAAACTAAAGATGTAATTTTGAGATTTCTTTAAAAAAATATATTTGCAGCTAAATGATGGGGGTGGGGGGGAGACCATGATGTTTAGGGTGATAATCAAAGCATTACTGGAATTTGAAGCAATTTCCTTTTAGGAACAATGAGGTCCAGGAAAACTAGTGATTAAGGTGAAATCTGATAAAATAATGGAATTACATCACAAAGCCTATGTGATAATAAAGGTTCACAGACTGGAAGAGACACTTTGGGTCTTGGAACCCTACATCAGAAATGAAAGATCAAAAATAGGCTTCTATATGGGACTCTTTTAAATGAGATTTCAGGAAATTGGAAGCGAGGAACAAATGATCTCAAAGGAAAGATTTTTTTCTATGGGTAGCATAAAGGGAAACTGGTCATGTGGTTTGTGCTCTCTTTCATCTTACAAAGCCTATAACCCTGTAAGAAGAAAGATTATTTTCTTCCTTAATTCATGCATTGTAACTGAGCTTCCTGTTTTATCAACAGTATTGTTAAACGACTTACTTATCTGAGTAAAAACCAAGGGTTGCCTCCATAGTCCCTCAAATTAAGACGCAAATAATAATTAAACCTTCCTTGTATCCACATAGTAATGTGAGCACAGATGCTTTAAAGATCTAGCAACAAGAGGACCCTTTCAGATACAGCATCTATGGCCTTGCTGGGACACTCTGGGGGAGATATGGCCCCAGAGCCCTCCTGGCCTTAGGAAGTTTTTGGTGGCTGGCTATGTGGTTTGCTGAAGGTGAGATCACAAATGGCTGATTTGTTCCACTGCAGCAAAGCATCTCTATACATGAATATTATCCATTTAAGCCACACTTAGGGATGCTTCCCATTACAAAAAGTTACCAAGATCGTTGCTGGAGCTGTCCCTGATTTTCTCTACTACCTCTTAAAACCTTTGTAGTCCAACAACATAAGATTACCTAATGTACACAAGTTATCACTCACAACCCATGTAAAATCAACAGAAGGTAAAAAACCCAATTTGCTTCTTGTGAAAGTATATAATTCTCAGACTACTAATCCTTAAAAGTTACGCTCCATTATCTTTTTCATATATGTGTTACATTTACCATATCAAGGACTGTGAACAAGTTCCAGAGATGTCACTGTAAGCTAGGTGCTAAATTGCTTTCAAATCTGCATTAAAAATGGGACACTGTGCTAAGGTGGCCTGCTCTGGCTTTTCTCTACACACATGCAAGAGCACAAACATGCTCATTTCATGACGCGAAGCTACCTGTTTGACATGATATAATATTTCATTCAAAGCAAAGTTGACAATGACAGGATGAGGTAGTTATTCAGTATTTTGTCTCATCCTCATTCCCTACTTACAGCACACTACCCAAATATCACTCTCTCTATAGAACAATTCATTATATTGTGGACTTTTTAAAGAGAATTAAGTAACTGAAATTGGGGTCTGCCAAATTAGACATACAATTTTTATTCCCAGGTTGTGTAACCTCTGAGTAAGGTATGAAGACTTTCAACAAATACTCAGGATTATAAAGTGAAATAATTGTTAGTATTGCCTAAATTGACAACAGGCTCAGTGACAAAGTACAGGAAGCAAATATTTTGTGTGTGTCCCTCAGGCCAAAGCTCACTCCGGAAGCGAGGGGCAAGTAGCAGCAGCCACCCCAATAGGATCTGTTTTAACCATACCCATCCAGAAGTTAATTCTGTGTTTGAACAAAAGTAAGGCACCACAGCACTTTTTCCTGAGATTGTGGCAACAAGCCCAAAGCAAGCCATCCATGGCAATGTTCAAAAGGCTGTGACTCACCCAAATAATGAATGGATTTCCAGTAGGCCACAGCAAGCACCTCTCTGCTCCATAACTGTTCCTCCCTGACAAAATTCAAAATCCTACTGCAAAGCACGATGGCAATAAAGCTCCTCAAAATTAAGCACACTTCATTATATAAGTGAAGGCATACATCAGTGTAAATCTAGGGATCACTGCCTCTCTATCTTCAACAACACCTACCCCAGACTTGTAATTTCACCATATAGTTACGAGAAGTTTCATTTCAGGAGATCAAATTCTTTCTGCTTCCACCTCTGCCTATCTCCGGGTTCATTTAATGCATTATTTCCATTAAGCTCAGCAGAGTTCCCAGCCCAGGGTATTTCTGCTGGAGGCTGATCCAGAATGGCGCAGCCCAGGATAGCAACCAGTTAAATCTTTTCTAATCCCTGCATTCAGAAATGGTGGCTCACAGTGGCTGGCATGCAGGAACTGAATAGAGCAGGCAAGCTTGTATTCCTCTCACCAGGCTAAATTAATAAAAACAAAACCTGATTTCTCCTTCTTGTTTTCCTATTCTTCCTGCTCCCCAATATTTTTCTTCTTTCAAACAATTTTTTTTTTTTTTGGGGTTTTGTTTGAGCAGCTTAATGTTTGGCTGCCTTCTGAAGAAATGGGCACAGTGACAGATGAAAGGCCGTATTCATCGCCTAATTCAGAATAGGGAAAAACCGACTGCTGTGCATTTAAGATTCTAACAACCTTGCAATTTTGTATAGCCGTTTTCCCCAACCCGTTCTTTTGAAGAAATCTGCTTTTATTCTGTTAATAACTAACCACAGTTGCAGCAGCATGGATCCGATTAGCAGTTCTTACGCTACAAAGGAGGGGGGGGGAGGGCTGCGAACAGGGTTGCCAATTTGTCCACCTGGGTCCCCAGGAGAAAGATTAGATGAGGCGCTTGCTCCTTTCTTCCCCACTCGCTCGCTGCTCTGCACTAGACAGACCTCTTCAAAGCTCAGCCACTGACTTCATTTTTTTTTTTCTTTTTCCTTCCCAAAGTCTCATTTAACCACCCCTCCACATGTTTTGCACTCTGTGTCACCACATCCCTCCAAAGCGACCGTGTGAATTGGGATGAGAGGGGCTGGGGAGAGGCTGCGGCTGCAGCTTGCCCAGTGCTTTCTCTCGCACCTCAATGGGGCCTCTGAATTGCTTTTAGGTTTTGTAAATTACATTTTCTTAAATTTGAGCAAACTGTTGGAAAAAAGTGAGCATGTTCTTCAGGGAATGATCCAAACCCTGTAACCATACTGTATTTTATTACTCTGTCCTTTTAAACCTTTCATAAAAACGACAGTTTTGCTTGCATTGAGACTGAAGTAGAAGGCTGCAAAAAGCTGCATGGATTTAGTAATTCATAAATACTTGAGACAAGACATTTGTCAAGACATTTGTTTGTTAATGCAAAAAATATATGCTTCAACCACAGAAAAAATATTCTGTAATTCCTTTACAAAATGTCAATTAGCAGAATACAAAATTGTAACTGATGCAAGTGCCAAATATCTAAAGTCTTCTAACAAAGGACAGGGTAATATTTCTTCCTTAGATTCAGCTCATTTCTTACTTCCAGAAATGAAACCTACCCTGCCACACACCTGAAACTTAAAACCTTCAGAATTCTATTTAGGGAGTTAATACAAGTTCCAAAAGGAAGAATTTTTTGCTATCAGTGCTCATTCTCTAGACTGCATTTAGAGAGAGTTTTTCTCTAAGCTATTCCTCATTGCATCTACTGTTTATAAGAGCTTGAGAAGTGCAACAAATGTAGCAGATATACACTTCCAGCACCTAATAAAAACCTTAACTGTTAATTTTAACATTGCCAAATTCTAACAAAATCATGTATCAACTTCCCTTTCTAATACTTGCAGTGTGAAAACTAAAGATGATACTAAAGAAAGGGCGAATGTGAACTGATATTGCTATTTCTTATCCATATTCCTTTTCCCTTAATACAGCTACACATAAGAATTTCTCTGAATAAATATTCATCATCTCGTGGCATTAACTCAAAAGACTAGCAGCAATAGAGTTTCACTCCTCCCTGGCTCCTCCCGACTCTCTCAAGTCCAGGCAAGCAGGTGGAAACTGGAGCAGAGCTGGTATGTGGCAATGAACTATTTTACTAGTTCTGCCTGCAACGTCTCATACTAGTCCATTGCCTGTGATTAACAGGCAAAATCAGTAGCAAAATGTAAGTGCTTTCATTAACACTGTCCTCAAAAGAACAAACTCTCAGATAATCTATTTTTTTCTCATTGCATATTACACAGTTCTGGTCTCAACGGTTCTCAGGGGCGGGGGAGAAAAGGGCAAGCTGAATGCATAAAGAATAAAAGCACCTTGAGGCAAACCTGCTTCTAAAAACCATTTGGTGGGTCTGATCTTCCTGAAGACAAGATCTATCATGCCACATTTCATCTCGCCCGACAACGATAAGCTCCAAAGACCAGTGCAGAAGTGGAGCAATTCTTCATGTATTTTTAATCAACTGAGAACTTTCATCCAGTGAGTTCCCTCCACAAGGTCACACACACCACACACGGCCACGTGCCTCTCGTGCAGTTTGCAAATGCTAACTTCTATGTCAGCTTCTGTTTGGAAGGGGGAGTATCAATGTTAGCAACTCCTGGTTATATCATTTATAAACATGCAGATGTGGATTATTAAAGATTAATGCATTTTGGGATTGGTGTCGGCATTCCGTTTGTCTCACGCCGAAACCAATTCTGTTCTTCATTAGTCAACGACAGCCCACATCACCCTGTTGTGGAAGAGAAATCAAAGGTGCAAGCATGAATTGAGAATAAGTGATGAAACTGATTACTAAGAAACTTAACGGCTGTAATCAATCAACACATCACAATAATTTGAGTCCAGTGTTATCTAGAGATGGGGAACAAACAGAAAAGCTCGCCGCTTGAGTGAGTTGTTCTTTTGTGTTTGTTTTCTACAAACCCATTTTGCAACTGGACTTCCTTAGCTATCTATCAAGCTGTGCTGTCAAAGGGCTGAATCTTTCCACCCACACCTCAGCCTCCATGAATTTAGTCCCTAAGAAGGAGAGTGCTTTTCATTAATGCTTTTCATTATTTAAAAAAATAATTATTACCTGGAGATGGTGAAAACCTCTTCTTTTGAGGTTTGAGCTACCTTTTAGCTGGCCCAGAATTAATCCAAGACATAATTTACAATTGTTCAGGTTCTTTCCTCTAAGGAGGGACATACCACGTACCTGTCTAGTCAAGTCTGACACTAACCATGAAGCATGAAGGCCACTTTAAATATCTCTAATGCCAGTGATAATGGCAGTCCATTGAAAAACTGAAAACTGCAACAGCCTATCCCATCACAGAAAACAGACCACTTACTACATTTATGCTCTGTTTTATCTAGGTATAATAACCATCTGTCAAGAACAACAAAAAATTAATGACAAAAATGTGAGAGACTTTTCCCATTCGCTCATCAATCACTGCTTAGTATTGGAAAGGACAAAGAAATGACAACCTTTTAATTTATGATAACATGCTAATTCATGTTCTATTTGGCAACACAAAGAGCGAAAGAGAATCTATGTTTGTGCAGCCAAATAATGACAGATAAAAGCTCCCAAATGTTCAAACCCAAATATACACCGTATTAAATTTCTTGACAAAAACCTAAGGTCAGGTTGGACCTGAGCAACCTGATGTAGTTGAAATTGTCCCTGCTCATTGCAGTGGTGTTGAACTACATGACCTTTAAAGATCCCTTCTAACCCAAGCCATTCCATCATTCTATGAAACTGTAAGTGGGTTGAGCGAAAAAAAGTCAGAAACAAATGCACAGATTAATGGTTAAATGTAAACAGTAATTGTTCAGTAACAGCCTTGAAGTATATATCTAAAACTAACAACAAACATACCCATCAAATCTTGGTGGCTGTGGTTAAGTACATTCGAATTTTGTTACGTGAACCAGAGCACATGCATAATTATGCAAAGATTTTAATTGGATTTCAACAGCTGTCATACTCTAGTACTGGCTGTTGGGCAATTGCCGGGATGGTGAGAACAGGCCTTGCAGTAATCAACAAAGCTGCCAAACTGGGTATGGGGCAGAGCTCAGCTGTGGGGATGCAAGTGTCACCAATCTGTCAGTCTGGGGGAAGTTTCCATGAAGCACTTCTAGCGTGCTGGAGGACCTTCAGCACTGTGCTCCACAGACCCTGTAGGATCTTCCATCCATGCGACAGAAATACTTGTGCTGGCTTTCACAGCAATGAAACACCAAAAACTAAAATGTGTTAATGTGAAATATAAAGATAGAAAACCCAGATATTAAGCAACTGAAAACACTTAAAACTATAAATCAAAAAACTGCTCATAAAAAAATAACCAGGACACTTTGATTTTGGTGACTTACTATTTATTCTACCTGACGCTTAACTTGGCACTGATGAGAAGCAGTGAATTGATGGTGCTGAAATCTGAGACTGTTCTCACGAAAACCTTACAGGAGGAACTCAAAAAGCGTGGCCCTGTCTCATTTCATCTTCTGCACCTGTTCTGGGAAGACCAGCTCTGCAGAGAAGGATACCCCCCTGATCTCTAGGGCCACACTGCAAGTATGATAGCATTTTTTTGATAAGAGCCTTTTGTAGCATGAGCTTTCTTCAAGAAAACTAGATTGAGACTACTTAAGACTATTCACAAAGCTCTGAGACAGCAGATTATTCATCAGTTGTGACCTGGGCTGCATTCTAATCGGTATCACAGGTTAGATGCTCCATATGCTAGAAGCAATGCCTCAAGCCAAAGCATCTTACAATTTCCTTGTTTATCCTCATGTCAAAAGACAGAAAAACTCTAAATGTTGTTTAAACCCTTTGAAGAAAGGGTTTTAAACTACTGCTATGTGAAACATTAATATATTTCATTTGTAAGCATTCTAGATCTGCAAAACTGCTGAATAGATGTTTTGTGCACTAGCAGTGATTAAGAACATAGCTACGTCAATGGCATTCTGTGTTTTGTTTTTTTCTGGTCCGGATGCCAATGAACAGCATGCATCTTCCTTGCAACAAGCTGTTGCAAGATTTTTGCCTCCGGAGAAGCCAAGGGGGAAATATTGATAAATGTGTTAAAATAATCTTTATAGACAGAGGGGATCAAATCCCTTATGCAAAGATCTTGTTTTGCAATTATTTTAGGGGATCTCTAAAACTTAAAAAAAAAGGAAACAAAAATGTTATGAATTCACTTTTATAAGGTAGTCTTTTAGAAAAGAGTCCATGCCATACAAAATTCAAGTTAGTGCTGGTCAGTGGAGAAATTATGTAGAACAGCTCAATCCAAAGCAAAAGATTTTTCCAAATTCTTATTTAAAAAAAGATGAGTCTGATCAGCTTTGTCTTAACGCAGCCACTTCTGGAAACAATCCAACTTGTAGGTTCTCCTTTTATAAGGCATGAAAAAAAGCCTCACTCCTATTCAGATTTTTGCATTAAAATGTCTTCTGGACTATCACAGACTATTGCTCTTTTTTTTTTCTTCTCTCAGCACTTCAGTCACTCTGTCCACACATTGACTAATATGCACACCAAGACAAGATTTCTGGTTACAGCTGTCTCTAAGCATCCCATTCCCCTCTTGCTCCTTTTCTGCCTGGAGTATTCTGCTGGAATTCTGACAGGTCCTGGATTTCAAGCTAGCTAGCTGATCAATACAGGAGGGGAAGACCTCCAGGTTTGCAGAAAGTAGAGCTGAATCACATCATCACTGAACAGAACATATCTATTGATTTGTATCATTAACAGAATTTAAAAATTGGGGTCTTTTTACCCACAGGAGGGTGCTGACCACTGGTTATCATAAATTCAGATGGCTGGCAATAAGATTTCTAAGCAAGAGTATCCACACATGGAAAATTGTAAATCCAGCTATATCCAAGCTCCTCGTTGAAAGAAGACATCAACACAATTGTAATAAAAACAACAATGCAGGTGATGCTTAACCACGTGAAAATAAGCTTTTTTGATCGGAGAAAAATTAATGCACTAAAATTGCGAGTCAAAATACTAATTTATGTGAAAAAAACTTCTTTACATACTTCTAAAATTACTTATTGGTAATCATTATTAGTACAGCAGATAAAACTGCTGTAGAGGTTTAAAAATAATGGAATCTTTTAACTCATACAAAATCTGCTTGTCCATCATGGGTTAAGAAATTCCTGGACTATCAGCAATCTTCCACAGTACTCTTAATACTAAAAATTTTTGCTGCTTACACCGCAATGGAGAAAGAGCTGACAAAAGCCTTTGGCCAGTGAGATCAAAATTGGGGATGGGGGAAGAAAGGGGAGTTTAGCTTATTTACATTTTTGCTTTGTTAGTAAGCTGGAATGGTTGGAGCAGGAGAGGGGAAAAAAAAAAAAAAAAAAAAAAAGACAGAAAAGTGAAATTAACAGCCACTAAATCTTCTGGCAATAGCAGTGCATTTTGATGATGTGCTGTGTCAGCTTCCACTAATGGTTTAGGGTTGAATTCAGGCACAGTTCAAGACCCAAAGCAGCGCAGGGCTTCACATCTCATTCTTTGGAAGAACATGTACCCTAATTATGAAGATGGCTACAAAATAAAGAGAACAGGATTTCAGGCAAAGCAGAATAACGATCTCCACAACAGGAAATCAGAATGCCATTTTGAATCCCTAAAAATCACAAAAAATAGGATTTCAGTCCTGTAATGAATGTATGTCTGAAGGAGAAGTGTTACCATTTTGAGAGAAAACTCTCCTGAACAAAACCCATTGAAGTTTCTTTTTCTGCTCTTAGGGGTTAATCTCCCTGGTCTATTCCACTAACTCAAATGGAAACAAAGACTGTATGTGTGTGTGCCTTACCAGACAAAATATCCGTCCAGTATTTCAGAGAGCACAGGAAGGAAATGCCCACTGAGCTAGGGACGTGCCAATGTCACTGCTGCCTGTGCCAGTCCATTCCCGTGAAACTCACGGTGTGCGGCAGAAAGCAATGCAGAGCAGGCAGGCTTGCCTTGGGGTGGGGAGACAGCTTAAACAGGCAGTGGAAGGGAATCAGCCATTTGGGAGGTTTAATAGGGGGTGTTTGTTTGTCTGCCCTTCTGATGTTAAATTAGTCTTCAATTTTGTTGCAAGGAAGAGGTGTCGGGAAAAGGATTCATCGCTTCCAGTAAACCCTGGGAAAGCAACACCTTTATTTTAACGGCCTTCCCACCAAGAACCCCCTGCAACATTTTGGCTTTCCCTAGCCATAGCTATCAGCAACACAACAGCTGCTCATTTTACAATGACTTGCTGGAGAGAGAATGATTGAAAGAGCCAATCTATGTCACATGGAGAAGCTGAGGCACAACATCGCAGGAGGTAATAGGAGAGGAATGAGGTCAGAACAAACAAGGGTAGGGCGAGAACGGAGAGGAGAACAGCAGTGAATAAAATCACTGAAGGCGAGACGCTGTACCAGACAATATGTGTTTAAAAATGGCCACAACCTGAAAGCTGCAAACAGCCCCAGAAATGCAAACAAGCTCTGTATTCCTTTTTCACAGGGTCTTGCAAATAGGAGAAAAAAAGCTACCAGAGTCCTAATAATGAAGCCCAACGGTGCAAATACACTTAGGTTGAAAGCACAGTCTAATTCATACGGCTTGAAAGCCCCAGCACCCAGCAGTGTCCCACCAGTAGCAGAGTTTTAAATAGCAGCCTTGCTCATGTCATTTTGTAGCTTGAGAAACACAGCAGCAGCAGCAGCAGCCACACTACTGCAGCTGCCCAGCTCCCCTCCGGAGAGTGCTGCATCAGCTCACTCCTGGGAGTTCACCTTTAGAAAAAGAGCTGCAGAGACCAGGAACTCACCCACGCTGGGGAAAGAGCAGCAGGCAATTTTGATTTAACACCATTCATAAAAATCCTTCCTGAGGAAGAGTTGCTTTTGTGTTACTGCTACTGCAGCAGACCAGAAAACCACCATGCAAAATGGTGGCATGGCTTGTCTCAAGAGGCAGTACTTTTCACTAAACCAGTCACAAAACTGAGCTTTTGGGCTCAGCTGAAGTGATGAAGAGACTCTGACCCTGATCTTTGGGCCCAAACCCCTTCTATTTTTACCCCACTGGGATCAGTTGGTTTTATAAATGTTATTATTTTCCCATACACACTCTCCTGTTCCCATCCTTATCTATCATGGCTACAATAAAGCTATTTTCAACATCACAACGTTCTTTCCCTGTTCAGCAATCGGGCTGCTAAAATGCCAATCCGTTTACTTGTTTGAATCTGACTGTGGGAAAATGTTACCTTTCCAGCTAGCTGGACTATGTGGCTTCACTCAACAACAGGGATGGGACCCCTACTGCTCCTGCCCCACCAGAGCAAGTGCTGCTGGTCAGAACAGCGGGAGAGGGAAGAACTAACTGGAGGGCTCAGGCCATGGTTTAGTATGCAACATTCCTGCATGCACTGAGCTCACTCCCCTTTGCCTAGCTAGTTTAACCTCTGTGTACTAACAGGCATGTACTTTTTACACAAACACCTTTGTATTGAATACTGCAACACATGCTACTCACTTAACCTGCATTTAGTTTACAGCACATCTAATGAAAAGGCATCACTGCTTTTGTTTCTTTTAACTGAGCTCCACATTGAGTTTTCTGTGGTTTTGTAAGCAACTGATGTTATCCCTAGGGTAATGTCAGCACTCGCCTACTCTTAGGAATTCCTCCAGTGTTCAGAATGTCAGAAAATACTAAAAAATTTGAGCATCATCTAAAGTACACACTGATGCCTTACCTCCTGCAAGTAACAAGCCAGATGGGCAGGGACAAGGTAAGAACTGGAGTTACTGCATTCCTTTCTTTTCTTCTGGGTATATTATCAGATTTCCACAAATTTCTGAATTTACATGAATTTACTTTGTGTGACATACTCTGTGGCACAAGAGAACAAGTAGAAAGCATGCCACTGGCATTTCAATTATAACTGGTGAGGCTGGATTCCTAGTAACTTGGTGACCTTTGCAAATATTAAGAAATATCTCATACAATATTCTGTACTCATGTCCAAAATCACATTATCACAACACAGGGTTGGAAAATATCTGCTTTTTCCTGTGAGCCTGACACCACCATAAAAGTCCAAGAGCCAGAACCAATGAAAATACACAGTAAAACACAAAAGGGACCCTCTAAATAACAGAGAGAAATATATGACAGACAATGACACACAAACCAAATACAAAAAATACAGTCAAGTATTAGCATTGGTCAATGATAAAGACATATAAGAAATACATATGTGGAGTCAAGCTCAGAATTCTGAGCACTCTGAGGGCTTGGCAGCTAAAATTTAGTTGGAATTCACTCCTGCTTTAAGTATGCATTTTTTGCAGAAAGGGCCCTGAAAATAAGAGGATTCTCAGAAAAGATATTTATTTGGAGCACAGGAGTATTTTTTACTTTAATAAGTCTGTCTATCAGCTTAATTTTGTTTTTTGGAACAAACTTACCTGGAATACTCGCTGGAGAAATGGGACCAGACCTTGACTGGTTGCTTCCCACGGGAGAGCCAACAGGGGAAGGTGAGGGGCCCCCAGGGATGCCAGAGAGATGTGGAGAAGCATGTGGGGAGAACGGAGACTGTGCAGGGTTGCTCTGCTCCCCTTGGCTGCTTGTAGAGCCTGATGCACTAACAGCTGAGCTCAGGGTTGCTTCAGTTCCAGTCGGCAAGTCATCAATGGATCCAGATAAATCCTGATGAAAAAGGAAAAAAAGAATATTAGTAATCATATGAACTCAGGCCACAGGACTTGAGAGCTGGCATGGCAATGAGGTCCATCTGTTTACTTATTGCAGCAGATAGCTGAGAGTTTGTCTTTAACACTGGTTCACGTAGGTAAATGATGGCAGCAAACGAAGACAGTATGTACAATTCTCTGCTTAATCTCTAATTCTTTCGAGAAAAAGAACAAGCGAGGGCAACAGATGAATTGGAACCAAATTCACTCAACACTGAATCTAACCTTTTCCATCTGGATTAAGCTTTCAAAACTAATCCCACAAATTCTGCCTGAGCATACTAAAACTAATGAGAATGATACATCAGTTTCACTTTCACATCCTATTTCATTTTGGAGTTTGCTACCATTACAGTTTACAAACTTGACTCTTCAAGCCACCACCAAAACAAGAGAAGAAGGGTGTAAAATGTGCCACCCTTCTAACACTGGCATGCAGTTCCTTCACCTTGCAGAAGGGAAGAAGCCCTGCTCTCAGGAGCAGCACAGGACCCACCGGCCACTTTGCAGTAAGAAAGGTTGCTTCTCTATTTCTATCCAACACCAATGTACAACTCACAGTTTCTTTCCAGTTTCATTTGAATACACTGCTAAACAGTTGCTCCCTTTCAGCTCATAACTGCTTCATTTTCCATCAGAAATTTCCTTTGCAGGTCAAAGTACATCTGAATACTAACTATGAATTGCTAGGCATATTTCCTAAAGCTGCAACATGGGAGTTACACTTATTTGGATCTGTGGGAGTAATTTGTTTTTAAACTGTAAAATCAGACATGAAAGATCAAGAATGCTGTGATAATGCAAGTGGGTCAAGGAAAATGTTGATTCCTAAGCATCACAGAAAAATCTCATAAAAACTGAAAAGTGCAAAGATAGCTGTGCTTCCATGACTACCGGAAAGGCACACATTAAGGATCAAGTTACTATTTCTGTTAGTGAATTAAGGTGTAAATGAGAGGCAGAGTTACCTCACACATAAACCAGGTCATTAAATGAACACTGGGGCTTCCAATAACTGGGATGACAGGACGTTACTGGGGCTGATACTGGCTTTGCTTTCCTGGCTCATGTGTTTGCACCGCAAACAACAGAACCTGTTGCCTGAGTAGCACAAAAAGATCTGGCTTCTGCCTGAAGAAAGAGCTCAGCAACCAAAGCTTTACTGTTTTTTGTTTTTTGCTTTTTAATGTTATTTTTAAAGTTGCAGAACTTGGACAAAACAAAAAATGGCGTATTTAGAGCAAAAATACAGCCTGACATGGACTGCCTTTATTAAGTGGGAGGCTCACGGTGAGTCTACCCTAATAGAGAGATATAGACATTCTTCCAAGGCATGGAAAGAAGTAGGATTAACAGTTTAAACACCAATAAAATTCATTAGAAGCCACCTGGAATGCTACATGTTACTTACTCCTTGTGAATAATGGTAGCAAGTACAACTCACTCAACTAAGCTCTCTGATGGACACCTTGCAGACCTTATTTCCAACAAATTTCCACAAATCTCAGACACAACTCCTCTCATCACAAGTTAATTTTGCTTTTTCTGACAAGCACAAAATTGTATGTGCATTTCACTAAGCATATGAAAACGAAAAACTTCACTCTATGCATGGACTCTGCTGAGTAGACTTCCAAATCTTTGCAAACTGAAATTTAATTGTGGAATGGGATATAAACTAAATGTTTACTTTTTTAAAAACTATTAGCTGTAGAAAATGTAACCTTGATTTAACACGTTATGATACTGTATAGCACAATGTTAGAGATTTTTCACAGTAGAATGTATTTGGCAAACAGGTAAGCAACCCCTGTTCTTCCATACATAATGCAATATTCTTCTAAATGGAATCACATTGCCACTGTTGTGATGCGTTTCAAATTCTGCAGGAACTGCTGATAAAACAAATGCTACTGAAGAGCATATAATAAATGCCTGAAAACCAAATGCAGCAGAATAGAATCTATTCTACTACAGGAAAACAAATTTTGCATAAAAAACCAGACAGGCACCCAACTAATAAAAGATACAGAAAACACAGGGCTTTATGTTTAGAATAACAAAGATTTTAAAAGGGTGTTGGGATTAAAGCTTTCATTTGTTTTGGTGAGCCAGGAAGTACTGGAAAAACAAACATGCCAAATAATGAATACCCAACCCATGAAACATTTAGCACTGTTCATGATAATACTGTAAGCTGTTCAGAGACCAAGGCAAAACCTGACTGTTCCCCACGGCATCTCCCCAGATGTCCAAGCACTTGCAGGGACGACGGTGGGGAGAAGGAGCTTTGCTTTTCCCACCAGGTGGCACCGAACTTCACCAGCTTCCTGCAGGAGTGGAGTGACCGACGAGTCCAAAGCATTTCCCCAAGCGCCTGCGTTCCACGAAATCTCCTCACTAACCTGGCTTAAGTCCTTCACAGAAGGGGAAAAGCAAGAGGAGAGGATGCACGATGCCAATCTGTTTAAAGAGTAAAGCCACACCACGCAGCTTGTGCAGGGGGAGGAGGTTGCTGGGCTCAGCACAGCTGCAATGCATTGTGCTCCCCAGTGCAATCACTGTGATTCCCTCCCCAGGCTGGGGAACTCTGCAACCAACTCATCTGTTGAGGGTGCTGCAGCAGCATTCATTCATGAGGCCCATCAAGAAAGCTGAAAACGAGGTTGCTCTCAGGATGACACAAAAGGCTACTGCCTATCTGATGCCTGGGCTATGCAACACAACCTTTACCCCGTGCTACAGCGAGCTAAAATAAGAAATACCAGCTGTCTGGGCAGGGTGGCTTGCAGATCATTACTCTGCATTTTTTGTTCAAATGCTCTTCATGGCCTTACCTAGTCTTCTAAAGGAGAAAGCCTGAGTAGGTGAGCAACTGGGAAAGCTGCAGCACACAAAGGCTTTAGAAACACCTCTGTTATCCACAAAAGCTAATTGGGAAATTAAAGAGAAGGAGAAAAAAGACTATGTGAAGCCCCCGGCCAGAAAGAGCAGAAGTCGACTCACTGTTCTCCTATTATCAGTATTTTAACGCTTGCTTTTACCTCAGTGGAACAGAATAGTAATGAAGGCATGTGCAATTTCCCATCACAAACATTTATTTGTATATAAATACTGTACACTTACACATTATATACGTAAACTACATGGATATACTTGCATTTACTTAGCATATCCGTATGTAAAGCTATTAAAAAGCCTAGTAATAAGAGAAATTCACTGTGGTTTAAGCATACAGCCTAGTTAACAAAGAAGCTCTGTAACTAATACTCCTCTAGAGGACAATTTAGTCAGCAGGACACCAACTCTATTCTTCTTTTATAAGTACTATCAGATCTATGATGCCTGTAAAGAACAGAGAGACCTTACTTACTGCATCTCATTCAAACCAAGGCACCTTCAAGCTACAGTGCTTCCATTTATCTTGTTGGAAAGTTGGCAGGTTAGGTAATTGCTGGGATTCGTTTAAGGGGCTGAAGTCCCCATACCCTAAGGCATGCCTTAAATTTTTCTGGAAAGCCCTCATTTCTTCCAGTAAAATGTAGCAAGTCTAGAACTAGAAATTTCTTTCTATCATGTAAACTGATTATTCTTGTCTATGGTATTGGTATGATTGTATTTTCAAATATGGCACCAATCTAAGAAAAAATGAAAGTTAAAAGTATTTTTTTTTCACGTGTCATGAATCCTTATCAGTTCTGTACTGCCTATGACAGCTTTACATCCCATATTATTCAGGACATCCCAACAAGCTTTTCAAAGTTCATTTCTAGATAATACCTTGATCACAAACTCACGTGTCCCTGCACAGGATTTCTCTCTTTCAGAAAAGTGTTTTATCTCTATCTTCACTTTCAGCCTCACCTTCCACCCATGCACAGCCTTTATTCTTGTCCCTCTGACAAGTACAAGAGCTAAAATGAACAGGATCACATTGTGCTTGTGATTATAATGTTATGCTTTCTTGGTGGTATGATCTTATCAGACTGACAGGACAGCTACTCTTGAATCAGCACACCAATTTACTTTTGCAACATGGCCAGCAAGGGGTAGAAGGAAGCTAACTGCTTATATAAAGCCAGGAAACACATAGTTACTTACAAAGAGAGCACAGGAAAAAAAAATACAAACACCAATCTATAATAATGTTAACTTACTCAAGGAATACACCTAGATCAAATAGAAAGCAAAAAGAAGACTTGAGGAACTTGATAGTACCATCACAAACTTACACACAGAGCATGACAGGATTAGAGCATTCACTGTGGAGCAAAAATTTACGCTGCAAATACTTCACGCAGTTGCCATTTTTGCTCAGGAGTGTTCCCAGCAGACATAAAAATTTTACTTGCTAAATACATACAGTTGGAAAATGATGACTACCTTCTCTGAAATCAATAAAAAGGGAAGGTGTGGAGCAGGTCTAATATGCACACAGCACCTTGCTAACCTAGCTTCTATACTGCTAAATTACATCTTAAGTTCACTAACAGGTTGTTGCGGTCTGGGGTTCTCTCGCAGGGACTGAGCAGGGCACATGCATACAACCTGGGACTTCCTTAAACTACCCAACTATTGCATGTCTGTTCCTTTATGCTCAGCAAGTAGAAGAAATGCAGAGATAATCTGTAGATATTAAAATTAAAGACGCACAAACCCAGCTGGCCTCCGAGAGGCTGAAAACCCTCAGCTCTACCCCATGACCCATTTTCCTTGTGTGACTCCCAGCACTCCACATGCAAGGAACTGCAACAATGAACCCGGGCTGCAGGATCAAAGCCCTGCTTACTCCATTCAGGCCTTCCTGCTGTATTTTCAGTAGGCTGGAGGATGGTGCTACTCAAAAAATGGGATCCTGAATGACATATCCATCTCCCTAACACAAATCACCGCTTTAGAATTAAACTAGTATATACACGCAAATATATTTTACATGTAAGTATGTAAATATGTATTCAAGCAGACATACACTCTGCTATTGTTTTGGAGCCATAGGGGATTATGAACAATATGCTCTGTAATTGAGATTAACTTTGAACAAATGATTTGGCTGACAAACACACATACACACACAAAGGGAAACCCCACAATAGCTCTGTTTAAATTTCAAGATATTTGTAAGACCTCTTTTCATCACAAAGCAGCCTATAATAGCATGTTTCAAGAAGTCTTCCAAAGGCCCTGCTGGTCACATTGTAGAGGCAGTGAGTGAGCTAACAGCCTCCCCAACGCCTGTGCAACTGGAAAAACACATGAGCACAGCAACAATGGGGACCACGAAGAAAACCCTTCAATTTTCTAAAGGCTGCTAGCCCTACATGGGTGTCTTCCTTCCATGCCAGCTCCTTCGAAGCACATCAAACATACTTCACACACATCCTTAAAAATTTCTTTTTTTATTATCAGACAGCAAGGCTGCTGTTATATTTTTGCCCAAGTGCCTTTTAGAACCCTTAATGAAATGAACTCAAGGACAGAAAACAAGGTTCATTCTCTGAATCTTGTCAAGTCAAGGTCTGGAGAAGGAAAAGTAGACAAGACCAGTCCTATTTCAAACACCTCCTTGAGGTGCTGAGCTTGATTTTTAACTAACTTGGAACACGCTACTGTAAAGAGAGGATTTACTTCATAATAAAAGCTTACTTGCAAGAAAAATCCAAACTTGGACAAGAGCTGGGAAGGGGTACGTTTTAGCCAGTCATGGTACTTTTCAGTCTTACTTTATTCCACTTACTATTTAGTGTTTTTAAACAAATATTTAACTTCAACTTGTATGTGCTAAGCTATTCATTCAATCTTATAGATGAAGGAAATTCTAAGTATATGACAAAAACACTAGCTTCTTGCACTAAATTAGGTGACAAAGCACCACTTGCTGGGGAAACAAATTCCCTTCATTCTGCAGACCTCAGATGCTTCACAAAATAACTCAGTTACCGAAGTGTGATGCAATGACTCCAATCAGTAGTGAATATATTCTCTGATATGTCATACAGGGAACTCCCTGAGGATGCAAAATCTTTTCCTCAAAATCCTTGTACTCACTCAAAAGACTGAGAAAAAGTGTAAGCAAAGCACCAGTGCTCTGCCTGCAATCTTTTCAATCTATGGGATCCTGGAATTGCATCAGTCTTCAAGAAGTTATTTGCAAAAAGCCAACTTGGAAAAATAGACCTAAGTCACAGCTTACTACGTATTCACTAAGCAAATTACTGTTTTCAACAGTTCTTATTTGTAATTTGGATATGAAATTCATTCTCACTCTTCAAAAGAATCTCCCTGATTAAAACTGCACAGGAAGTTCCTAAAAAAAGTGTCAGCTAGTCCTAATAAAAACATACTTGCCAAGAGTGGAAAGAGCAAAGCAAGGTTTGCTTCTCATTTTTTTTTAACCAGTTCATTAAAGCTGGTATGAGTTCTGCTGCTAACTTCAACTAACTTGGGCTTTTCTTGAAACACTCACTCAACGAGAATGTTTCATCTACCAAGTGTAAGGTATCTTAAGCGGACTTGCTGCAAAGTCAGAACCAAACAGTCATACCTTTTTTTCCTCCTTCTAATCCTCTTTTAGGTAACTCCTGGTCCTACAATAGGAACACCAGAGCGTACCATGATGAGTTAGTGCAGTGTCAGTGGCTCAGATGACAGATTATGGACGTGAGGTTCTAGGACTACACATACTGCTCAGGAGAGACTGTGGCTGAAGGCACACTTCCTCACACACATGCTCACAGGTTTGAACTTACATCAAGAGTGAACATCCCTGCCACAGAACAGCCTGCGAGAGCCAAGAGACATAGAATCATAGAATTGGCTGGGCTGGAAGGGACCTCATAGATCATCGAGTCCAACCCTTGAACATGAGACACAACCAGCCACCCCAGCTGCCTAGGCAGGACTGCTACCCTAATGAGGAATAGGGTTCTGTTCTACTTAATATGGCAACTCAATGTAGCATTTGATTCCCAAGTAATTGAAAGAGAGTAATTTCTTACTACATTTGTTTAATGACCAAAAAAAATCTCTGTTTGTAAGACTACCTGAACTAAAAATCAAAACTGTTGACCTGTGTATACTGGTGTCCAAGAACAGAACATGATACACTCATACTTATCAGACATGGGATGAGAAGAAGTTGCTAAGATGGATATAATCACACTTCTGTGCATGCACTGATCCACCCTGAGGTCTTATGTGCTTGTCCACACATGAGCTTTACAGGAAAACAATTTAGGTCAATTATAAATTCAAAACTGACACCATAACTTTGAGAGAGCAGACTAAAGCCCAGACAACAGTAGGCCCCTTGCCCATGCTGAGTGCCACTCATGACAGGGTCTGCAACTCCCTGACAGTTAATGGGAAAGGGGCTCCAGATGCATCAAGCAATCTCCTACTGGCATAAAAAAAATGACTAGTTTACAAACATTGCCTTCAGTATGATATAATCCATAATAATGGCCCATGTACTTTTAAAGCAAATTGACAAAGTCTAACAAGGGCTGTAAACAGACACACAGCTTGCCTGACTATAGTACTTTTTTGTATCAAAATAAAAAAGTAAATCTCCAGAACAGAAAAACAGTAATACAGCCTCTCTCATGAACTTCGCTTTTTATCTCCGAAGCAGAATGCTTAGCACATAGAATTTTTAAAAACAATATTGAAAAACAAAAAGCCACAAACCCTTAGAAGTCATTTGCTTCTTCAGTATTCTGGCAAAGAAAAATTCTCATCCAACAACTCCTGCAGCTACAGCATCAGCTATTTATCATTAATAAATCATCAACATTTAAAACAACCAAATCAATGAAAATGTAACGAATTGTCTCTATAAAGAAGATGCATTTGTGCAACAACAACCTAATAAAATTTAGTTGTACTCGTATTACTTCCAGTTTCCTCAGTGCCAATCTTTACCATTTCCAAACATAAAATCCCTTCCACTAAACTTATGGTTCGGGGTTTTTTTTTTGTTTTCATTTGTTTTTGTTGTTGTCTTGGGGTTTTTTGTTAGTTGGTTTTTGGTTTTTATTTCATAAAAAGATAAGCCAGGTGAGACATAACTTCTTTCTTTTGCATCTCTTTGGATTACAACCATTTTCTACATCATGTAGCCTACAGTTACCCCCCCCCCCCCCCCAGGGGAGGACAGAATAAACTGGCAGGATAAAACAGATAGAAAGACAACTGAAAGAAAACATGCAATGATTCAGAACCTTTCAGGCTTTCTCTGGAAAGAGAACCAACTTGTTACTTTGGGGATCACTATCCTGGACCCTTTCTGCAGCAAGCTTAGAATCTGAATGGCCATGGGTCAACTCCCTTGCTTGCCAGCCCAGCCTACTCCCCCTACCTGTGTTTCTGGCCACGCTAAACCCAGCATCACAAAGCCACAAGGAAACAACAGTGTGCCTGCTACTCCCCCTGCCATTACTTACTTGTTCAACTTTCACAGCTGATGTAGAAAGAAATCAGAACAAGTAAGCAAGCAGTGGAGTGCTGAATCCCATGAAAGACAAACATGGATTTGAGCAAAAGCACAGGAGAAACAAGACATTAATAAAAGAACATTTGGGTCAATGCATCTGTAAGAGACCACAAATTTTAATAGAAGCAGCAGCAATATGCATTAGAAATTATTGCTTACTCTCTATTCCATTTACTGTGGCTACCATACTTTTGAAAACTTGCAACACATTCTGTCAGATGTAGACCATCTATCTTGACACTACATATTAAAAAACCTGAGACTTGCAGGTGTGGCTTAAGCAAAAATGAGCAAATACCACTTCAGAATACCCTAACATGAAATGTGGTGGAATTCACACTATGTCTGCCCTGCAGTACGCCCACATGTGGTTGCAGTATAGAGATTCTCACAAGGTCTACGTAAGGTAGCCCATATTGGAGAATCTCTTTAAACACAACCACACAACTTCAACACAGCTTAATGTACCTTACTGTTTACTACTACAGACATACCCTGAGTCACAACACAACTATTTTGCAATTATAAATTAGTATCTTTCCACATGTTCTTCTCAGGCTATCCCACACTGCATTCACAAGGCAACAGCCAAACTGTCAAAAAGTTTGGATCTACAGTATGACCTGATTTGGAGGCTGCAGTTGAGAGAACAGAAACATTGGTCCAACAATCAATAGCACACCAGTCACTGAGAGCAGATCTTTTCCTCCTACAGTAAATTAGGCAAGTTGGTAACAACTTGAGCTGTCCTGACAACCCAAGGCTGCCTACGTGTGGACCATGATAAAGAGTTTTAGCAACTGATGAACCTCCATACCTGTATGCCTGAGGTTTAAAAGCTCTTACCTACACCATTTGCCTCCCTCCCCCCCACCTTTTTTTTTTTTTTTGGCATATTAATACCCTTTGTAAGAGTTCTGTTTTGATAAAGAGGATGTTTCAGAAGGTTACCGTGGGAATAAGGATCTACAAAACACAGTTTTTCATTAGCTTAGGGCTTGTGCATGCATCACACTGTGTCTCTTTCTTCTCTCTCCCACAACACCCTGTAACCACATACCACAATTCAATGAGATGGTAAATAAGACACAGACACATCTTAAACTTCAAAAACACAAGTGTTCCAGTAACTTTCTATCTCTTTCTTTTATGAATCAAAAGCTGAAAAGAGCAGGAAAATGTATACAGCAATAAAAGGTAGAAAGGAATTGGATATGGTAACTTGTCCCAGAGCACAATAATAACTAATTAATTCTTATTTAACAAAACTGGAACAAAACTTGAGATGCGGTGTTATATTGGAGTTTCAGATAGAAATGAGTGGTGTAATGTTCACTGCAGTGAATCCAGCTGAATTTGCCACTACAGATTTATTCTCTCAGCATCACAGAAGAATCTCTCATTGACCTCCTTTGTTTCTCCTTCCCTTTTCTGAACCCAATGCAAATTCAGTGGCATGTAGTTCAATGACCAGTGAGTGGGGCTCTGATGGTTCTGACACTGCTTTGCTCCAGACGCCCCACCATGCACACAAACTGTTTACTCCTTTCTGTGGTTTATTGGCCACAGCAGCAAAACCAAACAATTATGCTTCTAGAGCCATTCATTCAACTCCTCCCACTTCTACATTTTCCAGAAAGCTGGGAAAAGGTTGGGAGATTAAATCCAAGATGATAAAAAAGCAGAAAATAAACTTTCAGATCATTTTAAGCACATGCCAGCTAGAACCAGGCTCCCTCACAACTCCAAGTTCTGGAATTCACATCTCCTTGCAGTAATTCAGTTCTGGCTGGGCATGCTATTGTGCAAAATAATTAAGCAAGAAAGGGAATGCACTATTTTGAGATGATACGGCTTCAACAGATTTGTGTAGAATTCATGTTTCAGAAACCTCTATATAAATTTCAAAAGGCTTTTGAAATCCTAGAAAAGTGTCTCAGCCACAGACTTCTTTTGAAATAATGTCTTGATTACCCCTAGCAGGAAGAGTAACTTGTAGTGCTTCAATTAAGCTTTAAGAAAAAATTCTGAAAGGAAGATACCCTCTCCTGTATACTGCTAAGCATGCTGTCACAGCCTTGGCCAACAAACTACCCTTGGGGGGTGGGAAGAGACACCTCCCAGCTAAGATAATGACATGGATGTCAAGAGTGCTGAGTGCATTAAGCTAAGCTTTATCCAACAGGTTCATAATTTTAGGTGCCCTCTTGAAACCCAGCAAATATGGAGAAATGTGTATGAAAGTGTTAAACCACACAGACATGAGCTACAGAAAAAGTAATTTTCCAGTTACTATTATTCTTTAATTTATCATAGAAAGGAAAGACTTCTGTGGTAAGTTGCAAAAGCCAGGTTTTTGTGAGTTTTGGAGTGCCTGAGCATGGAGGGAAATTGTGGATGCCCCGCATCCTGGATGTGTCCAAGGCCAGACTGGATGGGGCTTTGAGCAGCCTGGTCTAGTGGAAGCTGTCCCTGCCCACGCAGGCATGTTGGAACTAGATGAATTTTAAGGCCCCAAACCATTCCACGATTCTACAAAGACAGCCATCTGTGTCAAGGCATGATTTGTAAAAGCTACAGCTCAAGAATACATTCCTTAACCTGCTGGAAGTCTGGCTGTGTGGCTTGTACATTCGTTTATGCTTTGCTGCAGTGTTCAAGCACTTGTTCCAGTTCCCCATTCCCAGTCTTCTGCACTGAAGACTACAAATACAGCCAGTACTTATACACTGATGTCTTTCTTTAAAAAAATAAAACAAACCTACCTACCTATCTCACAACTTTTTAGATCTACCTGATAGAAATAGAAAACCAAAGCTCATTTTGTTCTGAGTCATTCACTAGACAGACCACCAAAAAAGGAGGAAAAAAGCAGATCAGTAAGCTGGGATCTTCACAAAGTCCTAAAACACTTCTGAGAAGTGCTTGTCAGAACAAACAAATGTACTAAAGGAACAAACAGCCTTATGAATTAAGAAAAGAAATAAATAAAGGGAAAACGTGTGAAAATTTCAACAACGGTGCCAATCTGTTGCAAGCTGTACCCATGCCAGTGAGCGGCCTCAGGGCACCATAGGATTCCTCAGTGCAGTGCCAAGCTTCAGCAATATTGTTATGGTTAGAGAGGAATTTCTCACAAGAGCTAACAAAGGCAGAAGGTCATAAATAAACACAGCAGGATCGCCTTGTCAGTTCTCATTATTAGCGCTGCAGGCACTCGCTTTTCTATGGGCTGCTCGCAGGTTCATTTAAGTGTAAGAGCTCCTCAGAATTTCACATGCTCATAAATAAAGACAGTATTTCTTAAGAAAGAAAGGCACACCTCAGTTATTTTTTTCTTACTATTTTTTAGGGGCATATGCTCATGAACTGCTTGTGCTGCCTGCAGCTGCCCTGTCCGTACGCACCCACACATGCCTCCTGCACAGGCTGAAAGCTTACACGCAGCTAGCCAGGAGCTGCAACATCCTTCTCCACTGCTCTGTGCTGTGCCATGCAGGCTTCCATCTGACTGTGGCTATCATGAATCAGGAGAGCCTTCGTACTGTAATAATGGTCACCAGAATTACATCTGGGCAGGAAATGAGGCCGAGCTCCTAAACTGATCCTGACGTGCATTATACAACTAGGAATGCACAGCTGTGTGGTCATTATTGCAATTATAAAATGACATTTAGTGTTAACTTTCTCTTGTTACACAATTTTGAAACAGAGGGGGGGCAGTACCAGTGACTCCAGGGGTACAAATGTGCAAAGGGAGGGAAGAGTTGTTAGGATCTCATTTGCTGGTCCTGCCTCTCCTGCCAGAAGTTAACAAACTGCCAAGTGAAAAACACTTCACCTCTCCCATATACATAACCTAGCTATTTATATGTATTCATACCTCTACAAATGAGTGAAAAGTGGGCTCTGAGTAAAACTAGATGCAGTTAAATAAATTAACACTATCATGTTGTACTTACTGATTTCAAGCTGCATATGTAGTGCTTCTCAGAATATTAGGGGGAAATTAGAGATCAGCAATGCTATCTCTAGAATATTTTACATTTATTATGCTGGAATAAAAGAATATAAAGACATGAAGAAATCTCGAAAGTCTATGATTTTGGAAACACCACCATTAAATTAAAATCAAGTAAAACACAGGCCTTGTGTTATACATGGGACAACAGCACATGTCCAGCAGTGAGAAAAACACTGCTTGGTCACTATCCCTTCCAACACAAAAGGGGTGGTAGAGAACGTAATTACTTACCTGCCAAAACACTGCTACCTCCCATGAGCTGTACAGAACACAAACGTACTGGTTCATTAAACAGTTGTGGCTAAAATCTGACCAATATTATCAGTACTATAACATGTGCTATCTTAAATTCTCACGTTTAAAGCAAACTGCATGACTGACAAGCAAAAGCCCTGGGGGCCTTGTATGCTTTCTTTAAGAAGCTTGGCAAAATAATTTTCCTTCCAGTGCGCTTCCTGCATCACCTGCTATCAAAGGAAGTGGGGCTGTTAGTCCTGATGTGCTACAGAGGAAAAGTCATGTTCAAAGCACCGTTTCTCTCAGCTGTGCAGCCCTTCATTACACACCATTCATCATTACCCACATCAGGCCTTGCAGGAGCAGCCCTGTCAGTGCAGAATCTCCTCATTTACCTTCAGGAGGCTGCCAGCACCCTGACTTTTGCCTCTCTGCTGAGGTGGGGTTTGTCCTTGGGGCGGTCGGCCATGCTGTGTGCACCTCCTCACAGCAGTCCCACCCTGATGGAACAGCAGCCTCTCCCTTCCACAGGCCGGCACACACAAAATTGCTGACCTTATTAGGCCTTCTTCTACCAGACACACCATTGAAGGTGCTAGGGAAGCACCTTCTTTCTGCACACCAGCCATGGCGTGCTCCTGGGCTCCAGCCAGCCTGAGGGGAAAGAGGTGCTGTAAGTGGAAAGAGCTGAGGTAAACGATAATGTTTCCAGCTGCTCAGTTCCTCAGTTTCCCTCCCACTGGTAGGCAAGATGCCATGGGGGCACGGGGCAGGCTGTCATGCCCTCTGCAAGGGCTGATACGGAGATGTCTCTCTATTTCTGGCCTTGTCCCTGCACTGCGCCTCCCCAGCTCCCTGCCATCTTGCTTTGGGCCTCCAGCTCCCATGCTGGCGCTGTCCCCACCAGCAGCTCCCTCATCAAAATCCTGCCACAGATCCTCATTCCCGGCTGTGGGGCAGAGACCCACAGCCCCGCTGGCACCTCAGGAGTGGGAGCAGCATTGGGGGGCCCTGGGGGGCCTTGAGAGCCTCCTCAGCTCCTGAGCAGGTTCTCTGCCACCTGCTGCCAGCGTGCTAAGGGCTGCACAGCCTCCAAACACTCAAATACAATCTCTCTTTTTTACTTACTCAAATTTTCTCTTTTCCTTCTTACCAACAGCTCATCGTAAGTACAAGAAGCCTGCAGAAAACTCATGTCTAAACTCATGTCTAAGGAGGGGACACAATGAACTATATATTTGAGGCACAAATTCACAAAACTTAACATTTTTGTTCCTCCTTACCCAGAGAGTAAGATATAAAAGAACCAAACTAGGAAGACAGCTCTTTTTGTGAGTCACAAGCCATGAGGCAGGATAGGATGCCTGTGATCTAGCACACTTCTCATATAATCCATCCCTCTGCAGGTGGAGGCTGCAAACAGGCTAATGTTGACTTTTTGAGATCTTCGTGTCTTCCCGACTTAGAGATTTCAAGTATAGGTATTTCTGGGAGCAGGATACCCTAGTCAAAGTGATACTTACATATTTTTTCCTCATTTTTAAATTAATATTAAAAAAGCATTTACCCGTCAAATATGTTGCAATTGATTTATCTTTCTTGATCAAAATACATTTAGTTCTGTAGAAACACACCTGGGCAAGGGTTTTCAGAAGAAAAGATAGGTTTTAGTCCACTCACATTACTGCAGACAGGGAGAATTCCTTTAAAAAGTCAGAAAGTGACTTAAACCAACTGTGGTCATATTTCAGTAGCATGACACTCATGGGTTTTTTTGGCATTTTTGATATCTTAAAACTTATTTTACATAGTTGCACACTTGGAAATATATAAATCATTATAAAAGTGTTTCTAGGGCCTCAGATTAAATCATTAACTACTTTCTCATATTAAGCAGTATATATTTCACTGTCAGAGATTCATTACTATAGAGTTTTTCCCCTAAAAGGAAGAAATACTTTATAGAGTTGGAAAAAGGTTAATTTTACATTTTAAGAGCATGAAAAAAAATACGAAAAACATAGTTGAGGAAGGGAAAAAGGAGCAGGAGGTACATTTGTCCTGAGAGCTATGGAGGTATTTGCTTGTTACAAAATACCATTTGTTATTTTTCAATCAAAGAAAACTGCAAGTAAAGACAAAAGGTTGAACCAAGTAAAAAACTATGAATGTGCCAGAAGATCACAAATACCATGTTAATGTCAGAGTGTTGTGTCCCATTGACTTTTAAAGACTTCAGTTTTGCTTTTTAAAGAGAAACAAGCAGAGAGTAACAGAGAAGGCATCAATAGACTAAATCTATCCTGTATAGCTTTAACATTTTAAGCCTAAACCTCCAAACTATGTCCACAATCACTATCAGTTTGTACCCGACCACTTTGGCCGTCCCTGACACTTGACCTGCTTCTGAAAAGCAAGAAGTCCAATTTAAGTTGGTGTTCCTATGGGGAGGTAATGGTTTGACCCTTCTCAGTCCCTCCACCACAACTCTTGCAATTCTCTAATGATTTCCCTGCAGGGTTCATTTACCAGCTCTGGGTCAAAGACCAGCACATCCACGAAGGCAAGGGGCAGCACGAACACCACATGATGGATTTGAAAGTAAGTGCATCATAAAGGAAACCTCCATCAATTAGGGATGGCCTTTGAATTCAAAACAAAAGGAATCAAAGTGCAAATCATAATGACTACTCCGTTCGCTTTACCCACACACAGATACATACATTAAGAGATGTATTCTAGCCTGGGTGAAAACCCGGCAATCATCCTAGGACAAACAGTCCACCTCCATCCTCAGAAGAGATGGCCTTTTGCTCACTCTGAGCATCTGGGAAGTTGAAGGGATTCACTATTTGATGCCAAGCGAGTTTTTGTTACATCTTAGTATTTCAGTATTACACACACCGTGACTCTAACCAGGAATATTAAGATCTGCTGTAACTAAGAAGTAAAAGTCTATCCAGATCCACTTTCACTTTTTGGAATCTGTGCCTTAATTTACCTTTACAGGGAACAGAAAAAATAGCATTTACAAGTACTGATGTTCTATCCACCCACTGCCATGCATATATTAAAGCAGCTGCTAATCTCCATTTTTTCCAGTGGTCCTCAATATCGATATACACTATGTGGGTTTTTTGGAAGGAAAGGTACATCCAGGTATATTTAGTAGTACAGAAGGAGACAGTAAGGGCATGAAAATATTGACACTGAAGAAATCCAGAGATACCCTGTGCTTGTTCCTAGTGAAACATGGAGAGGAAAAAAGAATTATGCTGCTTATTACCAGTGAACATGCACAGAAAAAAAATATGGGAATGCTAAAAATAACTCTTAAGAAGGTGTTCCCTTTCCTGCATGAAGCAACCAGGCAAGGCCATGTTAACAACTTGGCTGATGCTAGTCTGCAGAAGGCATGGACATGTTTAGTAGTCACTGAGCTCTCACCTAGTGAATTCAGATTAGTTGTAACAATAAGGGAGGCAGCTATAGCCACACATGCAGCTCTTTTGGTGCTATGGTTATTAAGACCACCAAAATTAAAACATAAGAAATCCTAGAGGGACACAACTTATTATTTTTGTACTATGCTTTTAATACATCTAGGTTTCCCTTTATCTGATGTTCCAAATGTGTTTTTTATCATGCTTTTTGCCAAGCTGTTTCAAAATCAGCAATGATTGAGATTTCATAAAAATACTCTAAATTATTCAATCATTCCAAGAAGCCTGAAAAGAATGGACTTCTTCATAGTGTTTTAACATCAGCACCTGGAAATCACAACTTGTTTAGAAACTTTCGTCTGCCTGAGTATCACTCACTCTCTCAAATATTCTGCCCAATACTAATATGCACATATTATTTTCCAGCACAAAAGACATGTCAAACTATATATATATGACTAAAACAGAAAGAAAAACCCCAAAAACTTTCTAATGTGACTTCCTCCAACAACACATTTCTGAGAAAAATAAAGAGTATGATTGGTAAGACCAAGAACAGCCAAATTTAAACAGGGAGCGGAGAGCAAAAATTGAAAAATTAAAATATTACAACAGCCAAACTTTTAAAACCACCTTTTCTTTAAAACTCCCATTACTGAGCCCATCAGCCTTGCTGGCTTTGAATCTTGTGAATTGCTTTCCAAAGCCTTTAGTATTCTCACTTTTATTTTGGTAAAAATGAAGGATAAACAATAGCCCCTGGCACCTGATTGAACAGGGTTTGCCTATGCAATTAAGTTGGCTGAGATTAAGTTCTTGCTACCAACCACACCATATGTGAAAGAAAACTTTTGTTAATAAAAACCATATTGATGTACTTGTTAACAACCTGTACACTCCAGTAATCGAATTTAACCCAGTTAACTATTCATTAGGGCTTCATCAGCCCATTGCCTTCATCTTCTCTACCCCTGCATTATTTCAAAAGAACTGGAAGAGTTTCACACAATCACCACCCTCCCCACCACAACCATTTCACCATTAGGTGAGCTTGGGAAGCGTAGCATTTGAGCAGCTCATTTGAAGTGTTCTTAACTTCATTTTTTAAAAGAACCAAACAGTTTTATAACTCTGCAGTTATCTCAGAGCTTCTCTTACTTCCACTCCATCAGTAAGTGACACTGGTATGCTACAACTGGCTACCACCATGGAGACAAAGTACTCTGTCTGCCCCATCCCTGAACTCATAGGGATAAAACACATCAACATTTCTGTGTTGCTTTTTTTTTTAATAAAAAGGAATGTAGGAAAGAAACAAAGCCCCCCAAAGCGCTCATACCACAATACAAAGTTTTAACAAGTAGTTTTTTTCAATTTCCTCATCAGCAGCATTATTTGAAAGCTGAATTACTAAAAGGCTGCAATTACAGAAAGCCAGTTTTCAGTAAATTTTTTTTAAAGTAGTGATTCTTTCATTTCTTTTCCCTTATTTTTCATCAATTACAGTTCATTTTCCTGTGAGTCGACACAAGGGAGTTGACGATAAAAGCCTGTTGCAGCAAACCTTTCTGGAGGCCCTTAAACCAAGTGATTTCAGCTTATTGTCAGGATATACCACAAACTGCCCTCACCATGGCTCCACCTCCGCTCAAAAGTGTGGTTTTGAGTTATTTCTTCTGGGCTAGTAACATTTTGCTTTTGTGAAGAATGGCTCACTACAAACACTATCGGAAAGAAATTATCCAATTTGCTTATTTTCTTAATTCTACTTGAATTAAATTACTCTGTGTGCACCTCATTTATCTCACACAGACCACAATTTGCTTTTGCCATTTATATAAACAAATTCTGCACCTGAAGAACACCTCATTGATGTTCATCTACAAAAAAAGGAAGATACTCTGCTCGGAGTAGTACCTCTGTAGATTCAGGTGGGAACAGAAAAGCCAACAGCTGTCTTTAATTTCATATGGTGTCTGAAACCATGCAATAATCATACACATTGCAACAGACCTGCTCAACATTTGGGCAGCAGCTCTATGGATTGATAGCTTGTCTGTAGAGATGTGAACTTATCAAGGTTCTGCTTGGCGTAGATATCCAGACAAGCAGTTGGCAGCAAGGTTTCTTCTGCACTAATTACATTCTTTTCCAAAAGTTCACCCTGCCTGGGTGTCCAGGTAATTGCAATTAAGGCAGGAATCTGGTAATTAGAAATTCAAGTGCACTGCCAAGAACAATACACTTCCTCTTAACGTGCTGCCCAGAGAACTAATTCACTTGGAAAGGACAGAAGCTGATGTGAAGTGGCAAAGTAGATGTTGATTAGGCAACGACTACAGAAATAAATTCCCTTCCCTCAAAATCATATTCATTATATCTCATTTATACTCCTGGAAAGTATTTATTACCTTTGAAACATTTAAAATAAATAGGAACTCAAAATTGCAGACCTCTAAACAGCAGCATTTTCTGCTTCCCAGGTTGCTTAGCCCTGTTGCTTAAAATTACTGAAAAATCTTTTTTTGAAGCTGAAAATACACTACTGGTCATACTCCTCTTCAATCTCCCAGCAAAACCCTAAATTTGTTTCATGACTCAGCAATTATTACTCAGAGGAACTATATGGGAAATATCAAATCCCTTACTAATCTCTCAAGTATGTTTAACGCAGAACAACAAATACATTTTTTTTAAAAAGAGTATAAAGTAAAGCCACTCACAATTTAGCACTCTCACTGGACAGAAAGATACTACACTGTCCTCTAAATTTCAAATTTTCAAACAGTACTGCTAGCTGGAAACAAATGGCTATTTTTTTACTCTCCCTGTGCATTTCTTTCTAACTCATAGTTGTTCTCATCAATTCAGAATAACATCTCTATCCCCAATCTTGGGCTTAGCATCTTACGCTTTACACTAGTTTTTTCTGTAAGGAAACACAAAAAACCTTATTCCACTGGATATAAGAAAACTCTTATTGTGTGTATATTTTGTACACATGTACACACATATTTACATAAAGTTATATGAACACAGAGGTTTCTGTCTGAATCAAAGCCCTGGAATCATGAGTCTGGCTTTAGACATGGCAGTGTCTATTCATTTTTACATAGTTGTATAATTTGAAATTCAAAGTTGGAGAGATTTGGGCTGTTGCTGTTTCAAATTACTTTAAAAAATAAAATAATGGGGTGGGGGAGGAATTCCCTCTCTCTTTCTGAATAAAAATCTGTACCAGGTCCATGTCTGTGCCAGATGAGTCAAGGAAAAGGACCCCCTCATTAGAGCACTCTCTGGTTTCCAAATAGCTTTGGAAGACACCACTGCCTCTTCTAATGAGCTACCCAGGCACTACCGAAGGAGCTTCTGCTGCCTTGTCCCGTGATTCACCCACTGGAGGCGTCAATAAACTCCCATCACTGGGACTGATCTTGGGATCAAAAAAGGCCACGAGCATAACTCACATAATCTGTACAACACTTCACAAACAGAGCCTGAAGCAGTGCCGTAAAATGTATATAGAGCCCTGATGGAAAATTATAAAAAGGAAAAGGTGCTTTGAAATTCTCAAGATTTGTTATTGGTTTGCTTTCATAAAGTATTATAAGAGCAGTTCTGCCCCCTCCCACCCCCAATGTTTTTAAGTCTAAAAAATTACTCCATTCTCTCCTGCCCTCTGTTTCCTATTGCCTTAGTGGCTTTCCAAGATTCCTTAGATCATTCCCAGACATAACTACTAAAGAAACAAGCTGAGATCATCAAAACCTTATGACTGAAACACTGAAAACAAAATCAAATGTACAGTTTTCACCACCCACCCCAGAAGTACATCAAGTGCACAGTAAGAAAAGCCTCTGGTAAGAAATTACCTCTCACACGCTGCAGCAAAGCCTCAGGAACTAATAATACAAGAAATAAAACCGCTGTTTTGATTGATGGATCTGTTAGTTTCTTATCGCTTATTTCCAACACCAGCCAAAAATGTTTCATCTTTTATCAGTAACAAAATAAAGTTATTTTTGCCTCAAAATCTAAATTATAAATACTTACATGTATACAAAGCACTAAGCCAAGTGACAGTTGAGGACTAATATTTTCCAAGTGACCTAACAATGTATTAAACAAAAATAACAAAGATTAACTATTACGTACTAACACTCTGTTCCTTCCTATAATTAATTTCAGCTGATCATAAGCAAGGTGTTTAGTTCAGGTATACTGGGTTCTGTTTCAAGTTAATCTTCCCATCTGTACCTATTGCAGATACTTCTTATGGTATGCAGAATAAGCCAAAATTCTCTGATAGGCATTTGAATTGTGATGCAATACAGAAATTAGCTATGGTTTCTGGGCTCAGGTAACACAGGAAGTTTACATATGTTACACATACATTTACACATATTTATATTATATAAACATACTTTTTAATGTATAAAACCAATACATACAATGATGATAAATCCTTTAATGGGTAAAGCTGGATATTAAAAACTACTCACTCTCAGAAATACTTTGTTCTTGTATTGTAAGTGATCTTTATTTTCCCAGGTAAGCTAAAAGGTATTGTTCAAGAAGTATGGAAATCCTCTAAACTGCATGCTGATTTCCTAGTTACAACATGCTGAAAGTCATCAGATGCTTTGTAGATGGGCAGGGTAGTGAAAATAATGCTTTGCAGGGAATCTGGACTAGAGAAGACAAAAAGTTAGTAGCCTTAACCTCACTGTATTTGTACATGCTTACACTGAAGCATATGAATAGCTGACTGCAAACACACAGTAGGAGAAGATAATTTCCAAAGGTGCTTGTGCTATCTGCAAACGAGCAGGGTTGGGCCTCACTCCCTTCCTATTTGCAGGGCTCCACGAGAACCCAGAGAGCAGGAGGAGAGGCCGCAAACCACAAAAACAGCACAAGGATGTAGAAAAAATAAATAAAAATAACTAAATAAAATAATAATTAAAAAAGGTATTTGTCATATTATAAGTTAACAAATTCCAAGCAGATGCCATGTACTTAGAGACATGGTTTAATGGTGGAGTTGGCAGTGCTCAGTTAATGGTTGGACTTGATCTCAAAGGTCTTTTCCAAGCACAGAAATTCTACAATTTCACATGCCTGCCAGGGGAGTGATCAGAAGCTCCCCTGCCCCTTTCAATAACCTCTCTCTCCTCATCTGTGTGCTCCTAGTCTAGGCCCACAGCTTTTGCTATGTCACACCATGCTTTTACAGCATTATATCCCCACTGGCTCTGCATGGATGTTAAAAACCTCAGCAGTGTGACAAGTGTCAGCTGCACTTCCCAAAGCTGGCTGCCACCAGGGGTACTTCACCTTGAGAAGCAAAGCTGCCTGGGTCTCTGGATGGCAAAAGGCACTTTTTTTACATTAAATGTGTTATTACAAACCAAGCCACGTAGAATAAACTTCCTCTTATAGCATCTTTAAAAATGGTTAATAAGGGATTTCTAAGAGTTAGACTCTTCTGCATAATACTCCATAAAACAATAATATTCGAGCACTTTACTGCTTCTTTCTTCAAAGATGCACAGCTTTCCTGTGAGCTGCATCCATCCAGCTAATGGAAAGGAGCCAAGGTGCAACCAGAAGCGCTCACATTTTGAAATCCAAGTGGTCATTTTACAAAAATTGTATTAACCAGCACATAGCAATATAAATCGCTCCATAAACGCAGAAAACTGCCTTATAAACTGCTCTTTTAAAACTAACTTAAGAAAAAAAAATTAAGTTAACAATGGACTATTACATTTACAGCTGCACAGCTGTAAAATAAGCTGCCAGTCTCCAACTAAGATGATGAAAAGCAGCTATAAAGAAATTTTTGTGAACGGCAGAAAGAACAAGGTGATGATTACATTTGGGGGAGCGACTGGACCCCACAGACTCTCCTTCAGTGGCAGAGTACTGCATTGGTCTCAAGCTGGCATGCAGCTCACAAGGCATGATATTCTAGACAAATCCATTACCACTCAAAAATAATGGCTTGAGAGCTAGTATTTTCTGAGAAAAAAAAAGAAAAAAATAATAAAAAAGAATTCAAATGGACAAGTAGCAGCCTTCCAGCAGTGAGATGGGTCCAGGGATAAGTCAAACACACCAGAGAGAATTTCCTCCATTTTATAGTAGTTCGGTCCCAAAACACACAGATGCCTTTTTATTTTCCTAGAATGTCAGCACTGAAATGCAACAGGGTAATGTCCTCCATGAATCTGTAGGGTTTGCTAGATGACAGTACTGGCAGTCTCACCATTTCTACAGAGCCCGAATTTACACATCCCTCCCACTAAACTGAGAAGGTCATACTTTTGACTGACATCCTGGATCATGATGACAAACTCCTTGTAAGCAGGCTGTGCACACCAAACTGCAAACTGGAAGTCCTTCCCAAAAACCTATCTCAACCAGCCCTTTCGCAGAACAGACTCCAAATATTTTTCTAAAACCACATGCAAAGAAAGGCTTGTGTGCAGAAGAATATCACAATGGGAAAATGACTAGTCACCTTCATTGTTTTTTACCAGGTAGTGGTTTTTTTTTAAGAAGATACAGTTTCTAATGACCTTCCCACCCAAAGGGTAAGAGCTTTGTCACTTGTGAATTATTTGTATACTCTTGCTAATTGTATTGCTACACTCCTCCAACTGTTATGAATATTCATTCTATCTCACTTCTCTCTGTGTATACTTATCAACTGTATAACACATATATTCAAGAGACCGTGTGTGTGTGTGTGTATATAGATACATGTGCCTTATATTTTTATGTGAATCTCTATCTGACCCATGCAGACAAAACACACTATTCAGCAGGGGTACCACAGTCTTTATGAATGAGGTTTAAAGGTCTGAGCTGCAACAGAAATTGAAAAGGTTCCAAGTCATATCACCTCAAATAAAAACAGTTCCTTTAACAATGATTTTTTTGGCAAGGATATGAAGTCACCCAGCGTTTTTATCTCATTGTGGCTGTTATTTACTGAACAGTAAACCATGTTTTGTCTTATATATTTAAATGAAGAGAGTAAGATGCCTAAAAGACCTCCTCTTGTTGTGTTTGCTTCTATCTGCTGCTACAGTTTTAAAGCACATTTCCCTTTATTTCACTTTTCCACAAGCCATAAAAAAACTCATTTCTAATTCATCCGTTCGTTCAGCTTAACCTCTCTTCTCAGCAATTAAAGCACTCTGCGCATCCCTCATCTATCACACAGCCAGCTAAATAATGCATTGCGTCCTCCGCTCATCTTTTATCATCCCAAATGACAGGTATTAGCATATCTCCCCAGTCAATTACAGTGCAGCAGAATAATCACAGCATAATTGGGCGAAAGCCACTCTAATCACCAACCCTGCAAACTCGCAGAATAAAAACTGAGTGGCAGTTCAGACAGGCCTTGCTCTTGTCCATGACTCCAGCCAACAAGCTTGGCAGGTCTCCATTTCCTTCTGCCTTTTCTAACATACTCTTCTGGGCTAACTTCTCAGCACATACACATGCATCTCCTGTCATTTTTCTTAAATGAAGACCATGCACATTGATAAAAATTACCCAAAGACTTCTCTGCTAACAACTGCAAAGCTGGAGCATAGCATGGCTGTTTTCTGCCCTTCAGATCATCCACCGAGGCTCAGCTTTACAGACTAGCTTTGACAGATGGGTTTGTTGCTTGAGGTAGAAAGTTTTACATTTCATGTTAGAGCAAGCAGAATTTCTTCTCCTTTAAGTATAAAGGATTTACAAGATCTAACACAGTTAGGTACTGCTTTAGATGGTACCGCTTACTGCAGACATTAGCCTTCTGTTTTCACCACTAGTGAGATGCCCACAAAGAGTGTTTAATTTGATGTCTGTTTAATACATCTAGATTAAAATCTTACATATTTATATTTAAACATAAACCAAGTGTTTCATTTGTTAAACAAAGAAACACAAGTAAATTAGCATCAGTTTGCTGTCTCCTGTGCTCAATCTGAGCAAATGAGAGTATTAAGAGAAATTCTCCACAGCCCTTACATCAACCTAAGAGCAACAGGCTCCTGGCTATGAGCTCGTACAGCAGCTCTCAAACCAGTGGTGCAGGACTAATCCCACTGCACCTCCATGCTCTGGGTTTCAGAGTGGTGTCCCACTGGAGATGCTCCCCATGGGATAGTGGTGGGATCATCCCAGACCTGTGTGTGCTCCCAGGATCTGTGAGACCTATGGGGCAGCCTTGCGTCAGCTCTAAACAGTCTGGGATCCTCTCAAGTAGAAAGTTCAGGGCATGAAAAATGCCCCGGGAAACAAAGATACGCATTTAAAAGAAAATTTTCAACAATATTACTTCAGCACATTTGAAATTTTCAAATATATTACAAACATAGGGAAAGTCTTCTGAAATCAAACAGTCAAATTATCTTCCTTGAAATTCTAAGTGAGATGTACTAAATTTGTGCTGTCATCATCATTGGCAGCAGACTCTGGTTGTGCATATTTAGATGACTGCTCTGTCATTTACCAGTGCAGGCCTAAAGAGAGAATGAAACTCTACTAAAGAAAAAGGGCAATTAGACTTATAACCAGGTCATCAGTGTAGTGCATTCCTGCTGTTTGGGTATGAGCATGTGTAACCACAAGTTCTAGCCACTTTAAGGTTAAACAGAACAAATAAGAAAAATAAAGACTTTCTGAAAGCAAAGTTTAGGCAAGTTATGTACCTGTTTCAGCCTAAAAGGAGACAGATGCTTCCACCTCCTCATATCATATGGTTGAGAGTTTAATCATTGTTTTATCTAGAACACATCATTTAAAAACAGCTTTTAATGTTTCTTCTTCCTACCTCTTCTCTCCAATAACTGTTTTCTTTAAACTACTATCAAATTTCTACAGCAATATAATTCTTCCGCTGTCAACAGAATCACACCAAATACATTTAATCAGCAGTGATCTTCCCATCCTTTCTTCCCAAAATGGAATTGAACAAGACGTGGACTTTATTTTTTAAATTACTTTTACATTCATCTTGTATAATCTTTCATCACATGGTGCTGTGTGCCAGCACTGTTCCATGCAGTGCCACTACATGAACAATTTGGTCTTAGACCGCTGTCGTGAAGCCTGGGAGGGAAGAACAAAAGCTCATGAATTTGTAGGTCCAAGACAAATATCTTTACCCTGTGTCTTTTACAAGACCTGGGCTACTGATCTACACTTTCTTTCCACACACAGGCTGCTGCAGTCACAGCACCAGTGAGAAAGGGGAACTGAGGCTTGAGGATGTTTGATACTAGAATTGCCAGTGGAGGATCTGTGTTTCCTTCCCCTCAATAGAGCTGGATGCCCACACAGATGAAGCTGTTGTTCAGCTTTCCCTGGTGCTGCTTTCCTCCGTGACACTGAAGAGCTTCCCAGGGCCAAAGCCCCTCTAATGCTAAGTATGGTAAAGCAAAAGGCATACCAGCCTTACCTTTCCAGCTCCTTTCATCTGAAGTTGTTTCTCATTCTCACTTTTGCTTACATTATTAAAAAAGACAACAACAACAACAAAAAAAGGCACAGAGTAGCTATAAAAATAAATTTTTAACTGTTCTTAAAATGCTGGTGTTACTCTGTTGAATCACCTTCCAAACCTATTTATTTAATACAGATAGATGGAGGACTCTTTCCAGTTTACCTTATTTATTGCCCCTTATATTGTCAGGCACTGTGCTGCTACCCAACAGGTTCACTGAAAACGCTATGACTTGGAGAGAAGTCAATCAGAGGAAAAAAATGCACTAAGAATTTGCTTTAAATCTTGGCTTTATATAAAACCAACCAACCAAACAAACAAACAAAAACCCACAGCTATTTTGTAAATTTTTCTCCCACGATCATTGATTTCACTTCTCCTGCTCTGTGTAAATCCCTGCAAACTGAATGAAGGGTGGTCAACTAGGTGACAACAGGTAATGTTGAAAGAAGCCACTAAGTCAGATGCTATTAGAGGAACCCTTATGAGGGTCTACAGACACTACTTTTCTTTCTGCAGTATATTTATTGCTCATAAAAAAGTGTTCAATAGCTAGTGAGAAAAGGTTTCTTCATTTCTGCAATATAAGAGAAGCATAGTGACACTGCACAAACCTCACCAACGTGGCCCCTTCATGTTGCCCTATGCCAAGAAATAAATCTGCTCTGCTGTTGTTTTTCCTTTTCATTTTCCTGCTCTCCTCAACACCAACATTCAGCTTTATGGAATCAACAACTTCTGTGCAAAGAAGCAGGCTAAAACCAAATCCAAGTCTGCAAACGTTACACAAGTCTCCCTAATTTCTCAATGGATAAATCTGGAAAAGCCAAGAGGTGAAGGGTTTGGCAGTCTGTGATAGAGAGCCTTCCCAGGAACTGGTGAGGTATTCTGAGGTGGTGCAAGCAGCCTTTTTATCTGCTTCACTTACAGCTTTTATAGCCCAGTTCCAACAGACCTGGCAGAGGCAAGTTAGGGCTGATCTACCTGCTTAGTGCACCACTTTGCTGCCTTTACATAAAAGTGATAAAAAAGCCATAAACATGCACCCAGCTGCTCAAACTCCAGTTGAATCCATGTTTTAAAATTATGATCTGTGATTGTGTGGACTACTGTAGTACAATTCCATCTGTTACAAGGTTGGTAGCTTCTGCTAAGTAGCTAGGGCTAGTAACACCTTCTGCAATAACATCTGCCAAAGGACCTCTTGGTAAGCACCTAATCTAAAGAATGCAATGATGATTCTTAAAATTACACAACCCCAATTCTACAACATTATGTTATACCATGACAGATTTCAGCTCATCCAAGAAGCAAATAAAAAGGCTCAGCACATGGTGTCACCAAAACCCTCAGTCTGAGCAATGTATATTACCTACTTAATGGCACATCCAAACGGGTACTATAGGTCATATTTTTGTGAAAAGGATAATTAATATAATAACAACATGCAAAATCATGCACAAATAAGCAATTTCCATAGGAAATGAGATGCTCTGCAAAGAGTAGCTGTTAAGGAAAGGTCCCGAACTTTGGAAGAAGAAGATGTAATACAAACACCTCAGCCAACATCCAGGAAGAAAAACAGCTTAGAAAAAAAATTAAAATATACATCATATGAATTTTGGAAACAACATTGTCTTTCATTCAAGACCATGATTCTGCAAGCAACAAATGGATCAAGTTCCACCAAGATTTCCTAACGATGCAGTATTCTAATGCTTTCAAGCTGCATGCAAATTTCTATCCAGCAAGGGAATTTGTGTTGAAGTTTAGAAAGCACTAATGTGACACGCTACAGCTGCCTTGCACATTATAAGACACATTCTCCTACACTTGGACAATGCTTGTCTACCAAACTATAAAAATAGAGAGACAGAAACTACAAGACATGGTAGGAGAAAAAAGCATGGGGAAAAAACAGTGCATATATCACCACTGTCAGCTCTAAAGCAAAGATGGAGAATTCTTAAATTCGGTCTTTGCGTCTCTAAATGTTACTCTGCTGGTAGAGGGGATTGCTACAGGGCTTGAACACAACACAAAAGAAAAGGCATGTGATAGAAAGACACCTCTGCAGTAAGTGGCTAGTAAGGAACCATAAACTACTTCTCAAAATATAACTTAAAGACTATTGAGAGTGTGCTGATTTGCAAAGTTTAGTAAAAGAGCAATTTCTTTGCTAGGTGCAAACTCTTCATGCCCTGAGCAGAGATAGTCCCAGAGATACAGACAGAAATACTGTCTCGTCCTTGCCAACTGCACTGGATTATGGTTTAACAAGTTAGGCAGCAGTATTGCTCCATCACAAAACTTTCATCATCGCTAGAGTAATATAATTTATTTGAAAGTCAGGTTCGCATTTGTTTTGTAGAACTTGAGGAATGTTAAAATGCTGACATTTTTATTAAAATACTTTGCTTTTATTCCAACAGATCTTACAGTCCTAACACTTATTTATCTTTTTCAAGAACGCTCTAATAGTGTAATAATTATGACCTATGTTCAATTGACTTGTCAACTAATGAGCCTTCTGTAACCCAAGTAAAAATCCCATAAGCTTTGATAAATTGCATAGATGTAATGTCGCAGCAACACTCAGTCACCACTTTTCCAGAGTGAAACAGAAGCACTGACACAAAGCTGGGAGGATAAATGCCCTCCCTAGAACGTTGTTTTCCCACTGCAGATGTTCATCTTCCTTCTTTCCCGGGGGGTGGGAAAAGAAGAGGGAAAATATGCATTATTTTCCAGCCCTAAAACCCTCTCATCCTGAAAGGAAGGTTGGAAACAACAGGAACCTCTTTTAATTTAAAAAAGAGTTTGAGTGCTAGCTGGATTCTACCATTAACAGGAACAACGCCTCATTTTTTCCATAGATCTTTCAGCATAACCACACCTGCGACATGGGGATACAGTATCTCCAAAGTAACAGTATTTTCCATGACAGAGAAAATACAGTTGTTTTGAGATCTTATTAGAGAATATAATACTCTGCATTTTAGTTACTGCTCAGAGACTGTAAGAAAAACATACATGGTCTCAAAAATGGGATTGAGTTCCCTTTACCACAGAATTACTCCAAGTATCTGAAAAGCAATCAGTTCTACACACAGCTATTCTCATTACCTTTCTAATATGTGAATGAATGAAAGCAGGGATGTGTATTTTTCATTTCTTAGTAAATGCATAGTATCAAGGAAATGACACAACCTTTGGTTATCTAGAATTTTCAAAATCCATGTTATTAAATAACTTACATCATCTTAAAGACAGGTTGGAAAAAATTCTGTTGTTTTCTTCTATAACAACGTTAAAGAAATGAGATGAATCAGTAAAGAACCCAAATTCAGAGAATGGTTACAAAGAGTGTTCTCTCTGAACAGAATTATGACTCTCTCCATGAAACGTATTGCAAAACCTGAATAATTCCCAAATAATATTTTGGAATTAGACACCTGTTAATCACATCAGCTACCTTACAGTTTTCTTGCAGAATGGTTCCAGGTATTAACAAGCTCTTTTTTTGTCAGGGATAATAATATACAACTATACAACAAAAATGCTAATATAGATACTCTTTAAAACACCTTCTGCTTTAAAATATTGCTTTCTTTATGATTTGCAAAATCATATGGATGTAAAAACAGAAACCATTTGTAATACCTTTAAAAATAATTCCTTGATGTCAATTTACTAGGGAGATATAAATACAAATTATTATAAAGTAAAGCATTTTGAAACCAAGAAACACTACATTTTTGCTTTAGAATATACTTCAAACATCACTTTAAAAAACTGTCTTTCCATTATTGTACAATGATTTGAAAATGGGAGCTTTTCTTTTCCTTTGCTCAGCTATGGCAGGTGCCAGCTTTGGGAGGAAGACATGCACCAGAAGTTTGTGCAGGCCTGCTGATACTCTGAAGACTGATACATGCAATACTCCTAAACTTATTATCTTCTTTCTTATAGCTCAGCGGTGACACAGAAGCAACCAGCAGAGCTGTGGGCAATCTACAGTGACAATCTCAGGCTTATTTTATTGTCACTGAAGACTTTAGTATTACCACTACCCATAGTGCCAGTATGCACAAAATGGACCCAAGGTACAGAAACTCCTGGGTTTTGTTACTGCCAACTGAGAATGCACTGCTCTACAGATATGCAGCCAGAACTTTACATACAGAAGCCTTTTCCAAGATCTTTTCAGTGCAAACATGAAAATTCAGTGTGTGCATGAAGAAATACAGAAATTGATAGAAAACCAACTTTAACTTCTCCACATACACTTGCCAGCACAAACTTTGATGCACAGAGAGAAGTAACTTTGAAACACTAACAGGTAACATTGCATTCAAACCCTATTTCCTGTTATTTGAGGGTGCCTCTTGGTTTTGGCTAAGGGTTTTTGTTTTGTTTTTCGGGGTTTTTTCTTTAGTAATAAAATAACAGGGGAGCAAAACCAATTATAGGAACAGGGCAATTTGCTCTTAAACTGATTAGCCTAGATGTCAAAATGGTTGCATCTTCTCTTACTGAAGATCTTTCCAGCAAAGTAAATCCACTCTCTTCTAGACCAAGTGTCATATACAAGTGTACATATAGAAATATGTACACTTAAATCTACTGACTGGTGTTTAAACATAGTCGAGTGTCTCACTCAAACTCTATGCTTTGAGGTTATATGTCCCAGAATGTACAGAGCTTGTCAGCGTTTGGAAAATTAAATTTAGAAAAATGATTACTTCTCAGTTCTCCCCTCTAAGTCACTAAAATATTTAGGCACAAGATAGACTACATCTAGATAATGGCATAAATCAAAGAACAAGACAATGAACTTCCATTCAACACCAGCCCTTCTCTGCACCTTTCATCTCCTTATCAAAACAGGGAGAAGAGATGAGCCTTGAGGGAAGCAAGCCCTGGAGTGAGACAGTCTGAGTCTGCTGAAGTATGTAAGGAGATGATGTTACAATGATTGCATGTATTTGAGTGTAGTAAAAACCATCTTTCACTTCTAAATTAGAACATGCTGAACTCAAATAACTTTGCGGAGCAAATTGGAAGTGCAAGACTGAAATAAGAAGAGACAATTAAAAATTTTTATCTAGGAGAATGATCTGGAAGTAAGTCCAGACCTCACTGGCTTTTTTTTTTTTAGCCTTAAAATTCTACCAGTGGAAAAAACAGAGGCTAACACTTCTCCTCTGCTGAAGCATAGCAATGATCTGGGCCTCACCAAAAGCCCATTCCAGATTTTGCACACTGTGGCCCCCAGTTCTGGGAAGACTTTGCATTTGACACAACTTTGCATTTGACAAAGCCCTCTAGTAGAGGACCATCTCTCACAACTGTTCACATACTTAAAGTTAAGCAGGAGCATGCTGCCCAGTGTGGCACCCTGGCCTTAACACAACCACGACACCCAAACAAAACCCAGCCCGCAGCACGGAGGGTGCCCTGGGAGAAGCCAGCAACACCCCCAGGGGTAAGGTTAATGCTGCAGTTTATCACATAATAATTTGCATTCTGGTGGTGTAAAAAGGTAAATCACCCCATATCCTGTCCAACACCACAAAGCGACAGGTATCCTCGGTATGGTTGTTTTTTATGTGTGTGCACATTTGGGATTTGAAATTTATGTTTTTATCAGATCTAGCAGAAGGATGGCCTTTGCCAGAGCATGATGGAAGGGTATGTATGGAATGCAATCTCCATATTACAATGCCTGTCATAGTTTAGAGTGTAATTACTTTACATCAGAGTAAAATAACATAAACTAATCTCCAAATCCCAGTGAGCCACATTCTTTGGTAAAATGCGTTATTTGCAGTAAGGATCAACAGAGAGAAATGGTTGCAATAGCTGAAGCAGAAAAAAAAGAAGTAACTAGGTGTTGCCAAATCAACTCTTGCTCATAATTACCTGTGATTATTTCACAAGATAAAGTAGTAATTTAGAAATTTCTCCAAAAAGAATGTATTACATATTTTTGAAACATTCCTCTTCCAGACTGAAGATTTCATTGTCTGGTATCCTGCAGGAAATACATGCCAGTGAGTGAGAGAAAACCTTTGCTGGCCTTGCTGACTGGGCTTTAGTGGGGAGAAAGATTTCTTTTTTAAAAAACGTAACTCCTCTTCACCCAACTCCATACATTTTAAGGCAAAATAAACAAGGTTTAATTCTCAAATGCAGAAAAAACACAGTTCTCTTTTACACTTGTTATAAGGGTTTTCTTTGTTTAACTAGAACTATTAATTTCAAATCAGATGGAGATGCCATCACAGCACGTTACCCGTGCACAGATTCTCTCTAGTAACCCCAAAATGTTAGAAGCACCATCCAAACAAATAAGGGCAAATCTCTTCTTAGGAAGGATGTATTTTAGTGTATATTCAAGTCCTAGCTTGACCCTGCTGAAATCAAAGCTGTGATGCAGAAAAATTATTTTGCCATCAATTTTGATAGTAACAGCTCTTGCCGACGTATCTGCTGCTGAAGCACAAGGTGGGGCTGCTCTGCACTGCCCTGCTCCTCACCATGAAGCAACAACCTGCTTCTTCTGCACAGTCTCAGCAAACTAAAGAGAATTTCAGTCCAACTTTCACTTGCCAAGAGAAAAAAATTTCTGAAATGAAGCCTAAGAGCCAACTAGTTACTTCAAATAAGGCTGATCCCCTGGTAAAGCTAATGGAAGGGTCATGGAGCAAGTCAGTTACAATCAAATATTTCAGCACATCTCAGACAAGCAACTGGACCTGTGCTCTGATGTGCATTTGTATTTATGCCTAACAATAATGTGGTTCAAACTATTTTTTTATTCTTCTAGTTCGTTCAACTTTATAAATGTTGCTGCTGTTCCGGCATGAAAATGAAACACACCAAGGCCCAGAAGGTGCTGGAGAAGGTTGGCAGCAGTTTTTGGCTGAAATCAGAGATTCACCTCTCCTATGAAGACAGTCTGAGGGAGAAAGTCTGAGGGTTTGTTCAGCCTGAACAAGAGAAGGCTCTGGAGAGACCTAAATAGCAACCCTTCAGTATCTGAAAGGGGCCTACAGGAAGGCTGGAGATGGACTGTTTGCAAGGGCCTGTAGCGATAGGAAAAGAGGCAATAGTTTTAAATTAGAGAAGAGCAGATTTGCAGATTTAGACTGGATGTTAGGAAGAAGTTCTTTACCATGAGGGCAGTGGAAAGATAGAACAGATTGCCCATGGTGGTAGTTGAGGCCTCATCCTTGGAGATATTCAAGGTGAGGCTTGAAGAGGTTCTGAGCAACCTGATCTAGTTGAGGATACCCCTGCTTACTGCAAGAAAGTTGGGCTAGATGACCTTGAGAAGTCCCTTCCAACCCAAATTATTCTATGATTCTATTAGCACCACAGCTTCATCGAGCTCCTCTGCTGTCCTTCCCAAACATTTCTGCCCAGAACACAATAAATCTAAGCAAAAGAACACTAATTGCATCTGCTATTAAGGCTGCCCAATGGCCCAAAAGGCCTCATCAGATGTGGAAGAACCATTTCTGGCTGCAGTTTACAGGAATCTTTAATTTTGCCTGCCTGCCACCCAGTCACTAGCACATTGCAGACAACATCTGTAAATGCTTCTTGTGATTGAAGGGGGCTAAGATACAGGAATTCAGGATAGAGGTTATACTACAAGTTACGCTGTAAAATATGAAGAAGGTATAACATAGCCTAAGGTCTACAGCTAGTGTTGGAAGCCACTGCCTGTGCAACTGCAGTCGCTTTGCTGTAAAACATCTGAAGAAGAGACATGATGGCTAGATATTTTTGAACACAAATTTAGGATGAGATGGAATTTGAATAAATTAAGGAAAAAAAAACCCTCTCTGTAAGAGATAGTTTGTACAACAGAACATGCCAGTGGGTGAGTGTATGCAAGTCTGAGCTTCTCCCGACTGTGGAGGGGCCCCATCAACATCTGGCTGACACAAGGGAAGAAGGGTGGCTGGAGGTGAGCAGAAAATCCTGAGAAATTGCTTGTAGACATTACATGAATATTCAGGTATGGTATGAACCAACTTATGAAAAAATTACCAAGTCTGCAATTATCCCTGCTTTCAAGTCATGCAAAAATCCTGCCAAAAAAAAAAAAAAGAGAAAAAACACTAACGAACTAAATATGGGTATTTAAGAAATAAAATTATACATATATACTAAAATACACAGCTCTGTGTATATATGTTTTATATTTCTATGTGTATACAAATACAGTGTTGAGCATTTTAATAGAATTGAGCACAAATTGATTTAAATTAATCTCTGAACATACTGCAGAGCCAGCACAGTAATTAACTGTGTTATTTATTAATTACTATAACCATACCAACTGTCCTTTCTCTTCATCTCTCCAATAAAAACAATTCATCTCTAATCCACTACAGCTGCAGAAACTTTTATGAAATGTTACGTAAGGTAATAAAATAGCTCCAGTTTTAGGTCTGCAAGATCTGTTTCTGGCCTTCAGTCATTCGTGTCAGATTATAATCTCCAGTGAAGAGTCTGATGTTATTTCAGCAATCCAATACCTCACTGGCACATGTGAGCACACAGAGAGACTTTTTAAAAATTACATAGCAATATAGCCTGAATAGGAGGTCGATCACTGAACAAGCTAAATCTGCATGAGGAAGAAAGACCAAGGAGGAGAAGGGGGATCTTGTGTGCAGTATCAGAAAAATTAAAAGAGAGCAGTAAAAGGAAGAAGGATCATATAAATGTACCTTAATTTAAAAGGTTTCTCATAATATCTGCTCGCAATTTCTTTCCATTTATGCAACTAGTTCCCTTTGTTATTTTAGTGCAGCCAGTAACGTGAGTGGGCATAAAATAGAGAATTTCTAATAGTGTAGAACAACACAGATATAAACCACAACCACAATGCATTTCTATGTGCTAAGTTCAGCAATGACTATTGTAATCTGTGGCTCATATGGCAGACTTTCACGATTGAGGTGGTATTTATGGGCAACATGGAGCAAAAATGAAGGCAGAAATACATTGATTACTGCTTATCAAATTTACTTTTGTTTTGCTAGTACATTGTTAAATCCTTCTTTGTGCTTCATAGGAAGATACACATTATGAAGATGATTAGTCATAACAAGTTCTTTATTTCATTTTTTATTTAAAATGCTTACAATTAGCTCAACCTGACACCTGCTGATTTCATGCCCTGCCTTTTCCCGTCAAAAGCCCCTTCCTGGCTCTCCACACGAGGAAATCTCATTTATCAAAATTCTGTTAGCGTAAGGGGAAGGGCTATGCTGAGCTGAGCCGTGGCCTTCATTAAACATGCAGAACATAAACTGCTGACACTGTGCACACACAACTTGCAGTACAGCAGAGGAGGGGAAAAAAAAAAAAATAAGAAAAAAAAAAAAAACACGCCACGGTTTTGCAAAGCATTTTAAGTCATACTGGAGTCAGTGAGATTTAATCATAGACCTGAAGTTAAGCGTGTGCTTAACTTCACCAAACAGAAATAGATCACTAAATTATGAATGGAACAATCTATTTCTGTTCCCAGGAACATGGACACTTTGTTCTCCAAACCATTCCCTCAGGGAATGAAAAGGTGAGGGGGGGAAATGCTAACAAAATTGGAGATAACAATTCCTTCTTCAACACAAAATACTGGTCCAGATAAAGGAACTACATGTTATGTTTAATATACCAAGATTAAAAAGATTGGTATCCCTCAGGTTCCACCAGAAAAGAGCAATTGCCATTACAGCTACTAATTTCAACAGGGTACCAAAGGCAGGTACCCTAATTAGGAATTAAGAAAAATTTTTATAAGAGGTAAGCATGAGAACAGAAAAGCACTGAAAATCAACATTAGGACTGAGGGCAAGCAAAGTGGCTTTTTAAATTCTTGCTTCAGTTACTGTTCTTGATTTTCCCCTTTAATTCTCAAAGATAGCTGTGTAATGCTTCCTACAATAGAAACTTGAATTTAATAGGCACGAAGCAGGTGTGTAGCATTTTCCTCTGATCACAAGGAACAAGCACTTAGCTGTAAGAGAGATCCACAATGAGTCACTGCAGGGAGGAATCAAATGCATCACAGGTACATGCAAGCCTTTTTTATTATTATTGTACCAACTGAAAACACATTATCACTTACAGCCCTAAAAAAAATATAAAAATTAAACCTCCTAGTCCTATGAAATATGTAATATCCCAATCATATATGCTTGCAGTCATGCAGTACCATCTGAGGCTAAGGCAGATTCAAACTGGGGGGGGGGGTGGATGGTCAGCATTTCCTTTGTAAGCTTTTTTTGCTATTTATAAGTAAGGCAAGGTAATAATTTCAAGTTGAAACCTTCTCAATACCAAGACAAATTGATTCCCACCAATTTTCAAACACCAGCTAACAGCTATTTTAATATTCACAATCTGAAAAATAATATCATATTAATATACTTTGACACCTCTTAAAATAGTTCTTAAAAGCCAATCTGGAATTAAAAGTACTATGAAATTAATGGTCGGATTCTGCTACCCTTTGACATATTGAATATCATTATATTCCAGAAAGAGAGAATTTAGCTCTGATCAATTAACTCCTAACGTAACACCAATTTTTCTTCCATCTCCCAGAGTTCTATAAATGTAGCTTAGACAGAACAGAAAGTAGACACACAATTGTGGAGATGGGGCATGCACATTGATCATTCGCCAGAAGTAATTTATGAAGGTTTTTAAAACAGACATTCTATACATTTAACAGAAATCCAAAGCTGCTTTCACATTGAAAAGGCTCTAATAGTGTTGTTTTTCTTAACATCACCTGTACAATATAACAGAGTGGCTCAATTCTTCTACCTTCTCTTTGGAATTGTAGATAGTGCAGTATTTTCAGCTTTTTCAGCTTTATTGTGGTCAACAAGACACTGCAGCCTGCCATATAAAGCAGCACACCACATGGCACCATTCAACAGTATATCTAGGTCAGCTTGCATTTTTAATGTGCTCCATTAGCTTTCCCTTGCTCACTGTATCAAGTTTGAACTTCTCCTTCTCACTTTCAAACCTGTATATAACTAAACCAGGCAACACACAGGACCCTAAGAGTATTGTGACCATCTTCAACATTTATTCCATTAAAGACACCATTTAAAATCCTAACTAATTGCCTTAATTTCATGCCATTTCCAAGATTTTTTTCCACAGCACTGTTGGAAAAAATAAACCAACAAACTTTACTGAAAAAAATAAAAAAGCTAAAATAATTAATTCCCTCAGTATTATTTGGGGCAGCTTAACAGCCCTGACCTTGGCAGCATTCTGCACACAGCACAGCTAAAAAACTGCAAGTTAATAAGCACATAAAGAGCCATACCTACATTACTGTAAAGCCTTTGCACGCAATCACATGTGCTATAATGATATTTAGTTACTTAGATGCGACAAAAGCCAGTTCCACATGATTCACTTCATTGCTTCCTTTCATGAACAGCAGTTAACACAATCCTCAAAATACATTTATTAATTTTTAAATTAGTATGTATTCTAACCACTCTTCCCACAAGTGTTTCTGAGGTGTACATCCCCCCATCAGAGCACAGCCCTAGCACACGGACTGATGCTGTAAAACCACTCTAGATATAGATTACATTTGCAGGGGAATCGGTACATCGGTTCTGACACGAGGAATAACACTGTGAGGAAGTTGCACAGGAGGCTCGGGGAGATTCAAATAGATCTTGATAAAGGGAGGAAAAATCAGCCAGTGGAATGAAAACAGACAGTCACGTTAAATTGAATGGTATGAATGATGCTTATTTTGCCTCAGATTAAAACGTTAGAGCAAGTTTTACTAAAGAGACTGTAAATCTGTCTGCTTTCTATTTCAGGTAGTAGTAAGAATCCTGTAGTAAAATCATAAAAACCATAAAAAGCTTATTGCACTAGAAATACATCACAATTGTTTACATGCTAATAATAATAAACAATGTAAAGCACTGCAACTGTATGAAAATCATGCCAAAATTATGTGTGATCTCAATCATTCTATGTAAGAAAAAAATATTGTTAAGATGCAATATAATTAATGTTCACCAAGAAATTAAAGAAATTACCTTGGAAAACAAGATTTCTCAGTATTTTTTAAAGTCAGAACAATTATTAATCAAAATCCCAATTCACTAGAAGACCTTGTCTCACAAGAAGACATTCTTTAAAATTAGCAATGGAATAACTGAAGCTTCAAAATTACAAAATTATGGTTTTTGTAAAAGGTAAAAAGCCCAACAGTCTGAATTATTGTCATTGATTCTTCTGCTTTGCAATCCACAGCATGTCAGCAGTCCTTTTTCTAGTAAAGCACAGCTCCAAAGCATGACACACACCTGACCATGTATCAGGAAAAAAAAAGGGAAATGAAAACAAATATCACATCTGTCTACCCAACAACTTTCTCACGTTCATCTTTGCAATTTCTGTTCTTCCAACCTAGCTTTTATTTTAATGAGCCATCTATGCAATCAGGGGACACAGTCACAGAAAGAAATCTGTATCTTTTTCTGTACATGTGTTTCATGCTGTTAAAAAAATGCTACTTAAAAAGGGGGGGGAAAAAGGAAAGTAATTAAAAAAAAAAAAAAACAATTATATGTGGTTTCCTTGTTGTTGTTAAGTTACAATATGAATTGGAGCATGCTTCCTGTAGCAAGGTGGGGTTTGTTGCTGGAGGGAGCAGTTCTGGTCCCACCAGTTGTGCAATCAGGTAGAATTTACAGAAGAAAAAGAAATCTCGTCTAACCTGCTCTCCTAATCAAGAAGGCACAGCAAAAATATTTGCAAATACTCTGTCCTGCCCTCTTCCCACCCCCAACAAAGAGACCACCTGCCTCAGTATTTGTTTAAAATCTGCAGGTATTTACAGGCAAACATTGTGTTCCAAATGTTAGATGGCTTCTTGGTAAATCTGATACTCCCTTAAAGATCAAACCACCCTGTAAATCAAAGGGGCCACACAGAAGGGTCAGGCAAGCATCACCTGATTACATGTTACCAGGAGGCAGCTGAGCCATGGAAGACCCTGAGCAGCATGCCCAGCCATATCCTGGCAGCCAGCTCAGGCACACCAGTCTCAGGCCACCGAAGTGCATCCACCAGGGAGAAATTTAGAGAATAACAGAATGAAGATGAAGAAAATAAATTATTTTTTGGTGGTGACTTCCATCGCTGCATCGTACCCACTGGTGTTAGTGGTGAGTTCAGGCAAACCCCCCAAGATGATGAGTGTTTCCTGAAAGCAATACCAAACTCTGCACTCTTCCAGCATTTCTAGGGAGTCTAAGAAAGGCAAATTGTACTACAGGCCACCACGTCAAAAAGCAGTGGGGGGAAGCAGGGACTGCTACTCTTGCTGCTGCTGCCACCACAAGAACTGGGAGGTTCAAGGTTGCAGCAATTAATTTCAACAAAGTGGCAACCTATGTCAGCATAGAACTGACCCAACAGGAATACTCAGCAATCAGAAAAGCAAAAGCAGTTGCCAAGCCTTCTTTCTTACCAACCTCACTTCAGCAAAAGCTGAACAGCTGCCTCAACTCACACACACATCTGTTTCTGAAATCTGCATGCTGATTTCTGCCCCTAGTGCTCTCAGAAAGGTGGTGGTAGCTTTAAACCTGTATCAAAACCCAAAGTGTGGCACCATCCACACCTTGGTAACATAAACTGTGCAGGACTGGAGATGAAGGTTGCTCATCGTGTTTATGTATGGCCATAAAGCATAGCTGATGTAGGAAGAAAGCCAGCAGCTGACATCTTTATAGCACTAATCCCAATGGATTGCAGGGCACTGGGCAAACCACAAGACAGCAGTGTTCAAGGGTACTGAGGAGGGCACAAAGCTCACCAGCTGTGCTCACCCCCGGCTTGCCACAGAGCGCTTGGGAGCTCTGTAGAACAAATGTTACCACACGGTCATGCAGACTGCCCAAGTCTAACCCTGAGGCCATCAGTATTTATTCTGAAAACATCTTGAGATGCTTCAGACAAAAAGGAGCATTAAACATATAGTATCGCTAGGTTGGGTCACTGGCAAGACAAGAAACGCAGGAGTATCCAAGAAAGCCTGGGATGCTGTACTGCACAGTGACACTGTCACAGGGGATGGTTCCTTCCTAAAGCTTTGTCTTTCCTGAAACTGCAGTCCAGGAGTGTGGGCTACTGGGCACAAGGAGGATAGAACCAATTACTAATATGCCTTGTAACCAGTGTATCTAGACATTCCATGTTTGGGGGCTCTCAGCTAACATAAGACTTTTTTTTTCTCCCATTCTTTGTATCATTTCTTATTTTCTTCCTGGTGCAAGACTGTTTTGGAACTGTCCAGATCCACCTCCACTGCATAAGGATGCATTAGGACCTCTAAAAAGCCTTCACCTTTTTACATCCTCCCACAGATCTTTAAAATCTCTTCTATACGAGAAGCAGAAGTGAGCTGTGGAGAGTGGGCACCACAACAAAGAGTGCCATTTGGAATGGATTTTAATGGCACACCACACTCTTGTTCTGATTTCACCCTCCATACCCAAGGTGGTTACATACACTTCTCTACGGCACACAGCACTCAGGGCAGAACTGGACCACAGTCAGAACTGTACAGTGGATGGAGAGGAACTTATGGCTCTAAATCCATTACTGTGACTCTTAATTTCTACAAGATTAATTAGGAGTAAGGAAAACAACACAGATATCTTCACTGAGAGAGAACTTGCAAAACATTCAGAGCTATTGATTACATAGGTGAAACTTCTGAAACATGATCACAGTTGCTCTGTTTTGTGTGTCTTGAATTGTCCCAAGTAACATACAAGTGATATGCACAGGTCCAGGCAGAAACATGTTCCAAGTTGTTTCTACTTACTTAGTCATAACCATTTCAAAACACTTTGACACATCTTTAAGGGCACCCTGTTCACTACTATAGCGCCATTCTCAACTCTTGGAAAAACCCAGCACAGAAGGCACCGAGCAGACTTCAGCAATCCTAAAACAGTTTTAAATGATTTGAAGAAAGAAGGTTGGAAAATTTCTTAAGTCATCTGAACACCTCAGGTGAAACAACTCCACAAAAAAACAACAGAAATGGGGAAACATGTAATCCTAACTCTGCTCCAAGTACCCAAACATAAATTACTGGAGGCTAATGTGAATATTATTTTTTTCTAAGCTGAAAGAAACACAAAAGCTTATTTATAACTCCCAGATTCCTAGCTAAATCAACAGTGCACCGACAGATACAACTGAGGACCCATTTCTTTATATTTTCCCGTATACTAAGCACAAACATATACACTACAAGTGTCAACATATCAAGACAGAGATAATTCAGACACTTGAAACCATCCTCTTCTGAAAAGGATTAATTGGCTTTTGAACAATTTAATTTGGCTTTGAAGATGCACCTTTTATTAGCAACCACCAGATGGCAGAAGCAGAGGCTGCTCAGAGTCTTCAACAAAAGAAAGCTGTCTTACACAAGGCATGCATTGAAAGAAAACAATTTTTAATGCCTACTTTTTCTTCTCCTTCAATGGCTTCTTTTCTCCTTCTTTCCAAGAGGTAAGTACTACTTTGTTGCAATCAAGCTAATACAAATTTAAAAGAAAAAAAAAAAAAAAAAAAAGAAGAAAAAAAAAGAAAAAAAATCTCTTGAGAGCACATTTTCTGTTTTCTCAAATGGCATCTCTACTCCATCTCGTAGCTCAAGGCTTCTGTGTTACAGATGCCACTGGAACAACCATTTCCTTCTAGATTTGCACAGTCATAGCTCAGAGTCAGCCACCAAATCTATTCTCTTTGGTGTCCTATCCTCCAAACCAGGAAGCTGACACGTAGCTACACAGTGCAGCTGGATTTCCCCTTGGGATTTGAACTTCTGGTATATTGGATTGTGAAAGTAAGAGGGCTACAGAAGATGCACTGTGACATGCCGAGTGTTGCACTAAAGCAGTGTTTGCAAGGTGAAGGCACACACACACATACAGACACACACACACACATATAATAAGGAAATCTTAATAAACTCAAGCAAAAGTAACATGTTTGGGAGGGGGGAAAAAAGGTACTTCAGTCCTAAACGCATTTGAATCTCAAAACCAGGTACCCTGTATCCAAGAAGGAGCATTTGAAAAATGCATTCCAGAAGCACATACCTAAAAAGACTTAGGAACAGACTCTCCCACCAACTCCCAGAGTTACTAAATTATGAAGACGAGGTCATCACTTTATGCTGTGTCACAAAACAAAAATAGATAGTTCCATGAACAATGCTGAAAGCTCCACCACGCAGACACAGCCACATCATAAATGCCACCCTTGCTGCATTTCCTTAATAGAGCTGTGTCTCCATTATGCTGACTTCTCGATCAAAGAGAAAGCTTTTCTCCTCTATTTGTCTTCTGCAAAGGAAATGTAAAATCACTCCGACAGTGAACACATTCATCAGAAATGAGCTTCTCTTTCCCCAACCCCGGCAACACAGTCCCAGCAACGAACAGGTGAAGCTCTCTTCTACTTCAAGACAGCATGAGACGCAGTTGTGTAGTTAATTCTGCCTCTGTGCATTAGCAAAAACACCACTTGCAAAAGATGAAAGGCTTTCTTCCCTGCCCCCTGTTTTTAAATGACACCTGCAAATCACTAATCCAGTTGCCATTTATTTCCATATGTCAAATTATAATCTTAACTTCTGCAAAGCAACATAATAGTAATGATTAAGCCAATTACATCACAACACAGCTTAAAACGACACACAATGGAAGGATTAAAGCTCACTACCAAATAAGAGAGTCCTGTTCTTGGTAGAGCTCCCCCACTGTGGGAACATAAGTGTCTCTTTTCCTGTTGCACAAAGTTGTGAGCCTTCTGACATGTAGCTGCTGGACTGCCATTAACAAACTTATTTATATTAATGCTGCACACTAAGCTGGGATCACTGCACCTCAGCATTAGCTGCGGTAGGCAGGCTCCGCAGCCGTCTCTGCAAACAGAGCTTATGGCACTTTACACGTCCACAGGCGCGTTGGGACACGTGGACGAGGTGATCTCACCCTGCTTAGCTGAATGAAGCCTCCTCTACCCGACGTTATTTGGGTCAGGTAGGTGCTGACAGTAAAAGCCTTGGGGAAAGGGAGGGAAAGGACAGTAAACTGAGAGCAAATATTTCAAAAGTCAAGCATCTCATCCTGTGGATAGGGCCAGACACCATTTGCAGCCTGTCTGAAGTGTGTACTATCACATTTGACACCATAATTCCAACTGATGCCAGTATGTGGCTCTGACAACAAGAAAATGTGGGTTAAATCTTTCTATAATAACCAACCTTTCAGACTAAGATTTTCCATTCTACCTTAGGGATTAAAATGTTATAATGGAAACGGAGCATTTAAATCTCTTAGGAGGATTTTTTAAAATTATGACACTGTTATTGTTATTTGTTCATTGCCTTGGTGTTTAAATCAGCATCGTTCAAAATGGTTAAACCTTTTAACCTTTTATTTCTGCTCTGTGAATCTTACTCTTTCTTTTTGTCCTCTTCACATCTTTGCATCCCTCCTAATTTTCTCTACCATCTGGGAACACTGGTCCCATCTGCTAAAATGTATCTTCCAATTCCAGCTAAAATAACCACAAAATAAATTGTTACTGTTAGTATTTTACATGCCATCATTAGGCTTTAATGAGATTAATGGAACTGAAGGAGTTTCCAACTTTGAAATACGTTCCTCTGTGTTGACTGCAGACTTGGGCAGATACCACTCCATCTAGTCAATCTTACTCTACATTAGTTTCTTGGCAGCTATGGTTTTGAAGAAACTTTTATGTGTAATTTTATACTCAGCAGAAGAGGAATGAAGCAGGCATAACTTTCAGGTCTGTCCTAGATGACCTATCTGATCAGCTGTTTGTGATTTGCTAGGTGGTCATTTCCCCTATGTCTCTCAAAACACATTACTTCTAAATACTTAAAGAGAAGTATCAGTCAAAAGCTGTATGATTTGGGATTTTTAAGATTTTCTTTAAGTAAACATGCATACAAACACAGGCACAAATGCATCTGTAAATTAAATTGAACACCATGTGTACCATGTTTGAAAACAGCTGTTACAGAGCACTAACAGCTTCCTCGTTATGTAACACTGGATGCTGAATGGTTTTCCTTCCTAATATTTGACCAAAATAAAGGTTTGGACAGCAATGCTATCAAATCTGTGCATCTTTATAACTACCAAACAACTTTCTTTAAACATGAAAAAATATTTACACTCTAAGGGCCCGTTAGGGAAAACTGATCTCACGTAGGCACAAAAAAAGTTTGTGTTAAAATGCCATTCCAACTCCAACAAGTGCCTTATATTTTACCTTTGTTTTGGGAAGACTTATTTTCTTATTACCAGGGTCAGGTGGAGGGAACATTTTGAAGGATAATTGCTAATGGTCTGCAATTTGCACTGTCCTGTGCTCACAGAGTAAGGACAAGATTTGGTACTTCATGGTGTCTCTTCTCTGAGACTTTTGAAAGTGTGAAAAAATAATTCTTACTTTAGAAAATAAATCAAAAGCTATTTTGTCCAAAACAATATGCATATCTTGAATCAAAAGCATCCTGGTAGCTGATTTCTACATGCACTTACCGTCATCATCAAAGACTCAACTATTCAAGGGGAAGACTACATCAGCCAGATCTTCACTTCACCAATGATGCCTACAGTGAAACTGAACAATCTCATTTAAAGCGTTTTCCTGGGAAACAGCCCCATTCACTGCCAGTATCTATAGTTACCATGAAACTAAAACTACAGAGAATTTTAGGCCAACAGGTAACACTAAGTTCTTTCAGCAGTCTAGATATACCCTTTTTCAAAAGCAGTATTTAAGTATCTACAGGCAACATGGCCTGTCAACAAGCCTAAAACTAAGTGGTGTCTTAGGACAGGCAGAATGGATATAGTCAAAAAAGAGTAATCTGCAGTAGCAAATGATGCTGCTTCTTATGCATACAAATGGATCCTACAACATTTCAAGCTGAGGCATATGCTACGCCCAAAACCATAAATACAGCACCCTTAAAAACCTCCAATACACCTGGAGTGTAATTCAGACTAAAGGGTATCAAAGAAAGCTTGATGCTCTTTAATATACATCCTGTTCAACCATGCCATCTGATACTAGCTATACAAAATTTTTTTATTTTATTGCATTTTTAATATTATTTTTCGTTTTAAAACTGTGCTTACAGTAATTTTTGTCAGAATGCCAACTCATTTGTTAATGTAACAGACACTAACATTTATTTATCATAGAGACAGACAGTAAACTAAGTTATTTTTTAAGGGAGAGAAGTAAAGAATGTGCTTTCACAGCATGTCTAAATAAGACATCTTAAATAAATTCTGGGATTAACAAATTTGGGATGACACATTTACCTTTCTTCTTGATTGATAAAACATACACGACATTCCTAGACATAGTTCAGTATATTACATACAGCCACTAAGAGAGTAAAAAAGACGCTGCTGGTTCTGAAATTGAATCTTACAGAAAACTTGATTGGGACTCTGGAGGATGATGTTAGGAGTTGCTGACAGTACTGTTTTGGTTTTGTAAAACTGAAACTTACTAAAAAGCTGAAGCTTAAAAGGTTTGGTAATAAAAAGGAGTTTCAAAGGATGTCCATCTGAAAAACACCTTGCAAGTCTAGCCAAAAAATAAGAAGCCTCTTCCACAGTGTTTTAGTTGTGAAAGCAATTGGCTACGATGATATTTGGTAATATTGTTTACCCACCTAGTCTGAAGGATTATGTAGATGAGTTCACAAGAGCTGACCCTCCAGGTTTATTAAATATTCAATGAATATTCTGTATGCATGCTGGGTATTAAATAAAAACGAGAAAATACTGCAGACTACCACATGTTAAATACTTCAAATAATGCTGGAATGGCTGATTGTTTTTAAATAATTTATTTAAATCACTTTATCACATATCAACATAAAAATGTACAATACAGACACAATGCAAATTCTAGAATCATTAAGTGCTTTTAAAGCTGTTTTATTTCCCTACTGATTTTGCTTACTGTATTGTATACAAACCTGGAGAGCTTTTTTTTTTTTTTTTTTTTTACCATGATAGTAATAGCAGTATGTACGATCTCACCTGCAGTAGTATCACAGCATGTGGACCTTCAGCAGCATGGAACTCTCCACTGCCATGATGTAGCTTACTGTTCTTACAACCTCCTTCTTCCCAGCTAACTGGATATAGCCTACACACAATCTGCCCTGCTTAAAATCATCTGCTGTTAGAGCTCAATTAAAACTGTGGTCATCATCATAATGCTTGCTGGTCAAGGGAACTTGAGCAGTAAGTAGGATACAGCCCATCCACTTAGCAGAGCACATCTTAAGTGGTCTCTCCAACACAAACACACTGCATGCCATACATTGATCTACAATTGAACACAGGGTGATGCAGCTGTTCAATAGACTACTTCCTACTTGAGATTCACTGTGAACAAGGACCATGAACAAAGTAGCTCACTCAGCAGACTGCAAAGCAGGTACCAATTACAATTTCTGAGCTGCGAATCTACAGACCAAGACCAAATCCAGTGTTTGGGAAAGTCCAATCTTAAAAGTTACAAGAAAGCTGATGTTCCATGTTTCCACATGGGATTCTGGCAAGTGAAATTTGCTCACAGGTTTTATACCAAATAACAAGATTAAAGGAGCCTGTGTGTCATTCTCATATTACCACACAAAAGGAAAAGTTTCTGAATTGAGTGATGTAAGTCACAGGATTCCCAATGCTCTGGGTGAAAAGTGGTGTCTTCTGTGACATCACATCCCACAATTTAAATTGATGGGACCTATGTAACAAAACTGCATCAAACTACACACCTTGTGTCCAAATGTAGCATCCTCGGAGGCCAAGACTTCAACCTGAAATTATAAGGAGAAAGATAATTTCAAATTTAGCCACCACCAAGAAACTCTCTCCTGAGCAAGAGATCTCCAAGCAAAGAGATCTGTCAAGGAAGATGTCGGCCTGGATAAGCCCCAGGAAACCTACACAAAGTAGGACACGCTAAACTAGCATCTGACAACAGAAATCCTCAAGACAAGAAACTCAGACAGCATCCCTCACAACACAAACAATGTTTCTCAGCCTAAAAGGCACACAGAGTATCTGTCTGCGTCCCAGAATTTACTGTACTACATTGTTCTGCATATGGAGTTTTGGCTACACTAAAAAGCTGCCCGTGTGACCAGATTCATCTGCCACAACAACCCCCTGTAAAAAAAGGCTGGAAATGCCTGAATTCTTCCCCTTCCATTATCTTGTAGTGAGGCTGAGTACTACGGCACCGGATGGAATAGCACTAATGGAAAACTACAGCAGAGGTCTTGCTTGCAGGCTCCTGTAAGGCCATGAGCACAGAGAATACTTGAAAACCACAGAATTCAGGGAACACAAAATCCCCAGGCAAAGACCATGACTAGCCAGCTGCAAGATACAGTCAGTGTTTGAAAGCTTGAGGAAAGCAAGCTGCTGGGTCACCTAGTGGTGCTCCAAATCAAACTCCTTGCTGATTGCCACCTACTGCACAGATCTAAGAGCTGATGTGCACTGATCTGGGACAAGAGGCTACAGATGAAGAAAAGCAGATGCACTGATTTTTCATTAGACTCCTTAAAAACACTTTACACTTCAGCACCTTTCACCTGGAAATCTCAGTGCTTTTATGAATTCTAATTAATTAAGCTTCCCAATACACCAGTGAAGTAGGAAATGTCATCATCCCAATATACAGACAGACAAGTGAGGCAGAAAGAGGTTAAATCATTTCTCAGTAGTCACGTGCCAATCCAGGGACACACTCAGGAAAAGAATCCCAGATTTCTACTTCCAGGCTCACAGTTTAACAACTAGGAAACTCTCTATTTCTCTGATTTACATCCTATTTAAAATGCCTACTACTGCGTTATAATTTATACAACTAGTATAACTATAACTAATGTATCTAATCTACAGTTTAACTTAGGAAGAGTGAAGGATTTAAAGCAAGTCAAGAGGGAAAAAATGAATGTCAAGTTTCAGCCTGAAGCATGTTATAATGCCAGTTATAAACCTCTGAACAAGAAGGTTTATAATGGAAAGGCTGATAAACTTACAATGATGGCAGCACTTAAATATATTTATGTCATGATCTAGCAACATATGGTATCTCTTAATCTCTAAATTAAAAAAGGGAGGGAAAAAAAGAGGGGGAAAGGAAATAAAGCATTTATAGGAAGGAACTAGGAATAAAAGAAGAAAATTACCCCGAGGTTACCCAGTTGTGACCTGTCCATCTTACTAGGCATGGCAGTGAGAGGCTACAAAAAAGCATCTCATTCAATAGGAGGTAGAAAAGAAAAACCAAGTAAATAAAATCAATCTAAAATTATATATATTAGCTACTTATATTAAGCTTCTACTCCTTTAGGCACTTTATAAATATTAAACAATCAGTCCTGGTGAGACTGATAAATATCCATAATATATTTTACAGATGAAGAAACAGACAGAGGGTTAAGTGACTTGCCCAGGGCCATAAAGAGAATAATCAACCATTGGATTGGAAATAACAGTATGACTGCCTGTCTCAATACAGTGCCCTACGCAAGATGCTCAAGTGGATTCCGAAAAAACTCATTTCCGTATCAGAAACAATTTGGCATAAGGGTTAATGTGGCACTCATCTGAATTGTAATGCTCATTTTCACTGGGCTATCTGTAACTACAAAGACCCCAAAACTTGAATGATTTTGTTCCAAACTCATAGCAAGATGAACCTCTCTTAGGGCATGGTGCTCTGAGGTCCAACAGGTGTTACAGCAGAAGTGCACAAATAGTGCTCTCAGGACTGGTTAGCCTGGCTCAGTGCTACTGCTGCAGATTTGACTGACCTCTCTGCTGGCTTGCTCAGGAATGAGCTGAGCCTGTGCTTCAGGACTCACCTTTTACTGGCCCCCTAATCCTGCTCATGTGCAGCTGGGGCCCACCCTAATCAGGCACAGGTGGGCTTAACACAAGCTCATGCCCACTAATTGGTAATTAGTGGCACCTGGTTGCCTCATTGCCTCATTTCCCTACACAAACTCACTCAGTTTTCTCTGTCCAGTACCGTGTCAGTCACATACTACCAGACCAGGCCCATCTTATTACTGTTCTGTTGTGGGATTTCATTAGGAAAAATGGAGCCTTCTCTGTATCACTGGGTCCCTTCTCTGACTTCCCCCTCGAATCCAGCAGGGCTGCTGACTCCCTGCCAGCCCAAGCCCACCCTACCTCCCTTGCCCTGAAGACCCTTCCTCTTTCTCTTTCCCAAGTGATCCCAGCTGGGCTAACGCATCACCAAGCCTGCCCAGCACTGCCTGCCCATCCCTCAACGCAGCTTCTGAGGTTCCCTACAGAAGCATGACAGACAGCCCCAAAACCCTGCACTGACCCAGCACATATCAGGCAGAGCATCCTTGTGCTCCAATTCATCTGCTTAGGCCACCTCACCACGCAGGGAGCTTCGCTGGCACTGTGAATACATGGGTTGTGCCAAAGTATTCAAAGCCAAGAGAATGCTCATGACTGACATAAGTTTCAAAACACGAGTCAACATGGCAGATGACCAGCACATTTATAAAAGTCAGTCCTCCTTCCTTTCACCAAGAAACTGAGAAGATGAACAAGACATGACATCAAAGAGTAGAGCAGAAGTTTAAACTCATGTAACATACTCTTAGTCTCTTTTACATATAGACACTTTTTTTTAATGCTTAAAAATGTAAAGTTTGGAGAGATAAGAAAATGGTTCAGAGTGCAGCTATTGCTGTAGATAATAATTCTAATTAAAAAATGTTATTGAACAGGCCTGATAATGTCAACTTTTGTCTTTCCAAGAGTGATCACCTGACTCTTCATATAAAAGATCGCAAAGAGACAAGTAACTGTTGACACTGTAAGATACACAATATAGTACTGAAAGAAGATGTGGGATAACACAGAGGTTTTCTCATGCTAAGTTTCAGAAGATAAAAAAACCAAAATGTACAACCTAGGCTGAGAGGACCCCCCTCTAGTGGGAGTGAGAGTGTACTTCAATCAGCCCCCACACTACCCTGGGAGAAAATTTCTTTAAGAATCAAGCAAGGACCATCTTTCTCATAATCATCTTTAAAGTATATAATTTCAACTACAGTAATAAAAAAAAAAAAACCAAAACCAAACAGAGATTGCTTATTGCTTCAAGATGATCAGACATTAATTAAGAACTTCTCATTATATACTTATTTGTGGCAGTTAAACATTTCCTTTTTAGTTGTCTGCTCTGACTGTACATATGTAAATATATTAACTTGGGCAGAGGGTGTGTTTTTCTTTTATAGTGAAAAATTCACTGCATTATTAAAAAAAGCATACTTGGTTCTTAAACAAAGCACTGTTAATTTCATGTCTATATTTTTATCCATATCAGCTACAGTAACTTTGCCTGAGGCACTTCTCTGAATCCTTGATTCCATCCACTTTCCACTCCTCACAGCACAGCGTTATAGTTGAATGAGCCTGTTCGCCCCATATGTTATTTCTGTGTAAAAGCCATTTTTAATCACTGTTCATTTGTGATTTTTTTTTCCAGTTGATCTAAAGAATCTAACAGCCTTTTTGCTTCTAGCAAACAAACCCAAACCACACTACAGTATCCTGCAATTCTGGGCTGGAAAGCTATTGTAAGTGGTGAGGGGTAAATGATGGGGTAGTATTCTAGAGAGTGTGTCGATTAATCATACACTGCTGATCCATTACATGAGACACTATTACTGGTTTAAGCAAGAGTACCCCGCAGCTGGAGCACACCTGTCCTGTCTGGGCAATTCCCCTCCCAGGACTGGCCACAATGGTGCCAAGGAACCCCAAAAGTCCTCCCTAGCACCTCACAAGGCAAACTCCCCACCACCCTAAAAAACCTGCACGGTCTCTAAGATGAGCAGCTGCGGCCAAGAGCATTACTGCTTATGTAGCATTCTATGATTTATTAGTAGACTGAGATAGTATTTCATAGTTTTTCTAATTTTACAAGATGGAAGAACTAATAAATGTGCTTATGTCAGCCTGGAGGATCCCTCACAAGAAACGTGTGGAGTACCCTGAAAGGAGATGGGAAGTAGCCCTGAGTCTCTTTTTGCCTAAAGAGATGATGCTTACTCAGTATTTTTATTTTGCTTTTCTATAAAGAATTTGTACAGCTCCAATTTGACAAACAATACTGTGTCACAACCAAGAGAAAATCATGCACAGAGTAATTTCTGCCTCTCTGTCACAGAGAAATGGGAAAACATAGATCAAAACTTCGAGGAGCAATGCTGAATAATACCTTTTCGGAACCAAGTTGTGATCTTTCCGAACCAAGTTGGTTTGGAACCAACTTAGTGATCAGATGACACAAGGAATTAATTTAATTTGGTCTTCTCCAAAGCCACACTCAGCACTGATTCTGACCTCAGCTCAGTCCAGCTCCTTCTTGTCTCATCAAGAATTTGTTTGAGATAGGATTAGCTGGAACTGAGCAAGAGCCATGGGAAGTGGAACACCCATCGTTAACAGGAGAAATTACAGCTCCACTTAATACCCAGACTGTTATGCAAACAACAGAATGTGAGGTACCAAGTATGCAAGGACGAAGTAACTAAATATCAAAAGACATGGGTCACAGAACTCTTCACTTTCTTTTTTGGGGGGAATCTGAATATAAGCACCAATAATAATTTCTGGTGCATGCCAACTGCCATATAATAACCTGTTAACACTAATACTGAAAAGGATCATCGATCTACATTTAACTACCCAGGCAAAAACTCCCAATAAAACATACACTTTCTGCTGCTCTCAGATGTGGGTCGGAGCTCCTCAGAGCTCATCTAATGGAGATGCTATTTGCAGCTGGCAGGTGAAGGGGGTTACAGATACTCTGGCAAGGAATGCAGTAGACTGGAGCAGCTCTGATCGAGACAAAATATTCTGCACAGGCACTTACAGTTTCTGTGGGTCACACACAAGAATTTGCCCAGCTGGCTGCAAATTTTATAGGCTTTCTATTGTCATTTGTTTGACATTATTATTGTAGGAAAATTATAGCACAGGGCTTCTCTGATACCTAGAGGGCTTTTTGCCAACTGCCTGCTTACAAAAAAGGCATGCCTCTGGCACTTTTAAAATATGTTCAAAACAAAATAAATGTTTATGTTAATACTTGTATTTTGCAATACTCTTTATTTTCCATGTTTTGTAAAGATCAATCAGATGACAGAGAACTCCCCTGATAACAAAATCTGAAAAAAATGAGGACACACAGGTGCTCTCTCCTGAAGTACTCTCAAATCATTTTCTTGATGCTGAGGTGCACTTCTTGCACACATTGCCCAGTTCACAACCAAACTGCTTGCTCCTGTACCCACGTTTGTCCTCTGACCTACATGGGACTTCGTGCCAGGTGGGGAGGGGAGGGTCTGTAGTCCCAAAAACTTACAAATGGGACTCATTAGTCCATGCACAAAGCAAAGCAAAGGTAACTTGGAATATTATTTCCACACGATCTTGCTGATGTCTGTTGGAAATAGCCCGGATAGCCTGAGACAGGGAGCATGCTGTGGTGCTTGGGTGCAGATAAATCCCTACAACCCTTTTCTAGAGCAAATTCTCAGTCTTTAAGGTTTCCCTACCAGCCTAACCACCCACACACCACCAGTTCTGAACTAATCTTTTAAATGAAGGTGACAGGAACTTAATTTAGTTTTCATTTTTCAAAGTCCTTAGAAAATGTATTTCAAAGATGAGTATGGCTACAGTTGTTTGTATCTTTACAAAATCCAGCCTTGCTAGCTGTAGCATCTTTTCTCTTTGCCTTCTTTTTAATTTAAGATTCAACAGTTTTAGAGGATGGTTGTCCTTCTCATTGGAGCAGGGACAATCCTACCTGACCCACACTAGTTTCTGACATTTTCTCAAGGACTTCCTGAGGGCACACACAGCTTTTAATGCATGCAGAACTGTAGGAATAAACTTTGGTAACTATGACAAGCCTTCCTTCCCTTTTTCTCTGCTACCTGCCACCAGTTTTGTTTATTTTTAATAGCATTCATGCATGTAACTTCAGGGTAGGTTTCAGATCTGCAGGAGGGAGAACTGGGCATGTTCCCTGGGCAATCCCTGAGCAAATACACTGAAGACACACCTCTGTTATGACCCTGAGTCTATACCTGAAATAAAGGCATGAGATTCGCACAGCATAAATCTCATGAATTAAGGATAAATCAGCCGAGATTTCCTGACTTTCTATACGAAGTCCACTGAGACTACTTATTCAAGGCCTTTCGGTTAAGTAAATGCCACCACCTCAGTCTGACCTGTGTAAAAGCTGGATACAATGTGACCCAGTTCAGGGCAATTATTCAGTTATCTGACAATCCATTTTTTTCTTAGATTTTCCTTTTAATTTATTTTGCTCGTTCTTTGTGGAACTCTTAGCTCACCAAGTCTAGCAATAATAAAGATCAGTGTTCTAAATTTTGCAGCCACGAATTTTAGCTCCAGAAATACAAATTTAGTAAAAAACGTGATCTCTCTTCAATTGACAGAATAACTTTGTGTGCTACTTTGTGCTAAAAAGCTTTGAAAAGATGTTTCAAGAAAGTACATTGCAGCTGGAATTGCTTATTAATTCTCCTCATTCTCCTTATTAGCATGTACAGAAAACACAGTGGCTCAAGGACACAGCTTGCTGAAGCAGCTTTGTACTTGGTCAGCCAGTCTGAGATAAAACACAATGATGCCTCATGTTCTTAAAAGCTGTTTAGTGGAACGGATCTGTCCTACTGATATTTTTTAAGCTTTTTCTTAAATGCCAGTATTCTGGGGGAAGTGGATTTACAGCAACAATGACAACAAATCATTCACATCTTCAACACCCTGCCCAACACACTTTTTCCCACGTGTTGTTGAGTGACCTGATAGTTTAGTCTCCCACTGCAAATATGTCCAAAATCCTAGGAACAAGGCCAATCCCTAAGAAGCAAAAGAACTAGACTCTAGATGCTAGCTAACTGAAACCAATAACTGTTCAGCCTTGTGAGCTATAATACAAGAGAATTACATATGTTAGAAGCAACTCAGAAGGAAAGCTGCTGTGTGCTATGAGACAATGGGGCAATGCCTGTAACCTCAAAAAGACAGAAATGGACAAACATTATTTAGGTCAGCACTAGGAAACAACCATTATAGATCCCAGATACACTGACATTTGAGGTTGTGTACACCTCTGCTCAGCACACACTCACGGCAGGGGAACCTACAAGGCTGATCTGTGAGCACAGCCCAATTCCTTATATTCTGCAGTAACTTATTCCTCTATAGGTACCATATAAACAGGTGATCCGCAGTGAATCTCATAACATGCTCATAACATGCTCATCTGCTCTTCTCATTAGGAGCTGAAACAGGTTAAGACATATGGACACATATACATGTGTTTTCCCTCAGTAAATACAGACGTAGTTCAAATTCTTCTGTCATTTTCTGCTATACTCATTTTCATATACACACAAAGTTCTTTCACACCACAACGCTACACAAAACAGAGTAACTACACTGAAAATTATCTTTTGATGTTTGACAATGAAGAGATCAAAATTATTATTGTACTTAAACCAAAATCTCAGAGCAGTTGGTATCTAATTTCCCTTAAGAAAAGAGTGATAACTACAAAATTTCAACCTTTCATTCTCATGCTTTCTAACATACGGGAAATCCTGAAAAGCAGTCACTACACCATGTTACTCAAGCAGTAACAACTACTGCAACTGGTAACCCTTTTACTTTGTTACTGCATTTGCCTTTTTTCTAATGCATTTGTATTTCTCACTCTCACGTGCAGAGACCATGATTTCATTTTCATTCTGCACCTCCAGTATTTGGAATCATAAAACCTCATCTACCAAAGTCAACTGCAAAGGGTCTCTACAGCAGCTGTCTTTGTGCCCAATCACACTGTCAGGCTATGGAGGGTCTTGGCTATGGAAAGTACCAAAAAGGGTTCAAGCATCACACTGTCCTCTGCTCACAGAGAGCTGGAGGTTCCCACTGCCACAGCTCAGGGGCTACTTGAATGCCCCCTAAATAGTCCCCTTCAGAGAAGTCAGGTTGCTTAGCAAGGCTACAGGATGCCATCCACCAGCAAATAGGGGGTGGCACTGAACAGATGCAATGACAAGATGCTTTAGATATTACAGAAAGTTCCAGAAAAGCATGTTTTAAAGCCAGCCTCCCCAGAGGAGAGGGTTGTTGCTGTTCAAGGCTGGAACTGCAGAGTACTGCCTGCTCCCTTTTCCTACCTCTCTGCCTAATTACTGCACATACCAACTGTAAAGGTGAAAACAAACACAGACCTAGCTAAAACTGCATGCCTTAACAATCATGCATAAAAGAAGTCAAACAATTTCCAGCAAAAACTGAAGGTAAGTGACCAAGGACAAAATCTTTACAGAAACAAAACTCCGAGTTTCAACTCTACACCATTCTGTCAGCAGCTTTCTTATTTAATTGAGCCTAGTATACAACCAACATCAAAGATACTAAGCTATTTTGTGCTGAAAATATTGGAAGTATGCTTGGAAGAGGTGGCAAACAGAAAGGATCTGTCAAAGGTAACAGATGTATCAAGGGCACCAAGCACTGTGAAGAAGGCGTTAATTATCTATGCTGAAAAAGAAAAGGTGTCTGAAGAACCGAAACTGTTTTCAAAAGATTCAACGCATTTCTATTGTGCTCAGGAGAAAAACCTTCCTGCACCTTAGACAACATCATTTTGTGTATGTGGGTTAAAAAGAGGGTTTTTTAGGTGAGGAAACACACAATGTAGGAGCACGCTGTTTCAGAAACATGGTTTTAACTGCAAAACCTTTAATCTGTCTCACAACCAATTTGAACTGTAAATTGCATTCTTTACTCCTGCTTCTAATGGAATGGGTAACTTGCACAACCTAGCTGAATCTCAAAAAATTCCAAACAACCCCCCCCAAAACAAGCAAACAAACAAACAAACCAGGAAAAGAACAACACCTTTTTGAGCACCTTTCTATGATTTAAGACTATCTCCACAGCATTTTCAGCTCAGTGAGAACTGTTTCATTTTTCCTTTCGCTTTATCTGAAAAAAGGTGGTATATTTTGAGAACAGAACACCAATATGCAAAAAAATTACACCAGGCCAAAATTTATCACCAGAAGACCTACCCTACATATATCTTATGTTCTTATTAACTTTTCTAGACTGTATATGGTTCTAATCAGTCACAACCTAGTTCTGTGTCAGAAGAAGAAACCGATTCTTTATTATACCTATGCTCCCTCTTTCCACCTTTCCTCATAGGACTGCTGAATGGGGACTCTCCAGAGCATAATTTTGAGAAAACCAGTTAACACAAAAATTAGCCTTTTCATCTTCAACAGGAAAATGATAATCTGAACAAATCAGAAAGATGAGCAACAAAACCAAACAAAACCAAAACACAATAAGCGCAAGGAAAACCTACTCTTTTATACAAAAGAAAGCTGAAGTGTATTTCTCTGAAGGTAATTAAAAAATATTAAATGCAAGTCTGATATTGCAAACTCAGCTCAATTGATTTTGCTACCATATGAGTGTTATGTACGACGAACAACAGAACCACGGTGGTCCATGCAACTGTAAATTACATGGGCAAATTGAACAATTGCCAGCAGGGATGTAACAGGCTCTCAGAACCCTACTTCCCCAACCAGACAGAAAGCTCTTTATGTCCCCTTCTCAGTATCATGCCATATACAGGGGGTGGCTAACAGTGACAACATCTGGGTAATTCACTTGGGCATCATCTGGGCATTATCAGATCCAGAGCATGGGCTTGGAAGGGATGGTTTACACAACCAAATAAATATCAACACACCTGCCAAGTAGCCTTGCAGGAGGAATTCCCTGGGTAATCCTCCATATTTCATACCTTAACTTAAAAAGGTAAATCTGTGGGACAAGACTCAGCTGAACTAAGCAATTTTTGTCAATTACCTGAGCTTCTCTTGATATATTTTAGGCTGCATCCCCATCGCCTCCCCATGAGGTACAAAGATTGATAAACACTCTGACTGGATTAACTGCTCTAAAAATTATTCAGATGTCACAGCTGGCCAGTTTTTGACCCTTCTGGTATCAGGATTTAAGAGTTTACTGGGAAAGAACAATGCTCCTGTCAATAACTTCTACACGCTCTTACAGCTCACAATACCTATTATGCTTCCTCAGAACCGAAGCAAAATTGGGCTCTCAAATCTCGTCCAGCTTTACACCAAACGGGGTACACCCCATCTGAATTGATACACGTGAATCTGAATGGGGTAGGCAAAAAATACAAACATTCCCAGTAGTCACTTCAGTCCTAACTGAAGTGCACAGCAATAAAAGCCTAGATAAACTGACAAAGTATTTGTATTTTTTTGCATTTTACTTGTGTTCTATATCTGCTGTAACGGAGCAAAGTGAAGACAAGCCCTGAAACCATGTCCTCCAGAAGCACACTTTCCATGATTCACATCCACAAAGCTTGATTTTGCATACAGGAGTCAAACAATTAGGTTTCTCAAATGCTTTAACTACTTACACAAACTGGGGCTTTTCCTCACCCAAGCAAGAGCACAATGTACAATTTCGCATACCACCTCAGCATTTCACTTTTTTGCTACACACATTAAAAAAAGTCCAAATTCTTCTTTAAGTTACTTCTAGTGAATTGAGGATCACTTATAAAAACCTAATTAATTACAGAATCTTGGCTTCAGAATTCAATTACATGCTAGTATATTAAAAATTCTAGAGTCCATAACCAATGACAATAAAACCGATTATAGAATTTATAATATTTTATTTGAATACTGCAATATGAACTATAAATGTTCTCAGCCCCTTTTCTTACTTGTTTGCTGCAGTTTCTTCATGCAAACAGAACAAGAACCACACTCAGGGCAAAAAGAGAGGAGAATGAACATTGCAAGCTATTGACACATCACCTCCTCACCAACTCTGAATTCTTCATTGTGCTTTATGCCTGTTCTGTGAGTTTTATTCTGGGTCTGCAAGGGTGATTCCAGGTAACTGCAGGATATAAGCTAGCATTTTTTTCCAGCTTGTCTCAGTTTCAGAGCAAGCCCCTTACTCATGCTTTTGTTATTATTCAAAGTAAAACAACAAAACAACTCAATTACTAACAGCCTTCTGCAGTTTTCTAAACTTAGCATTTCTGTACTATAGTGTGCATATCAGGTAATATTCAGTGCAGCAGTGCATGTTCAGACATGACAACCTTGCATAAATCCTCAACTTCAATGATTGTCTTTGAAATGATTTTTTTCTTCATGCACATGTATATTGAACAGCTTAGCCTAAAAGGGGATACAGCAAGCACCCGAGTGAAGATTTTTCTTGCAACTTCCCCCGAAGAACTAAACGCCAACACTCATCCTGTTTCTCAATTACAGTATCTGCGCCAATTATAACAATAAGCTGGCAACCCCAGAGAGTACTCATTTTAAGCTCATTCTACTCAGAATGTAAAGGAAGACTTTTGACTACAATCTCCAAGGTGAAAGGCTAGCATTTTCATTTCTGAACTCCACAACCCTGGCAGGTCTTCTCAACATATTTATGCTTTGTGGAGTCCATTTTGTTTCTGTATTTATTTTTACTGAAGTTCCTCTTCTCCCTTCAAACAGTGGATATACCACTGCATTTATAAGGAAGCCAGCCATAGACAGGTTTTGCTGCAGCTCGTTTGTTATGTCTCCTAAGAGTTTACAAACAGCTGTCCCATGCATCTCCACTGGATACAATTTTAGTCTCCACCGGGGAAATCCAAGCTACTGCTGCCCAAACAACATAAACACAGGAAGATTTTCAATCCATCATTTCATTAATAGGAACATGTCTAATAATATAAGGGGAGGGTGTTTTGGAAGAAAGCCTATTTCAGAGCCTGAAACAGTGTAATTGCGTGGTATTGTTCTTCTGCTAGGCAGGCGCTCTCGCAAACCAGATTTTGGTGCCATGGTAGATTTCAATAAAATGAGCCTTGTTTCTCCAACACAAGTGGCTTTCAAGACCACTGACAACTTTGAATTAGATGGTAAACAGACTAAATAAGACTTGCACAGCACTGGCATTCATCTCCACTTTGAAACAATCAAGTCAGTGCCCACACATATATTTCTAGCATGACCATTATTTCTGGTTTTCTTCAAGCTGTTTTACCTGGGAAACAGCATTAAACACAGCTGTTACTAACCTACTAATTACATTCTCCTGTTCTCTTCCGTGTCAGTCTGTTGCCCGTCCCCAAACATAGAAATATCTAGAAATAACCTTTCTAATGCAGCTATTTCTATGCTGTTACATTTTTAGAGAAAAACACTGCTGTGTCCTTTCTTATTTTGGCACATACACACACTAACTCCTCAAAAACAAAACAAAAAGCAACAACAAAAAACAACTCTCAAAATCAAAACAAAATGGAAAACAAGGCAAGATTTTTTTTTTTATCTGTGGTAAGGAGAAGCAGCTAGTTTTCAGTACTTGTTTAATTTTTTATTCCTGAGTAATAGGTGTCCTTTCATCAAGAGACTCGATTTACAATCATGGTCTCAGATCAACTTTTACCAGTGGGTGTCAGTGTAACAGTATAATGATATAATTGGGGGGTGGGAATAAGGAGAAAATGCAGGAAAAAACCAACTATTAAGTTTTATTTTAAAATGCCACATTTGTAGTAAAAATGCAGAGATTTTTTTTTCCAGAACCTATTTCACAGCAGATTTATTTTGAAAGGATCCTCTAACTTTGTTTTTTGTGTTGACCTGACAAAAGTAATTAGTTCCCATTTTTGTTTTCCAGATCTATATGTTCTGCGTGCATACACACGCACACCAACATGGACATGCAATAAATGCTTGGCATATAAATCTTTTTCATCGTTTTGACAAAGTGAGACTGTATCTTTAATAAAAATTTCACAGCGAAGTTAAGAGGCTCTACGGACCCCAACTTATTAACCTGTTCCAATTTAACTAGTATTACTCAAGAGGTTCAAAAACCTAAAAATAGGTGTTAATCTGTGCAGACTGCCAAGGACTAATCAGTACCTGCCCTGTCACAACTGTCCCTCCTACTCATTAACGCGGGGTGGGGGAAGTACAGCACATGGGGAGGAGGTAAGAAAAGGAGAGTCATGGGGTTTGTGGGTTTTTGCTTGTTTGTTTGCTTTAGTTTATGTTTTCTGGAAGGAAAAAAAAAATATATATAGTTGGTAGAGCTCCATTTGAAAACTTGTTTCCGTGCTAGCAAGCAACGACTTCCTGAAAGCAAGGACTCCTTGAATGTCTCCCAAATCACTGTCAAAGTGATAAAATCCTTTACTTCTACAGAGCATAAAAACAAACAAGCATGAAAAACGCTGGCCAAGTGTTAAGCGTCATTAGATGCATAACGCACTAAGTTTTAAACACGCAACTTTTGTATTTTCGGACGCCATTATATGAATAATCTGGTCTGGTCTTTCCACATCAAAGCAACAAAGGTACATGGTGTCTGTGTTGCCTCCACAGGTATATCCTCTTCCTCACTTGCTTGCTTCCCTTCAGCAAGCTGCTGGTCCTGTGCATTGGAGATAACCCTGGCAGTTACTTGCTCACATACTCAGCTGCCTTTTATTAACATAAACAGAATTACATGCTGAGTGAAAAGCAACCCGAGTTGCAGATCAGAGATTACCGGCTGCTGCAGCTACACGGACAACTGTAGCTCTGCCCCTAAAACCATACCCTAGAAAAGTGGATTAATTTAAAAAAGTCGGCTGGGCCAGCTTGTAACTAAACTCTCAAATAAAAATAAGCACAGAACTAGGTTAGTTTTTTCCGCATGTAACTCGCACTGTCCAGGATATGCTGGATTTTGGTAAAGGGAAGAAATATTTTTCCGAGCAAGCCCTCACGGGCAGATATGCAGGAAGTACTAAAATAATGTAAAACAATTCTGTAGAACCATTGTTAAGAGAAGGAAGTAAACAACGCTGGGTTAAAGGGAGCGGGGAGGGGTGGTGGTGGTGCGCTTTCCAAGCCCCATTTGTGCGTGGCTGAACTGGAAGAGAGGGGAGGGGGGGGGGAGTGAAAAAGTCCCCGCCAGGCCCCGAGCGGCCTCTCCCCCCTCCCATAGCCGGAGCCGCGGAGCCCGCAGCGGGCCGGGCCCGGGGAGCAAATGGCTGCGGCGCTGAGCGCAGCAACGGCCGCCCCGCGCGCCGCTCCCGCAGCTGCGCCCGCGCCCCGCCGCGCGCCAATGGCGGCCCGCGCGCCCCTCCCCCGCGCCGCCGCCGCGCGCGACCAGACCTGTTTTTGTCTGCTTCAGCAGCAGCAGCGCTCCGGCCCGCCCGGCTCCATCCCGCCTCCCGCCACACTCCTCCTCCTCCTCAGCCCTCTTCCCCCAACCCCCCCCCTAGGCCCCCACCCCCCCACGTTCTCTCCCGCCCGGCCTTATTTTCCATCCCTTTTCAACCATCATCCACTCATTTTAATTACGCAGAACGAGTTGCAACTCATCCAGCCTGAAAGTTATATTAAAAAGAGAGAGCGGGCGAGTGTAGGGAAAGAGGACGGGGGAAGGAGAGGGAGATGGAAATAGAAAAAGCAGTTGAGGGTGGAGTTACAGCCGGCAAGGGCACGATAAACAACGCTCCCTGCCTCACAGTAGATTTTAATGCAATGTTTTATTTTAAGCTTTTTCCGAGGTCAGCAGAAACTCTCCGTGTTTCTCCCACTCTCCCCAGCCCTCTCTGAACAACAACAGTCCCTTTAACACACGACCTAAAGAAAAGGCGGAAAGACCCCGGGGGCCGAGCAGACCCCCGGCCTCCCAATGGCACTCGGTCCCCAGGCAGGGGCGAGGCTGGCCTGTGCCGAGCAGGCTCCGCTCCACGAGTTTCCAAGTTTCCGTATTTAGGCCGCCTCCAGGTTTCGCTGCTCTTCAAGCCACTCTCTGGAGCTAAACAAGGGCCACTAAAAGCCGAGAAGGGAGGGGGAAGGGGGGCAGTCTTGGGCAAGGAGAAGCCGCCTGCCATTTGCCTCTGCCCGGTTCTCTGAGGGGAGGGTGCTCGCCCTCAGCACGCAATCCTCCTCAGCATTTATGTGGATTTACAAAGGCACATCTGTGCGTGTTGGAGGGCCAGCCTGACGTGTTTTCTGCTCGCAGCAGCTGCGGTTTCTGAGGAAACAAGGCTGATTTTCTAGTCAGGCTGGAAGGGCTTTTTTTTTTTTTTTTTTTTTTTTTTTTTTTTTTTTTTTTTTTTTTTTTTTTTTTTTGCTTTTTTTTTTTAACCTCCCAAGCGCCTACGTGCGGGGGAGGGGAAGCGGGAACGGCGGGGGGAGGAGAGGCGAGAAGAGACGCCGCAGCGGAGCCGGCGGGGGATGGGAGGGGCGGGCCGGAGCCGGCCGGGCCGGGCCGGGCCGCGGCGCGGAGCTTGCCGGGAATCCGCTCGGGCTGTCTGTTCCCCGGCAGCGCTCGGTGTCGCAATCCTTCTCCTTTCCCTGTTTTTTTGTTGTTGTTTTGTTTTTACTTCAGCCTTTGAAGAGGCGCGGCTGTAGCGCTAGACCTCGGAACTATCGAGGGGTGCCTCACATCGTTTGCCAAAAATCCCTTTTAATCCTGCCAATTTAGGGAAAAAAAAAAAAAAAAAGCCCTGAGTAACTTAAGTCCTCGCACTTCTCGGTCCTGCGGGGCGGATTTTCACGTTTTCTGCTTCCCCACCGCCCTCGGAGGGGGGCAGGCTCCTCAAAAGGTGAACGGTTAAACAGCTCCAATTATTTAAATCGCGGCAGATTCCCAACGAGATAACATTCTGCAGGGGATGCGCACATCTGAGCAGGGCTTAGTCCTCCCTCCCTTCCTCCCTCCCTCCCTCACATTTCCCCAGTCCCTTTTCGAAAACCCGGCCCTGGCAACCAATAAAAACAGATTAATTCCAGTGCCGATGAATGATTAACTCGGGCACTGACACACAGACCAAGGCGGCGGGGGAGGAGAGCGGGAGCGCCGGACGCTGGCGGCCGGACGGGCCGGGCCGAGCCGAGCCGAGGGGGGCAGCCAGAGAGGGGCCCAAGGGGGGAAACGAACGGCCCCCACCCCTCAGCCACACAGCCGCCTCCCCTCTTTCCCGAAAGAGCCCTGAAAACACAGGTTCGCCTTGACATTATTTTTTTTTTTTTTAAGGCCTGTGCTACCTGCATCGTGAAAAGTCAGGGAAATTAATTAATTAAAGCTTTTAAGTCTGTGGAGCGAACCCGGAGCCAACAAGGACACGGCCAGGCAAGATCATATGCTCCACGTTAAAAACCAGCGCGCCCATTCGGCTTCCCCTCTCCTACCCGCCCCCAATAAAACCTCCTAATAAGTAGAGATTAAAGAGGGGGGAGGAGGAGGAGGAAAGAAGGACACAGGGTGGGAACTACTGCTGTGCTGACAAGGGCGGGAAGGAGGAAGAAGAAAGAAGAACAGATAAAATGCACGTGGGAAGTTTTGCTAAATTCGGTTAAATAAGGTACTAATCGACTGTAATACCCAAAGATGTACGGCATGAGAAGCATTCGTGCTCTCTGTTCTGATACGAAAAGTGTCAGATAAAACTTTAATCCCTTGTAGCTGTTTATTTTTAAAATGTCCATTTTCCTGTGCACACACCATAGCAAATTAATTTCACTGATGTTTGGCACTTCAGATCACCGTAGCCAAGCAAGGAATTGATTCCAAGATATAAAAAGATCATGCTAACAGAATTTTCTAACTTGATTGCCTACTATTAGGTACCTATGTTCATATTTAGTCACTGAAATAATTGGCCTAATTTTCAGAAATAATAAGCACTCACATTTTCCATTAATTTCAGATCTTTGAAAATTAGGCCATTACATATCTAAATTTGACCTAGGTTTGAAAATTTTGATTGTATCTCTGAAACAACAAAACAACCCTAAAGTGATTACAACCAAATACTCCTGTAGCTAACATTAATTATGGAGAGACTAGGAAGGGAATATATATTCATTGGGTGATGGCATCTAATGCTATGGAAGCTACATGACAATTGCATTAAAAATACTCAAAGCTCAATCTGAATCTGATACTTAGATTGGTTTCAGTTATTGCCATGGAAAAAAATACTGTAAACAACTGCAACAGAAAACAAAGCCCACCATTTACAAGCGTCAGAATTTACACAAAACATTTGGCCATGTTAATCACACTTAATGCACTTTTCTCATAAAGGAATTTTTTAAAAATCACCTTTGCTTTAAAGGGGAGAAGGACTGCGTGTCCATATATATCTCACTGAATGTAATTAAAGTATTTCTACCTGTAAAAGAGCTGTTTTTCCCACAACTTGGAAATGAACTCTTCCCTAAGTTGAGCAAGGCACAGAGGTGTCTAAAAAGAGCAGTATTAGACATAAAGGAAAAAAGATTCTTGAGAAATGCCAAAAATAATGTTTCTTTCCTCTGCCAGAACTGGAGTCAGTTTTACCAAGCGGAAGCAGTAAAAGCCCTGTGTTTGGGCTCAAAACAAGGAAAAAAGCTTTAGCAAACATGAAACTTTTAGGAAACAACTTTGGATTCTTCTCATACATCGTGCAGTGTGTGTGAACCTGCAGTAGGTATTTGGATCACTTCTCTCGCATCCCTCCCCCTCCTTTTTAAAAGAGCTAAAAAATGCCCCCCTGCAAGCAGTGGAATGTGGAGGCTGAATAGTTTTGTTGTTGTTGTTTTATTTTTAAATTATCCAAGAAACAAAAATCCAGTCCCTGTTCCATCCTCAGCTCCTCATTCCCTTGACCCTCCGATGCAAACCCTGATGGCAGAACGCCCCGGAGGAGGCAGCCAAGCTTCCCAAGAGGGGGTTGGCTTCTGCCTCCCCCCCACGCAAGGCAGCGGCAGCAGCAGCCGCTGCTTCTGCCGTTCGCCAAAAACCAGCGAGCCCAGTGCCCTGCTGTAATCCTTCGGTAATTTCTTTAGCTCGACCTAGGCCCATTTTGCTGGGAAGAATCGGCTGCAGTGGCTTTAAAAGCAGTGGAGCTCCTTGCTGTTAGCGGGCCTCCCAGGCATATGGACTGTAGGAGACAACTGAGGGGTTTCCTCCAGGAATCCTGTCCCAGCCTTGCTGCAGTCGGGAGCACAGCACGCAAGGGCGCGAAGGGCGCCGCGTTCGGGGTGGTCAACGCGAGATAAAATTTCTAGCCACAGTCGTGTAGTTCTTGAATAATTTAACAAAGCTGAAACCCTCAGAGGAAACCTAAGGGTTACCTTGACCTGCTAAATTGTTTGAAAAACCGAAAAACCCAAATTATCTCATCCCCTTCAAATTTCCACATGGTAGTTAACTTGCTAAGAATGCTGCTCTTTGGTGACAAGCCCTTAAAGGCACAGTGACGAATTTCACCCACTATACTTGCTTTCCCCCTAACAGCTTTGGGAAACCCGGTAGGAATGATCTGTCACTTTATATGGTCCTGCAGGCACCCTAAAGACTATCTCACATAATGGTCTAAGCTAAGGGTTTGGGGGAGGGGAGCTCCAATAAGTGAAAGATATGAAAGAAAAAAAAAATCTAGTAATCTTCTCTGATGCAGTGCAAAAAGCACAAATGAATGGCCACAGTCTTTTCGAAGAGAACACCTGCACTTTATCAGTACTTTAATACGGGTAAGTTCAGATATAATGACTTGTAATCAGCAGACGTGACTTTAAATGAGGCAGAAGACACTTTTTTCCAGTATTGTACTATGTGGGCAGTAACAGCTGAAAAATCAAGCAACTGTAGCTCATGTACAGAAAGCAAATGGTCTGTTTATACTTGAAAAAAACAAACATCTAATATGTAGACTGTATTGGCTCACAACCTTTTCAAATGAAAACTACTGCAATGTAGGTATGATCTTCTAGAACTGCCAACAAGGCCATTATGAGATACAGAGCATAAAAAAAAATGCTATTCCTTTAAGTACTCTGTTAAACAGAATGTGACCCCAGTTCCTTGAAAATAAGCTTTCCAAAACTATAGAAAAGCAAGAAAATTCCCTTGCTGGTAACTAAATCTGTTTTCCAAATCTTCCAAAATCCAATAGCAATATTTAACACACACACAATCACAAAGCTCTGAAAAATGCTTTTAAAAAGTTCTAAGACAGCCTGTACTGCCTCATAGGAATTATTCGTATCTTCCATCCTGATGAACTAACACTTGAAAGGAAAAATAAGGTATATATGCATAAATATTTGACATACTGGCCCAATCCTCTTAAAACTTATGAAAATACAGAACATGTGAAAGGAGCCAAGCCAGACAAACACCCTCATGATTAGATGAGTGCTGCTTTCTATTTCCTTCCCTTTACCAGTAAATGAAATTGTCATTAGCTGAGTGTCAGTCCCAATATCATCAATTTAATAAAGCAAGATTGAAACAGGAGACTAAGCCAGTTAATGCAGTCCTCCAAATGCAATCCATATCAGAAAACTCTTTTCAAAGGCATGGTGCTGCTTCTAGTAGAGAAACTAGTAACTAACAGATGGGACAACAACTCTTGAAGAAGAAAAAGCCAACATACTTGTTTCACCATACAGAGTGTTGAAAGCCTACATCTGATAAAGGTATTGGTTAAAAAAAATCATAACTATACAGAAATGTGTATCTCAAAACTCTTTGGTAATGAATAATCAGCCAAAAAGAGTAATAGGTTAGGCAAATACAACCTCGGGCACTTTAAGAGACCAACACTGAACTGTAACCACGCTCCTGGGTACTTCCCTTCCACTCCCACGATTTGAAATAAGTGCTATCACTGCTGTTAACTTCAAGGTGGGAAACACCCCCAAAACACAATTTACTTGCTGATCACAATAATGCACTGTATGCAAGGAAAATCCTGCACACACTGCTTAACTCAGTTTCTCTGAAAACTGTTTTTAAGGAGATGGTGGGTAAAAGTGAGAATTCATGGCCACTGGAGGAAGTCGAGCCTTCTGGGAATGGAAAAATGGGATTGTTTTAATAATAAGAGCAAATAATAAAAGCCAGACACCCAAATAATATCAGGAAAGCCAAGGAAGTTTCAGCTTAGTGATTCAAGAACCTACTGAATTTCTCATCTTCAGCCATGCAATCAAGAGATTTACAAACAGAGCTCTATGTCCATAGTACAGTGGGACCGATTTCTGAAACAAGAAACCTGTAACAAAGCTGATTCATTCTACCAGAATGAAAAATCCTTCATTAGGTTCCCCACAGTTTTCCATAAACATGGCTTTTATATGAAAATGTTAAAGCATAAAAATTTCCAATAATTGTTTTTAACTGGATTTTACAGTTAGAGGTAACTGTTCTTGTACAAATATTGTCTATGTGTGTACATTCTCATTGTGAGTGAAACCATATGCAAGCACAGAAAGCCTAAGAATTTAATTTTCTCAGCAATATCTGCAGAGGATGGAGACAAACATGACCTCCTCTGCAAGCCCTGCCACACATCTATGAAATCAATAGCTTATGGTCTTCCCCTCCAGTTCCTAACCTGAAAATTCTTTTTCTAAGGGACTCCAGGGAGAGGGATAACAGCATGGTTTGTGAAAATATAGGAGAATAACACACCTTAGAGGCAGAATGGCTATGAGTAAATAACCTTTCCTTCCAACCATAAATGCCTCTCCATGTGAGCTCCAAATTGTACTTCTCACTAAATCCCCTTTACCTAAAGGAGAGTTCCAAAGAACATGGGAGAGCAAAGATCTGTCCTCCCAAAACCCCAGCAGCAATCAGCCAGGCTCCAACAGGGTGCAAAGCTTGGTAAATGCTTGAAAATTACCTGTAGGTATTATGTTGGGAAAAAAAAAAACCAAACCCAAAAACTGGGAGAGAAAATCTGTTGGCAGTGCCCAGGCTGTGGTGGAGCATCTCTGGCTCATCCCATGCCTTCAGTATCATTCAACTAGTGACACTCTCTTTTTTTGAGAGTACCAAGCACTAAGAGTTCCTAGTCACAGATCCAGAAAGCTGTGTGTGTCCTTCTTACAGATTATTTTTTTCTTTTTGTCTTGATCACAAAACGTGAGATGTAAAAGGAAGGCCCAAGCACTTAGAGAAGAACATGATGTGAGGCTCAAATGGAGTTCTGACGTGGCCTCGGGGAAAACTTAGCTTGTGTCCTGGAAATTACCTTGTCTTGAAAAGTACTTAATTAAGGAGTCCATCACAAGGCCCTGATCTTTCCTTTCCTTTTGTCCAACACTGTATAGCAAGGAAGACAATCAGCAGCTTCTCTGCAAAAGTAACAGTGAGGGTAGGTGGATACTGGCTGCACAGGGTGAGTAATCCAGAATGCAAGGCTGATACTGCCATTTCACTGAAGGACCTACTCCTCAGAGAAGAGACTGCATCGATCCTTCAGTGACCCCTGGATGGTGTGGTGACTCAGCACTGAGAAAATCTCTACTTGTGAGTTCCAGGCAGAGAGGGAGAGCAAGTGCAATCTCAGAAAATTTAACAGAGGTCCGCTTTTCAGCTCAAGCAAGTAATCCAGAATCCTGGGCAGAGCAACCTGAAACAGGGTCATGTTTGTTTTGTTCATCTGAGATACTGCTGAGGAAATTTTTCTGGCTTTCTGTACTTGCATATGGGTTCACTCAGCATTTCAGCCACCCACCAAGCTGAAAAATGTGGTTTCTTTGGCTCTATACATCCATTTAATATATATTCCCAATTTTCGATGATTTGTAATTCAAGACTTGCTCAAGAAGAGGTCACTCATCTTTGCACTCAATAACATTTGAGCTTTCTGCCACTGATTTGTCCAATATTTATTTTTAACTTGTGTACTTTTCTGGCATTTGAACCATCCTGCAGCAAAAATAACAACAGCTTAATTGTCTCTTTTTGTTTACTTTCATCATGTTACCTTGCTTTGGAAGTGACGGAAGTAGGAGTGGACTTCACAGGTGTGTCTGAAACAACACCTCAAGACAGGACTTCTAAACATGCACATTTGGTCCCAGAATTCAAGAAGATGAACGTCAGTCCTAATACAGTCAAATATTCTTCCCTCACAAATATACCTGATAAGCCAACCACTCAAATACTGATACTGGCACACACACACACACACACACACATATACTGTTACCCTTTTTCATCAGGGAACATGTTTCTGTGCAGACCTTAGGTGGGAATCAGCAGACTTCAGGTGCAGCACAGTTCCTGCACCCAAATTTGGTTCTGTTACCAAGCTGAGCCATGGCAACAATTGGGAATACTGGAACCTCAACACTTTGGTGCTGCTATTAAATAGAGCCCGTAACACAAGCCAAGAAGATGTGTGTGAATGAAAACTTCAATCTTTATTGCACAGAGCCTATGTCCAGGAAGCCTCATACTGAAAAGCCAGCCTTTCAGTCTTGGGAGCCAGTTTGAAAGGTTAAGTTGCTCTGGCATTTGAGATAAAACAACTATCTTAACATTTGCCTTAGGAGAAGGACTGAGCAACTACTAAATCTGGTTATGTTGACTAATTTACATTTGCCTTACCAGAGGAAGAATGTTAGTTGGGAATACCTGCACTAATCAACTAAGTGCAAAATAGAATTTACTCTGCCCAAATAACTGTATTTCCCAAAATTTGCATTCAGCATTATTTTTAAGGTAAGGTAAATATCTCAAAATATTTGGGGTATCTCAGTCACACCCTCCAGAGATCACTGAAGGATCCATGCATTCTCTTCTCTGCCTGAGGAGCAGGTCCTTCAGTGAAATGCCAGTATCAGTGTTATCGAAGTTTTGGAATGACTGCCAATATTTCATTCTATCACAAAATACATTTTTCAGAGGGAAAACCCTTCAGACAAACTGAAGCCATAGACAACATCTTAAAATGAAAAAAACTGCATAGGTTAATCAGTTCCACCAGTTGACATTGTATATACACCAGAGACATTGTATAGGAAGACATAAACAGTTAAAAAATATTATTTTAACTTCACTACCCCCATCCCAGTTACAGTTTTATCAAGAGACTGCAACAGCTTTATAATTTGATTTGTCAAATGAAATGGCAAAATAGATTTTCTTTCTTGTGTTGCTTTTAAGAAAGCATCTTGCTGAATATGAAGACAATGAGTCCAACCTAATCCTGTTTTAAAGTGGTAACAAAACCATAAGACTACACAGCCAGACTTGTTGGGAGTAATAATGAAAACAAACTCTTCAAAACAGGAATAAAATACAAGACAACTTAATACAGTAATGGTGTTAATTCAAATCCAACTGTGACAACTCAGAGCTATCAGGCAGATGCCTTCTTGCCTCCATAGCATTAGCATCTGGGTGTGTCTACAGATACACATTTAAAAAATAATTTCTTAGTCCATTTCTTCAACAGAAACTACTGTTCAAAGAACTTCATGAGTTGAAAGGTGTTTCAGGAAGGAAAGGATGATAATTCCAAAGGTGAAGGACGTTTTACATGAAATTTTGCTTTGGATCTCACAAGCTACGTTTCAGTAGAAAATCATCTCTGTTCTACAGGTTGCATAATTTCACAAAAAGCATCAGACACCAACTTTACAAATACAAAGCTATTTGACTCTCCATTACAGGAATTAACTCTATTTGGCCTGCCTGGATTTCGTTCTCTGTCCTTGCTGCCCCTGTGTTTCAATGCAAATTCTGAGCTCAGTCAGAACACAAACAGTAGCAAATCTTAGGTTACTGGTAAAATAGCTTTATGTATACACACACATATATTGTAGTTCTCTTTAATGGACCTCAGTTAAGATGATACACATTCTTTCACATACAAGAGCTAAAAGTTGTGTTGTGTCTCAGTATCAACTGTGTAAATCCCTGTTACCTTACTGAAAAAACATCCCAACCTCCAAAGGCAAAATCTCAAAACCACAAGTGAGCAAAATGAGATCCACAGAATTCTACAGTGGAGATAGCATCGTCTTCAGCAACGAGCTGTAGCCTGCAAAGTGTGCACGTCCCAGCACACAGTGCTCCACACTGCACCTCCACAGTATGAAAAATGAGGATGGCTGCACTAGATCTGCCACATTTTACAAAAACAAGTAAGTAAAGACTGTGCTTTCCATACAGCATGTATGTGATATTTTACACACAAACCTGTGTAAAAGCAGGTTTTGTTTACATAATGCAGGAAAAAGTGTATTTCCAGCTAATCAGGAAAGACTCCAAATAATACAATCCAGTCAGCTTTCAGTCATAAAACCAGGAAAACTGATTTTCACCATTATCCACAGAAGCTGCTTTGTTTAAAATAATTTTTTTTTTTTCCAAAGTGAGATGCAACACATTAGTGTTATTAATCACTTAAAACCTGCATTACTTTTATCCTTTGGTATGTATTAATGCAGTGGAACACAGCTTTGCAAGACGTGATGATACTGCATTTTCCAAACTTCTTCTCCAGTTCTCAGTGTGTACATATGTGCACTTTCTTTCCCATCTTCTCCCTCCCCCCAGTTGTATTTGGACAGCTACAGTGTGTCAGTGAGTCACGTCTGAAGAAAATTTCTTTTTTTTCCTCCTCTGCTTTCACACAAGCATCTAGAAGAATAAAATGAGGAGGGAAGGTTCCGCTAATGATCCAGTTTGTGTCAAGTCATCAACATCTCAATTTTCCTTTCACACGCTCCCCAACTGGTGCTCATTTAAGTGACCTGTACAAGACTGCAATTCATTCATACTTACTTTTCAGCACACTTTTTAGAAAATAAATTTTCATAAACAGAGATATATTACAAGTTAGATGCTTAACTGCAAACAAAAGTTGTTTGGTTTTTTTTCCCCAAAAAAAGCTGTTGGATGGCTCTGTTTGTCTTTGGAATTAATACTATAACCATGGTATCTGAGCTGTAAATATATGCAATTAACAAATGAAACCTTGCTGGCAGTAACTCTCTCCTGAATTTTTTAAGTACTCTTCCCAAAGTCCCAAAGAACAATGTTTCCCTAATAGTTTAATATTCTGACAATCGCTGTCCCTGAAAACCTGCCCTATTCCACACTTTCTGTTGTACAGCAATAATTAAATCAGTTCTTCAGGGCTCAGTGGTACCGGTGTTTACCTTGACTTCTACATGCAGCTGCTACACACTTACTATGGAACCAGCCATGGCAATGCAGGTTGTTTGCTGGGCTGAGGGCTCAGGAGATTACTCCAATCTAAACTTCAGTTCTGTCTATTCTAGGCAAAAGAACTAACATAAGTCAGTGTTTTGCTCTGCCTTGGATACTAGGGAGAGGGGAAAAAAAAAACCCAAAAAGCCTATTTGTCCTTTATCAGACTGGTTTTGGAAGGGTTAATTCCTTAATCCAATAACTTAAAAAAAACCAATACAAAACCCAAACCCAACCAAACAAAATGATTCTCACCTTGGTATCTCCCACACAACAGCCTCCAAAGAAATAAACTCAACAGTTGTGCTGCATCAGCAAACAGGCAAGAAAAGGAAAGGATAATGGAGAGACAGGCTTGTAAGAAATATATTGCAAGTAGAAAGCTAGCTCATAAGTGGCATGTTAGCCTTGGGGACTTCTCCAGGCCCTGGAAAAACCAGAGCAATTAACAGATAACCACGCTGAATATTTTGTTTGCTTGTTTGCGGTTTGGATTTTTTTTGTTGGGTTTTTTGGTGCTGTTTATTTTTTAATGCTCAAGAACAGAGACTATTCATAATTTGCAGACTTCCTAAAAAGCCAAGGCAGCCGAATAATATAACATTGTTATTTGTACTTGTTAACAACAGCAGCAGCAATAACAGAATAACTGGAAAAGAAGAGACAGTAGGGAAAGGAATATGATGTTTCCTTTCTATGCCAGCATTTGGAAAATGGCCTATAGGGAAACACCACTGATTATTTTTCATAGAAAAAACAACAGAAACCGTGCTTAGTCCCCTACCACTGAGGATTAGCTGCTCAGAGAAAAGATTTTTCATTTTCACACATGCACACGCTTATACACACGCTTGGTTTAGATAAATTTACACAAGCTGCTTTAACTAAACTGATGGGAAGCTTGGCTGCATCTGAAATACGTGTTTATTCTCGTGGACAAAAGGGTGAGCACTGTAAGCATGTTCTTCAGAATTAGACAGCAGTTTTGGACTACAAACTGATCTGAGAAGAGCAACCATGCTTTTATTCAGTCCCTTATTATGAAGCAACCAATAGTGTGACCATGGGAATAAACTTGGATGCATGTGTCTGTGCAGGTGGAAGATGAAAGAGGACACATTTTGATTCTTTTCCCTTTTTAGATTTTAGTAAACACAACTTAAATTTGGGCACTGGCAGAGCTTTTTAACTGTCTGATTTGTTTTCCTGGAAGCATAATTCACCTTCTCTCTCTTTTTTCCCTCCCCCACTTCCCCTCTTCCCTTCCTTCTTCATTTGTTCCCTCTTTCCATAGTCAGATTTAACAATCAGAAGTTACAAAACAAATACATGTGAAAAACCCTCATGACTAGGGAAGCAGAGCTTAGGGGGAGATCATTCATCATGGCTCTGTTTTAGTGTTACAGTTTTCATTATCCACTATAGTTATGTGTCAGCAATAACACATGTAAAAGAAAAAATAAATAAAATCCTGCTCAGTAAGTGCCTTTTTAATCATTTGCCAGATTTAAACCTAAATCAAAAAACTCCCAACAATGATGGCTAAAGAGTCCACATTTCACTCATCCTTCAGTGGCAGAAAAATTCAGTGGAAAAAATCCTTGGAAAGTTGAGCACAAGTCTGATGAATTCTTTGAGGAACTACTAAACTGCATTTCTGAAGATATTTTTAGAGACTCAATACTTAATGTAAGTCACATATGCTCTGTATTAAATGTCACAAAACAAACTTTAATTTTTGAGATAGCAAAATGTCGTAATACGCAAGAATGTAATCTTCTGTAGGAAACTTTTGCTATTATATGCATTCTGAACTTGTACAAGCCTTCCCCTCTTGACTGTATGTATATGATATATACATTTTGCTTAATTTTTAGAAGTATCCTTGTTTGCATATGGTATTCCCAAGGAAGATTAATAGCTTCCTACAAAATACATAACTCAACCGTCTTTTGCCACTCTGCAAGTAAGAACAGCTGTGATTCAGTACACAGTTTCTAAATCATCTTAAACCACGTAGCATTCTCACATTTAATATTTTCCATTGAAAAAACCCAAACCAAACAAATGGAAAGACAAGAGAGTGTTTTCTGTCACTCCATATAACAAGCTGAAAATTTGTAAGTTGATGCAAAGTCTTATCAATTGAAAAGTAAGTACATGAGAATGGCTTTTCAGAGTAGTTCCTGTATATACTATTTTATCAATTACTAGTTCACAATTACATACATCCTAAAACATGGGCTCATATTAAATTCTTACAAAAGCTTTCTATAGATGAAGAAATTAAGATACCAAGAACTTAAGTGAAAGGTAACATTAGAGGTAAATTAAGTTGCTGCACCTAGAACTCTCTGGATGACGAAGAGCATAAAACTTACATGCTTTACTCCATTGAAAAAGCATCCCCTGTCCAACCCCAAAGTAAAACTGTTCAGCTCTTCCTTTGACACAAGTTCCCTTCCTGAGTGAACTGGACAGCCTCTTTATCTACACACTGCCTGTAAACAGCATTTGCATTGCTACTGCCTGGCATGCTGTTGTGGGAACTCCTCTCCTGGAGCGTAGCAGCACGGAGTAACTGCACACAACATGCAGAAAGAAGAAAGAACCATATCTGCCTGTCATGGTGCATTTGCCATTACAGTCATTCACCAGTAAATCAAACTCAGATGTGGGGGCAACCCCCTGTATTCTGTTTTAGTTTACTGTGGAACCTGTCATTACTATAGGTGGCCAGAACTCTGGTTTTACATCTCATCTCAAGGACAGGACCAGCAAAAGGTATACTGTTCCATTATATGCTCCTGGGACATTTATTCACCACAGGTTTAGAGAGAAGGCTGTCACCTACTGAATCACAAATACCACTTGCTAGAGCAGTTTTGCTTCTGTGTGTCACATCTAATCAGCATAGCACAATTCTCACAGCTGCTAGGAAGGCTGATAACATTTTCTTTCAAGGAACTAAAATTTAATTTTATTCAGGCAAGATAGAAGCATTGCTGGAAAGAAAGGCTTTTACTGAGATTTGGAAGAGCATTAACAAAATGTTACAGGACCATATGGCCTTTAGTATTCTGGCCAGGCTTGAGACCATTTAGGGGTAGTCTGAGATGTGGAGGGAATTTCACCACACCGGAAAGATCTCTCTTAGTGAGACTACAGAGCTGGGTGACACACACACTGGCATATCCACACTGCTCACCAGGCCACTATTTTATTTTAAGTATTATCCATATATATATAGATATACATATATATTGCTTTTTTTAAAATAGAATTTGCTATTCCAAACAACTTAGCATGAATGTTCTTTTAGTATTAGCGATAAATCTGCACGGCCTCCGTGCAGTGTGGAACACTGAATCCATGTGGCTAAAAAACTGGTTATGCAAGCAAGGCATATGCTTGAGGGGATGAAGAAAAATTGGCAAGATACAGCTTGCCAAGGCATGCCACACATTAGCTCTACTTTAAAACTGTTAGCAAATTTCAGCATTTGCAGTTCATTTTTCTCTGCAGATACACAGAATGGGATGCATCTTCTTTCAGGAATCATGAGATGCTCTCCCCCATTTCTCCTCTGTTTTGATCATGGGGAAATCAGCAGCCACCTTTCTCAGACAGTGCTATCTCTGAGCTAAGTAACACGATGTCCTTTATTATTTAAAGTTAGGTATTACACAGAAGCAAACATCTTTTGTAAAGCAATTACTGCATATTTGTGCAACATACAGTATTGTTCTTGAAAATGGCTTAAAAGTGAACGAACACATAAAAGAAAGACTGAACACCTAGGATACTGCCATGTTATTTTAAAGAATTGTTTTACCATAAATTGCTTCCTTTTTTTTTCAACCTGTGTTCTGAATTGTTTCTAATTGTAATCCTGGGGATTCGGGAAGTAGAGGGTGTAACAAGACAGTACCAGAAATCTCATGAAATCAATATCACCTACAGTCTATCTTAAGTAAATCTCTTACAATGACCAACTAAACAAAATATGTTCTTTGTTTTTAACATGAAAGAAACTATAATGTTGGAAAAACATTAGTTTCTTATTTACAAGTAGTGTAGTAAGTAGACATTAGGCACAGACCAAATCTATTAATGTTGATCACAGAATGATCACAGTATACAGACATGTACACAAGTTTAAGGCTTGCCTGGAAAAATAAGCTAGAGAAAACACAGCAAGGGAGAATAAGAGAGGGGTGAGGGAAGATGTGGGACTGTTTGGAAAATACATGAAAATACATAAGTAAAAGATGTAGCATAAGATCATATCACCGAATACCAATGTTTACATTTATTTTTTCTTACCACAATAAATTTTTCAGACTCTTCTAAAAAAATTCTAGATTTTCAATACATACCGAGAAAGTTAAATATAAAATAATGGGTTGTTAAAAATTATGCTTTATATATACAGACTTTTTTTCCTCCTCCCCAAGGTTACAATTAGCTTTCTGCTAACCTCCACCAATGGAGTCAGCATAATTACTGATTAGTGTCATATTTAAGCTTCTGCTTTCAAAGTGACCATATATATTTAGAGAGTTGCACCTGGAACCCTGCGAGCAAAACAGGAAAAACAAAACAAGCTCGCTAGTATTTTAAATTAAAACATTGTATTCAACCAAATTCCAGTCTCCCTAAGTTGATCTTGTGTGTTCTTTTAATTTTTTATTTTATTTTCTTTTATTTTAAAGAGGTAAGTGAATTTCATTAACAGTAATGATGTAGATTTTAATTTACCTCCCACTCTTCCATTATCATTCTTTTGAATATTGACACAGCTGCCACTGTGAAGCAGAGGTTTTACCCCAAAGTTTCCAGCGTCCCACTTACACTCCAACTCTGTAAATTTATACTACATAGAGGAAAGTAAAGCACAGGGCATATCTTCCCTTTGACACCATTATTTCCCCCCCAGTATTTCTTCATGGGAGACAAAACTGACCCCATATAACATTTTTGGGGCTGCAAAGCTACTACCCTTGCTAAACACTCAGAAAACATATAATTTACCCCGCAGCATTAGACACGAGTTCAAGCTCTTGCTTGGCATGCATTTCGTATCCCAAGCCCAAGGCATTTCAATGCAAAGCAGGCTTCCTGAGAAGTAAACTAATGCTAATCAATAGATCTGACTCTGTGAAAGGCCTCAGACTGATAAAAGAAGGCATCAAACATGAAGACAGATCATTACCTCCTCTAGCAGCTGTCTATCATTTTCACCATGGTGCAAAACTGTTTTTAAAACATCACTTTAACTCCATTTAAAATGCAACACCATTTCATAAGCAAGCTCAATGGGTTTAGTGTCACAGTTTGCTAGAATTGGTCAGATCCCATTTTGCAGTTGCCAGAAAACATTGTTATTAGACAACAACTAATAATAAATTAGACAAGACTTCCACAGCCTTTTAAGCCTTTACAGAGATACATTTGGATATCACCTTTAAAGTCAGGTACTTTAAAGGTAAAAAAATCTAACCAACCAAAACCCCTCACCCAATACTTTAAAAAAGGCAAAGAGTTTCTTGCTCTATAAAAGGTTTGTCAAGACTGATCAAGTTTTCTCCCTTTGTTTTAAATAACAAGTGTTACCAGAGGCAGCAGTTAACCCTTGAGCCTAGATTCATTCCTGATGGAAGTATTTACTTCTGTGAGCTTTCAGGAATGCAGATTGATTTAGCTTCCACTGTGACAACCAGCCTATTAGTAGAATATTTAAGATTTTAAAAATTTTATTAAGAAGTGAAAGGAGCTACATTAACATTTGGAAGGAAGGGAAAAAAGCTTGCATGAAATTCTACCTCTTTTACAAAAGATTTCTTTAAGTACCAAAATCATACTCGAAGTTGGAGGAGGATGATATCAAGTACAATTCACAGCTGGCTTTGAAAACTGTACCAACCAGTAAAAGTCTAACAATCACGCCAAATATTCAGATTTCCCACCTTCAGAAAGTCTTTAGGTAACCTTTTTTGTAGTAACTTAAGCTCCTGTTTGCAAGTTTGCAAGCACCTTCATAGAAGCAGACAACCAAAACTGATGTTTTGCAGTATAAAAATGATGTGAAGTTCTCACAAGGGAAAAATTCATGTATATTTGCTTTAGATTGCAGTAAGCTTATTTCAATGAATACTTCCCTCTAAAAAACCCTACACAAATCTCAAGATGTGTCATGATTTGTTTAGAATATGAGTACTGGAGGTCATGGATGTTGATGTATGTCCTTCATGAAATACAGGCTGTGTTCTTACAAATGCTCATTCACTGAGGATATTCTACATTCTTCCAAGGTCAGATATTTTTAACACCCCTAAGCACAAAGCTCTGTATGTTACAACATTACATTAGGTCACAAAAACACAACCAAAAGTTAAGATGTGAAAATCAAGGATGCTGATATCAACTGAGATTTGGTCTTCTTTCCCTGTCACCTCCCATTTGTTCATGTCCTAGGGCTGCTACCATTCCCATGTGAAGGCTTTGATCTTATTCTCATGGCAAACCTAAAGGCTTCACTCTGTTTTCCTCTAAATTTCTGTCTCTACAGCTCCCAGTCTCTGTTCTCCCTGTGGCCTCCATCCCCAGGGACTCAAGACCTGCCCTTGCAGTGTCACCCCCTCTTATTTTCTGTGTCCTGCCTTTGCTGCCCTACCCTAGTGCCAGCATCACCTCCAATGCCCACTCCTGCCCCACCCTGGAGCAGCTCCAGCCTCCCCACGGCTCCTCGTCAGACCTGGGTTTCTTCCCCTGACTTCTGCCCCTTCCTCCAGGCAGTCATCCTCTCTTGCCTTTGCAACATCCTTCAAACCCTTCCTTGCAGCTGCTCAGGATTCCTCTGGTTCCCCATCCTCAGCTCAGACCTTACACCCCATCTCTGCTTTCAGAGCAGCTTCCTTCTCCACTGCCAGGCACCGCCCATGGTGCTGTGCACAGGTGAGAAGAAAATGCTTGAAAGGCTCCTTGAGGATCTTTTCTGCACTTGGACAGAGCAGATTAATGTTAAAGACTCAGGTCTGCCAGGTGTGGGTAACATGGGCAGATTTATGGCAAGAGGAAGTCTGAAACCCAAGCCCAGCAGCTCATTTTTAAGCTCCTGCTAAAAACAATGGGACTGCAAGGTCTGTTTGAAGAGAAGAGGTTGTGGCGTGTCACTTTATTTAATATGCTTAAAAGCGTTTTTCCTTAAACTCAATTTTTTAAAAGACTGAGCTGTTTTTGCAAAATTTTCAAAAATTCTCAAAAACTACCCATAAGCAACTTAAACCAGGCACTTTAACACTCGGAAATGTCAAACACCCTGAATATCAGCTCTATCATGCCTGCCCATAATAATTTCCAAATTAAATGTAGATTCTGTGGTTTAAGTTCACCGAAACGGATTTCCATAACCACCAACCAGTAACTCTTCTTTTAATTTAGGAGTTCTGTGTTACATGAATTTGTTCCCAGACTCAGACTGTGAGGCTAGAATCCCAAGAGGCACTCCCACCTCTTCCTGGGGATAAACAAGCCAGCCCTGGGAACATGAAACAAACAGCAAGAAACACTATTTAGCTGTTATAAATTTTAATAAACAGAAGATTGAAAGTGTGAGAGGTTTTTGTTTACTATTACCCTGAAGTGAAAATCAGGGAGGTAGAGTACTTTTTGTGTATTCTTTAAATACAGAAATCTACCATTTTTGCCATTCAATACACTTCCTACCAGACCATCTTTTTTTTGTTTGCATAAATTTTTTCAGAAATCTGGCATTAGGCAAAAATATACCTTCTCATTTATCTAAAAGAGGAATATATCTACAGTAGGGCTACTAATCCTTGCAAATATTTTTTGTGGTCGTTCCTCAGTTTGTGAATCAGGTAATTAAAACCAAGTTGTGTCACCGCCACCCCCATTTTGATCGCCACATGTAAGAAGTTACTGTTCTCTTTGGAAACTTCTTCTGGAGTCTATGTTCAGAATGGCACATTGCTCTTTACTCTTACCCTTCTCCCATTTCTGTATTACTATAAGCATTAACCTCTTACACATAGCTAAATAAGCAATTTTTTACATTTCCAAATACTTGAGTTTACAAGGATATTTATAGTTAAAAGGGCAATCTTAGCTTATTTTATCATTGCAGCACTAACACTTATTTTTAACTTACTGCATGCACAAATGTGCCTGTAAGGTCTGTACGCTGGGTGGGAGAGGATAAAGAGGAGTGTGAGGGCACGTTGAAGAAGTATCTTGGAGAGAGGAAAAGACAATAGAGAGATTACCAAGAAATTCAATATATATTGTTTAGAATGGATTAGTATCAGCTTTTCAAATCCAGGAATTGCTCTGCTCCATCACATAAATGGGAAACGAGGGGGCTGCAAACGATAATCACTGCTCTGAACTTCCCCTTCCTGGGTTAAACAGTCATAAAGGAAAACTGTGTAAATACCATTAGTAGGAATGCAACAAATCTGAAGATCCCAAACTACTCCAGAGTACACTGGGTCTCCAGTGACCCATATTATGATTTTTCTTCCAGAAACAGACTTCCTCCCTTCTTTCGTAGGCTCAAAACCCCAGAGAAGATAAATCTGCCATCTCAATATCAATACTTTGATGTGTTTTTCACTCTTCAGTCCCTCAGCTATCACTCCTTACTCCACGTGGTAGAAGAGTCTCATCTTTTCAAACTTGTCTCTACTATTTTCTATAGCAATGTGGGGCAGTGGAAAAGAGAAGAGAGGTAAAGAAAGAAGAAAAGAGAGAAGGAAAAAGACAGAGAGGACACATAAAGGTGAGTTAGATTTCCACATCATTTATCCTACAAGAAAGCACATGCTTTAATCTACCCTGAGCTAGACAGAGGCATTGTTAGGGTTGCATTTTGTCTACAAAGCTAAAGAAGCAGCGAGTGTATATTATGCTGCTGTGTCAGTCTAGTTTGACCAGTTTCACAAGTTTGCTAGAAAAAGAAGTGTGACATTTTCATTTAGAAGAACATGAGCGAAGCTTAAAAACATGGCTTGGCATGTTGGGAGTAAATGGGATGGTGTGTTTCTGAACAGGAGAGAACCTTGTTTTAAAATCAACTGAATGTTTTAAGAACTGATGACTGATTTGCTTGAAGTTAAAATCTGAATGCAGAAAACTTCACTGAAGATAATGGGAAACAAAGGAGATTGATGTCAAGGGGAAAAGAAAGGTTATATATATTGCAACCTCCTTTCTTTGATACCCACAGCTCATAGGTACACTCCCACGGGAGGGGACAGATAGATCCTACCACTCAGGAGTGGATGCCCCGTACCAGAAACATATCTGTCATTCCAGTGTGGTCCTCCCACATGCTTGTTCTCCTGTTCATGTAAACCAGAGCATGCTCCATGCCACACCAGTTATTAATCCGACTGCACTATTCCAAAGACAGGAGTTTCAGAACGACTTTCGGGGGGGGAGGTAAGGCAGGGAAAGAGGAATGCTAATTTTGAATGTCTATGTGAGTTTCATGTTACCAGGAAATAACTCCACATTTTCAAACCCATGTACACCTTCATGAAGGGCAAATGCAGAGAGGTAAAGGAATAAGCCCCATTCACACTGACAAACCAAAATACAGTAGGTAAGGACCTGCTGCAGGACTTTCTCCCCAAAGTGCCCTGTATGCCCAGGGTGGCTCCTAGAAGGAGCTGAGCTCCCTGAGTTTTTGGGAGAAGTTCCCAGTTGGTGTTTTGAGGCCATCAAGAATGGTGGCATTCCTCAGTGAGGCCAGAGAAGTAGCTTGAACACTCTCTGATGACAGAAGGGAACTCCACCCCAATAGTCTAGTAAGAGACTTTAAATTAATGCATCTAATTCTTCAGTTGACCAATCTCTGCACAAATATGGTTATGCTCTTTGTCCTTTTGTTGTCTGTTACAAATGTCCTTAGGGACTGATCTGCTTTGTCACTATAGGAAGAATAAACTTTTTGACACTGGGGATGTGAAGAGAGGCCGTGGCAATGGAAGCAAGCAGTTTGGCTGAAAACATGCAAGTTGATAGCTGGGTTTTAAGAAGAATGAAATAAAAACACCAGAGCACTGTCTGGGAAGGATCAGTAATAAGGGCCTGGATTTCTTCTACCTTCCTGGAAAGGTGATTGAGAAAGGAATGTTACCTTCACAGCAAGAAGAAAGAAGAAACAGATTCATGTGAACTGAAGGGTGAGTCAAAGACAAAGAATACCTAGGGTGGGCACCACACAAATATGCTGGAAAAATTTTAAAAAGCTGGAACTGCCTGTCCCTTTCACATGATCCTGTCATCAGCAGCAGGAGTAAGAAACTTCTGCTCCCTCAGTTCCGTGTGCTAGCAGCCAAAATGTGCTACCTCATTAAAAATTAAGGATCTGTCACAACAAATCTGAACCAGAGAGGAAAGATTTCCAGAGTTAGGGCTTTCCAGCCCTGAAGAACAGACTTCCTTGATGGGACATGAACCAGTTGTCCATAAACTGAGATGTCTTCACATATGAAAGGAATGATTCCCTAAAAATCAGGAAACAGGCTAAACCCATGATTTCAGGTTTCACATCTGTTAGGAAGCTATGTGGTTTTTATGAGGGTTGCACCCAACTTGTCGACTGAAAAAGAATGAGGACACCAAGACAAACAACACATGGTCTAAAACCTATGCTGCTGCATAAAGACTTCTGAGCCACTGAGTCCAGCTCCTCTACAGCAATCTTTAAAGCCTAGATGGATCTAAGATGTTGTTTTTTAGCATTCATCTTTCTACCTCCAGTTCTTAATACATAAAATGCTGCTACAGAAAGGCTGTATGATTCTTTCATCAAAAGGTTTTTCAGATAAAGTGAAGAAGTTAGTAAATTCCCTGGAGGTAGGAACAGCTCTGTTAAGCAGCTCACTGTAGTATATAAGGAGACAATTTGGAATTAAAAATTGTCTTGCCCACTCCTAAGACAAAGAAAGCATCCGTGGGTTGTTCTCCTAGCTGTATGAAACCAGAAACCTCAAGATCAAAAGACACAAAACAGCCTTCTACCTCAAAAGCCAAGAATCAGAGCAGTCCAGGTCACTATCCTGAACTTGAACTTGCAAATTATAGTTCTTAGTCTTTCTAAATACAGAACAAAGTTCAATTTGCTCTTCCTCTTTAGCTCCATGAACTACCTGGTTTAGGTATCTCCTACACTCCACGGTGTATGAAAATTATCTGTAGGGCAACCTAGCATACTGTTTATGTGAAGGAACTCTAATGAAATAATGGAACAGGTGGAAGTTTTGGGGAGACAAAAGGTACAGAATAACTTCTGGTAATGGTGTGCTGAACTCAGGAGTTGGACATCACATGTGCTCCTCTGAAAAAAATAACATGAGGGGAAAAAAATCTGGTCTCCAGTGATAAAACTGGTGTGCACTTACTATACAGTATCACTTCAGGGGAAGAGAGATTATATATAAAAATATATTTATTCACATTAAATCCATGTGATTTCCCAAGGTATGATAAAATTTAACATCTTGGAAATCAGATGCTGTAAGTAACATAATAATGAGGGATAGCAAAAAGGAAGCTAGAAGTTGACTAGTTCTGAAATACCAGATGTTCTGTTATGAATGGTTTCCAAAACTATTAATGTACAGAAAGCTACTCCTAATCTGCAGAAAAATTAGACTAATATTTTATGAACATCATTAATTACAAATGAAGCGTGCCTGTGAAAAAAAAGTTACAGTACAATAAACGACATAAATTAAAATTATCACAAGATAAACATGACAGGGAAGATAGCTAAATAAAAGAAAGGGCAATTTGGCATAAGTAGAAATGTGGAAAAACTCTGAATAATTGCTGCACTTGAGACGGAAGTGAGAAAAAGTCTCTAAGTGCAGGCATGACCTTCCAGTTGGGGTATTGAATGCAAGACAGTCCCTGTTCAGAGTATGATAATGCAATGTGCTATGTACAGAACCAACTGAATGGATCTCACATGATCTTCTGTGATTGTAACTTAAAGGTTTGTCCCCTGTGCAGGACTGCTCCACCATCAAGGAGTGTGAATGTATGATCTGCTGACCCTGTTGTACTGTTTATTTCAGAGTGAATATTCAAGCATTGACAAATTAACTGTTTCCTTGCTTTCTTTCACCGTTTCTCCCTTTTTTCCCCTTTTTGGTACAGGTGGGAGCAGAGGTCTAAGGGTAAGAAGGTTGCAGAGGAAAGGGTGTGAGGAAAGACAAGCTAAAAAGCATTTAAGCAAACCTAACAACATACACTCTGAATGACAAGTGTTATTTCCACAATAGACTATCTTTGTCACTAGTTTTACAGATGAGAGTGTTTTTTGAAGTAATATAAATATGATGCATACAACCTTAATCCTGTCTCTCCTTCCTCAAACGCAGGCTGCAGGCACAAATGGCTCCTCCTAAAAAGTTGTGAATGGTGAAGAGATGTGTGTTTCAGCCTCTGGCTAAAAAATGGAATATATTTCTACTGTATCAGTTTTCCTTTAAATATCAATAAACAACAGAAGTCCTGGGTGATTCCCTAGCAAGAATTGTTGTTTCTGCTGCTGTTCATCCATTTACGTTGTCTGTTACATTTCAGGTTAAACATATTTTGTTAATTATGCAGCAGGAGAGAATATGTCTTCTTCCATTCACACATTTTTAGTTTAAAAACAAACATGGCAATAGGTAGGGTTTTTTAGTCATTTACAGCCTTTAAGCTCAGGTCAAAGCCTGCCCAGCTAATTATGTTTTATTTCCCTGCACCTACTTCATTATTGCAAAAGAAAGTTGATGATAAAGACCTTTTTCATATACTGCTCAGGAAGAAGCAACTACAAGGCCAGGAAGGACTGCCATGGTGCCATGGAAATACACTAAACATAGATGTTCATCTGTAGCATATCCCAGAATTTAACTGAAAAAAATTAAAACACACGAACATCAAAATACCACTATAAAATATCTGTCAAATGCTATCTTCTGCCTTAATGCAAGCTGCAAACATGTATTCATTTTCTTACTAAAATAAGTCTTCATCACGCTACACTTGGTGGGAAACCTGGGAGAGACAACACTCTAACATGACCACATCCCAGCCACATGACTGGCTTATGGCAGGTCACAAAAGAACTCAATAAAAGCTCTGGGATGTAAGCAGTGGTGGCAGCACAACTGGGATAGGTTTCACAGGAATATGTGTGAGGCCACAGACCACGAAGAAGACCTATCTTGCATTAGAAGGAAACAGTACAGGGATACTTACAACAGGCAAGCAACTTATTCATCCACAACATGGGAATCAAATACCTGACAATTTCATCAACTAGTGTCTCATCTCCCATCTTTTCCTTCATTAGCAAGATGGAGCATCACCGTGACTTTCTATGTCCTCACCTTCACTTTCACCCTCCACTTTTTCTAAGCTTTTTGCAGCTGGATCTCAGCTCAAGCCCTTCCTCCTAAGAAGCCCTTTGGGCTTCATCAGAGCCCAAAACATTCCCATCCTCCCTCACCCACCCCAGAAGCTTTCCTCCTGAGCCCTTCTCCTCCAGTGGCTTCGTGGTGCCAATCCCTTCCCAGCACTAAGCCCACACCTCCAGTAATTTCCTCAGCGTGTTCCTGGGAGAACTGTATCAAGCATTCTGTAATCCAGTCTTGGACACAGCATTTCACACCAAAGACTGATGCCTTGAGGAAGAGAATACCAGTGAGCCAGGAAGACAACTAAGGAGAAAGTAGCCAGTATTTTTAAAGAAACACATAATTGTCAAGCTGTATTTATATAAATCTCACACTTCTCGTAACAGGCTCTGCAGAACACAGCCTTTCACAGAGCACTCAATATTTAATCCTTGGCATTGATATCTAAGTAAAAACCACTGCCAGAGCTGCTGCTCCCATTCCAGTCTCACCTTGGAGAGAAGATAAAGACAAATACGGAATAGTGACATGACCAATGGGAAAGGCCTCGTGCACATGGCTGAGAATATGTACTATGAGCCATCAAATTACAGAGGGAACAGGGCAGCATGCATTTTTAGGGTGCTACTTTCATATTAAAAAAAACAAACAAACAACCTTCTATTATTATTTACAAAGTGACTTTCAGCAGCTGTGGAGTATTTTTATATTAATTCCATTCATGAGCTAGGTGTCACTTCCAGTAAATTTCATTAAATTCTAAATTATTTGTTTCATCTAGAAAAAAAAAATGTTATGAATAGATTTACCATGCTTTCTTCTTGAATCCATCTATATACCCCCCCAAAATTGCTTTGAACTCCTAAGTCCCAATAGTGGAATGCTTAACTAAAGCAAAAAATACTTCTACTGACTAAATGTAAGAACTTGTATCACAGTATAAACTATGGCACAGCTTCCATAGTGCTATAATAATTAGAGTTAACATAATGAAAACCTAGTAAAGAGACTATAAATTCACCATATGAGCACATATGGATGTGAAAAAGGAAATCAAATGAGTTCTCCAGACTAAAATTAGATTCAAAACAGAACAGCGTCCCACAGAAATAGCACAGGCCTAAAAAGTCTATATAAATTTACTATGCCAAATCCAATTTTATCTAACGTTCAGTTTCATCTATCCATGTTTCCACAGTGTATTTAAGGTATTGGGAGTTTAACTATTCATGTAAGCCTGGATTGCAGTGTAGCTACTCCAGACAGGTATTTGTGTTTGAAGCAGACCAGAGCTGGGTTTATTGCAGAGCTACAAAACCATACAGCCCAGTCCATCGAGTTCTGAATTCTTAACCTAGCTTCTGCTCTGAGATTTTGCACTGCTTGCTCTGTTTATCTTTTCTGTATAATTTGGCATTCTTTCTGAGGGTTTCAACACAATTATTCAGTTAAAATACATTTTCTGAATAGTCGTCTTACCATAAAAAAGGAGGACCAAATAGATTTATTTGTTGTTATTGTATATGTATTCATCTAAATATGCTTTTAAAGCAATTCATCTGTGGAAATGAGCCACCTCTCAGCTCAAATAAAAATAGTGTTGAATATGATACTGCTTTTCTTGTAGCCTCTGCAAGTTTCTGCCACAAAATTTTGGTGTAAAAAGCTTGTGAAAGAGCTCTGAGCAGTTTTGTTTTCTTTTTACTCCATCGTCCATGTCAGTTCAAATTCCTGTACCCTGCATCTTCTAACATGCCATGTGCACTGAAGGTCATGTCAACCATCAATTGGGGAATCCAATCCAGCAGTAGCACTGTGTCCATTTTCCTTGTGGACTGCCCCAAAGCTGTTTGCTGCAACAGATGCCAATCATTAGATTGGGATTCTGTTAAAAGTAGCAGGCGCTTCTTTCACGGGATAAAACCAATTTCTTAATTTCTTTCGAGCAGTTTAATTACCTTGTGACTTCTGGGATTTAGCTGCTTTTTTTTTTTTTCTGAGAACAAGTAAAATACATAGAAAAACTACACATCTACTGATGCTGTTGCAAGAAGCACGCAGTAGCTGAGGATGTGATGTTTCTACTAACCAGGGAACCACAACAGGGAACAAGCCAGTTAATTACTACTGCCTACATCTTCTGTTTTTATTGTTTGGATTCATGGCCATCCAGTGTTTCACGAGCATCCCAATATATTCAGGTTCTCTTTAATGTAAGAAAGAAGTACTACTTCTAACAGTTGACTGAAGACTCATTCCTCACCTGTAAGCCCACCTTGCCAGCCCATTTTACAGCGTTTCAGCTCTTGCGCTGCTCTGCCACGCATATACTCCCCGTCATGTTTCTATTCCTGTTCCCTTTCTGAACTTTTTATCTTCTGCTGCATCTCCCCTTCTCAGCAATTCTCCTCTCAGACCTTCCAGGCTCAAAGACAGATTTTGTGCACAAAAGGCTGTTAATTTTTAGGGCAGGAACTATCTCACCACTTTTGTTAGTTAACAAGCTATGTACCCTTGATAGGGGAGGGAAACACAACCTACTACATGGTTTTAAATAACCACTATACTCATAAATTATTTGTAACAGCAATAATACGCCTACACCAAAAAGCAGCAGGAAAGATCACGTACAGCCGTGGTCTCTCACAGTCGTTGATGCCATCTGGAGCTCCAAGGAGCTAACTCAGCTCAGCAGCCTGTGCACACTGAGCTGCACGATGCACAGGAAAATATTTCAGGGCTTGACAATTCCTTCCCAAGCACCACATTACATGAGTAACCATCTTCCACCCGTGCCCAGCGCTTCAACTGCGAGGGCAGAGTTGTTGTCGATGAAGGCCCAGCGAACGGGTCAGCCAGGAGGGGAGCGGCTTTGTCCCCGGCACAACACCCCTCGCTCAGGCTGCACATGCCCCGCACCATTATACTCGCCGGAGGGTCTGGTGGGACCTCTCAGGGGCTACAGCATCTCTCCTGAGGTCCAGAGGCCTCCGGGAAGGGACAGGCCACCTCCTGATCCATAGCCGGGATGAATGGATTAGCGACAAGCCGAGCCAGCTGCCACAAGCTTTATGAGAGCGCAGGCCTGACAGATGGGAGCCCCTCGGAAAAGCCTCCTGACGCAGCCCGCCCGGCCTCGCCCTGACCTTCTGCTCTCCCTGTGGCTCTCGCCCACGCCACAACGGGCACAAAACACACGAAAAGGGGCAGGCACCCATTTAAAAATACAGGAGCCTGGCCCGAGATGGCCGCTTAGGTTCAGCGGCGCCCAGCGAGACACTTTGCTGGAGCCCAGATACTCCCGGTGAAACGCTTTGGTTCCCCTTTGAATTGGTAGTCGCAGGATTCCTAACAGATGACACTTGTTTCCACCAGAACCGAATGATCTGCTGGCATTAAAATTGCACAGACCAGGACTGGAGTAAGAGATGCACGAAAGACAGAAAAGACTATAAACCACAGAGATTAATTCAAACTAATACAGTTACCTCCTCAGCGCTCTCTCTATATGAAAGGGATTGTTATTGAAAAATAACTCAATCCAACTCAATTCAGCAAAAACTGGAACTTTCACGTTTCAAGGCGGATAATGTCCATTTGAGTTTTAAGTCATGAAAAGCACGTGCCTACTCTGGAATTATTTGGTATTTTATCTTAGGAAAACGGTTGCAACAAAACTAAAAATATTAATTTTTTTTACTGGTGCAACTTGTATTCATAAAAATTAAAAATCCTTTAAAATCACAGAAATAAAAAACTGTGTAATAGGAAAATACCTAATTACTGCTAGGAAAACAACAAATCCCGCTGTTGAATGTGCTACGCTTAAGTAGGTGCTATACTTACACACAGCAGTATAAAAAAAAAGCTCAGATCACACTGCTTCTATTTTAGACAGTCTCTCATATTGTCATCTCATATATTGTTATATAGCCAAATAAAAGTCCAGTGGAGTCAATGGCAGCCCTCAGATAAACTGCAAAATGTCTTTGCACCAGATACTGGATATCCATACCTGTAGTTTCTCTCATATTACATCTCCTGAGTCTACACTTCTTTTTTTCATGAGCACAAATGTGATCAATATTTAGAAAGAAATGCTCCAGTTTGCCAGCCTGGTATGTAATAGCTTCTTGAAAGGGGTGTCACATAAATGTATGTTCCAATCTAGGTGTAAAGCTGTGTCACTGTAGGAGAAAGATTTTTAACTCAAAAAAGCTGCCTATCTCTGAGCAAACAAAGTATCTAGAATTTTATGGACACAAGTTACACTTGTACACTGTGGGGAGTATCAACTTTAATTTATCTTTTCATAGGTAAATTCCTGTTAGAACTCAAAATCAACTTTATCATAACACAGAAATCTTTAATTTATGTCAGCAATCCCAAAAATATGGTCCAAAATGAGCTAATGCAGCTTTAAACTAATTTCACAACTTCCTTCACTTGAAAACATATTTAGTGCATAAAAGTCAAAGCACAGCATTAAGAAAAAAGCTACTAAAAAATAGTGCAATGAAACCTGTTTGAAATTTCATTGCGCCAAGCTGTCTAGAATAGTTTATAACTTATTCATCCAGATAAAAACTGGCTATATTATTCACATTTAAGTACAATAATTTTTGTACTCCAATATAACTACATGCCTAGGACAGCTTTCTTATGATGCATTTTCCAAAAATTAAATGAAATAACTGTCTTCAATATAGGGAAAACAAGACTACAAATCTCTTCAGGCAGTGTCCATAAGTAGAACTGGCCAGTACCCATTTCTAAACACAAAAAGACATTGCTTCAGCAAATTACATAAAAAATGTAAACAAAGAGCTTATCAAATATCTCCTGAAAAATAAAACCTATTTCTCATATAAGATTTCCAGTAAGCATAAAATCAAAATAAAGGAGTAAAGATTTTACTCTAACTTTAAGTCTTAGACCAGAAAAAGCAAAATTCTTTATGGTATGTTCAAAAATAAAAACAATAGTTAAATAGATAAAAACAGAGGCATTTGAAATATAAGTAATCAGCACTTTAAAATACTGTTTTTATAAAAAGAAATACAATTCCAAAACTTGTTTTCAACAGAAAAAAGTGTTTATTATAAAAACAACCAACCAACCAAAAAATCTGAATGGTGGGGTTCTCCCTAAAATTTACATTATTTCATTACTGCAACACCAACCCTTTTGTATCAGGAAACAAAGATACAGATGCTCTCAAGACACTTTTATTTTTCATTATTCAACGAGGGAATTTGCTTTAAAGACTTAATTACTTAAAAAATCCTCTAGGCCAGAAAAAGACCTGTTAAAGAAGGTAAACAGTGATTAGGATTCCACACTTAGACTTGTGGGACTTCATCAGCTAAGCCTGAACTCCACGTTTTAGAGACATATTTATGAATTCTATGTGTAATTTATAAATGTAGTTTCTGATATCTGACTGAGCTCAACACTCATGTCTAAATGATTTCTGAAGATATGTCATCTGTAGATCTCAGTAATTAATTTTTTTAATTGTAACACATACAGAATATTAAAGGAATTTATTAATAATGCTAAGTAAATAATTTCAAATGGAAGGGTTTGTGAGTTTTGTTTTGGACTTAGGAGGGGAGAGGGGATATTAAGTGCAGGACATGTCTGTACATACACATTTCATGCCATATAATATTTGTTTGTGTTGACTACTGTCAGACTTAGTACTAACAGATCTGGCCTAACAAATTGGCCACACACCTTTCACATAGAAGCAAGAATAGAGAAACAACTAAAAATACAGTAGCTCTCACCGACTGACATCTCAATCCAGATATGGCCAATGCAACAGCATCACTTAAAGTGCTCAAAGTCCAGATGCACTCTAATTCCGACTGGTTACAGAAGCCTAATTAGTATTGACAGACCATGGCTCACCGTGAAGGCTGTATATCATCTACTTCAAAGACAAATGTAGAGAAAGAAAAGCAAAAACGCAGAAGAGGTGGGTTTGGGCAAATACTGGAGCAGCTATCCAAATAGAGCAGAGCAGATGCAGGTAAGGTGACCAACTTGAAGACTGAGTTCAGTCGATCTATGAAAAGGCCTGTATCATCTACCTGCCTACACTGGTCCTTGGTTTCCATCATTCGTCTGCTACTTCTAGTTCAACATGTCCAAATATGACTTCATCATGCTTGAGTGTCTAAATGGATAAGAACAGGCTTTTTGTGTCATTTTAATAGACTAGGCTTGTGGGAGAACACAAGGAGGAAAGGAAGAGAAATGACAGAGAATGAAATTCCTTCAGGCAGCTCTAAAGCTGTTCTGTTGTATGGCAACTTCATCAGATGCTCCATCGCAACCAAAACTGTACGACAAATGAGCAGTGGCAGTACACTTATGTTCTCTCTCTCACTTTAAGTTCACTGTGTCTTTTAATTACAGCTGTATACAAGAATCCACATATAAAATCACCAAGAACACCCCAGCCCCCTCCCCACCATACCCTAGGTGAAGAACAGTTGATAAAAAATTGAATGAAAATATATAATCAGAAATTCAAGCACAGTTGAGATTACTGATGGATAAAGGACAATGACTCAGCAAGAAGAAAAGAAATGAGGCTGCGTTCAGATTCTTCTGCTGGGCAAATTTTGGAATGCTTCTTTCCACAGGGCAGTACAGTGAGCACCATATCCAGGTATATTGTATTGAGGCAGCAGAACACTGCAAGAGTCATTCACCCTCATCTGCTGAGGGCTGCAGTGACAGAGAAAAGCACCAAGGGCGACTGCATCTCCACAGACAGTAACTACAGATTTGGAAATGCACAGGAAGCTCATGCCTTATGGGAAGGCGGTGTGCCCACAGCTGGGAGCAGGGAGGACACAGATGCTGATGAGGCCACCCTGCCCCAGCAGAACCTCCTCAGCTGCCGCACACCACTCGCAGCACATATGTGACTGTAGCAGCAACAGACTTGTGGTCAAAAAACCTTTTTTAAGGTTTGTTTATTCCAAACAAGTTATGGATGCAAAGAACAGATGGGGAGCAAAAAAAGAAATGGTTTAAAGGAATAAAATAAAAATAAAAAAGGTGTGGGATTAGCCAAAAGCAATGCCAGCAATTACTTAATAAAAACGAAATATTTCAAGTATGATGAGAAGAAAAACTTAGAAAAAGCAAGGTGCACAAAAAAGTATGGTTTTGGTTTGCAGTGCAGATGTTTACGATTTACAATCAATATGGTTTGCTTTTTCATGCTATAAAATGCATACACAATTATGCCCAAGATGTGTGTAAATGTTTAAATATTAAAACAAAACAGATATTCTGGATGTCTGATGTTTGTTTTTGGAAAAAAAAAAAAAGTATTTTACAAGGATCCAAACACTAAAGTGAAATTAACATAAAGCAAACAAACCAGCTTAATAAAATAAAAAGCTCAAACCAAGTTAACCAAAGTCGTTAATGCAAAAGATCCATGTTAGCCAACATTTAAATACCAATTAAATGGGAGAAGACTGCTTGGCAATTACACTTCGAAGATTTATTTCTGCTTCTTCTAGGGTTTAGATTGTCTAAACAAACACACACGTTTCCTTTGAATTCTGAATCCTACATCTCCCTATATAAACTCCCTATGTACTCCAAAATTTCTGATTTCTTCTTCCATTTTGACATTTAGAGAAATAAATATTTAGGAGAATGCTAGCACTGATCTGCTAGTCCTACCTACCTCTTGCCATGGTAAATCTGTAACTAGTGAGACCATATGCTGAATCTCTCTATCTGAACAGGAGACAAAGCTCTTGTCCACCTCTTCACTCTAAAAATACCCCACAGCTTAAAGATCATGAAACACAAAAGGCACAAGATGCATTAGCACAAATTCACAGTGTTTTGCTGACCATAAAAAAGAGTCTTGTATGGATGGAAATGGAACACTGAATAAAAAAACGTATTTGGTAAGAAGGCTTTTTCATGACCAGCCTCTGAGTGATACTGCCTGGATGGAATTTACAGAAAGCCGCATTCTAAAAATACAGAGGCTGGGAACAGCAAAGCAGCTACACGGATCACACTCTTACGGCTCTTACAACCCTTTGTAGCTTTACACTGAAGTCAACTGCTGGAGCACCCATCAACAGTATTGTTCCTTCTCCTACTTCATCAAGAGTATCGTTCCTTCTCCTACTTATCCTGTCTTGACAAAAATACCAGTTTGAGGAGAACAGGTAAAATGTACCAACTACAGGAAAGCAAAGTCAAGTGTCAACCACTGTACAATGCCCTCATAAAAATATTAACACGGGGAAATGTCACCATTAACAAGTGCTCACAGAATCAACCAGTGTAAACATCTCTGGATTTTTAAATTATTATTAATTTCCTATTTTCAATAAAAATTCTCCTTTTTTTCAGCCTACAGGAGATGAAATATATGCATCAGATATATTTTATGTTAAGAATACTAATGAAGGCTGAGCAGCCTGCATGCTACTGATACAGAGCTATCTACTTAAACAACATAAATTCTGCTTTTCCCAACCTTCAAAGGAGGACAAAAAGGAGGGGATAGTCTCATTTGTTTGGGTCTTTTTGCCACCCACTTTAGTATCCCAGGTAAGTCTGCCTTATGGATCCTATACACATAGGATTGCGTCAGAGCTTTTCACTAGGATTAAGGCACAGCATGAGACGAATGTCTTTTGATTGAAACAAAACAGTGCCTACCATACCTTTCTTTCAAGGGGTCAAAAGAGGGAAAGGGATTTTACTAGCAATCCTGGCCTTTTCACCTTTCTATGTTAAGTAACAAGTTCAACAGCCAAGTTACTTAAACTGACAGTGGAAACGGGGATATTGCTTACGATTGCATAGCAATCTTTCCCTTTTTCTGCTGGTTCTTGAGGTGCGTTTTGGGAGGGGGTTTTGGCTCTTCTGAACATGCTGTCACCTAAACAGGTACGTTTTAAAAGAGGTGATTACCTAAGTTGATGTTACAAATTCTTTTCCTCGAACAGGAAGGGCCGATTTGTCCAATACAAACGAGTAACCCAGTTTAGGCAAGATGTTCCTAGACTCTGTCTTGGTTTATTTGCACAGACACAATACTGCTCTGCTAAGGAATCCCTACTTCAAGGCAAGGAAGATCACAAGAAACAGATCTTTCAAGGTGTAATTCCCCTCAGTCTTCTGGTAAGAAGAGCATTTTACATGACAGCATACTTCTCCCTGAAAAACCTTATCATGATTGCTGCAAAGTCATCAGTTATTCAAGTGAGTCAGTTCCTAGTTTGCCTCCCTCATGATAATCCTGAGGCAAAGGTACCAAGTCTTCCCAGGAACCATCAGCTCAGGCAGCTCATGAGGCCGTGAGCAGAAAAGCATGCCTGTGGTTCTGTGAAAAGTTGCAACGTCTGCCCAAAATGGAATTACTATTATTGGTAATAAATGAGCTCTCAATACATAACTACACAAGATCCTTCTTCTGAATACACCACCAGTCCCAGACAATAAATCAGATTTCTAATTCTCTTGACCATCAGAGCAATCTGCTCAAGACCCCATCCTCTAGGTAAAATATCCTAGAAATCTGCTGGTGGGGGTCTGGCAGCATAATTGTCCAACATTTCTGTGAATACCTTGAGGTAAGAACCACCTAGTAGGGGAGGAGAGAAATTAGGCAGGCCCATCAACTGTACAGGATTGTCAGAAGATGGTCAGAAGACATTACAAGATGTGTAGACAGAGAGGTGCTTTCTAGGAGGGATGAAAACACAATAGCCTAACTTTACTGCTTATGCAAGAGCCTTCAGGAATGAGTTTAATAATTTCAAGTTTTCCTGACACATTTTGCCAGGTTTCTGAAAGAGTATTTTCAGCCTCAGAAAATGATGAAGAGTAAATATCTATAGTACAGAGATACTGATAGCCTTCTTTCAGCTCCCACTAAGGCTGAGGGAGAAGACAGACATGCAGCGCAACTAGGGAGCCCCAGAAGTCCACAGCCCTTTCTGGAAATAAATGACTGTGTCTCTTCAAAAAACAGAAAATGCATTTTGTGCAATCCTAACTGTAACCAGTCCTTCCAGAAATGTGGGAGTATGTAAATCAAATTTAAAAAAAAAAAAAAAAAAAAAAAAAGAAAAAAAAAGAGTAGGTATTTTCTGACTGGAAATAGGAACATGCAATAGGACCATTACCAGCCTGCCCTCAAGGTGAGAAGGATGAAGGAATTACCAGTCACCCAATGTTGATAGCAACCGGTACATATCCGCCTCAAGTACTCTATGAAAGCATCAATACTGGATATTAAGTAAGCCAATGGAACACTAAAAGCCTGGAAATTAAAACATACAGGTTTTCAATGCAGCTATTAAACCAGAACTAGCCAGCTTCTCCATCTCATTCTGCAATTTACACAGAAAGACTCACTTCTCTCCCTCCAAATCGAAAGAAAACACTCAGAACCTAGGACAGTCAAGAGATGTTCCTAGGTTCAGTTAGGAAGGTTTAAGCAGTAAATTAAACCAAATAAAGGAAACAGTAATAATAATTCAAAAACCCAAGTTAGTTGGGTTTTTTCTTGTTTTGTTTTGGTTTTTTTTTCTTTCATTTTGGTTTGTTGTTTTGTTGGGGGTTTTTTAATAGTCATTTATTATTGTGCCTTTTATACAAATAATTCTTTCCATGGATTTGGTCAGCAATTTCTTTGAATGGTTGCAAGTGTAGGTTTTATTATAAAAAGCAACCTAAAAAGTAGGTTGGCCTAGAAAGTGAATTTCATCTGTCCTGGCTGTCACCAGTAAAAGATACCTATTCACTTCCTTTCAAGCATATAATCTAGTACTCGGTCTAAAATAGGATTTTAAAGACTTCTCTTATCAGCTTTTAGCCTTACTTCAGTAAGCAGAAAATATACCCCTTCAAGCTGGTGCTATACTGAAATTAGGGAACTGAGTTGTTTTTTTTTTTATAAAAGAAGAATGGGTACAGATATAGGAGATCAGTGCAACAACAGATGTGGACACAGTCTAAATACTTCGCAGTCACAATAATATGTACAGTAAGCACTTGAAAAAAAATCACACAGCATGCAACTTGGGGAGCAGTAAAAGGGTGCTGAATGATTAGTAGAGCCTAGGTTTGATACTGCAGTGGCTAGAAGGCTTCGCTTATTAAAATAAAAAGCATTGATCTGAACAGATTAATTTTTAAAAAATTTATTTTGCTTATGATAGTGTTATTTCAGAAATTTTATTATTTCACTGATATTGCATATATTGGGGGGATACGATTGATATGATATGGTATGATATGATTGATATGATATTATATTGGGGGGAAAGGTTGCCACATTCATGAGAAGTGAAAACTGAGAAAGCTGGTCCAAATGCACAATATGTTTTCAATTAGATTATTTCCTTCACAAAGTTTCCAGCTCAGAGCTCTTTATTAACGATACTGAAGAGGACAATGGCTCAGTTTGCACCAAAACCTGTGTTACTTCCGACATTGCCTACAAATTTCTCACTTCAGTATAAATCCATAGGAATGGAAATATATTCTCAGTTAATTCTAGGACTTGACAAGATCATACCACACATGGAATGTTTTTCTAGTTAAAATCCAAAGCAATATGAATAGTGTGCTATATTCTGTCCCTCAATAGGTGTCCTCGTTTGGGCCAGGATAAAGGTGATTTTCTGTCTTGTAAATTCTTCAATATTTCAACACTACTCATACATACAGGTAGGTTCTTAAAAACCTAAAAGAGTATAGAGAGGACTCTACCAGTTTTACACTTTCCAAGATTCTGGGAGAAGTCAACATTGCTATCCATGCCACTGAGCCCAAAGGGTTTCATTTGTCACTGTGCCTGGTTATAAAACTCAGGACTGGATGTGCAGGAGATTAAAATGCATGCAAGCACAAGAAAGCAGCATATCCATTCTTCAATAAACTGCTCTTCAATGCAAAGATCACTTGAAAGGCCTTGTCATGCATGTGACAGGAGGAAGTATGGCACAAACCATCTCACGGCTTCATGAGGGTTCACTGCAAGGCACAGGTGCACCTCAGCAAGACTGCTGGAGAGCTGGTGACCCTCAGTCCCCAGCACAGAGAAGGGGGTTTCTCACATCCTGAGGACCAGCCACGAGGAGAAAAGTCATCACCATTAGATAGAGGAAACTGCCACTATCAAACTTCTCAAATTTCAGTAGCCCTCCTGGAAGAATTCCATTGCCTTCTTCACACCTGAAGTCTCAGCTCTCCACTGAACATCCTGACACCAGCGCTGGTCCTTCAGTGATAGCACTGACTCTGCCACCCACTGAAGCATAATTTTCTTTAGACAACAACCAATAAGCACCTTGTCAGCCCACCAAAATTCCAACTGTACAGCATGAAGGTTGAACAGCTATTTTTAAAAAAGCTAAACAAGAAGGATGAGTGGTGGTTCAGGGCAGCTACTTCAGGGCAGCTACCACTAATGCACTTAAGCTAATGAATTTATCAAACATTACTGGTTTTACCCAAATTTCACGGTATTTATGGTATATGTTACAGAATTGTCAAATTAACAAAAACGGCTGGCTTTTTCCCCCCAAAATATTATCTCTGTTTGGAACACCTCATTTAGTGCTTGATGTTTACTTTGTTTCCTGCAAAGTACAGAACGTGTAAATTTGCTTTCCACTACTGAGCTCATTTCACATGGACTGAAACCCAACCACAGTAGGTTCCCAAGAAAACCTCCAGTATGAGAAACTAAAATTACATTCCTAGCTGTTACAGACTGACTTTTACTAAAGTGAACTAAGCAACCACTGACATGCTAGTTAAAATGAGCATACCAACCTTTATTTAGGAAAGAGAAATGGGCTATTATAATTGCATTTGATTCCCATGCGCTTACCACATCCATTCTGGAAAATGAAATAAACCATGCCAAAAGACATTAATTCCCTTCAATGTATCAGAAGTACTTTAGAGAAGCAACATAAAGAGAAAGAGGTTATGTTCTTATTTCCAGTCCCCTTATGCTCCTTACTGTTATGAGGATCAAATTCAAATACACCAAGCAGCTATTTTGAATGTATGCTGCCCTAGTGAAACAGTATGAGCACACTGCAGCTACATCCTAACTTGCCTGCCTGCCATCCACCCGTCATTTGGATGGGTAATTTCTCCCCTCGGGACCATATGCAGTGCTTAAAGCTGAGTCACTTTGCCGTATGGCATTATTCTATAAAAGCAACATGGTTTTTCTGGAATCTGACCTAGGAGGGTAAAGGCTTCTACTTACTTGGCTCAGTAGTTGCTAGACATGTTAAAGAAACAAAAAAACAAACAAACAAGAAAAAATACCCTCTCAAATGTTAGTGTAATCCACTTGTTTTACACAACATTCTTCCTATCAGCCAGCATGGCCTTTACACCATTAAGAAGTTCTGAACATTATTCTTGTTATTACCTATATCCAGTTGCACACAAGAAATGAAGACATGCAAAATGCACAGAATAATTACATCACACTAAATTATAGATCTAAAGCCAAATTGCAAATCCACTTAATATCTACTGAATTATACAGATACATTTTATAGTTTTCTTTCAAAATTTGCACTTTCCATCTCTATCCAACTGTGCTTCTTTTCAAACATTTTATACAAATAGTGGGGAGAACACTGGACACCAAAGGCTTCTAATAAATGGCAGGTTGATCCAGGACTAGCATATTAGAAATGTTTACTAATACTTTGGCTTTACTGCAGCTATTTCAGCTTTCTAGCGAATAGTAGGAAAGTAATTATATCAGAATGCTGTATATATAATCACTGTCTCTTTAACTGTGTCTTTCTTGAGAGCAATACAACAAAAGCAAGCCAAGAAAGGAGAAAAAAATGCTGCTAATGTTGTTCAAGACTGAAAGAAACAAAGTATTAGGAACAATGAAAAAACCTTTACCGATGCTGGTAATTCTGCTGATACTAATTTGCTGATCTGTATAGGAAGTACAGTGTTAGTTTACAATCCCATTACACATCACAGGCAAGAGTGGCTTGCTAAAATGATTACAGTAAGAGGTCATCTATCATCACCAAATTCTTTCTGGCCCCTTCTTTTATAAAAAAGTTTTACTATGCACATGAGAAAAGGAATAGAGGAGCATTATAATGTATTTGTTAATGTAGACCTTTGCTACGTTTCCATAGTTCAGACAATTAGCACTCAGAAGGGCTCCAGCCAAAACAGAACATGTGCATGTAGTACAGCCCACTGGCCTTGACCATAGGTATTAAAATATTTGTATCTCCTTTCAATGTCACTTACCAACAGCTTTTCCTCGTCCTTTGAAACATTAACCTCTGCTCTCCCAGGTGATACCAACTGGTCACAGAATTAGACCTGCCTTTCCATACAAAACCCTCACTGAGCTAAGAAGGGAAGCACCTGTTGGCCACTGACTTCTGTCTCCTCGGTGCTCAAATATCTATTACTGACAGCCTGCTCACTCCACCAGGAGATGAGCCAAAACGGGGTGGGGATGTAGGTGTAAAAAGGTCCTGTTGCTCAGAAGCAACAGGAGAGCTGTACCTTGTCCTCCACACCTCATCCCTCGGGTAGCCTCTCCTTCTCCCAACCATCCTCCTGCCATGTGCATTCACAATCACGGGTCTTTGCTAGAGAAACTTCCCCCTTTGAACAGAACATTTTATTTTAAAACGCAAGATTCCATAATGCCTCCTTTGTGGCACACTGAGGAATACAAATAATAAGCTGAGGATTCATATGGCTTTATTATTACAGGGCATTGTAAGACAAACACCCAGAAGAGTTAAAACAAAACAAGAAACCTCTGACTGTAGTTAACCTGAAGTGTTCTAATTAGGAACCTTCCCAGATTAGGTATTTATCTTTTTAACACAGAACAGACAGAACTATTTTTATATAGAAGTTTAAAGACCAAAATGATGCTTACTTATTAATCCAAGTTGAGGGGATGTGAGGGGTGGCACTGAACCAAACCAGACAACACCCCCTCACTTCGCAAGCAACCAATAACCAAAACCAACCCCAACATCTCCCCTCCCCAGCACAGGCACTATCACAGTCCCTAAATGAAGAGTTAGCTTTTTGAAAGATGGATGTCCACCAGGAAATCACGTATGTATTAACCTAGAAAAATATGGCTGGAAACCATTTACTAGGAAAATTTGTCCAAAGTCTGACTGAAGCAAAACTCTGGCTACATGAGAGCTACCCTGTGGAGGTAAACAGTGGAAGGAAACTTCTTTTTTAATACTTTCACCACTGCTATCCCATGGAAAGGCATACAAGGAGCATCACTTCTGCATTATTCTTTTTCTCAAGCATAATTGTCACAGTGATGAATGCATCAGAAACATATATAAACCAATTTCACCATCAAGAGCGTAATGCTCTCCCAAAGCCATGCAGCAGGCCAGTTGCTATACTGGAAGAAGCACTCAGGCTGGAAGGACCATTAGACAGAGCTCTCTTACTATAAAAGCCTACAAATAAATGTAGACTAAAATAAACAGCAAGTCAGATGTTTTATCTGGGGATGTTACCTCATTAAAGGCTATATATGCCAACTCCAATTCAATTTGAAGTAACCTTATGAGGGAAGACATTCCCCCCCCCTCCAACCAGAATTAGATCCACTTGATCATTTTAATTATACTGCATTGCTCTTTTCAAAAGAGTCCTGCGAGCCTTTATAGGCTGCTGTGCTCCCTTTTGAAATTAGCAAATTAGGCTTAGTAATTAGAGAGTCAAAATGGTGTGTTATATTGTTTGGGGGTGACGAGGGATTTAAGTGTTTCATTTTCAGCTATTTTCAAGGTCTGAAGGTAAAATACTATCACTAATCATGTACGTTCCCATTTTCCACCTATGCTGATTAATATCTACACAGTCCACTCAGATAAATTTCTTTGCATCTTAATTAAGAACATTTCAAAGCAGATTCCTCAAAGTTCTGTTCATTTTAAATGATGCTGTAAACATCTTTTAAATGCCATTCACCACAAAAAAAATCCCCAAACTTCTAGGGTATAATAGTAAATACCAATTTATCTCAGAAATTGTAAATCACTATTTTTTTTCTCCTGGATAGAGCAGTCGTCAAATCTTAGGATGTCACTGAAGCCTGATACATCAGTTCAAGAATACAGCTGAATCACCCTTCCTTCTGAGAATGGGCCTATACATCTGTTCACTGTCAAAGAGAAACTTCGATAATTTACATGTCAGTCTGCATTGGTTAAGATTATGCTGCAAGCCCTAAGTTATTTATTGTTGCTATTCATATTATTATTATTATTAATCACACTGCCTCCACAGAAGAATTTAACTGGACAATACCAACACTGGATCTGAAGAAAGCATGCCAAAATTTGGGGGAGGGTGGCCTGAGAGGCCATAGGAGGACATTTATAGCATTGCTTCTTTCATCAGGGTCTCAAGCCTTTTCACATACACAACAACTCATGGGTAGATAATTACTTTTGTATAACATACAGGGATACACATGAGGCAATTGTGGTCACTGATCAGAGCACAAAGAAAATGGAATTAAAAGAACCCTCAAGCCTCCCCACTATTGTTTTCCTGTAGCAGATAAGGTACAATATGTTTTGATATTATGGTATTTTTCAGTTAGAGGAAATCTAGAGCAAAAAATACAAAAGTGATGTTTTATTCCAGTTTTCAATACATCTGTTTTTCAGCAAAGCCACTGACTTTCTGACATGCAATATGGCAGTATTTCTCACAAAATTTACAAAACCTGAAGCGTAAGGTGTTTTAACAGTATTCAAAGTTTTAAAGCACAGAGTATATAGAATTTTTTCCCCTGAAGTACTTTTCTAAGCGGCATTGTATAACGGTAGGTGAAAATGTCAGAGAGGAGGAGGGAACTTCATTCCCATATATAGAATCAAAGAATATAAAATGCAGGAGACAATAAAAAGAAAGCAAGCAAGAAAAAGAGGTATTAAAAAGGTATGATGAATGGCATATACATCCTTGTGATAATTCTTTTCCTGCTTTATTGCTCAGTAATGATCATACAATACTATACTTCATTGATCACTGCTTGAAATCTAAGCTTCATTTCCTTCCCATACGTTAAACACCTTTGACTTGAATTCACTTCATGTAACTTTTCACTACTTTCTTTTTACTGCAAAGGGAAACTGAATATAAATACTGAATGAAAGAAAAAAAAAAGATTCTACGTTATTGTTCTCCAACATCTATAGAGCTAGGAGATGTCTTTGAGGTTCAAAAGTGTCTGTGGCAAAGCAGGGCACCACATCAAGGCACTCTATATATTAAGTGCGTGCCTTGGTCTAGTGATTGAAAACCCACTTTGACCACGAGCTGAGAAGACTGAATGCAGATTTCCTCGTAGCAAATCATTCACTGTCTGAGGAAAGACTGAACCTCCTGTATATTCATTCCCACAAGCAGTCAAACCTTGGGGGCAGGCCAGCACCTGGCCCATCAGCTCATCTGCACCCTCTTTTCTCACAGGCCTCCTGGAAGGATGAAGTCCCCCACGAGTAGTCCCTGTACCTGTAGCATGTACAAGACAAGCATGGGCAGACACTTATTACAGACTAGGACCTAATGCTTTTTGACTGCGTGCATGTTTTCAGATGCCAAATAAACAAATAACGATGCTGGCAGCTCCTTCTACACAGATAAACTCCAGCTGGAAGGACATAATTTATGAGCAGTTCCTCACTGCATATACTTCCCTTTTAATCAACTGCTAATGGTCACCACGGTACTCCCCTTGGACAGCCCCATCTCCTGCTCGCTGCAGAGCACAATGACTCCAAACACATGAAGGCATGTAATGAATCAACACACCACTAACAGCTAATATTCTCTGACAGTTCCATCATTTATTGTGATGAATTCTTGCCTATAAAAACATTGGAGGAAAAATATATTAATTAAGAAAATTATTTTGCTTAGATTGCATTTTCAGCAGTGTGATGTACTCAATGAAACAAAGCACAGCTATCTATAATCATGAAGTTCAAACATATGAAAGAATAGATGGCACTTAAACCTGAAGTTCCTAAAAATCCTTTTCACCGAGTTTCTATTCAGGACACAAGGCACATTGGGTAAGGATTGTAAAAAGGCAAAGCAAGGCTTTTAAGACATCACACGAAGAATACCTTGTTAAGCAAACAAAATCACAAATATTAAGGGGTTATTGGTCCTGTGATTAAGGCATCTGACTGGGATGCAGAATATCTGGATGCAATTCCATCTCTGCCTCTCACTTCCTCTATGACCTTGGGCAAATCAATTAATCTTCCTGTGCCATAGATACTCAGCAGGGATAGTAATAATACAACTTCCTACCTCCCAGGACTGTTGTGAGAAGAAATTCGCTGATGAGGGAGGTCAGCTCCCTCCCTCTTAGGTCATATAGATTAACTTTATTTCCTTTCTATTAACAGAGTACTAACAGCAGCAACCCAACACTGTCTAATTCCTATATACAACACAACTATTTCTGTACTAAAGAACCTGAAATTCCAAAGAAACCTGAAGTCTCCATATTGAAATGTAACAGTAATGGAGGATTATGGACTTGCAGCTTATGACCACCAACCACATATTAAGAAACTGAAAGAGTCAGTAATTTCTAAGTCTGTATAGCATATCTATGTGCATGATGGGAAAAGTGTTTGTGGCTTCTGAGTCAGCTCTATTTCATGTTCAGAAACCATTTAAGCGTATAGACAAGCACAGATTCAAAAAAACTGTAAAGTGAAAAAAAAATTAACTGAAAAAATTAATCTGAAGAGCATAACATACAGGAAGAAAATTATAGATCATAATTAGATTTAGCATATAAAATACTGCTTTTCTACAGTATGTTTGGATAGACAAGGGAAGTGGTTGTTATGCAATATTCTGTTATTCACAGAAAGAAAAACTTTTTAAGCAGACATACAATAATGAGGTTTAGCACTATGGACTTAATGATGTTCAGAAAGTATCCAAATCGTTCCTCGGTTTCTATATTAACCATGAATTTAACAACAGAAAAAAAATTGCTACTTTTTAAAATGGCTCCTCAGTCAACTTCAATGAAGTCGACAAAAGACATAAGAAAGTGACTTATACTTACATGCAAACAAGAAAAGAATAATTACATCATGAAGAGCTTATAAATCTTGTACTTGACTAAAAACCACACAGGCATGTAGGCTGTCCAGGCAGATACAGAATGGCTACACATGAAAGGAAAAGAGGACAGATAACCCTCTGATACAAGTACCACTAAACAGCCTGCCCAAGATTTGAAAGATTTGCATGTTCTTAAACTTTGAACATTATTGTCCAGTGTAGAGCAGTATATACATATAGCTGGAAAATCTCCCATATTATTTCTACTAGGAAAAGTTTCAGTTATGTACAGCTTTTACATTCATACCACTAGTTGAGTGTATGTGGGTATAGGCACAATGCACTACAGAGGCCTTATATATGTGATTAAATTAAGAGTTTTAGAGACTCTTTTGTTTAGAAGAAAAAAAGAAAAAGACTATACATTCTGCAGGCTTCAAAGTGCACAGATAAAATATATTGTGAAGTATGAGAACAAAATAACTAGACAAGAAAAATAAGTAGCCTGTCTAGTCAAAACAACACTTGATATTTTTATAAATATTTATTTTATTGCATACTTCAAAGAACAACACGTTTTAATTTTTAACAGACTGGACAGGTGAGTACCAAAGGAATTCCTGAATACAAGACGAGAAAAAGAAGTGAGGGTGTCTCAAGGTCAGCTTTGCATTTATCCTGTTTTCAAGCCAGTTTGGCCCGTTAGTATAATTCAAAACCTTCAAGTTTTTTTAATTTTCATCCATCTGCCAAAACACTCAGGAGTTCCAAAAAGCAGCCGTAAGTCAACTTAGCAGTACTACCAAAACTCTACCAGTTCAAGGTCTCAAGGATACCAAACCACCTCCTTGTTATCTAAGACGTGCCCTAAGCCAGGGCAATTCTCAAAAGACCTATAAGTATAGACGTGTATATGCAATTGTGTATGTACCCCTTGCCCAAGTCTTCTTAGGAAAATAAACTGTACAAACTGTAATTAACCACTTGCATTTTTATAATAAATTTCATCACACAGGAACAAAAAGTAGTAAGAGTACTACAGCTGTGTTGTATCACTAAAAAAGAAGTCTGTAACGGTTTTATTTTCATTTAAAATTAAGTTTAAAGTATCTTAAATCAGTCACATAAGATGCACTTGGCAAAAAAATACATTAGAATGTTTTAAGAAGTTGGGACTAATTTCACTAAAACTTCTGTGTTCTTCTGAGCTCTCAGCCTCAAGATTAGCTACTCATAAGGAAACATCCACAAATATTTTCTTGCTCACCCATGGCTGAAAACAAGAACAGGAGATGAGAGGAAAGAAAAGGAATTTAAAGCTGCTGAAAACTAACGTCTACCACATGAGGCACAAAATAAGCATGCCGTTGTATATTTGATGAAAAAATAACTGTTATGAAATATTAATTTGAAAAGTGATTAAGCTTTGCAATTGAAAAGCTAACCCTTCACAACACGAAATAATCATGCAGCTTGGGAATGAACACATCCTGTGTCCTCTGGTGCTCGTTATAATTTATGCAACATCTCTACCCCAATACTTCGGTTGCTTAGATATTTTCCTCTTGGTCTTTTGTTGGTGGTGGGGTTTTTGGTGTTTTTTTGCTTGTTTGTTTTGCTTTTGCTTGTTTGGGTTTGCTTTGGTTTTGCTGGTTTGTTTTTATTTTGTTGTTGGTTTTCGTTGTTTTTGTGTGTGTGTGTGGTTTTGTTTTGTTTGGTTGTTGTGTTCTTCTTATTTAATTTGGACTTTGAAAAATCACTGGACTTGTTTGTTACAAGCATCCTGGAAACCCGAAGCAGCAGATATACTGTCCTCATACATTTCCAGGCATGGAATGGTAACACTTTCTTGGAATTACCTGCTGAGGAGAGTGGGATGCTCCCCAGGCTCCAGTGCAGAACCTCATCTCCTCTTTCCAGCAGGAAGTGGCTTCTCTCTTCAAAGCTATTAACAAATTTACTCACCAGTATGAAGTACAATGTCTCTCCTAAGGGTTAAAATTAATGACCTTTCATACAGAACGGGCAACCTATTCCCTAAACTACGAGCAATTAATCCACCAAGCAAAAGAAATGTTTTACAGTCCCATTCATTTTAACTGAATTTCTTCAGGGATATTTAACTTTACATATGAAAGCTATACTTTGTACATGATATATATGCGAGCACATTATTTATTTACAAATCTCAGGCACAGAAATCACAAGTTCAAAATTTTCCTTACAACGAATTTCATAATTAGCCCTTCTGTAGTCAAGGCACATACAGAGATCAGGGATTACTCATTAGAGGAAGGAATTAGGAGGATTTTAGGCTTCAATGGCCTGTACAGACTATTAGCTTGCATTTGGCTATTAAGCGGGTAAGCAGAGTGGTCTCTAAAGCCTCAGTGACAGACAACAATAAATTCTCAAAACGAGACTTAACACCTGCTTTCCTAATCTTAAAGGGAAGGTGGGAAACAGCCGGTTCAGTGCTGGCACGGCACCCCGTCCAGCCGTGCAGGCTGACAGTGTCAGGCCCGGACCGCCCCGCTGACTCCCAGCCAGGGAAGCCAGAGGTCCCGGGATGAGTGAATCAGCCGGGCAACCGAGACCATGGCAACACCACGCCCCAGCATCAACCAACCTCCTCCAGATCTGCACCGCAGCACAGAGGCTCTGCGGCTGCTTCTCTCCGATAGAGGAGTTTTTGAAAACGAAACAAAAGGCGGGGACGCCGGGCAGGCTTGTTTGAGGACTATCAGCCCGGCTGCTTCCGTCGTCTCCCAGGCCTGGGTTTCAGAGATGAGAGCAACAGGGGGATTGCGAATGGCTGATGGAGAAAAGAACCTCAGGTGTATCCCGTCCATGCGTTTTATTTATTTATTCTGAATGCCACCAGCACCCCCACCTTCTGATAACACAAACCACCTTCTGGTAACACCAATCAATGCTTTCCTTTTGGCAAGCCAATTCATTGCTTCAAAGCAGATGGGGAAAATGAGAATAGTCTAAAGAAGGCTTCTCTTTTTTTTTTTTTTCCTTTTATTAAAGCTAAAGTACTCAAAGATGAAGGATAGAATAGCACCTTTACAAAAAATATAGTGTGAGACCCTCAGGACCACTTTGTTCGACTATAGCTGTTATGTAAATACTAAAACGAGGAATTATGATTTCCACTTTTCTCTCCACAGCTCCTAGATCAGAGATGCTCACAGATAAGCAGCATTTACCCAATCAGTGAAATGTTTCCCAGCTTAGAACAGCATTTCATCCTCACTTGGATCAGTAGAGTATTTCAACCAGAATAAAAAGCACCATCAAAAGTGCAACCCTAATTCACAACTATTGCAATTCTGTATCGGCATTAAGTTCAATGATTTATAAGTAATTACACAGATGTAAGACAAAGATAACTCTGATAAATCAGTCCCAGTGCAAATTCAGAGGAATTCTTCCATGCACATATCCATATAAAATATTAAGACAAACCATTAGAGTAAGACACAATTACATATAATTTTAAATACACATTTTACTAGATCCCCATGTTCAATTATGAAATGGAACTACAATTCATTCCTAGATTGTTTAAATATCACTATTGTAGTATACACCTGTTTTCGGGAAAAAAACCCCGAACAACAAACAACTAATAAACCACCATATTTTTGTAATTTAGGGAAGATTAAGACTAAGTACAGTAAATAAAATAATACAGTAAATAAAGAAGCAGAGATTCCAGAGATCCAAGCTGTCCACATCAATTTGTTAGAGAAATAATCTGATTTCCTACATCACATGAAAAGATTTTTGGGGAAATGGGAAAAGGTAAGCTTTTCTGGACGCTGATCAAACAACACCTTACATGTTATTGTAAGGAAACTTCTGTTAGAAAACTCTTCTGGAAGACAGAGTATTTCAATGGGACCACATGGAATAGAGGGAAATTAAAAGAATAGATAGTTCTGGTATTCGTTTAGTGAGACAGCAAAATGCCTTCTATTTATTCCTTACCTTTAGAAACAAACGAGATTTTATAATTAGTGATGTTTTTAGACCTATGGCATCAGTAATCTCAGAAAAGTATTTGTATGAATGAACATTAACTTGAGTGCTCCCTTTTTCTCTCCTGCCTTTTAACTTCAGAACTGCCAGCAAATCGACTGCTGGTGAGAATAAGGGGCTTACTGCACAATTTTGAGACGAGCAGAGAGTGGCACTGCACAGATCTCTCCGCTGCTTTTCAGTGCACATCAATCCATGACCCAAAACTCTTCTGCTAATTTCAACCTTGGACCTTACTTGAGCAATGAGTAGTAATTTTCTGACGTTTTTTCTAACAGGACAAAAGGATTCCAGGAGATAGCAAGAAGCTCACTTCCACTTGAGAACTGATCAGCCTATTTGAACTTGGTTCTTTAAAAGGTAACATTTTCTCATTATAGAAAATTCTCTGAATGTCTCTTTTCAGATCACAACTAAATCATTAGGGCCTGCCACAAAGCCTATTAAAGTCAATTGAAGTCATTCAGAGACTTCAAAGAACTCTGGATCCAGACCTTATGTAAAACATCCAGACAAGGCCCAGCAGCATCTTGCATTGAAGGGAAAACCTATGCCTGCCAGAGCCAGTGGTGTGGCTCTGCAGGAACCTCTGAGCAGAAGAGCTTGGTGCTGAGCAGCCAACACCTACACTGTACCCCTGAGGGAGGACTGTCCTTTGGGATAGCCCAGGGACCAAGTACCTACCTGCTAGCAGCTGGAGTGCATTAGGCAGGCTTCTGGGGAACATTTTTCAGTTTCCTTTCATCCAGCTTGCTCCGTGACTGCTGGGTAGCATGCATCAAAGCATGATAATAGGGCTCAACCAGCAAAGCTGCTTCTAAAGCCTGCTCCTAATATGAGTGGCAATGCTAATAGCCACAGCCCTGCACCCAACAGCTCAAGCAGACACTGCAGAATAAAGGCCAATTTTCTGGGAAGTAAGGTGTTACGACGAACCGAGCAGACTTCCAGGAAAACTGTAGATGTCAGGGAGCCGAAGCACAGCAAGTGCCCTCAGGAAGAGTTCAGCAGATAAAGAGGCACAACTACAGCTTTTGTGATTGCTCAATACTCATCATCTGTACTCAGGACTGATCCTGAACTTTCATCTGTAACAATGAAAACATCAAAAAATTCTAAATCCAAGACTAAAGTTAAGCAAAATTACTTTCTATGAGAGGCCAAGTCCAACTTCCAAATTTTCTACAGTCTGGTAGTAGAAGACCAATGACATCACTGTGCTTTTTCAGGCTTGCACACAATTTTCCATGATTTTTGGATGGTTGGATAATAAAACACGGAAGTTCTCAGCAATTCCTTTTTAACCTTGAGGTGTCTCGATCAGAATCTCAAATTACTTTTAATTTTTAATACTGATTCCAAAACAGTTTGTTGTTGTTGGGGTTTTTTTATATCAGAACTCCATGTGACTTACTTTCAATATGTCAACAGGCAAACACCTGAAAATCTAAACATGCTTTATACAGACTTGAATTTACACTGCAAATAAGAGAATCTAAAGAGGTCATCCCACCTGTAAAGAATTATACATATTCCACTGATCAACCTGATCCCGAAGCTGAAACAACACCTGGTAAAGTTTACTATAAGGAAATTTCTGATGAACTGGAGCATTTACTGATGTTTAGCACTGGTTTAAGTAAACAAACCCTATAGTTAATGCTTTTCAAAAAATGTTACGATGTTCTCTACTCTGAGCAATCACATTCTAATTTGGGGATAACAGCTCCTTTTCTGAGACATAAAAGCAAACCTAACATTAAAAAAGGACAAATTTGTGTTGTCTTTTCATTTGATAAGTGAATGAAATTAAAATACAATTTCATTATGGTTGTGCTACATGAAACAAGCACACAAAAAAACCTCCAGAGCAAAACCAAACTACACACTTCACATAGTTCTGAAAGGACACATCAGACCGAAAATGAAAGCATTATATCCTATTATTAGCTTTGGAAACAAAGCATTTAGGAGTAATTTCAGTTTTTAGTCCGTTACCCTAATGATGGCATATGTAAAAAGAGCACATACTGAAATGTAGTTTGGAAAAGATTAAGAGATTATTTTAGAAGCAAATCACTCCATAAATAAAGCACAAAAGGAACACAGCATCATTCACGATGGACATCTGTCACCCAAGCAGATACCACATCACACATTCACAGCTTAATTCTGCAAAGTGGAAAAACAAGACTTAAAACAACACAGAAAGCCTTACATGCATTAAATTTATTTTTAAATTTCTAGTTACCATAAATATCCAGACACCATCAAGAAGTATAAACATTACATATAGAGGAAAGGGTGAGGAATAAAATGAACAAAGAACAGAAGAGAAAGTCACATGGAAAGTCACTCAGGAAAAATCCTGAGTAGTTCCAGTGTTGCTTTTCTTCTAGTGGGGGGAGGGAATGCAGAGGGAAGAGAAGTCACATTCAATGTCATCTTGACAGTGACCTCTTATTCAAAAACTATTATTTTTCCATCTTGAATAAGAGAGAACCAAGTGCTCTTCATAATCACATAAATGACCTACCACTCTCTAAGTGCTCTCTCTTAAATCAACAAAGAGCTATCGGAAGCAGAAAGTATTGCACACGCCTCCCCTGTTGTCTCAATCCAAGTCGTCAGCACAGTTCCACCTCACCGTAAGAGAAGCCTTGAAAGGCCAGAAACTCTAGGAAATACACTTATCAGGCTATCCTTTCTCCTCACAGCAATACTTTCAGAATTTTGCAGAGTTAAAATGTTAGAGACACTATGGGGGAAAGGAAAAATAAAAAAAGACAGTTACAAGAGAGAAAGAGAGAAGCATGATGGGAGTTAACTTTTTAGGGGAAGGAAATCAATAGCTTTAAACTGGACTTCAACAAGGGTGGGAGGAAACATTTCCATTTTCATTAGCAGTAGACTGTTCCTTATTATGCATTTCAGGAGACCCATGCAACTGACTGACTTAACTTACTGCAGGGAGCTTAACATGCTGCACCAGTATATAAACTGACAAACTCTGCCACCTCTTTCTCCATGGGGATCACAAGAGATTGTCCCCTTAAGGTCAGTAGTAAGGTTAAGGATCTTTATCCCAAAAAAGGGGGAGGGAGGAGAGGGGATGGTAGGTGTGTGGGTGTTTTTTTTTTTCAAGCAAGGATGAGGGGAGAATTCCCATTCATTTAATTGTCTGCTGCTCTTTCCATATAATTAATCAGGGAAAGTACCCAGGGAAAAAGTGAAAATTGTAGCGTGTGAAAGGAAAAAAAAAAAAAAAAAAAGGCAGGGAAGTCCAAAATTTTTCCGACTACAGTATTACCAAACACAAAAATATCTCCCAGAAACGCTTTGCTGTTATGTTGAAATCCATTAGCTCAATAAAAAAGGATCTGGTGCACTGAGTGACTCAGCAAGTCAGACCCCAGACTAAGTCACAGAGGAAGAAAAGGGGCAGCCCACATCCCAGATAACCTGCCTATTTTACATGCTCTGCTTTGTTACTAGAACTGTTCCAAAAAACTCCATAACCTCCTATTCCACCTGTGTAGAACAACGTGATGATCATACATTGTAGGGGGAAAAAAAAAAAGAAGAGTTGAAAAGGAAAAAAGGAAAAAGCCAAACTGCTACTTCTTCCCCTTTGGTTTCTCAAAGGCTTAGTCAGCAGTGATAGCAGTGATGAAAGCTTCACTAGGCAAAATACTGACTCTGCAAGAACTTCCATCCATCCACCTAAATCACCCACAAAAGTGTAAACAAACTCTTCCCAATAGATAGATTGGCAGGAAATTCAAATCCTCTCAAACAGAATAGTTGAACCATGGGTGAGAAACAGCATTTGTTGAAACGCTCAGTGTTCACAGGGCAGCAGTGCACTCCTTGCAGTAACTAAGAGCTGGGGAAAATACAATGAATATGGCAAGCACTGGGATGGCTCATAACTACTTAAAAAACTAAATCTATAAATTCACCTGTACTTCTACAATAAAGCAAAGGGATCAAGTGTACCTTATCAGTAGGAGGAACCAACAAGCGGTGATGCTTTCTTCTGTTTCTACCAGTAAAGAGTATATAATAAGACACAAAGGAAAAGCAAACACGAGAAAACCCTAGGAGAATCCTTGGATCTGACCTTCTCTCCATATTCTCCCTCTGTAATTCTTTTTTCTTTTTTTTTTTGTTCTATAAAATCCTTGCTGGATTGCTGACTGCAGAACACTTACTGAAGAATGCATAATTACATCTCTTTAACCCCTTGCTATCACAATGCATATACTGTGCTTGGATTTGTTGAATGTTTCCCTCCTCCCCAAAAACAAAGAACGAAGAGAATTTGCACAGGCCAGCAAGCCCAAAAAATAATGAAAATGCCACTAATATGGTATTACTGCCAAAGATTCCAACCCATCAAATTAGACTCTCCAAATTATTTCATTATTAGCTGCTTTCATGTATTGCTCCCCACTATGTTTTGTTTCAGAGTGCTCGAGTACATGCATAGTGGAGTTAATAAAATGAAAGAACGTCACCAACAAAAGAACATTCCAGGCCCAGTAGCTTAGTAGCTTCTGTTCACATGCCTTTTCACATGAAACTTGCAGTGTGCAAGTGCAACAAGCCTTTTCTCTTCCAATTTTTCAATCTCTACTCTGGAAGAGCTTGTGAACCTACTGATACACAGGGGACAAGAACAACCTGTGAATTTTGCTCTTCATCCAATGCCTAAAGCAATCAGCATTTCTTCAAATTAATAAGTAATTCTGAATTTTTATAGTATTGGTATGCAATCTCGGGATATAGTATTTATGTTCTCCAAAAATTCAAGAATCAGCATACTGTGAAACAATGCATTATGTAAATAATAAGTGTTTTCACAGACTATAGCTGCTGCTGATGCTAACAGGACAAGAGTTTAAAAAAAAATAATTAAGAAGTAATAGTTAGCTGTTTTGTTTTCATGGACAGGACACCTGAACTCATATGTGTACATGACCACAGTGGCACTCATCAGAAAATAAGGTGAAAACACAGATCCTGACCTAAAAGGCTTAACAAAATACTTTCCACAGACCATAAACTAATGAGGAGTATGGGGGTTTTTTTCCTCCATTTTGTCTGTATTTCTAGCTAGTTAGAGGGATAGCTGGAGGCTAACGAGTCTGAATGCAGTGCCTACTTTTACTTGAAATATAGGTTTCTAAAGGACTTTTTCTTCATTCATAGTATGGTTTGTAAATATATTGTTTTCATCAAGGATTCTACCTGTGGAGAGAATGAGCTTCCAGCTCAGCAGAAGGCTGCAAACACTACAAAGAATAGCTGTGTTTGCTGGTCATATGGAGGAACAGGGTGACAACTGGGTAGAATGAATGTAAGAATTAATCAGCCTAATCCAAAGGTAACTAAAATCAACAAAGCTTGAACTCGGCCCTGAAGCAATAAGGACATGGATAAAAGTAGAGGGAAGTTTACACCCATTTGGGATTCCCACAGCTGTTGTTTATTGATGGATTCGGAAATAACCACCTGTACAGTAGAGATGTTACAGGTGTGTGAGAATTATCTCTGCTTCCATGTGGTATTTCTCTTCTGAATTGGTTCTCTAGAGGTTTGGTTTTTTCTCCTTCCAAATCACTGGTGTCAAATGCTGCTATTGCTGGAAATAACCAATATACTCTTTGAGTCCCATGGTAAAAACCAGTAGTATACAGAGCTTCCTCACGCTGTGTCTTCTGTATCTTCTTCTGCAGCACGCATTATTATAATTAAAGCTGAAGTGGTTTTAGTTAAATTATTTTATGTAAACTGTCACAGTTTTATGAAGTCAACAGAGATATGACAACTTCCAGAAATGAAAGGCATAGTCAAAATATTTTAAAAGGAACAGAGAAAGTGAAAATAGTAGGAACTCCAGAAAAACCTGAGAAAGGAATAATTTTAAGTTGTTCTGAATTCTGCAAATACTGCGCTAAGAAAATTATTGAGTGCCTAAATAATTAAAGTTTATCCTCCTTATTGAAACAGTCCATGTTTGAGAATTTGTCTGAGTTTTAATGTTTAATTAAGGGATTTAAACATCGTTTTAAGTGAAAACTCTGTGCAACCTTAACTATGGACCCACCAGGTCACCTCCATAATATATTCATGTTGGGTGATCCAGGACCTGGCTTTTACATAAGTCAGTTACTACAAACAAGACAGTTCAAATATCAGTCACAAGCATGTGAAAAATCAATTTACAAGGAGATGAAAAAATAAATGTTCTAGAAGATAGAATATGCTAATGAAAATTAGTGTAGTGTTTGCTTTTTGTCCAGGTTTCGGTTTCACATGCAGCGACAGCTGAGACATGTTTATTTAGTGATTAAAAAAGGAAAAAGATTAAGCAGCAACTTTAAAAAGCCCTTTGCAGATAAAGATATGCCAGTTTTATAAGCAATTAGTAATTTCTTATTAATGGAATGCAAAGTGTTTTGTCTATTTTTTCCCAGAATTTGTAGATCCAAGGGGAATGCAACTCAAAGGCTGAAATTCATACTCACAGAATCAGGAGATAAATTTCCAGTCCAGCCTATTTAAAATATGCAGTTGTACAGTATTAATATATATGTAAACATACATATATATATATATATATATAAAAGAAAAACTTTTAAAATGTACATTATTGATACATTCACCAACACTGTAACACCTGAACTCGAGGCTGGGCTGCAAGCTGCTCTTGGCCAAGAGAAGAGACAGGCCTTGTGCTGGTCTCAGGTGGGCAGGGAGTTGGGTTGACCATCCATCTTTCATCTACCCGAGGGCCCTCCCTGAGGTAGGAAGTATATTTCATTTGACTTTTAGAAGCAGTGCTATTTACTGAAGGCATCTGTGGGAGTTACATGGGTGAAAAGTTGCATGCAGGAAAAAATGCAAAGCTCTGAGACACAAAGCTGAAGACAGATGTGGGAGGAGAGAGAACAAGTCCTGCACATACAACCTCTCCATACAGAGACCTGAGCACAGTCTACAGTCCAGCTGGATGGGTGACGTAGATCTCGACATTTTGGTCCACTGTCCAGAAGCTGAAAACTGCATCCCACAAGAGGTACTATTTACATCAACATCACTACATGACATGTATTTAAAAAGGACAAAAATTGAGGAACATCTGGCATTTCCTGAGATGCCCTTGGAAGCATTTAGGAGACCAGGTGCTGAGACAGAGATGAACAAAAAAAAGATGCCAGTAAGCACCCCATAAACAACAAATTTACAGTTTAAAAAAAAAATTTAAAAGGGGGGTAGGTGAGGAGAATGAAAAGTTCCAAGTTTGCTTGTCACCCTCCACTTTTTTTTGAGAGAGAGACCATTTGTGTAAGCAGGGATGACTGAACTCCTGTCTCTACAGCGCTGCATTTGGGTATATGCCTCCTACTAGAGACTAAAATGAAAGCTGTATTTCTGTATTTTAGAGCACTGGAAAAGTGAAACAAAGCCTGCACCTTTTGTTTATAATGATATTTCTACTTCTCTACCTGTGTTTCACCAGCTCCATGTTACAGAGAATGGAAGTGGGAGTAAATATTGTGTCCCTTGGATCATTCTGGATTTTTTGGTCCCTGGTCCGTCAACAATGAGGTGCATCTTTTTTGAAGTCTCCTAACAAAATGCTACACCTACAGAGAGTGGGGTGAGAACTCCAGAAGACAAGACGGGCAAAAAATTAGAATTCAAGACCAAAATACTTCCTCGACTTGAACCTTTCACAACCCTATCAAGGCTCATGTGTGCTGACTTCAGCTTCTGCCTCAATTAAATGACAAGAACAGACTCATCTGCATCCCTTTGTAGAATGCTTCAAAAAAGCGTAATTCTTCAAAAGACAGTTTTAAAAAGAAAAAAAAAAAAAAAGGAAAAGGAAAAAAAAAGCCTTTTTCTATTTTGAAACATGTTAAGTAGGAGCAGCCAAAAATGCTCAAGGCTTCCCTCCAAGTTTTTGAAGACACCGTGGAGAGAAGGGGTTAAGTCCTGAAAAATAAAAGAGCAACAGAGCAAATATGACTACATGTTTGAAAGAGCCTATAAAATGTTACAAGCAAAACAGGAAAGCTTGTGTTAATAATGCATAAACCAAAAAGAGGGGGTAAAAAAACCCCTTCCCATTTAATGGAATAAGGTTTTTATCCTTGCAGCTAAAGCGAAATAAACCATGACTATTAATCTGGCAAGGCCATGTAAGAACGCAATTTTTAAACATTTTCTAACAGGGGACAGCTCAGTAGCCGCTCTGGGGAGCGAGGCCTTATGTAGGGCCGCGCTCGGCGCTAAATACCAACCTCCAGCTCGGCAGAGGCCATTACCCGCCCCGTCGCCATGGCGACGCTAACAGTGCGCCCGACTTCAAAGACAAAGATGTAATTTCAGACTTCCAGCAGCCAGAGGGAGCGGTGAGAGCTCCCTGCCCGGGCGGTGTCAGCTGATGATCAATTATAAAAACGCCCAGGACGGTTTCGAAGCGGCCTGAACCCCCGCGGAGCCCCTCGGGCCTGAGGGAAGGCGCAGAGCGCGGGGTCCTGCCCACCCGTCCTCGCTTCGCGCCCGGCAACAGCGGGAACGGCGCCTACCGCCCTTCCCTTCACCTCCGTCAGGTCTGCGGGGATGCAGAGCGGGATGGTCTCTCCCGGGGCCTCGCTGAATCACCCCTTATAGAGCTGCTGCCGCTGCCCTTGCCAGGCGCTGCTCCGAGCGGCGAGAGGGCGGTGGAGCCCCTTCGCCCGGCCAGGATGAGGGGAGAACCTGAGTTTGTTGAATCAACACCGGTTTAATTTTATGGTGCCACTCCAACAACAACAAAAGCAGTTTTCACTTTTTCACCCTACAAGAAAAAGAGTAGGGATATTTGCAAGATTGGTTCAGTGCAGAAAACCCTCATAGGGAAGGAGAAAGCTCATTTTTAAGTTTTGCCACTACACGGATACCGGCAATACAGGGTAGGAATGCTACAGAAAAAAAACCAGACATTCACTTAGCTTACGCACCATTGTCTCATCAATGTGCTCTTACTAAGCATGACAAAAATATCCACTTTAAAATCAATCTATAGAGCAGGCCGTGTATTCTAGCAATAGCACTGTGTGCTGCCCAGGAAACCACGAATTCAGGCCCAGATGCATTTTGATTTTGAATCCGCTTCTCCGGGTCTCTGGGAGGAAGAGCAGTTCTCACGGGTGCCACGCTCGCCACAGCACTGCAGGCATGTGCCAGAACCATGGTAAGAGTCCCTTTCAGCCTTCTGAAGTTGGGTTACCCTGTGAGCCCTTTAGAGAGGAGACAGAGGAGCTGCAGATAAGACTCTTAAATAATCCAACGCCTGAAGTTTTGGGGTTTTTTAAATGTTAACATATACAGAGAGCTACATGTAATCTAAATGGCATTACCTCCACAGATTACTTATTACCCAGTCTGATGGAAAACTTCACAGAATCACAGAGTCATCCGGGTTGGAAAGGACCTCTGAGATCATCAAGTCCAACCCTTAATTCATTACCACTGTGGTTCCTAGATCACAGCACTCAGTGCCACAACTTGACCCTGTTTTGCAGAAACTGCGATGCTTTGCTTCTCTCTCATCAGGCCATGAAGTACCATGAGCTCTCCTTACCAGAAAGGCACCTTCCCACCTGACCACCCACAAGTGTTCAGAGACCTAAACCCCAAATACAGCAGTACAAAGCATACTGGTTATGCCAGCAAACACAAACACACCACCACCCATGGACATGTCAGCCCTTTAGCTAGCTGTCCCCACCACCCCACATCCCTGAACCATGTTCTCCTGCTCCAAGGCACAATGGGGCCCAGTACTGGCTGCGAGGTTTTGTCACTCTCAATTGCTGGGAATGTGATAATTATAAAAGTTAAAAGACTAAAAAGGTTAGGATTTTTGTTGTTTTCCTTTTAAATAAGATGTTTGGGGGGTTTGCTTGTTTTGGATTTTTTTGGGGTTTTGTTTGTTCGTGTGTTTCTTTAAACCAACAAATAAACAAAAAAACCTTGGTATAGCTGATAACATGTTTTGTTTCCAGGTTACATTTTTAATAGATGTGGGTGGTGGGGACAAAAAAAAGCAGTGTCAGTCTACAGGTCCTTTAATTACTCTTCAAATCTGCAGTTTCATTGCATACTGTAACAAAACATAGCCCTTAGCCTGTGTGGCTAGCTGACTACAGCCTTCTAATCACATCTCCATGGAAATGGAGGTCAAGTGAATAAAATTATTGTACAGGAGGGGAAAGTTTGTTTTTCTGGCAAAAAATAAGTTAAAGGATTTATAGAATTTACTTTAATCTGACCTGTACTACTGTGAATACAGGCATTAAAAAGCAAGAACTAGAAATCACTGATTCTAGCCAGCAAAAATTAAAGAGCTGAACTGTTGCAAAGTATATTTGAGTATATGCATGGGTGCATTTTTCAGCTTTCACAGGATCTGGTATCTGACCTCTGTTTCTTTGCAGAGGAGAAAGACAGCTCTGTAGGTAACCCAAATGGCACCTCTCATGCAGAGCTAAGCACCAGAATAACCCTCTGGCCGGAAGCAGCAAAATACTTCCAGAGCCAAAAAAAAAAGTCCCATACTTCGTCATACCTCAGAATAGGAACAAAAACACTGGTAATCTGATTTCTGATGAGGCAAAGTGTGTAATGAGCCATACAAGAAGACTCAGCAGTCATATAGAAACACCAGTGGTGTATACACACTCTTGCTAAGTCTTCTTTAAAGGAAGAAGCTAAACAAAGGAAAGGAATAAATACAGAGAGAAAATGGACTATGAGAGAACTCAAATGAAGCTGTAACTATGAGATGTTAGTCATTTAAAAAGTAAAACCAAGCCAAACAGCAAAACATAGCACACACAGATTCTAAAATTTTACAGCCTTGTTTCACTAAATCCTGAAAAGCTATACTGAAAAATTCTATAATCAACTTCACTTTTTTTCCAACTTTCATGTAGGCATCAAATAACACAGTAAACAGGAAGGAAAAAATAGGCTTTCATAAAGCTTTCATTAACCTCTATTATTAAAATCTTGACATGGTCTGTAAATTAAATAAACTCCATCTCAACTGCAGTATCACATAAAAACCTGGTAATGCGTTCAGTTCACTAAAAAGGCCTAAAATCAAAAGACAACTGCTTGAAGTATTATCCTGTGCCATAGTGAGCAAGCTCACTAGGGCCAATGTCTGTACTTTATCTATGTATTATTTTATTTACCTATATAATCTTGCTAAGTTATTTTTATTTTAACAAGTGAATCTAAGTATCTCAGATTACTTCTAATCCCTGCATTTCCTTACTTGTCAAAATCAAGCACTGGCCATTGTATAGTCTGCAGTTTGAAAAACAAAACCCAATACTGTTTTAAATCTCTTTCACTACCTTTTGTGCAAAATGCATTGGAAAAATTCATCATCTATGACACTATAAATGTGTATGCAAGTCTACACCTTATCCTAGGGCATGAAACAAGCTTTGTACTCTTAAGTATGTTTTCTACTATATATACAGCCAACCTTACCAAAGCTACTGATGCATAATGTATTACTACATGCAAACATATAAACTCTTATGTATGCTTATGTTACTTTCCAAAATGGCAACTACAACAGTATGGTAGGAGATAAACTATTTAATTTCTTCCCTGAAGGGGAAAACATCCCAAACTCAACACCACACTTTCAGTTATAAATTCATGTCACTTAACTGTTATGTGAAATAAATGATCCAGAATGGCATATTTTCCTATACTGATGCAGTTATTCAAATGTGCCTAAAAAATCAGGTCCTAATTCTAATTTAACACAAGACTCATTTCACAGGTTGAGATGATTTAAAGGGTCATCTGTAATTGTTTGCATGGAAGGAGAGATGAAAAGCCTAAAATCTGGAAACTGAAAGTAGCTTTTCCTGATCTTACCAGCTTTTCTATCTTGATTTAAATCCTATGACGCTTTACCCTCAAAAAAAACCAAAACCAAAAAACCCAAACAACAAAACACACACACACAAAAACAAACAAAAAAAAAACCCCAAACAAAACAAAACAAAAAACAAAAAAAACAAAAAAAAGAAACCCAAAAACCATTTCTAATTCAACTAGGACCCTCTTTATTAAGTCCTGTGGGAGCAGAACTGTGTTTGAAATTGTGTGGGAAATGGCATAGCATGATCTGCACGATTTTAAGGAAAACTGATACAGTGAGTTTAAGCACAGTGCTCTCCAAAGGCAAATACAGAAACTCCCCTCATTTAGTGTTTATGTGCATGTATATTTTTTTAATTATTAGATAATGGAAACCTATTTACCTAATAAATACATTTCAGCAGTTCTCACAAACAACAAAATATTGCACAGATTTCATAAGATCACCCTGAATCATGATCTTCAAGGGAAGACCTCACAGTGAATCTAAGATGAATCTGGGATGTGTGGTTCCAGCAAAGGCAGGAAGTTTTCAGAGACTTAAGCATTACAAGACGTTAAGTTTCAAGAAAACACATTTGAGAGAATTTTAAAAACCTGTATCAGACCTCAAAAAAATAAAGCAAAATATGAATAGTTTCACATGCCACAGGATTGACTTTATCAGGAAACCAATGTAGCACTACAAAAGAAATAACACATTCCAAACACTTACCATGTGCTCTATGGTGGTACCTAAAATCCTCAGAAATTACAGATATACCATCATCAGTCAGACAAAGCTCCACGAAACCCGGCCTAAACTTAACACTATCAACCATGACTGCACAAACATTTGCTTGAACAGAAACATCAAGCTGACCAGGACCACTCAGAAGTGACCATCACATCGAAGACTGGTAACTTCCCCCACTGCCTCCCACCCCATCCATGGAAGTTGCAACAATAGCACCAGAAGACAGGAATGGATGGTAAAACAAAAAGCAAAGCCATTTAACTCCTAGTTCAGATGTTGCTGGTCAGTGAGTTACTGTGTCTAGTCAAGGCTATGAAGCTGAGGTCACATTTCACAACACCTGGCAAGCACAAAGGAGTCATTCTGAAAAAAAATATTCTTTTCTTGCAGGAATACTTGTGGTAAAAATAAAATAAAAAAAACATTCACAGTCTCAGGTACTTCCTGAAAGGGTATTCCAGTGAGTAATACCCTTTTGTCTTACTTTCTCTGTTGTAATCCCAGTGTTCACACAGGCATGTACAAAGACATGCACCAGTGAATATATTAAGCTTGGGAATCTACAGTATGCTATCTATTCAAAATTTACAAATAGCCAAGTAGATAAGACACATGCTTTTATAAACACACTATATATGTACACACATTGTGTAAATTTTTCAAAACCAAAAAATAATCCCCAAATCCAAAAAAACCCCCTTCCCATTTTAGAGTTAGATTCTCAAATGCAGAACCTAAAGGCACTGACTTGGAAATATAGGCCCATTAAAAGGACAGCTAGCACAGATATCTAAAATCCCAAGAAATTATGGATATACCATGAACAATCAGACAACCTGCTATCTGCAGCAGGCAGACCTGAGCCACACATGTAGAGAGGTACCCTTGCTACTACAATTCATGGCTTTGAGTATTAAACTAGCCTTAGGGGCTTTAAGCTTGCCTCTAATTTCAAACTGCAAACTTTGGCAGTTCAGGGGCTACCACAAGCTGAGTTCAGTGCCCTGGCTATGGGGCTGCAGCCTCCAGGGGCTGAAGCTTAAACCACCCAAGTGAAATCTAGTTTTTGAATTCCTCAATTGAAGCCAATACTATGCTGGTATTTGCAAGTATAAAGTACATTGCTACAACTCCTCATGGCTTAAAAAAACACTGCAGTAAAAAGCTACTAATAATTTAATATTCCACTTAGGACAACATTGGCCTATTTAAATTCAAGGTTTTGCAACCTTAACCACTACTGGGATCTATAATCCCTCAGCAGGTTTCCCATGTAAGTTTCATATAGAGGTCAGACTAAATATTTCTTTTTTGCATTTGTAAATTTGCTCAGATATTAAATAGTAGTTTTGCTATTACAGGGATACTGTAAACATTGTAAAGGTAAAGTATTTTAAAAATTTAAAAAGTGACAGAATAGCAAAATATCTTTTTACAATACTAAGTGAAATTAGTTTTTATACTTCAGTAACAACCTAATCTTGTTTTTTAAATAAATATGATCAAGCTACCGAGCAAAACCAAGTAATCCTGTAAAGCACATAACACAAAACAATAAAAAATAGGACCTTCTCTCTACTTTACAAATTTTAGTTTTAATAGCAAGAACACTTAATTCAGGAAACAGTGGTTCAGTTTAATCCTACACAGACAACACAGTTCCAGGGCTCTGCACTACCTTGATTGTCCTGTTCCCTAAAAACAGGACTTAAGTTGAACGTGTTAGTTGACTCTCGGATAATAAATCAGTTTGATCAACTAGAATCACAAAATCATATACATGTTGGAAGGGACCTCAAGGATCATCTCATCCATCCCTTCTAATATTATTGTTTATATGAGATGTCTCAGCATTCTGTTGAGATGAGACTTTCCAAAGCAGGAGAACCCACCACTTCCCTGGGAGACCATTCCAATGTCTGATTGTCCACACAGTGAAAAATTTTCCTCTTGTGTTCAATCAGAATCTCCCCAGGAGCAACTTGTGCCCATTGCCCCTTGTCTTGTCCATGCAACTCCTTGTGAACAGGGAGTCTCCACCTTCTTTGTAGCCCCATAATAACAGAACATCATCATAAGGTCTCCCCTAAGCCTTCTCTTCTCAGAGCTAACAAACCCAGTTCTCCAGTCCTGAAATCCTGGCCGTGCTGAAATCAAATTTAAAATATCCATGACACTGAGTGGGGTGTGATTTTCAATCACACACAAAGTCTAAGTTCACCCCCCCACCAGTAACATCACCCATGTCAGTGACACTGCAGTGGCTTGCAGTGAATTTGAGGCACTGTTCTGACCGGCACCAGGACACACACAGGAGGCCATTTATAGAACCCATATGTGCATTAGTACCAGAACAGAGCACATTTTGCACCTCAGAAACACACTGAAATACATACACTTGGTATTTCTGTGCCTGTGTGTTGTGTGAAACTTGTGCAAGCTACAGGTTTATATACATGCAAGGGTGGGGAAAAAAAAAAATCAAAAACCAAAAAACACCCAAGCAAACTAGCAACTACACTTGATCTAGAATTAAAATTACTTAGAAAAAATAGCATCTTTTTCCAACTCTGTGCATAATGGCCAAGAAAAGCCTTTGAGAAAGCTTAGTCACTTCTTTGCAACTTGAGGCTTTTTTCCTTTTATTCCAGGCTTAAACAAAGTTCACTGGGGCATCAAACTGCCTCAGTTTTAAATTACAGTCTGCACTTTAAAATAGAATGCATGCACCACATGTTCCTGAAGCTAGAGGGTGGGAGTGTTATTCACTGAAAATTGAAGGCTTGTTGAGTCAATAATCTTCTTTCACAGGGTAACAATTTTCAGCTAAAATTTCTTGACCCAAACAAAGGAAAACAAGATCATTCAGTTATTTTACAACATTGCAGAAAAAAGAAAGTGGGAAAGAGGTACACCAGTCTTATGCTACTTGATGTAAAAACAATGGAAAATTTAATTCACAGGTATTACATACTGACATTTCCTTCTTGTTCATGGCTTAACATACTCCCAAACAGTTATTTTCAGATAGAGACACGAATAGAAGTGAATAAACTACAGGGCAGAATTGCAAGCATGCAATCTCCATGTGTACCTATTAACTGGCAGCAGCTTTGCCTCCCAAGAATTACTAAGAATTCATTTACAGATTTTTTTTTTCCCTGAGTCTTTCTTGTCTCAGCAGCAATATTCTAGATTTTTAAATATTACTTAAATATTGAATGAGCGTTCTAATTTGCTTACCTTTCTGCATTATCTCTCCTTTAGTACTTATTTGTCCTTACCTGACGGACTACAATGGTAATTAATATTTACATTACAGTAGTGCCCACAACCTTGATCATGATTAGGGCTTACTGGACTAAGCTCTGTATAAATGTCAGCAGAGTCCCTCATCCCAGTAGTTTAACCTCTGAGAAAAGAAGAGGTATCACCTGCTAACTCTCAACCAGTTTCTCAAATACTGCTGGAAACTGTCTTCCTGGTCTATTAAGACTTCAGCCATTAAAGGCATTTGTTCAGGGAGTGCCAGATGACTTTCCAAGCTACTTCATACTCTCAAAGTGAGACAGAGAGTGTGGATTCCAAACCATCCCATATATTTTCCTCACAGCCTGCACCTGTCAAGATGCACCTGAAGTGATGTTCTTCCATAAACCAAGTATATCTAGTCTTGAGTTTGTTCACTATCAGTTCTTAACAGAGGTCCTCTGAAATCTAATTTAGTACCCCCATTCTACAATAAAAAAGAATGACTCAGAACATCCTTTAGAGGCTCACTGAAATGAGGTCAAACAACTGAGAAGCAGTTAATAAAATCAAGAAGGGATTGCTGATGTACTGTTTTCCACAGTACCTAGCATAATCAAACAGGGCAACTGGCATCTTAAATGTTTATCTGTTCAAACAACACTATGTATTATTTGAGACCTACCTGACACTGAAGCTCATGAAACTACAGTCGTCACAGAACCACAGTCAAACTTCTCAGGCCACAGCACTGCCCAAGCTACAAGCAGCATTTTCCCTCTATTGCTGGCTACTATTTTGTTTTGCATCCTGCTTGCTCTTCCTCTCTGAGAACACCAGTGATGAAGTGATATCACACAACTAATCCATAAACTCAGAATTCTGAGTGACCTAGTAAAGCACAGATTCCCTCAACTCCACATGCAACCCTTCAGCACTGCATCACCTCCAGTAAACACAAGATGCACCTGAGCTAAGCTTGAAGACTCAAACCTTGATTTCTCTGCAGTTTACACTGATGAAGCTGAGGGCTGCCACCAGGCCACCTTCCCTGTGGCCTCCAGCTGTGCGTGCTCAGGCTTCTGGGCTTGCACTCAATGACTGCCTCCAACAGCTCAGGGATGGATCCTGGCAGAGAACTGACCTTAACTGTTTCCTATCTGTCTGGTGCTCTGACTGCTGCAGGACCCCACTGTGAAAACTGGGATCTGCTGTTCCACACCATGTTCACTGACAGCATCTTAAACCCTTCCAGTAAAATCACATAGCCTTTTAGAATATGTCTAAAATTAAAGCTGCTGCAGTCCCCTTTGTCCCCTTTCCTGTAACAGCTTCTGAGTCCCTTCTCCTCTTCTGAGGTACCACTGATGCCCACATAGATACACAGAGATTCAGTCAAAAACTAATCCAGAAAATAGAGTGCTGGTGCAATTCCCCAAGTCAATTCCACTGGCCAGTCCTAGGAGTGACCATGGAAGAGATGGCACAGCTGTCACACTGTGGAACACACAGCAGGACTGCAACCACCCTGGCTTAGAACAGCTCAAAAAGCTGAAAAACTTCACCTGTAGGTTGCAGTAAGAAAAAATAGCAGAAAGCCATGTTTCGAAAGCATGGCAACCTTTGGTAGGCCATTTGACTTCACACCTCAAAACAAGCAGACCTGACACTGGGAAAAAAAGGACCTTACTAAAAATAACACGAAACACAAAGTAACAGCAAAAACATCAATGCCTACCTGAAATTATTCATACTCAAGCCAATTAAAAAAAAATAATTTCATTTCTGCTTCCTGCTCTTTATCAACAGAATCCAAAGTGAACATTTACAAAATTACTCATTAAAGACAAAATAAAACATCAGTTTTCACAGATAAACACAGCTTACTGCTGACACAAGCTCCTTTACTACAATAACAAATTTTCAGATATATCATTCTGAAGATTTTTCCTGTAAGTCTGCTCGAGCTTTCTCACAATAGCAGCAATGTGTGTTCTGCTATTATTCCTTAGGTCTCAAGAAATAAATTCTATAGTAGCTGTTCCTCAGATAATTTCAGCCAGCCCTCTACCCTTTTATTCCTACACACTAACAGGGAACAGCTTCTGCTTATGACTTCCTTTCCTTCACCGAGTACCTAACTCCCATGTTTTCTCAAAAGCTTGAGATTTCCTTCTAATTGTGACCCCAACAAAAGTGCTTGGAGCACTATTCTGTGCAACTTTTCATTTGGGCTCTCAGTGACTCCACATGGTCAGAGACCCACAGGTCAAAGCCTCCAGATATCAGAGCAGCCAGGAGAAGGAAAGCAAGCATTGTATAGAATATGACAGGCCATTAGAAGTAGCTAATAAAGCCCTGTTTTGTTTGTAGCCATTTGTTACCAACCCACATTACAAATTTGTCCGCTTTGAACTTTATGGGAACATTCATGCCAGAACTTTTATATACAATGTGTGAAGGAAATGGAACAACCATTGAGCTGTTTAGCTACACTTAACTATGACACAAACCTGCTAAAAAAAATCCCCCGAAGGATGACACAAGCCAGCATTCAGTGCTGCAGAAAGTGGCCAGCTACTCTTCAAATCCATCAAAGGGAAGCTCTTTTTTTCAAAGCCACATCAGAGAACACCATTCACCATTTAGCTTTACATCTCTTTTGTTGTTTTCAGACACTTGTATAAGCTTGCTATGTAGCTGCTGTGATTTTACACAATGCCCTTAAGAAATAAAAAGATAACGGGCAAATTGTCTAAATACCAGAATACCATGAAACAAAACATAACCAAATTTCATTAAAAGCATAACACCGCTATCATTTCAAGCTTCACTGTACACAGATGATTTACTACTACCCTGAAGAACAGCATTAGCTTAAGAACATGCTTAAGCAGCCATATTTAGTATCTCAAAATGGCCCTGTACCTCGGAATACTGAACAAGGGATAGTGAAGGGTTTCATAAGCAGTCCAAAACAAGATACAGAACTATCTTGCTCCAGGGGATAAATACCATGTTCATAAAGTCAAGCCAGCCATACCCAAAGTAGAGTTATATTAAAGCATTTATCATGTTCACCATACTTTGAATATATGGATTATCCCTAATTTCTAAAACATTTTATTTGGATGTAAGAGGATGGGAAGTTTGCTCACAGTACCAAAAAGAGCCATTGTTGCCACATGTGAAGGATTGTGGTTCTTTTTAAATTTGAAAAATAAAACAAAACCACAAAGCCGCACTCAAAAAACCAAAAACAAGTAAAAAACCCAACCAAGAACAAAAAAACCCAAGCAAAACCAAAACAAAAATCAAAACCAAACAAAAACAATAAACAAACCAACCCAAGCCAAAACAAAATAACGAAATGGTAATACTTCCCATTGCCCTCCATATCCAAACAGCAAGGGTTTTGAGTACTGCTCTTGGTTATGTATCAAAGCTTATCAGTAACAAAGTACCTCAATAACAGCATTTGGGACCAAAGTAAATTTTCAAGCTGTGCTTCCAAAATGGGTAACATTCACTGTTAATAGTACTAGCTTACACAAACCTAGGATAATAATGAGCTACTAAATATACCAAACACTCAGGGACAAAGATAATACCCAATACTCTGCTTAGATACTGTGATGATGGAGGTAAGAGAACATGGTTTAAAAGTAGGACAATTTTTAAAGAAAAAACACAGGCAAATTAGTACATTATTTGATAAATAACTTGACTTCTCTCTACCCTAATAAGCACTGTTCATGAAAAACTAGGAGGTAAAAGGCCCCTATTAATATCACTGCTTTTTAAGGTACGTAGGTGTTGAAAAACCAGTTCAATGTCCGCAGTATGTCCTATTTTTAAGATAACTGCCAGCATTCATTTTTGAGACAGGTTGAGAGAAATTAGTCTTTTTAAAAACGATTTCCTGAAAAACTGACAAATTAATACTAGGTTCAAAGGAAACAGTTTTTTCTTCTCACACCAGCTCCAATAGCTTCTCCTGAGACATGTCTGTCTCAGACCTCATGTAAAGAATTTGTGGCACGTATACTCTCCTACACACCAAAGATGTAACTTCAAAATGCTGTGAAGATGCTTACTGCACTATTTCTAGGGACTGACAACAGTGCCACAAGCCTGAGGTAAAATATACAACATACTACCAGATTGCACAAATACATTTGGTGTTTTGGTATGGTAAACTCTTCAGAAGGATCTGTCAATTGGACTGATACCCAGTGAACATCAGGAATTACCCTTTATGTTTATGATACATTATTCCAAGCCAGAAGGCCACACAGCTTATAGAAAGTTTTAATAATTTAAACTGGACATATTCTACTTGGTTTAAATTCATGCCATTTAAATTCATGTTGCCAACAAGAAAATTCCCAAATCATGAGAGGCAAGGGAGAGACAAGGCTAAGGACTACTTTGTCCATTATAGTGAAATAAGACCTTAAAAAATGCAAGTAGCTGCAGTGTCTTTGCGAAGTATATTAATTTTGCTGTTTCTCCCATAGCATAGAATGCATAGAGCTCAGAAAAACTAAGAAGTGTTAGTCCACAATAACCTCCTAACCAAAAGATCAACCTAGTCCAAGTATCACTATCACTGCCACTCCTACCTTTCTGTAGCAAAAGCAGTAGCAGAATTAACACATTAAACTGACTGATGCTCAGGGTCTTGGTGGCAGTATTCTAAACCAGAAACTACAGAAGTCCTTTGAAAATGGCACAGAAAAACAAGACTCTTCCTCACCAGATTGTTTGGTCTAGGTATGGAATTCCTAAAGCTAAAACATCAATCCATTTCCTCTATGCAAATACACATGTACAAAAGCACAAAACATTCATGCAAAAAAATAACTGCTATTTGGAACCACAACAAGCCTTAGCAAAGTCTACTCAGATACAAACTGTCTGTTCTCATCATGTTTTTAAAAATAGTTTGTGATCAACATTATTAAATACTTCATCTTTCAGTATTTCTCATCTGCTCATCTTGGATGCAACGAAGTGCCACGAAAAGTGCTTTTGTTTTAAAATACAAAACAAACATAAGTTTCTTACTGGTAAGCTCGATGGTCTTTCTTGCTGAATTAGATTCAAGTCTTCATGGTTAGGCTTTCCTGGGGCCATAGGGGGTTGAGATCTGGTTCCATAGCCTTCCTGAGACATGTCCTGGAAGAACAGTTGTAACAGAATTATCAATCTGACTCAGTAATTACGATTAAATTCACATCACAGAAGAGTGAAAATACAACAGCTGAGTGCTGATGGCTTTTTTTATCTGAGGTTTTAAATAGTTAACCTTTCTGATGGAAGTATAAAGCCCACACAGGTATGACTATGATCTGCGCTGTGCATAAAGAAATCCAGGGAACAGAGCAACAGGTCAACAAGCAACAGAGAATTGTATCACTGGAATATGGGGAAACACACAAAACCAAACCTGCTAAATAAATGACACTCTTTTACTGTAAAAGCCTAGCACATACAAAGTGGTCAAAACATTCATCCTACTCTAAGATGCATTCTCAAGTGTTTTGATCAAGTACCAAGCCAGGTGGAAGACTAGACTTGGGAAAACATGATAGTGATCACCCTCTGTAATCAGACTCCTGTAACAACCCTGGATTCACCATCACTATTACTGGCACAACTTCCAAACACTGGCTATCACATCATAGCACACACAACACAGTCTCTGTATCTGCTGCAGGCATCCCGTGTCCAGCAGGTTAGAAAGAAAGTATATTTGATCAAGAGCAGCTCCAAAGCCTGTACAAGCAACCTGGGGACTCTCCTCACTATACAAGCCCAAGCAGTCTTAGGTAATGGCCAAGCACAGCACCAACCACCCCCTATCCCACAATACAAGCATACTTTACACATATGGATACTTGCCCATTGCAAAGCCTTACATGTAGGCTTCTCCTTTTAGCTACTATAGCAGTTTCTACACTAAATTCGAGAAAAAAAGAAAAAAACAAACCAAAAACAAAAATAAAAACCAAAGAAGTCCAATGCCAACTTCAGTATGTGCAACTGGCAGGGAAAGTTGAAGAACCAGTTCTGGACTGCTAGAAAAGATACCTCACCTCAAAGGTTTTTCTTTGTTGTTTTTAAATGGTTTAATTCTCCTCTCCCCCTCCTTAGTTCACTACCAGTCCAATTTGCTTCAGCCACCCTCACACCTCCAGCTCTGGTATGTGTGCACCTGAGACACATACACACTCCTGGTGCAGGGGGTCAGGGGAAGCAGCCCTCTGCTCCACCCCACACCAGCCCGAGCATCTCTGTGTTTCTGCTCATGAAGGGCTCTTCTGACAGCCCGGTGTCCCCATCCACTTTTGCTGCTCATGCAGGGACTCCAGGAGGCAGCTGCTTTGTAGAGCAGGAAAGTTTCTTGCCTCTGTTTTTAGCACTCCTTCTGACAGGGGGAAATTTGTTAACAGCCATACTGTTTCCATTCAGCCCTCTCTATCACTTTGGACTCTCCCAACACAGGGATACAGAAAATTCAACAGGGCTAATCAAACAAATTCCAGCAAACCTGATACGATGTAAACCCGGCAATAAATGATCCTATCCATAAGCCTGTGCCAAGTAAAATCAAGAAACACTTAAAAGGCCAGCACTTCAATGTGGTTACCAGCAGAGGGTAACAATTAGGCTTAAGGGTGACAAAGGCTGATGGCTGAATGATTATTATCCCCTGTGACCCCCCGCGCTCCCCCCCGCCCAGATTTCCACTTGTCACACAGCTCTCCTGCTGCGCACACCAGCAGGTTCCTGTGGATTAACAGTGAGGTTTAAAATCAACAAATGGCACAAGGCCTCCATTCAGCAGCCTTCACCCCAGTACAAAGGAGTAGAAAGGTGCAGGACAGCTTCACAATAGGCAAACAAATGAGCAAACCTCTGCTTTCCTTTTTATTTAAAAATACACGCACGCACACGCGCACGCACACACACACACGCTCTCTCTCTCTCTCACACACATGCAGGCTACTCGTTGTCACTGCACTGGCATCTGTAACAAACCCAGCAAACCCAGCATTTGACTCTTCTTCCTAATTCTTAAAAAAAATACACCAAATAAGAACCACTTGTTAAAACAACAACAACAACAACAACTCCAGAAATACCAAGAGTGCTGAAAAAGCGTAAGTGGAATATTCAATTTAGGACACATCATTTTACAAACACAATTGTTTCTTTTTTCCAAACAGACACTACAGGATTTTGCCGGGAAGCAAAACATAGTTTATATTTTTTTCAAATCAACAGCCATTAATTCCCTACAAAGCACCAAGCATGATTTTTCCCATATGTTTGCAATATTTCAACATCGTTTTCTCCAGGAATTTCCAGGGAGACCAGAGCAGGAGAGAGCAAGAGACAGAATCCTTTCTCATAGGAAATACTGCATGTTGAATGGAATTTACTTTTACCTGGGTGTTTGAAGACTACCTATGAAATGTCTTTTCATACAATGAAGAGCACAAAAAAATTCAGACATGACACCCTTTGTCTTTTTAAATGCATCCTTTTCATAGTGCTTTCCTTTCCGAGTGTGGAACAATCAAATCCATTTGCTCAGTTCTAGATGAGATTTGGAAATAAGTACTGTGGACATCTGTGTTTGTTATGATACAGATACCTGTGTACGGGACTGAGATCACATATTTTTTCTTATGTTCTCCTTAAAGCTGTATACTTGGATTACTGGAAACCTGGAAAGTGGCTCTTGAGAAGAATCAGTTTGCTCTCACTAAGTTGCAGGCATGGGAATCTCCCAGATGAAATATTCATGGGGCTGTGTGTATAATTTTACGTATTTATACATACTCATTGTCCAATAAAAACGATTCATTTATATACTAAACATAATGACAATTAAATAATAGCATATTTCACTAAGAGGTTGGCTATATTACCAAAATAGTACTTAGTAGCATTTTCACTGAGAAACAGAGGACAGAAAATCACTACTGCCTTTCGTCAGAGCTACATTAGCACATTTTCTTAATATACAGGATATTACAGAATAAATACAACAGATTTTGAGAGAGAAATATGAAGTAATCTCACTTTCAGTTTTGAAAGGTCATTTTTTTTCTTAGCATCTAGAAATGGATTTATTTGGGACTGAACAGAGGGAACATGAGGGGAAGCAGAACATGATGCCACATGTTGTGCTGCAGTCATTCTCCACTGATACTGGGGCTCAATCTTTTCCTGGGATTCTTGTTTTTTTTCTTTTCACTCAGTTATTTCATATGTCAATGACATCAGCTATCAAAACAAAGCTTATGATTTTTTATGAATCACAGAAAATCCTTTCTCCCATAGAAGAGCAGCATGTGTGTTAGAGAGAAATCCAGGCTTCTATAAACAGAAGGCTACAAGTTTCCACTCAGAACTTCCCAACTTGGCACAAACCCAATCATATCAGAGCTGTTATAGCACAAACTGTCAACAAAGTTGTAAAATAACTAAAAGCAGGGTTTCCCCCATCAGATTTTAGAAAAGGCACAAGGACAAATAATCAGCAAGTCATAAACTTATACTCAAAATAGCTTAAAATTCAGACTTTAAAACCAACCAACCAAACAAAAATTTATGTTGTGAAACAGGTAAAATGCCCCAAAAAGCAGGAAGGAAAATATGCTTACACATACACAACCTAAAATCTTTATATTGGGTAGGCTGTTCAGAAATTATTATATTTGGGCAATAATAGCAACAACCAATTACTTATCATCCAGAGCCCAGGCTACTTGTTTACCTCTCAGTACATACATGTCTAGCTTACTCTGCAAATTGTGATATGGGTGGCTCAAGATTTGTTTAGTGTAAGGAGCAGGGGAGGAAACAGGATATTTTCTTCCTTCTTATTCTGTTACTGTATTCACCTTGCATAATTTGGAAGTCTCTAATTCTGGTGTGGGATTTCACTAACACAGAGGATTCAAATGACAAAGTGAGCCAATGTATCAACCTCCAAGAAAGTCAAAGGCCCCTCCTTCTTGCCCCCCTACAGCTGTACACATAGCCCCTTAGTTGGTCTTAGTGGCCTTTAATAGAAAATAATTTATGGAAAGCAGTACACTAGGCTTTGATTTGAAAAACTCATTACAAACAATTTAGCTCATGTTCCTGATTCAGTTGGTTGATCCTTAGAAGACTTAAAATGTGAGAGCAATGTAACAAGAGCAAAATTGAAAGCAAATGTGTATTATTTTTTCCCAGATCACTTGAAAATGGAAGTTAGGACCCAGTGCAGCAGCCAAGAGGAGCATACAGCCCTACAATACAAGATTATTTAATTCATCACTGATGGGATACCATGGAATGGAAAGAAGGCAAGTGCTATGCTAGTGGCTGCAGAAGGATACTCCTTGTTGTCACTTAGTCAAGTATCTGTCCATTCTCTGCAGGTAAATACATAGCAGCACATTTCCCATCCTTCCACATTCTTCAGTAGAAAGCTACATTATAACCCTCTGACCCCCAATTTATCAGAATTGCCCCTATACAAACAACTTCTAGCCAAACCTTAAAACCTAACCCCATTACAACAAAGGACAGCCAACCTGTTCAAGGAATATTGTAGGTAAGGGTGTACTTAGAAAAAATGTTATGCCCAGGGGCACAGACAACACTTAAGTCTCACATAAACAACCAACAGAATGCAGCCCTGTGGGGAATGATCCACTAAGGACAAAAGAGCTGAGGCTTGCTTAAATCCTGGGCAGATGGTTTGGAGAGACCCTAAAGGATGCAGATGAGACTCCTGACGAAGAGTCTGGGTCAAGAAGAAATTGATGTATGTCTCTTGAATTTTAAGAATCAGAAATGGGAAAAAATGAAAGAAATTAAAAAGTCTAGAGCCTTCAAGAAAGAGAAATAGGTATCCTGCAACTGGAAAGCACTGTGCACACACCAGCAAGCAAGTTTCTTACTGTACAGAGGGAAGAGATGACTGCAAGAAAAAAATGTTTGGTAGGTTCCAGCACCTATTACACTGACAAAAAAAGAAGAGAGTGCTAACCACTGGAGGTGGAGTGCCAGCGTAGTCTGGTAATCTTCTCCTCTTCAGCATGCTAGTCTGTGTTTACATGATGAAGTGAATAAAACCTGCTCATAACCAGAACACATAAATCATTTCAAGCTACCTCCCTTCCACCACCACAGAAACCTGAATGGATACAAGGAAAGCAGCTGTCCTGAAGTATGGCAAGCTGGCATCTACCTCAACATGCTGATGCTATTTGTTTGCTATTGCTTCAGTGGGGCTGGCAAGCAGCAACTGCTCTTCTTTCAGGTGGTTATCATCTCTCCACAGTCAAGCCAGGGCAGGATTGCATCCTCAGAAACAAAAACACTACTTTGCCTCACCAAGTTGATTTTGGTCTTCATCTTCATTACAGATACTAGAAAGAGTCAAGAGCTTCGGAGAAGTGCCAAAGCAAAAATAGTCCTTTCATTTTTCAAAAGGAGATAACTCATCCAGAAATTATACCTAAAACCTCAGAGAAAAATCCTACCGTGTACCTGGAAAAATCTGGAAAACCACTAGTCTGGATGTCGTAGGTATAGACCAGTCACTGCCAATAAGACACTTCCTCCTCTTATCCCCTTCTCTTCCAAAACACCTGCAGCTTCATTCTAAAACGTACCATTTCCTCGATCTCTTTTTTAAGCTACTGTTTGTTGTTTTTTTTTAAATCTACAGTGGATACAACAGTTTTTGCCCTTCAGCATCCCAAGTATCACAAATGACAACTAAATTCAGTCTTGAGACACTGGAAGGGGAAGAAAAAAAATATACATTGAGTAGCAGGCAGCAGCTGATGCAAAAGTTCCCTTACTAACTTTGGGAAGCAAACGTATTATTAAGGCTCAGTCCATCAAAACTCTTCAGGAACTTATTAGAAACTCAGACTACCTAACTACCCAAAGTTTTTCCCTGCAGAATACACTGAAAGCATTTAAAACACAGATAGGGTCAAAAAAAGCGCTCCACATTTTATAGGAAGAACATTGTTTGGATGTCAGAGCTTCTAGTCACATACCAGGTAACCTGAGCCAACTAACAGGAGAGAAGAGTCAGACTCACTTCCTAAATGCTCTTTTCCATTTGCATGTCTCATCTATATGGCCTCCAGGAGCCACGTTAAGCAAGTGAAGCAGGAAGAGCTCCAAGATGAAATCATTCTCAGAAACCCTTAGCTTGCTATTCTCTTTCTGCCACTACTACATTCCATGGATCACAGAGCATATCAATAGTGGATTTAATCAGAAACAAGACATTCCTTCTGGTTTTCTTCTCTCATACTTGTAACGCACCACATGAAAAAAACAGGCGAGTTTGATGTTTGTATTAACATGTGACTGTTGCACATTGCACAGCCTGATAAACAGCTGTTAGTTCTTCATTTACAGGCAAAAAAGGTAGTTGCTTTGTTCTATAAATGTAAAGTTCCAGTGTGGATTAAGAGATGAGACAGAACCAGAAGAAGTAATCTAAGAAAATAACTTGCAAATACGGGGTAAAATAAGCATTTTATTTCCACAAATTTTCCCATGTTTATAGAGCTTTTCAGACTTTTCCTAAAAAATTCAACAAGGCTGGGCAGTACAACCATGCTTTCATTTTCTACTCCCACTCCTTCCTCTCCCTGCCCATCCTTTCATGGACAAAAACTAGATTTATTTTAAAAAAAGAGTCCTAGCAGTTTTACATGTCCTGTTCTTTCTAAGCATTTCAGACAAACTACCACACTAATGTGATGACTTGCAGACAATTTACAGATTTTGTACCATCCAGCATCCTGCCCTGCCACACTGGTCCTTCCTAAAACTGCAGAGGAACACACCTCGTCAGCAAACCCCGCCCAAAGAAAGAGCTACACCTGACAAAACGCAGGAGAGGGGCAGGATTTAAACCCCTGCCATTTGGCTGGGCTGCTGAACAAGTGGGGAACTGGGTGCCTGTGCCCCACACCTCCTGCTGCCACTGCAAAAGCTCTCCCGAGCGCAGGCTCGCCGGCAGAAATGAGGTCAGAGCACTGCCCACAGCTTACAGCAGAGCTGGAAGCCTGAAGCCAGCTTACAGAATAAGGAGAAAAGCTGCACTGAGAGCAGCTGCTACCTCCAGGCTAATGGAGGCACCCTAGAATGAGACTTCCTCACTTGAGACAGAGAAACGTTTCTTTGGCGTTTTCTTCAGGGCACATCTGCAACTAAACTTCCAGGTAAAAAACAGGACTTCAACTAAAGGCTCATGAAAACCTGCAAATCTGTGAGGAAGGATTGCAAGAAACACCCAAACCATCACTGAGGTTGCATTAAAAAAACACCCAAATAGAAAGCTGTACTATCTCACTTTACTATATTATGTCACAGAGATCAGTGATACCTGCTGACTGACTTACTCCCTAATATTCTAGCATGGAAATCTCTTAAAAGAAATTCTCAAAATGAGGTGTACCTACTATTCTATCAACAGCAAACCCATAAAAGAAAGCACTGAAGTAACATGCAAAGAAGTCTAATACTTTTGGTAAACAAGGTTTTCTCAGCTGGACTCTAATGTTTTGGCTAACTTACTTCTTCGGGATCTGAGTGGAACAGTGTTGCAATTGGAGCTACTGGAGGGAGAGAACTACCTGCATCCTCTCTTTCTCTGGAGTCTCTGAAGACACAGAGCATCTGTGCAAAAATCTTTAAATTCAGCCACCATGTGAGAAAATATCTTAGTCCAAGGAGTGGAAAGAGAACAATAACGTACAGAAGGAAGCAAAAGCAGCTCAATTGGCTTCATAATACAACACTTTAAACCACCAGTAGAAAATAATTTCCTTAATCTTTGAGGTAGAAGAAGTCTTCATCACCATCACCACAACCGTAATTTTTTTGAACTGAAGTATTCCCAAGTGGGTTGGTGTTGGGAGTGGTGGAAGGAGGGTGAAGGGGTGTGGAGAACAAGTGAAAGAAGTGATGAAAACTTGAAACTGAGACCAGACCACTGACTAATCTTTAATACAGAAACAAACAAACAAACAAACAAAACAAAACAAGCCACAAAACCACACACACACAAAACAAAAAAAACAAACCAAACCAACCACAAAAAACCAACCAACAAAACCAAACTGAAAAAAAGAAAAAAAAAACCAAACAATCAAGCAAAAAACCCCAGGGACTTTCATTAAAAGCTGGTAAAGGACTGCTAGGTAATGAAGCAACAATAAACTTCTTTTGTGAAGGTGAAGAAGCATGATCTTTATGAATCCTGCAGGCAGACACTCAAAGCCCACATACAGCTGGATATTTAATTTTCTACCTAAAAACACGCATGTGGAAGATACCTAAGATGTGTGCTGGATAACTAGGGAGAAGTACAAGGAAGATATGAAGACAGAGGTTGTACTCCTCTAGAGCTTGACTTACTCAGACACAGCTCACCAAGACCAACAGTTGTTCTCTCTCCGACAACAAAAACACCAAGCAGTTCTGTCAACACGTAAAGGTAAACTTTTTTTTTTACGTGTTATGGTATTTACTTGCATTTGCTATTTCATTCCTTCTTGTCCATATCTGATATTCCACCAACAAAAACACCCTCTTAAGATTTCTGCTGCATACTCCAAAATCCACTACAGTAGGAGAGAAATGCAGTAAAAAGGAAATAATGGAAAGGATAATGAATACATATAAAACATTTGCTGACATATATTCAGATAACACACTGTCTTAACAAAAAAATCCCAATTCAAAATACAGAAAATAAAAATGAATATATGTACACTAAACATCTTCAATTATTAAAGAAAATATGGGCAGCCAGAAACAATACAGTGGCAAATTTTATGCCAGGAAATACTAACAAACTGATTTTCCCCACCTTTGAGGAAAATAGTGTGTTAATTTAAAGGCCATAAGGGAACACTGCTGCATTGCAACCGGCCATGGGGTGTAATTTACAAGACCACTAAAGTTTGGAATATGTATGTCTCATACAGAATCTTAAAAAACAGAAAACAAACAAACAAAAACAAAACAACCCACCCCCCAAAACAAAAAAACCCAACAACAAAAAAAACCATAAAACCAAACAAACAAGCAAACAAACAAATCCTACCACTCTGATTCATTAGTGCTTTTCAGAGTTTATAACTTTATTATTTAATTCATAGTACTGTACCATTTGGGTTTTAATTTTTTTCTTAAAACAGGGTTTGTGCATTTATATTCTAAAGCATTTGTGTAGACAACTTTGTCTATCAACAGCCATCAGGTGATTCGATCATAAAGTAAAAGACTATTACACTATCAGGTATCCTTTGATAAACTCACAGTTCAGTTTAAGTTACTTATAAATTTCAACAGTACAGATAAAATTATTTCTGGGATATTAAGTTTGCTCTCAGAATAACAGTAAAAAAAAATCATCATTGAGTAATAAGCAGAGTAATAAGGGGAGCAACAATAGTTATGTTCACTACTCTAAAACAAAATAGTTTTTATCAGCTTGCATTCTGGTAGTTTTACTATGAAGTTAATTAATAGACTCCTACACTTATATCTAAATGCCAAGCAATTAATGGCACTGAACTATAAATGGCTTTCTCTTTGCTCTTGTAGAGTTACTTTATAAAGCAAATGCAAGTCTATCACTTCACTGATTTAATTCAGACTTCGTGAGGTTAATATTCACAAGCAATCTCAATATAAAGAACTGCTTTAATTAACCTTCTGTGATTTAAATATGGGGAGAAATTGGAATTTCGAAACTTTAAATACCCCCATAATAACAGCAACAATAATAATACTTTGTGGATCAAAGCCAAACCACGGATTTGAAAAATACATCTGAACAAGTGTATCTTACTGTATTTCTAAACTCATTTAAAAGATTTTTCTCTCACCATAACACACTAAATCCATGATAGATTTTACACAGTTTATGTAGTTGAGATTAAAAATGTTTCCTTTCAGGATTATTTACTTACAAATACTGAAGCTTTCAGTTTAAAAAAAATTATTCAATCCCCACATTTTGCACTAGAATGCTTTCCCAGAATTTTGTTATGGACGGAGGATATCATCTACTGAATCTATACTGATTGTATGTAAGTAACATAAAAACACTTTAAAAAAAATAACGGAACAAACTAGGGCCTTCTTTCCCCCCAAGACTAAATGTTCTCTTTCCCTTTTAACTAAAAGGAGTCTCTTACTGCCAGAGTTTATGATAATCTATGCTGACTTCATTTTATTACATGAAAAACCTCATCAGGACCCAGGCCTTTCTGTGTTGCTCATCTTAAAAGCACAAGAGCTCCTATGTATCTGCTAGGTATAGAATGATATAAAACCAGGATAAAAATTCAAACCCAGCAAAGTACAGGGGGCCGTGAATATTCCTGCCAAGCAGGTTTGCAGTGTGTCCTGACCCATCTCCCTGGGACTGTACGGCCAGACACCACTGAACCCTTAGCAGCAGCAGATGTCTGAAGAGGTGCACTTGCTGCTTTCTCAGGAGCAGAAAGCTGACCTTCCAAACCCCTCCTTCAGCCCGTAAACTGAAAAGCCCACATTCGGCAGAAAACCTTTACCAGATGAACCCAGCAAAAAAACCACACAGACTCAGGAAATGTTCAATGACACTGAGGGAACTTCTAGCTCAAGGTGCCGTACAATTGTTAAGACAACACAGAGGCAAACAGACACTTAAACTGACAGCCCTGTGGAAGTTGATAAAACAGAGATTTAAACAAGTTTGCTGCATTTTATGCATAAACAACAGTACCACAGTGCAAGACAGAATACTTCTCCCTTCCCAGTAGTATCACTTAACAAATCCAAGTTACTACAAAGACAGATGCGTGTATGGGGCAATTACGCATGCTGACTTTATAGGCTTCAGACCTAGTAGACTGGAGTTGATTTTTATTTGGCTAAATTGATCACCAAGTCTGTAAATGCTTCCTTTAAACTAAGAGGGCCAAGAAAGTCTTCTCAAAATATGAATATAGTTTTTTGGGTTTGCTCAATATTCCTTCAGCAAAAATAAGAAGCCTGCACTCCTGTGAGTGTTGCTCTGTGCTATGCCCTCAATTTCATGTTGGTGCTCAGGTGTGACTTTACAGACAATTATCTTTGCTTTTTCTGCCTGACTCTATTCCTGCTAACTGCTTGGCTCTGGAAGATCATTTTCCAAGTCTGACAAGGTAGCACCTATTATAATCTTATAAATACAGATATAAATCAGCTAGGGAAAAAGAGAAAGGTTTGACATATTTCCTGCAATGATTTAAGCAATGCTGAGCAAACAGAGCATGCCCCAAATGGACAATAACCAGCTATTCTCACTACTAGGAGAAGATGTAGCACAACAGGAGTCACAGTTTCACTGAACTCCTGAGCTGAGTATATAACCTCTGCCACACAAACATACAGCCATATGCAGAACACTTATTTCCTATTATAGCAGCATCATGATTATGAAATAAAACTTCATAAAAGTAGAAATCTAACTGGCAAAGACTCCAAATACTCATTTAACCTACACAGGTTCAAACCTCATTTGCCCTTCCTGAAAATATCATGTGCTTAAGAAAGGCTAGAAAAGGATTAATTATTTTTATGCACAAGATCACTATGGTTCCTAACTACTTCATTTGTTCGTTTGTTTTTAAGTAACTTCAAGGTGACAATTGCCTTTCAGAGGTGGTGGTCACTGGTGGCTTGTCTAGAAGTCCGGATTTAAGTCATGGTGTGTGAGTTTGGAAGTCAGATGCTGAAGCCTCCTCTCCCCAAACCCAGCCAACCTTTATTACAGGTGCAAAAAGTCAGTGTTGCAGCCTGCATTTTGCAGCTATCTGCTCTCCCTGAAGCAGGATGGCAACAAAGGTTTCAGTATACCAAAATGGATGCCTTTATGAAGAGTTATACTGTTGTTTTCCCTTATCTCTAATTCCAGGTACCAGAGAAGGGAAGCTGGAAAAGCTGGCAGAAATATGTTTATCTGTACCCCATTTTCAGCCTTTTCTCTGTTCACTACATACAAGCAGCTCTGGTTTTTAAAAGCCAACCAACAAGCACCCATCAGAAGCAAAAGTTCTTGGTGGCATGAATTTGAGTTTGAGTGGTGTGAAGTAATTACTTCTCCCTTGAACCTCTTTACCCTGGAAAGAAAATAATTGCTTGTAAACCAAAACCAAGCCCCAAGCCAAAGTCTTTCAAGACAGCATGAATATACACTGTTCACTAGGCACCTCTGTTGCTGAGGAGACTGAAGCCACAAAGGATTTATGGTACATAGCATGTAGTGATGTCAGCCACTGCCAATGAGAGCAGGCAACAATCTCTTCTGAACATTAAATTTGACTATGAGTTGACATTAAACTGCAATAGCCCACTTCCATGAAGAATACTTTCCTATATGCCTGGCAGCAAATGCTTGATTAACTTACAAGCTTGGTCATTCCCATATTTCCTGTGGTTCATAACACAGCTAATATTAAGTGTAACCACTCATCTAGTGGTAGTTGATCACAGACACACGGGTTAAAATGACAGAAGAACAAACGATTTTTATCACAGCTTTAAGCCATGGGTAACTCTATGTTACTTGCAATGCTGCATATGCTCTAAAAGAAGTTTAAATTAAATTCAGAAACTTAAAAGCCAAGATCTTATCAAATAGAACAACTGCACTAAAGTATAAAACTTAAATTTGGGCTCACTGATGACTGTCTGTATTACTTACTAATGAATTTGGTATTTGCATGTAACACAACTATTCCTAACTTAAAACAACAGTGTTTTGTACAGTGTTACACCCCAAAACAGCTTGAGTGTTAATTAACATTCTATTTATTATACTGTTAAAAGACCTTTAGCAGCTCACATTCAATTTAAAAACAAGATTTCATCCTCACTGTACCAAAATCACTTTAATAATTTGATGCATTCTGCCTCAAAACAATTTGTTCTGTTTTCATGACAGCCATACAGCTTGGACATGAAAACAGATTAATTAGTTTCACATTTTGTTCACATTTTCAAAGACTGTTTCAAATTGGGTAATGTTTTATCTGTCCTACCTTGCACTGACTCAATGCAAGAAACAGATGTCCGTGGAGGAACATTCTCATCATGGTCTCAGACTTGCAGCTGAGACTAGTTCAAACCACTCTCACCAGTTAGGAACAAATCTGGAATTTAGGGCCTCCATTGATTCCAGTTTAGGGAACTGGAGAGAAGCTGCAGCCCCTTGTGGGAATGCCAGTGGTCCCCAGCCCTCTGCCCAGAGAGACCAACTGAGGCACCACGTCCCCCACCTCATCATGCACCCTGCCCTCCTGCTTTGGATGCCTGAGAACACTGAAACAGCTCACAGATTCTTTACTGGCCTGAATGGCATTCAACCCTCCTTAACCCACTCTCAGAAAAAATCCACCAGTTATTTTAGGCTTTCTTCTTCCCATGACACTTTGAGTTGGAAAAAAAATTCATGATGATCAGCAGGTCTTATCCATAGGTAAGGTGCCACACTGGAGGAGAAAACAAGGTTTTGGCCAGCTTTTAGAACATTTTAATATAACTTAACAGTGACAACTTGTTTGTAAAACATTTTCTCCTTTTAAATAAAAATAGACTAAGGGCTGAGCCTGAACTATCTGGCTATTCCTTTGAGGCACTTAAACATAAAGTGGTGACCATACACAAATGGTGTAAACACACACACAGTCTCTTCATACACACTGTTAACCAGAAGGACCAATGCCCCAAAAAAGTGCACTTCTGTGCCCCACCTCATGGACCTGCCATAATTCTTTTCCCCTTTTCATCTCATGCTTGCATGTGAGTAAAGGGATCAGCATAATTCCAACTCTACTCTTGCTTGCAAGCAGAAAGCTTCCAGGAATATTTACAAAAAAGAATGACTTCAGCATAACAGTAGCAGGTATAGAATAAAATAACTGCTTTTGTTTAACTAAACAAGTAAGTCCATAATTATCTTGCAGATGTATTTCATCTGTCAAGTAGTGATATTGTCCCAACTCATAAAATAGTGCATTAAACCTCAAAGGCACAATCCTCTTTCAGTACATATGAACATATGATACATAAAAAAAGAAAATATACAAACAAGGCTGTTTAAAAGCCAGTTGGAAAGCATAATAACCCAAAATATACACCACACTATCTTAACAAAATAATGTTTAATGATGACAGTTCAAGTTTGCAATTACATGACATTATTGAGCAAAATATCACTTCTACTTATGGCAAAAGACTTAAAACTGCAAAAACAACTGAAGCATTTATTCACTTATATGCTATTTCAAGATGAAAAACCCTGCTAAGGGCAACACTGTAGTACTAGTGCAGCACATCCTTCCCTTTTCTTTTATAGAGAAGTAAAGGTAAAAAGAAGCTTAAAAAAAACCACAACCAAGGTAATATCTATATCTACTGGCAATATCTAATCATCAATGAATCTGCTACTGCAATGAATTCACTTAAAACAAAGCTCTTCCTTTAATGTTTTTTACACAGCAGGCTTCTGATAGAAGAGGGGATGACTGGTTCTAGTTTAACAATATGGCTCTATAGTGAACTATGCCAGTACTACCATCAAATCACCTCTTATAAAATTCCTTTTCTGTCCACCGTGCAATCAATTTAACAAAGAACTGAAAAACCTACCCTTCAAACATTCAAATAAATCCCACTCTCCTCCTTCCTGTCTAAGGTTATTAGAAGAACAGAAACTTGCAAGCCACTGGAATAGTCCCAGAAATTATTTTACTTGTTTAGTTTTATGGACAAGATCACATATTGAATTCAAGTGAGCCAAGGAAAAGGAGCAATGGCCTCACACTTCCACAGTATGTGAGAAATGAAGACAAGAACCAAGTTTCAAGGCACAACACTTAAAAATTATACCTGGCTGCAGAAGCTCACTCACATTACATCTAAAAGCAAAAATAAAACATTGTCTGTATGACATTTCCTACCAGTTTTCTCCCTATAATAGAATAACCAGTACATCACACTACAGGGTTGTACATAAAAGGAAATGAGTGGCAAGACACAGTCTGTGATCCATCCCGAATAAACACTACTTTCAGCTTGATAATAGCCAAAACCAGTAGATTGACATAAATCTACATGGAACATCAAGAAAATACAATAGGGAAAAGATTGAGAGGCCCCTTTTCTCCAGACTGGCATCTCTCTTCTCTGTCCTGAAGTAAAACTATTTCAATCACACTGGCATCACAAACTTCTTCACCTCAAAGCTGCTCCCCTGCTACAAGGATGATCAGCTTCCAGTTCATCAGGCATAGAATAGTAGAAAGACTTCAGGACAAAAATCACCCTTTTGTTATGCACTTGGAGACTGACCACAATGTCCTGATCCACTGCTGGGGCTACCACAAAATGCTTCAATATTATTAGAGTGATCTTCTCTTGCATTATGGTCCAACCACTCTCTCCAGGCAAAACACTGCATATAAAGTTTTCCCATAATTCTGGTTAGTCAACATGAGTCAAAAAAACATCTTCAGAGGCCAGCTTTTCCTTCTGAGGCCATCATCCTGAAACAATTGACTTTATACATTCCTCAAAGTTGTGACCATTCAAACTAGGACTACACACCAACGAGTGCAAAAAGCAACAAAATCAATATGAAAAGACAAGGAAACTGTTAATGAAGAATGCAGAAAGCATAGAGGAAATACAGGTGCAAACTGACAAGAGTAAAACCAAGGATGGCAAAGAATGACAGACTGCATGACTGAAACTACCTCAGTTTTCTAACTGACCCTTCCTGAGACAGGGGGAAGAGCAGCCATGGAACCAATCTGGAGATGGGAAAACGGAGTGGGTACCAAGGTGTTAAGAACTGATTATTTACATGAAATGGTTCCATCTACACAGAAATGCTCCAGGAAAAGCCTGTACAATTTAAAACTTGAGAGCAGAGTTCAAAAGCTAAGAGGCTGATCACTACTGAAGAAAAACATAATGAATCAGACATCCACAAACCACAAAGAATTTCAGGAGTGATTCTCACATCAAGGATTATCAACTGCAAGGGTGTGCTGGTGAGGACACAATGTGTTGTCTGAATTTGCAGAATTAGGCAAAATATCCATTTACCCTGAGATGCCTCTACCAGCCATGGAACCTGGATTTACACAGTCCTTCACTATACCCCCAATTCCTCAAAGAAATTTGGCTACACTGAGGCTGGTTTCTTTTACATGAGAATCTGTCCCTGCTTTTCTCTTCAAGCCAGCTCTCTGAAGATCATGAGATACGGAAGGCTTTACTCTCATTTTGCCTTTTCCCTTTTCTACAGTATTCCTCACCTCATTGCACAGTCCTTCACTTTTCTGCAAATTATGTCACTGAATCACATACCAAAAGATAAATCAGGACCTTGTTATTTTATAAGTCCTATATAGTTGGTATGTTTTGTATATTTGTAAGACTAAAATAGTCAATCCATTCAATTGACAATATCTAAAATATGATGAGGTGCCAGAGACAACAAAAAACCCCATTTCAGTTTTACAAACAGTGATACAGAGACATCGAAGATGCTGTTTCTCCTGTCTCTGAAGCTCTTTTACTAGGTCTTTATCTGCCAAGACTCTACCAAAATGCTTATGAACAGTATTTTCAAGTCACAGAGAAATCAAGCATTTAATGCCAAACTAAAAAGGAAGAAAATTAAAGACACAATTTCAATCTTTAAAGTTGCAGTTACATATAATGCAAAAGATGGAAAGTGGTGACATTTACAAGAATATCATGGATACAATTAAGAATTCTATTTCATAAACCATCTAGCATTTTAATGAAAAAAGTTAAGTCTCGATGGAATTTTAAAATGTAGATGAAGAAAAATTAACATGTAATTACACAGTGAAATTATCATAGCTTTATTTTAAAATCAAAGGAGAGGAGCCTCCTGTATCATTGCTACTTACAGCATCTTTTGTTAGTTTATTTTACACACTATTTTATTTCAAGCTAAGATTTCTACATTGCACCAGCATTATTCCAAAATGTTAATCAACCATGCCTGACAAAATTCCCCAGTGACCTGCAGCAAGTGCTGATGCTTCCACTAATACCCAGTCTTAAGCAACTCAGTTTTGCTAGATTTCCCAGGATGGTGAGTATGCTTTAGTTTCATCCTTCCATTTCCAGATCACCTCTCTGCGATGAACATAGCTGAGGCTGCAGACAGAACTGAGCCTACACACTCAGCTGCATGAGCTCTGGACTTCCATTTTGTTCAAGATCTAAACTCCGTGTGTTTCTCCAGGTCTGGGAAGCACACCCACACACTGTCACTTCTGATTTTGGTTAAAAAACAGATTCACTTGAAATTAATTTTAATGGCTAACGTATAAAGCCCAATTCAAGAACAGCAATGGATGCTGAATTACGCAGTTTCACTAACTGGATGTGCAAACTGACAACATTCACACTACATTACACAGCTGTAATATCAATTAATAATATCTCCTAAGAAGATCCCTTGGCAAAACAGTTCCAAAATGGCTTGAATTTATCTACCCTCAGATGAAGTAACATGAAAAACAAAACAAAACTGTAGTGACCATGTTAGATGCAGGAGCTCTCAACAATCTCGTCTTGTGAGGGGAAAAACCAAACCAAACCAAAACACCTAAAGAAAACTTCCAGCTTCCCCTGACACCTGATCAAGAAATGGCTACTTCTTTTTAAAAGCAGATTTAATAGTTGGTGGGGATATATACGTTGGCTTTATTCTAAAAAACTGACACAGAATAAGGCCTGAAAGTGTGTGCAGATGTAATGGTGTGTGTATGTATTCCCGAAGACTTTTCAGAAGGATATTGTCTGATTCTGTGCTTAATTGGTTTTGTTTTTAATGCTGTTCTCTCCAAAAAGAGTTGGATGGGTTTTGTTCATTTCACACAGACAATTTTTACACTTGCAGCTCCAGTCCAATGGTTGGCAGAGGAGGAAGGTGCTTACCTGCTGAGCCTGGTACCTCTGCTGGGCCTGTGACAAGTACTGTGCCTGGGGTGGCAGATGCTGAGGCTGTGGCTGCTGGTTGTAGTACGGCTGCTGGCCCTGCTGGCAGTAGCCACTCACACCTTGCTGACCATACTGAGGCGGGATCTGTTGGAAGAGCCAAGTAAAGCAAAAATTAGCCAAGGCACAAGAGGGTATGAAATCAAGATATATCACATTCATGTGGCAACCTGAGCGGACGTGATAGCCTCAGCTCTGCACTTGATGCAGAAGTCCTTCTTACTCTTACACTCCGCAGTTCAGGCACGCCCTTAGATCCTCTTGCCCAAGCAGTAGGAGTACACCCAAGTGCTCTCTGTAGTTACTCTATTCAGGAAGAGTTTCTAAGGAGAATGCTGCACTTCTGAACATCATGAGACTAAAATGCCAAGCCTTCTAATATGTAAGCAATTATTTTAAATGTTTGCTCTCCACAGCCACGCTACTGAGGCAAATCAACACAGCAATCTTCTTGACGTGATGACCCAAAAGTACAAGTGGGAAAAAACTCAAAAAACCAAAAAAAAACCAGAACTCTCATAGGTAATGAAGAAGGAATGGGTTTTTTTAAGCAATGAAGTACTAATTTGTGTGAAATGTTTTGACTCCTCAGGTTTTTAGCTTTTGTGTATAGATGTGTGTTTAAAATATACAAAGAAAAACCCCTAGGGGTTTTGCAGGTTTATTTTTGTTGAGTTCATTCTCTCTCAGTCTCTTCCTGTCTACTAAGGCAAGTCTTTACAAATAACAAACAAACAAACAACAGACAACAACAAAAACCAACCAATGAAACACAAAATATCCTATTAGAGATCCTATTAACAGACAAATCAGCACATGTATCCTGCACTGAGAACACACACATACAAGAATTTAAGTTAAAACCAAAAGCAAGTCGGTTATGATGTCAGAGGAATTTTCTGCATCAGTTCAGTCTGTAAGCCTTGTTTCTTGAGATATCTGAAAAGCTTTCAACAAGCTGCTGATACTATGTCTGTTCTGCCCCCTTTTTTTTCACCAAACACCAGTACTTAGTTTCATATGGTCCTACACATGCTTACCCGAGGCAATGTCTTGGATAACCAAGCTCATCTGAAATGCTTTTATTTCTGAACTGTTCTTAGTGAGTCTCTGATCCACCAATAAATCTGTTTACTAAACATGTAAACACATACTTGTTCTACCTAAAGGTAACTTAGTACATTTTTTCAACAATACAGTAATGCTTACTAGGTGATAATACAATTTCAAGTAAACATTTAAACACATGTACAAATTGTTTTTACTATAACAACTCAATCTGCTCCTGTGTTAATAGTCCTACTTCTTGGTAATTCCTAACATCAGCACTATAACCTCACCTTTGCACATGTTCTCTTTGCTTGCCTGCTTACTTCACAGGCAGTTAGATGTTTCTGTGACCAATTAACCCTTTCTGACAAATACCACCTCCCTGCTGATGCATAAATAAGGCACTTATAATGCTAACTAAAAAGGGTATATTGGAATATCATCAGGCAAACAGAGAGTCGGAGTCTGGGATCTGACAGAAGACCACATGGTGATTTGCCCCTTAACTGCAAAGGTCACAGAGGCTGGACCAGTTCCTAGGAAATGCTGAGGAGAAACCTATGTTGTGGTCCATCTGGGTTCCAGCAGCCTTCTGAAGAGGAGAGGGAGAGGGAGAAGGAAAGAAGAAAAAAGAAAAGAAGGAAGAAGGAAGAAGGAAGAAGGAAAAAGGAAAAAGGAAAAAGGAAAAAGGAAAAAGGAAAAAGGAAAAAGGAAAAAGGAAAAAGGAAAAAGGAAAAAGGAAAAAGGAAAAAGGAAAAAGGAAAAAGGAAAAAGGAAAAAGGAAAAAGGAAAAAGGAAAAGGAAAAAAAAAAAAGGAAAGAAAAGATCTCCTAACAGGAAAATATGGGCAAAATATTCTGGAGAGATGAAGAAGAAAAAAAAAAATTAGAGGAATTTGAATGCCTGATTGATAGGATGGTGAAAAAACAAAAGATTCATCAGGAACTGGAGCATTTCTAGAATAACGGTACTTGTACAGGAAGGCTGCAGCTCACATGAACATATAAGGATCAGGAGAGTAAAAGTTTAAACTGAAGAGAAGGGTTTAGAACACACAGTTCAAAAGCATGTCATTGCTATGACAAATGAGGGCACAGAGATTCAAGGTTATCACATGAAGATGCCAAGAAGAATCATAGAAAGAAAACAAACACAGAGATGACTGCAGAGTAAATAGGGTGGCATGAAGAAAGTCCAGCAATACATAGCCAGGTACACAAAGAGGAGAGTAGGAAAAAACTTGGATCACTGAAACATCAAACAAAAGCACTAGCTACTGTCATATCAGAAGGCTGGTAAAAGGGAAACAATTAGTAGGTAGCTATTTTGCATCATCCTAGGATACAAAGAAGACAGCTGGTGACAAAGTAACATTATAGTCTATGTTGAATTTAGAAACAAAACAAAACAAAACTCCACCTCACCAAGCAGCAAAAGACTGCAGCTTGGTTGCATCAGGAAGAGTAAGGGCTGAGACCACTTGGCATGGATGGACTACGGCAATGCTGACAGCAGCACACTGAGGGACATCAGCAAAAGCACTCTAAGACTGTTTAGAGGGAAATTTCAACTCCTCCCATGTAGACACAGCAAGTGGACTACAAAGCAGAGACCAGACCATCAGAAAACTGCCAAAGACTATTCCATCCATGGAGCTGCTTGTTAGGGAACCTGCATGAGGAGCCACTGCCTTTGGCTTAGTCCTGAGCAGCAGGTGCCATCAACTTCTGCATCCTACAGCTGGCAGAACCACTTCACATCAGTGACCATGCACAATTCTAGTGAGCATCTGTACAGGAACAATGAAAACCAAGGACTCCACCAATGTTGCACTTAAATTCGAGAAGTTGTAACAACATAAAAAGGAGAAAGCTTCTTAAAAGAAGCTCTAACGAGACAAGTGCAAGAAATAAAATCTGACTGGCAGCATCAAAGCTGCTTAGCAACAACCACATGGAAAGCACAGAACCAATATTCACCACCTATTAAAACCTGAGAAGAGCAAAGAGACATCAGCATGGCTCATTGCAGGTTTCTAGAAGTAAAAAGGCATCCTTCAATAAGCCAACAAGTCCAAATGAGGAAAACAAAATACTGTAAACTCTGGCTCTTCAAATGTACTCAGGCAGGCCAGAAAGAACTGGAGGAGAAGCTAGGAAAGGAAATCAAATAAGTAATGAATCACTTCTTCAAATACATCAGGAACAGAAGGTCTGCCAAGAAGTTTGTAGTGCCAAGTGATGATCAAGGTATAAATGGAGATTCAGAAAGAAATCACTAAGAGTAACAATATTTTATATTTTTTGCAATTGTGTGCACTCTGGAAAAATCTTAGGAGGTTTCCATGCTGGAGTCTCCCTTTGTGAGGGTCTCTATGAGTGTGTCTGAATCTTACAGGACTGTTAATGGAACAACAAACTGACAAACACTAAGAAATGCTCCAAGATCAGACAGTACCACCCCAGAGGTCTAAACAAATTCAAGAATGGAATAGCTGAATGACTAGTGACAGTACACAACCTCTAACCTGTAGCTGCCTTGGGGGGTGAGAACTGGAGTATGGCTTTAAAAAAAGAACAAAAACCAAATAAACATCCAAACCAAAACAAACAAAAAAATGCAGATATTTGAGAATTTAGGACTATAAAGGACTGATGACTATTCTGGATAAACCAGGACAGGTAAGAATGAAGATCAGAATTAGGAAACATCAACACAGCTTCTGCCAAGGAAAATTTCTCTCTGGATACTTCTTGGACTTCCTGGGAAGAGTTAAACACCAAGGTTGATAGCAATCAACAGTGAACAAATAGAAAGCTACAAAGCTGACACAACAATTAGGAGGCAGTAAATGGTAGAAGCTTTTGGGAAGCAAACTTTAAAACAAGAGACAGATGGGATCTGTAGTCACAAAGGTGGAAGATGTTTGAAACACATTACCAAATTACATTCTGAAAGCTGAAAACTTACGTGGGCTCAAGCAAAGACTGGACTGGTTCAGAAAAGATAGATCCTCTGAGGGTTAACAAATATATAGAGCCACATCTGGCTTAGGAAGTCCCTGAACTGGAAATAGCTGAAGGCTTAAAGAGTATTGGGGGAACCATCACATGCTTGCTTTGTTGTGACTCTTCTCTAGGCATCCAATTAACGCCTTCACTGGAGGCAGGATTCAGGGCTGCATGAACCTTTCATCTGACCTGATACAGCCATGCCTATGCTCTGACCACCTCTTTGCAATACATATCTGTGTTCTTCCAGAAAGCAATGAATATTTGGTCGGCAAGGTACAACGTAACAAAAACAAGCACCCTGAAGAGGCCGTAACACTTTGATTGCCAGAAGCTGGGAGACTGCTCCAATTTCTTCAACGTTTTTCCTAGCAACCTGCTTCCAGACACCAGTGTAAAAAAACAGTAGTGGGCTCTTCCTCTGACCTTAGGTATCAGTTCCTTATGTTGCAATTTTCCTCTATATTCTCCCACCAAGCTGCTTAACAAAAACAAAAAACAAGGCAACAATAATCCTGATGCTAGACATACTTTTAAATGCCATACTCCCGTGCAGAGACCCATCACTACTGCCTTAGCTGAACACTCAGTATAATTTCTATGGCTACTTAAATAAATAACAAACAACAACATGCAAATTAATCCTCCTCCTTACTGATGGGGATTACAAGATACTGCTCATGGACAAATGTTTATTAAACAGCATATAAAAAAGCTTAATTAAAATCTCCCCAGAACAAAACAAATCTGAAGCCAATTACTTACAACGCTTTGAATGAATGACCCAAGCATCCTCTGTCTTCATAAGGTAAACCCTCTCTCTCTTTCTCCTTTACACCCACATTTTTTCTGGCCACACAATACAGAAGATGAGAACTTGAGAAACTTCAGCGTGCCTGTGGTAATGCACACATTCTTGAGAGAGTTCAAGAGAGAGTAGACAGAAATTTGAATCTATTTCTAGGCAAGGACAGAAACTAATAATTACTTCACCTCCTATCTCACTGCACAGTCCAAATAGCATTATTTTTGGAGAAGTATGACTGACCATCAGTGATTAAGCCACTCTGAATGTTAACAAGGAAAGGATGAGAATAAAAGAGGAAAAAAATTGGCAGCCAGACTGAAGAGGAAGGAGAAATCCAATTAAACCTATAACTTAGCCCATTATCTTTAATTCTTGCTTGAACAAGGGGTCTTGTGGCAGACATTCTTTGTCCAGGTAATACCTTGAGAGTAATGAAAGTTTTAAGCAATTTTTGCATGCATAATCCATAACTAATGTGGAAGGATCATTAGACAGCATTGCAGTCATTATCATTTTTTTAAAAATTAAAATGTAACAGAATTAATGTGTTAGCATAGGTACACTAATAATGCCAGCAATATGCAGCAACCACACTTTTAAAGCATCCTAATGGCTACCTCTGGTCAGCAACAGAAGAAAGTTTACATGCACCCTTATCACAAAAAGCTCTGCCAAGTCACTTTGAACATGCCAGTCACCAGGACATGCACAATACATGGGAAGAGTCCAGGCAGCACAGGTCACTGTTCCTCCCTCCAAATCTACTTGGTTCCCAGACAGCCAGGTAGATGCTGGATAATGACAGTAGCAGGCAACAGCACAGTTCAGACCTCTTTCACCACAGTGTCATGATAAAAAACTGTGAGGGGAAAAGGGTGTGTTTGGCCCGATGAGCATTAAGCCCTACTTAGAGGGGGAAGAAAAAGTGGTCTCTGGAAGTAGGGGAGGCAGTCAGGGGAAAGGCTGACACTACTTGATTCCACAGCTGACTTTCCTAAGAAACAGTGAAACAGACCTGAACATGGTGGAACAAGTATCATCTGCAAAAAATGTAATCATCAGTAACATTCCATTTTCCTACCAACTATAATACTGTAATCAGAATACAAACTGTATACTGAGTGGGATTCCAAGAAAAACAAACCAACCCCACCTCATACTTCACAACAGGAGTAAAACAGCACATTCCTTCAGTCAAAAAAATGTTATAGCCAAATTTACTTCTAATACTTTTATTGTTACAGTGGTCACTTCTGTAATAACTATAAAGTAAGCTGTCACATAGTTCCCATTAAACTTTCAAATAATACTCTTGTGATTTTCTGAAACATTTACTACTTCTGCCTTAGATTTCCAAAGCCAGACCTCTGCCAAAACACATGCACTACCACACATTTTGAATAGAAGGTTGTAAGGGAAAACTAACCCTTTGGCCTTCATGTACTTAAAAAATATTGGTTTATATCTAAAAGCTTCTACTTTTTGTAAACTCAGGTCTTCATCTATAAATTTAGCTGAATTGCAGAAAGAGGAAAAATGTAATACGCACAGGGAAATCCTCTGGCACAAATTCAGGGTAACACTCTGCCACAGTTAGTGCAGCCTGGTCTTCTGTCCCAGGTCCAGCATACCTGTGCACTCACAGATCTAATGCAGGCTGCAAGTCCTTCTCACTGAATGACACACACACCCCCCCCAAAAAAAAAAAAAAAAAAATCAGATGAAACCAAGTAACAAGCTGGGTGTTAATGTCAAGGCTATTAATAAGAGGTAAATCAGATACTCTGATGTTAAGGCAGCTTATTCATACATTCTATAAATTCTATTACTTCTTATCACTTAACTTTGACCTTTTGACAATACATTGGTCACAATGTTCACCTATGTTACTGTCTTGGACTGCTTGCCTTTACATTGAAGTATGAACTTTAAAATCTTATTAATTTCCTTTGACATATTAACACTGGCCTGACGCTGGCTCACCCTCTGATCCAGAGCAAGGAAGCAAAAGGATAAAAACCATGTTTCTGTGTCACAGCACAATAATCCCCATTTTAGACCTTGCAAGGCAGCGGATTTTGCAGAGTCATTAAATGCATGTCTATGTTGAAGACTGCAGTGCAGTACACAGACCTGCAAACCAGCTCAGATATTGTAAGGAGCCTACACCAAAAGCCGTGCTAGGTTAATTTGCCACGCTCTATAGAAGGGTGAATTAGGTCAGAGGGAGATCCACATCTTGTAAACAGTCTGCTGCTTGTACACAAGCCAGCTGATTTTAAAAAGCAGCTCGAGTATCTTTACACTACACTGCAGTCTGCAATGCAGTCATACCCTGTACTACTGTGAACGTGCAGGACAGAAAGGACAGGACTCCCAACACATGTCTCTAGTTCTCTTTTCCTCAGAAAGTGCACGGCAGCATGGTTACACACCAGTTGTCAGTGCAATGCATATGGCATCAAATCTGTGCCTGTCGTGAGGTGCTCTCTATGTACTGTTTTTTACTGTAGCTTAAGTCAAAGCACCATGAGCTAACCCGTTATTAGTACAGGCAATTTTCCTCTCCTTTAAAAAAAGAGAAAATATGAAAAAAAAATAGAATGTAAAAAACTACCAAGGTTACATGATTAAAAAACTCTCCAGTCAAAAAATATAGATGTTAGGGTTCCAAAAGTAACATTAACTGAGCCGAGCTGCACATATATAGCACCTTCTCTTTCAGATTTATGCTGTCAAAGGCATTTCATAAAATATAGAGGGTATGAAATGTGGCTGAGTTAATGTGGCTGCTAGAATCTTATCATTTATGTTTTCTGACTTCTTAGCTGTGCAACCTTCACATCTTATTAACATAATTTTTTGCATAGACTGTAGTATGGAATAGTACTTATGTTTTATGTATTGACATATTTTTGATGTACTGAGATTTTGAATAAGTTTGCTATTCTTCATGATGAGAGCCAAATAAATAAAGACTACTACCACAAAATAGTCAATCATTTATACGGAAAAGCAATATCTCTCCTTCCAAAAAAGAACACTTTGATTCCCTTGTCAGAAATTGATGAAAACTTCTTCTGCCGTAAATGCTAAATCTATGCCAATATCACAACCACCTCCCACTCCCACCTTCCCCTAAAAACAGCAAGCAAACAAAAATAAAAAATTTGCATGTATTAGATGAGCTAAAATTAGTTTCAAGGGAGAGGTAAACAGCTGAGTCTAGAAACAATAGGAAGAAATTTTTCCTGCACAAGACCCTGATAATGTTGATTTGTACAGTGAATTACAGTTTGAACTAATGCAAAATTTGGTCCTTTCTGCAAATTAAGGGATGAAAATAAAATAATCTCTAGTAAGACATTTTCGTATCAGTATACCCATCCCCTCAGACCAACATCAGAGAGGAGACTGAAAATGTGCAATAGAGTTTTTTTCAGAAGAGCTATTTTGATACATGGTATTAAAAATAGAGAGAAATCATAATGCCTACATACAGACACACTTAAATCATGAGTCAGATAAGGTATCTATTCTTCTTATACTCTGCCTCCCTTTTTTTTTTTTTGTATTTAGATTGATCAAAACTATTTAAAGGAATCATGTAATATTCTTAAGTAATAGATTTCCATTTTACAAACCAACATAAGGAAAAGCACACCAGAGCTGACTGCCACAGTCCAGTTTCACCTGGTCCCTATGGTGTCTCCAATGGTTGGTGCTTCAGTAAAAAGCATGCAGAAAAAACCTCACTGCTCACTGCAATAACAGCATGAACATCACCTACAAAATTCCAGCCATTGAAGTACAGTGCAAAAGCCTGTACTTAACCTGACTTTTAATCGTGTAGCAATTTATCACAGAGCACTTCTTGTGCATCTACGGATGGACCACACAACAGTCTGTGGTGCCCGAATCCTGTATTTGCCATTCATTCTCCAGAAAACTGACAGCAGCTTTGACCACTATTTCTAAGAAAATATAGATAAACATTTTTCTTCAGATGAGTTTTACAGTGCTATTCAAACCTTCTAGAGCAGGGAACACAAATGAGAAGTATGGGTTGAGACTGAATAGCAGGTAATCTAACTGCATGAGTAATCCTCCATTTTTATGCATTTATACACAGAGAGACTTCCAGCACTTAACTACTGGAGACTGAAAAATACCCCTGTAAAACAGCTTTCACTCCACATTTCTTCTGGCACACATTCTTGGTAGAGGGAAGAAATGCAAACATTGTTCTTTAATTGCAGTAGTGAGAAAAGGCAGAATACACACACACCCTGTTTACCATCACTTCCCCAACATGTTGCACATCCATGAGTTTTCCTTCTTTCTTCCAATCTGTTTCACAAGAGAAGGGTGTTTTTTAGTTCATTCATACGCTCCTCCAAAGAGATCAGTCTTGAGGAATACTTGATGCCCTTACCATTCCTAAGTTCAACAGCTTTCAGAGCTAAATCATTTGAGATCATTCCGAGCCTTTCACCGTACCTCTTAAAAATAGCAAGAGAAGAACATAGAAAGACTGGCCCCAGTGATCCTTGAGGTTCTTTTCAATGTGGCATTCCATGATTCTATTAAACATAAAATCTCTTCCACAAGGAACAATGCTGTCTACTCTTCAGCAAGCCATGCCTTCCTCCTTTTCTCACCCAACCTTGTTCACTCACTAGACTATTGGGTTTCACAGACCTTCACAGTGCACACACTCCCTCACCAACAACTGCTTTTCTTCTCCGTTCTTCATTCCTACCCTGCGCCTAGGGAGGAACAACCTTAGGTCACCCAGCTGAAAAGCAGCTTGGCAGGTAAGGACCTTGGGGTGCTCCTGGAAGACACCAAGTTGAACACCAGTCAGCAATGTGCCCTTCCCACAGAGAGGGCTGGTGGTATCCATGACTGCATTAGACAAAGTATTCCAAACAGATCAAGGCAGGTGCTTCCACTCAGCATTGGTGAGGCCACACCTGGAGGACCATGTCCAGCACTGGGCTCCCCAGTACAAGAGACGCTTGGACATACTGAGAGAGTTCAACAAAGGCCCACAAGGATGATTAAGTAGCTGGTGAACCTCACATAAGAAGAATGGCTGAGAGCATTTGGACTGTTTAGTCTGAAGAACACAATGCTCAGGGGGGGTCTTAGCAATGTATATAAATACCTGAAGGGAGAATGCAAAGAAGATGACAGGAACAGAGGCAATGGACATACAGAATCATAGAATTCTCAGGGCTGGAAGGGAGCTTTAAGATCATCTAATTCCAACCCCCCTGCCACAGGCAGGAACATCTCCCACTAGAACAGTAACAATGAGGTTTCCTCTGAGCATCAGAAAATACTTTTTCACTGTGAGGGTGATTGGGCACTGGCACAAGTTGCCCAGAGAGGCTGTGGAGTCTCCATCCTTGGAGATACACAAAAGTTACTTGGACACAGTCCTGGGAAACCAGTGCTAAGTGGCCTTGCCTGAGCAGGGGAGATGGACTAGATAACCTACGGAGGTTCATTTCAACCTCAACTATTCTGTGATTTACCTCAACCATTCTATGATTTAATAATGTGGAGCTGCTGTAAACATACTTCAACCTAATGTTTTAGTACAAAGTTAAAGAGACATAGGGCACACCCTATTTCAGGTGTTTGTTTAACAGAGAACCTCTCTATTTGGACCAGCCACCTTTGGTGAGTTCACCACTTTCCAGTTATCCCCCACAGCTCTGTCTCCCAAGTCCAATTCAGAAACAGTAGAACAGGGGGTTGTTGTTAAACACAAGAAGTCATCTCCAGTTCCAAGCCTTCATTCTTCTAAAAGATACCACACTTCTAAATAATGAAAAACTTGCCATGCAAATGCAGTGGGAAAACAGATTTACAGCTCTTTGTGTTCTCATTATGAACTTCAATCCCTAAATAGCGTCCACAGCATAGGAGGTCAACACACAAAAGAGAAAGGTATGACCTCCTACAGCTATTGTTTAGGTTCAGCAATTTCTGTGACAAATGTAGCCATTTTCACAGTCCAAATTCTGCTAGTTTCTTCTACTACATCAGGATCAAAAATGACTCTCTTCATCTGGACACTGAAAATTCCCCACAGCAAGGAATCCTGAGATAAACAGAACAACTGGTTGAATCAACTGGACAAGAGAATTTGATTACACCTCCACCAGCCCAGCATAATTTATTATCTTGCAGTATAGCATTAACTCTTAAGACCCCATTCCCGTGGTACAGTCCCTCAACAACATTTCTACTGGCATAGGCAAACACTCCAGAGTACTTATGCTTGATTAGAAAAATAAGAAATACAAAGCAACCCCTATCCAAACTCCTACTTCTTAAGACCAGTTTGACCAAACACCATCAGCAATTTAAAAAAAAAAATTAAAAAGAGGAAGATGTAAATCTTTTCTGTGCTGGCTTTTCTTTCCCTTCATCTAAAGGGAACAGACGAAAACCAAGTCATCCTCTTAAATAAGAGTACTTACGTAATGGTCTGAAAGCTGTCTCTTACAGCTGTAATGCAGCTATGACTTCAAATATCACTGCAAGTATATTTAAAAGAAAACTTTCAAACCCTTCCTTGTTGTCACGGAGTTTGGATATTTGATTTATTCCATTTCTATTATTTAATTTGACTCATTACTCAGCACTGGAAAACATCAAAAGAACCCTGACAGAAACACAAAAGACATCAATCTTATAAATTCATGGCTGAAACCATAGAGGGCATCATAATTTCTTACACAATTACTCTTTTATTATACTAAAAATAAGATTATTATTGTAAATTATTCCTCATATCAGTTACACAAGTAAATCCTAGAAACATCTGCTAAATCTAAGTATTTGAATACAGATAATCCAAGTCATGTAACATTATCCTCAAAATGGAACTTAAAAACAAACAAAACCCCTTATAGTCATAATACCACTTATCAAAAATTACCTGTTTTGATTAACTGAAAATAGCCCCCATCAAGCTCATTCATTCAACCAACCTACTATATTTTTTTATTAATAATGCAACTAATCTTACCTCAAATATTGAGCTCTATCCATTCATTTTTGCAATACCTACTGTTCTTTCAAAATATTCAAGCATCTCCAATTTATCCACAGTTGCTCTTTCCCTTTCTTGAAAGTTTTAGCCCCCCCCTCTCCCCTCCAAGATTTGTGGGTTTGGGCTATTATCTGTACACCCATTTTGTTGAAGCATTTACAAAACAAATTCTTACATTCACAATAAAGTGCTTCCTTCTCATTTATGGCCAGACTGAAATAATATCTATCTGTACACAAAATTAACACACAAGTGTATAATTGTAGTTTTATGTTCAAGTGCCCCAATTATGCACTTTAAAACACTTTAAAGGATCCATCAGGAACGTTCAATACTTCCAAACTGTAAAGTCTAGAGGAGTGTCTTGACAAAACAGCTGCATTACGGGCAAATCTTTTTGCTAAAAACAAAGAAACCAATCAACTGTGTTGTTTTTTTTCACTGAAGACACCCAGACCATAAAGAACAGTGGGACCTGTTTAGTGCACTGTATTTTGCCAAAACTAACAGACAAGCATGAAACTGAACAGTGCGTTTTACTTTTAAGTACTAAAGGTATCCCAAACAGCCTTTGTCTTAAGGCTAAGCAGACAAGGAACCCAGATTTCAGCTTGTTCAGAAAGGTGGTTAAGGATGTCTGCTGAGGACCCTACAGCTTCCTCATTTCACTCCCAGGTAATGGCAATCCTCACACACGTTATTTGAATATTCAGTCCTCTGCATTCTCACTTCTCCTAACGAAATACTGTTAAGAAGCAGCCTTTCCCAAAAAGGGCTGCAGGAGATGACTTGTCAGTATTGTTTTTGTTACAGAAATAAATTTCTCTGCACGTGTGGTGGAGAAGGGAAATCTATGTTAACCCATCTAACTCTGCACTAAAATGGATTACAAGTGCTCACATGATGCATTATGCTTTTTCACCCAGACCAGTGATAAAATTGCTGATCCTTACATTTTTAATTTTATTAGAACAATTTAGAGGGTTGGGGTTTCATGTTATTGGTATTTTGGGGAATTTTTTGTCTCCAACAAACTCTGGTGGACACAGAGGAAGGTAAGGACAAAATTATTTTTGCTGTTGCCACTGACAAACCCATATAAAGTTTTTATATTAAGAGGGGGAAATCAGGAATGAGAAAAACAGTAAGCATGACAAGAAAGTAGACACCTCATCTTATTGAAAAGCAACATACAAAGAAAAGGGCTTCTGGCTGACTCTAAGACAGTTCAATAGTGAGACCATGTTAGCAAAGGTTTTCCTCAATAAAAACAAGAAAATAGACACAGTAGCTTACAGCAATGCTTTCTGCAACTCATACAGGATTCAGCATCAGGTGTCAGCTGCACGTAGTCACTGTTGACCATCAACAAAGAGATAAGAGCCTCTTTTGGGGTCACAGTTCTCAAAGAGGGATGACAAGCACCAAGAAGAATGAGTTAAACTGGCAGGTGCTGTTGCAGTTCTCCAGAGGGGCCAGCAGAGCACTAAGCTCTTCTAACCATGATGGAAAAAACACCTGTTCTCAGAAGAGAGGTATTCAAAACTCTTCTACAGAAAATGTTTCATGCAGAAATACTCCTGAGCTCCTCACCTAATCCACTGAGTGGGCTCTTGCCTCACAACTGCCCAGTGCCCACCTCTGCATGCTGAGGGGCCAGGGGAAAAGAAAGGATCTCCTGACAGTAAGTGCCACAAAAATTAGGACTGCTGCTTCTGAAAAGGCAGCAGGACACAGTGGGGGTTGGTCACCTTTTGTGCTCCAATGGACTAGAGCACCAAGACTGTTGGTCTACAGTTCCAAGCCAGTCTGTCTGCTACTCCACGAATCCCACTGGCTTCTCCCCTCATCCAACCTCTCAGTCCCCTCTAACTGGGCTGATCCTCTATACCCAGACACTCCACCACACTAAAATAGCAGAAAATTAACTAACAGCTTTCTGCCAGCTTAGTGCACAGAAACAACTCTGCATGGTCAAACCCAGAGATCACCTTTGATTGACCTTTAGAGGTCCCTTCCAACCCAAATTACCTATGATTCTATGATCATATAAGAGAAGTGGCACTGCTGCAACCAGTTTGGTTGTGTCTGACTGCTGCTGAACTGCACTCTTTGGTTTTGGCTTTCTTGGGCTCTCTTCATCCTGCTAATCCAATTCCACAATTCCCAGATTCAAAAAAAAAAGCACCCTTATAAAAAGTAACAGATTCCAGATCTCCAGAAGAAAGCCTCTTTTTTCTAACAAAGGGAGCCTCTCTCCCTGACTTTCAGGCTTTTTGGGTGTCCTCAAACTCGGACACCTAAATTCTGCCATGAAATTTAACCCACTTTAAGCAGGAAAGCAGTCACCCAGCTCTCACACAGAATGACACCCAAGGGGAAAGCAGTGATGCAAGGAGGGAGGGACAGACAGACACAATTCTCTCTCCTTTCCTTTCTTGCAGAAAGCAGAAACAAAAAATAAATACATTTCAGGGACGTCAATCTGCATGAAGGTAAAGCCACTTTGTAAAATGCAAGTGAGCAATGACCATTTAGATGAGTTCTTGCGTATTATTTGGTCAGCCATCACTTTTCTTTCTTGATAGTGAGATAATTAAACCTACCATTTCGTTTGGCAACTCTTTTTCAGAGTACCAGTTATATTTTACCAGCTACAGTACTGTCCAGGCATGAGCTTCTATGATTAAACTAAGCTTCTGATTTTGCAGTTGCACAACTATTTAAAATATTTCAAACAACAGGTCAATACAGAATTGCAGCTGTGCATAGTCTCCAGAGCACAGAGTTTACATGTTCAGAAGAACAACAAGCAAGTTGCAATTTGATTTTAAAAGGAAATATTTTCACTACTTTGTTGGCTCTGAAGTATAAAAAAATTATCTTTTGGAGAGCATAAAACTAGGGAGAAAAGCTTAGGAAGCAGCACTGTCTGCTTTGGAAGGAGTACTTACCCATCTGCCCTTCTGGCCAGAGGTTTAATAGATTTCTATTTTTATAAAGGACAGAAGGGGAGGGGGCAGCTCCATCAGTTTCCTACAGAAACCCAGCTGCCAAACTGGATGTGCCAAAGGGGAATTTTAGGGAACTTTAAAGAGATAACCTCTGCTGAGACTGCAATGTCAGCTTTGTAACCTCATGACTGGAACATGTGCAGTGAATGCTGGATTGAAAAAGCTGTGCTATGGGAGTTAGAAGAAAGAAAAGGAGAAAACATGAACAGCACGAACTGGGATTATTACTCTGTGACGAGAACGGGACTGCAGCTCAAAAACACTGTTAGTTCACTGTGAAAAAATACATCTATAGAGTAAGCTCACTTTGATTTGGGTATTTATTGATAACCATCCTCTCAGACCTAATATGGTCTCTGTTTTATTCTGATGCTACTGTTCCATTTAGCAGTTCAGTTGCAGCATATTTTAAACAACAGAGTCAAACTGACCTCTGGTTTAAATATTCAGCACAGAAATTGGGGGGCGAGGGTCAAGCAGAGAAGAGGAAAGGGAGAAGAAAGGAGCACTACCAATTAAAAGCAAACAACAATTTAAAAGAATTTAAATAACCTGTTTATTTTTGGTCTAGTCTTTCACCTTTCTACTCAGCTTTTCATTCATGTCAAGAGGTAAAAACAAAATAAATTCCCCCAGTGTAGAATTATCATGGCTCTTTAAATTTTTTAGAGAAAACTGATAAAATTAAAAATTATTGCACGGGCTTCTATTTACTCAGCAAGATCACCATGTATTAAGAAATTTAGTAAGCTAAGAAAGCTGCAAAAAATTTACGATTCAAAATCAAGATCAACATGCAAAACAACATACCCCAAAACAACTTCAATGGTTTATAAAAATGAATTACCAAGGAAGGGGAATAGCATTAGAAGTCCTACTCAGGGATTAAGAAGGTGAAAACAGCCATTTTCACTGAGAAGGAAATTTCTATACTAAATTACAGTAAGAGAAGTCTCTTTTGGGTAAGATCCCACTACAAAACACTTCCACTGTCCACCTTCTTTCCTCCTCTCCTCACTCTGTAGCAGTGTGCTTGCAAAACCTATCCCTTTTAATACATTTAAAAGAGATGGCAAAAGATGATGTCATCTCATTTTCCCTAGAAGAGAAGAAGTAATAAATGCCCTTTTGCAGTGAAAGCAGGAATGCCTTATGATGAAATACAACTGCTCTTCAAAAAGAAACATTTCAAAGTAACAGAAGTGTTAGAAAGGTAAAATAAACTATAATCTATGTTAAAAGTGACCTACGAATCTTTATAATCCAATTCTCTCAGCAGCTCCGATATGAGGTGAACGTCATTAAATTATCAACCTAAGAAAAGAAGCTGTCTTCAGACTTAAAGATACATGTTCTGTTTAGCCTGAAGATTTGGGATTGTTTAGAAAACCTTTTTTTTAACACTTTGAGTTAGTTGTTGTTTGGGGGGGTTTTGACTATTTGCATTTTTTTAAAGAAAGTGTCAACTGAGGACCCTTAAAAAACAGCCCATTTTATAACCTCACACCATAAGGCATACAAGACATACGATGCTATCTTTAACTAAACACTACTTTGTTTCACTAGTGTTTATTCTTCTTTCTTGGAAGACCCGCTCCCTTGAGGAAACACATACTGATTCAGTGCAGTGTGTCTCAACATCTCTCCAGAAGAAACAACATGTAATCAAATAATTAGCACCCAACTTAACCATTCTGTGCATCACAGAAAAAAAAACCTAGACAAGCATGTATTTAAAAGCATTACCTCTTCTACTTTGTTGCCTGTAACTGATCTGAAAATAATCTTCTTTCATCTTCAGGTGAAAAAGAAAACAACTTGCTACACTGTGAGAGGCTCTTCCACTGCTTCTGAGTAAGAAAAGGTTTATAAAGTTGGAAGATTTTTTTGCTCTTTCAAAAAAAAAAGTATTTCTATGATGTATTGTAAATCTTTACCTCCCTCAATTGGGAGGTAGGTTTTTATGCCTTTCAAAATTTATTATGTCTGCTTGACTGTGCTTTCCTGAAGATCCCCTTCAGCTTCTGTTCCAACTAGCAAGTGAAAATTCTCCTAAGTACAGTAATATAAAAGGAGTAGGAAAGAAACTCAGCACATGAACAGGACAGACACAAAGCGTAATGCAGTACATTGCAGAGCCCTACAAAGCACATTAGAGCTGGATTCATGAAATACATGAATTCAAAGTACTTGCTATATAGGTCTTATAATTTATTAAGGTTTATATTATAAATAAAACCATGAAGTCAGTCCCAGTTGAAATGCACACACTTCCAAAGAAGCCCTACAAACTCAGCAAAGACTTCATCCTTTTCTATACATCTTTCCCACCCACATTCTTATTTATTTTCCTTACATGTTATTCTGGTTCCAACTCTACAAACTGCTATGCATTTTTAAAATTTAATCACACAAGTAGTGCCACTGAGCTTAACAGAACCAATGCCACTAGCGTAACTAGTGATGCACACATGAATGTATGAGCTGAGGGATTTATACTGCAATATCCTTGGGGCAAGGAATATGGATTTGTCTACATTTCACAAAGCAGCACATAATTTCACTGGCAAACAGAAAATAAAGATTTTAGGTTTAAAACTTTCATAGGTCATTAATATGAAAGATAACCCCACCGTTACACTATTACCAGCAATCCCAAAGAGGATACCAGAAAGCTCCCAAAAGCTCTGTAATGTGGCAGATTAAAAGGATCTCCACAACCTTTTTGTCTGATGATGATAGTCAGGAGAGCTACTACACAAACTATGATACAAGAAATTTGTGATTAATTGGAAAACGTTTTTCCAACTGCTAAGTTTATTCAGTTAATAAGAAAGGGTAAAAACTACATACAGAGGCACTATCACTTCACTATCAGAGAAATAAGCAACTATTAGCCAGGGAATAATTTTTTCTCTAGTGTTTTAGTATATGTTCAGCAATAGAAATTTACCCACTATTTCTAGGCTTGAACAGTAAATTCAACTCACTGTATGAAGAAAGTGCAGTAAATTTTTTGATAATACAAGAGTGCAGTAGAACCTTGATAGTTATAATTACCAAGAAACTTGTCTTGGCTTTCTAAACCAATAATAAGGTATACAAAGCAATATATACAGAAACAGAAACAGAGGCTAGTCCAGCAAAATTCTATGTTGCTAATTCATTAAGACTGTAGTTTGGTTTCACTATCAAGTAATACCAAGTGTACTTCACTAACTTTCCTAAGATGAACTGATTATTACCATACTTTGGCAACGTGCAAAAAAGGCTATGCTACAGCAGAAATGTGCTACCAGTTTGACAGTTATGATTTTGATAAAGAGCTTTTCAAGTTTATACTAATGTGTTTTTTTTCATGAGCTGAGAATAGTTTTATTCCCTTATGCCAAATAACATTTATGTTTGAATCATGTATCTTTAATGGGTACCATACCACAAAAAGGGAGACTTGAAGCAAATACATGACTTCACAAGAGTAGCTTTACCATCACACAGTACTGTTTTATAAATAATGCTGAAGTAAACAGAATCTGCATATAAATAACAATTCTCATACTGACTGTTAAATACATTAATAGAATGAAGCAGCAGAGAAATGCGGCTTAATTGTATAAATAAACCCTTTGCTTTTACTCTAAATATATAAACAAATTATTTATTTTTGTAACCATCAAAGCATCCAGGCAGATGATTTTTGGTTTTGCCCATGAAGAGCAAGGAAGAGGAAAGAAAAGAAAAAGAGGGGAAGGGAAAAAAGAGACACAAGTGAGCTTCCACACTACTGACAAGGCTTATAATCCAGGAAAATCTGCCATGCGAGCCAAGGTGCAGCAACGTAGTGTTTAGGCACGAGGAGAAATGCTTGTAAATTCCACTGCTCCAATGAGCAGAGACACAGTTTTCATAATTTTATCCTTGTGCTCCACGGCTGAGCGGCTGTCAGGCCAATCACAAGGCACAGGTTCCCATTTGAATGACATATGGGTTCACCCAACCAGAGAGATGTTAGAGCATTAAATACCACAAACAGACAGGACAGGAATACAAAAAGCCAAATTAGAGCTCGCGCTCCGGCAGGGACCTGGCTGCTCCCGCCCAGCCCCTCCGCCAGGTCCCTGGCATTGGGAAAGCCGTGTCCTCAGGGTAACAGCCTCTCACCTCATAAAACTGAAAGACACACTGAAATACTGTACTTCAAAGGGGGGCAGGGAGAATAAGAAACCTTGTATTTTAAAACACTGGCAAACGCAGTATTTGGGGAGAGAGAAGCGAGCAGGAATTACCATTTCCCACAGTAATTCTCAAAAGCACCATGGAAAAGACATTTTACCTTTGTGGAAAGCTGTTCTTCAGACAGAAGTGTTTAACATGTTATATAAACATGTTATGCAGTGAAATGTAAAACACAAGGGGATTTTCATCACATTTATTGCATTTGTTAGCCAAAATGTAGTAGCCGTGTAATCGCTGCTGCTGCTGCAGTAAAACACCTCAGTAATATTAACAAAAAAGTGCTTTCAGCCTGGCTAGTTCAAGGGGAAAGAGATGATATTGAATAATTCAGACCTAAACAAAACAGCAACAACAAAAAAATCCCTAAGAACTGCAGATGAGTGCACACTAAGAGACCACAGGACTGTCTGGCAATTCAATACCCTCTGAAATCCTCTCTCATGAACGAATCAAACCCACAGTCACAGAAGTTACCTCAGACACGGGCTGTCCCCTCCCTGCTCAAGATGGTGGAGCAGCATGACGGACGGCACCAGCTCACTGGAAAGGTTTGGACTGGAGCTGAAGGAAGGATTGCATTAGCCATTTTCAGGCTTTGCTCAATAAATACAAGAAGTACATCACCATAATGGTGTATAACCGAGACTGGCCTTTGCACAGCAGGGTTTTCAAACACAATAGCAGGGAAAGACCTGCACTCAGGCTGTCTACCAGACCCTGCCTCTTTACAGACAACTTCTTGGGTGAGCAGGAGCAGGCACCCTCATCCCTGCTCTTCACCCAGCACCCACAGCTCCTGTCAGATCAGGATACCTGCTAACAACGGTGCCTTTGTGGGAACCTTTCTTCTCAGCCTTTCTGTGATCCATTTTCATTCTGCAGATCTCTCTCTAGACATGGTGTCTGTAGATTTATTTTATAATATAAGCATCATCTTCTGTTTATACTGCATTTTTCCTTCTCTCATTTGTTTTACTCTTCCAGCACTACTGCTGTCAGCGTGGCTGTGCAGAAGATCTGAGAGACTTCACTGGGATCTGCAAGATTCTCCAACAATACACTGAAATGATCAAGAGGGCAGATAATTATTAGACACCCATTCGAAAGAGCTATTTAGATCGAGGGTCCCACTTAATTACTGCAACTATGAAGTAAGCAACAATCTCTCCCAACAAAGGAAGAAATCCACAGTAATCTTAACTAAGAATTATTTAATCGCACATATAATTTATTATTTAAGTGTCTGAATTTTTACTTAACTAGCAAAAAGCTGGTTTTCTTTTTGCTTGGGAAAAAAAAACTTTTTAGAAGGAAGAACTGTTAGAAAAACAACACTAAACCTTTTTTTTATTTTTTTAAAGATTATAGGACAATACCACAATCTGCCACCTTTTTTTTTTTTCAGTATTTTCAAATACATCATCTGGTAGATCTCAGTAAAAGGTTCTGCACATGAAACTCAAGTTTCAAGGTTTATCCCAACAATATCTTGTCACTTCTGAATTTGTTTTGCCTGAAAACTCCATATTCCAGCAGGACTTTCATTTGAACACGCTCAACTTCAATCTCCTCAACTTATTTTTTATGGGTTAATTATTAATAACGTATTTCAGTTTCTTAGTAATTTGCATACACCAAAACAGAGAAAGAAGGCCCCTCTGATTCAGGAAAAACCCCAGACACATCCGTTTAAATATTTCCTTAATTGTTCTTCATTTAAGCAAGCAGTATGTCACCTGGATAAGATGAAGAGCAAGTGAATCAAAGACTATGAAATATATTCCTTAGTTATTTTAACATCTAACAGCAGAAAATTATTTCAAAGCTATGAATATACACACAGAAAAGTGCTGGCAAAACACAAGAAAAGTGGATGTGAAGCAGAACTGTCAGTGATGCTCTCCTTAAAATACTGTCTTAGAGAATGACTCTTGCACCCTCTAGGCTAATCCATTCCCATGCTCTGTGTTGGAAGATGATACTCATATTAAAAGATCCATCAATGCCTGCCCTACCTCAGACAAGGAAAAAGAAGGCAGCACAGCTAATGGGGAGAAACCCTTCAAGCCATAGGCAGAGCATCGCTCTCCTTGCCATTATCTCTCCCCACTCTTCCATGTTAAGTTGGCAAACTGAAATATAACTCTCAATTCAAGAATGCAGAAGCTTTCAGAAGGCTTAGGAAACATGGAAAGTACGGCTGAAGATTAATAGGGTCTTGAAAGCTCAGCAAAGTGTAGTACAGGCAAGAAAAAAACAACAAAACTGATGTCTACGACATACCAAAATAATCTGAGTATCACCTTTTTTCTTAGTTAAAGATTTCCATTACATGGATGCACATTTCAATACCTGATACGGAAATGGGAAAAATCCTGAAGGTTAGTTTGGGGTGTTTTGTTTTTTTAAATAAAATGAAGTATGAAAGTATGACAGAAAAAACTAAAGTATTTACATTTGACTATAATTGTCAAGAATATACAAGTTATAAATTACAACTGAAAAAAATCTCTGAAAAGTAAAACAGTATTCTGAAAACAGAATAACAAAATTAAACACTTTTCAACTCTCTGCTCCCTCTGAAATATTTCTTTCGAAATCAATTCTCTTTCGACAATACTTTAACTATGACAAAAAATGATTTCCTGACTTCCAACAGACTTATGCAGCACAAAGGTAAGTGTACTGAGTTAAATTTATACATTTATTATAGTTTGTTTAATATAGTGTCCATAAATGTGTAGGCACATATGCACTAAACCAAGCCAGAGTAGAATATGACTTTCTTGGATATTAAGATAATTTTAACATGTAAAAATGATGCCCACATCTACAGAGTTCCAAAACATGGATGACCTTTCCTAACACTTTTTCTGGAACATAAGCACCTAGACATCGATAAAACGAACAAATCATTCTCACAAAGTTAATGAAAACAGAGTTACGACTTCACAAAATCAACTGATGTCTTTTCCAAAATTACTCTGGAACCAAAGGCACCAAAGACTTGAGGAGCACTCGTGAGATGTTTTTTTAAAGCCAAGGAGATTTCAGCCAAACCCCAAGCTCTGAAGGGAACAAAGCCTCACAAACTATTGCTTTTCCCACCCTGGAGCAGCAAAGCCTCTGAATGGGGATTCTACCAGGTCTTTAAATAAATAAATATGGCTCATCTAACACTCACCAGCACACACTTAAATCCAGAAGGATTTCTTTTTCAAGTTTTAAGGACAATATCTGACTGCTTGCATCCCCTTCTACTCTCTGACCCAATTTATGTAATGGATGGAAATGGTAAGAGCTCCACCATTGTGAACAGTTGTAAGAATGAACAGCTGTCCTCATCCTTCATCTGGCTGAACAAAGACACACAAAAAGTCAGGACTGCACTCACTCCATCTTCAGTGCTTTTTCAGCTGATGATGGAACAGTACTTAATGGACTGACAGAAAGACAACGACTGAAGAGGGGGTGGAAAGAGGGAAGCACATTAATAAGGCAGTGATGCCTGTACTTCAAAAACATTTTTTATCATAAGCCGTGATACTCACTTATAAAGCTACTTCTAGATTAAGGGTGTACTTGGAAAAATACCCTGTATTTCTGCTTTCAGAGCCAATGAGATAAACACCTAAGTCCCACAGGATGATAAATAAATCTTAGGCATTCACTCAGAAGGAGGAAGGTTTCAAAACTGTACTAAAAAGTACAGTCTACACAGAGAATTTATGACAGTTTGATAGACCTGATTTTAAAAAAAAACCAAACATATAGATAGATGGCAGCCAGTACTTACTATTGCAAAGCTTGGATGGGATTATTTTAATTAATGTTCTACCAAAACTCTTACTTCAATAGCTACTAATTACCATTAAGAACTATCAGCTATATCCACAGATTAAACATTTCTCCCCACCCCAAAGACCCAATTTTAGAAGCTGCTTCTACAACAAATTATATGTTCTACTGTTTATGGTACTATAGAGACCTTTAGATCCTTTTAAATTTGTGGTAAAATCCTTTGATGTAGGCCCTTCAAAAAAAACTTGTTGAACAGATACAAAACAAATGCCTCTTTACTGTATGCCCAGGGTGTGAAAAAATGCCAATATGCTACATAACTTTACAGCAAAATGAGAGGAAACCCAGTATTTGATGCAATCTTCAGACTGACTTAAATCCTGTAGCTTTCTCTTTGTTCCTGAATACACTTGGGAATAGAGAAATAAGAAAGGCCTTGTCTGGAAGATGCAATTTTTTGTAGATTGATGAATGCTCTTTTAAAGGGATATAATTTTACAATCCCTCACAGGTGAGATAGTGGGTTTAATATCTAAAGGAAAGTACATATTTGTCTTTATGTCAACCTACATGAAAGAAAAATCACCGGGAAAGTAACCATAAAATACATGCACTGCAAGGATCCATCTACATTCCTATTTTGTGGCTCAGGTTTGACGTATTATTTGCCATACTCAGAAATGTAGTATTTCTGTATGCATATACATAAATCTTGACAAAAAGATCTTATTTCAGTCATGTTGATCCTATTTTAAAATTTATTTAATACTCAGCTATAAAGGAGAATACAGTTTTATAATTGAAAAGGACATCTCAGTTGAGAAATATTTCAGACTGAAACACTATCTGGATGGATAAAAGAAAAACCTTACTGCGTTTCCCTTAAAAATCAATAGAATAAGACAGATACGTTGGAGAAACTAATAAGCAAATTACAACCAGAACAGAAGCCCTAATAGCTACCCACACGTACACTTTAAATCTCAATCATATTTTCCCCCACAGTATTGTGAATTTATTAGAAACTACACTGAGTACATATAAGATATGCTTTAGTTAAGAATTTTTTCATCTGTTTAAAGATACCCACATGTTTCAGTAAACCATTCCATAGGCTTACAGTTTAAAAAAAAAAAAAAAAAAAAGTGAAACTGATAGTGGAGGAACTGCAATCTCTAAAATCTCTTTCAAGAATGTTTTAAAATCTAGCTTCTTGCAAGACAGAATCCCTCATTTTATACTGCTCAGATGACAAACTTCATGAGAACATATTCGCTATAGTATAGCCAAAACAACAGCATTGTACTGCTTTTCAGAAACAGATAGGAACAAAGAAAAAAAATTAAACCAACCAAATGCTGTATACCAATTATGATTAAAAAGTGACTATTAGCCCAGATAAAATACTTCAGACAAAATTTTAAACAACATTTGCTTTCTCCATCTGCCTTCCAAAAAGACTTACTTCATCAGTGAGTCAGATTTTGGATAATGTGATGTGGTGCCATTTAAAAAGAAAGAGAAATGAGAATTAGGAATAGATTTTATGAAATAAATTCTGCCACAATCCAAGACAGATCTGGAATAGAACAACAAATTCATGTCAAGTAACAGTCTGCTTGATGTTTAGATTCTTAAGACTTATTCAGTAAATGTGAAAAAAATGAACTAAGCTTTCCAAACAGTCTTAAGGAACTTAAGATTCCAGTGCATGTAACACAGTGCAAGAAAATTAATAGATACATCAATTTAATGAAATGATCCTGTGTTTGCCTATTGCTATTATACACAGAAGAGCAATATCTATGTTGTCAGAATGACTGCTGAAACTTTTCCATGTACAAAAACTAATACACATCTACAAAGACAGTAACAAGAGTGCCAGCTGCTAGGGTTTTTACTAATTATTCACCTTCATGATCAATGCTGCACAGTTTCTTCATTCTACCAGAACTCAGGACTGAAAAAACCACTTCAAATAGCAGGATGGAGCAGACAGCATTTTGGCGAGTGTATTTCCTGCACACAGAGCAAGTTCACGAGGCAAGACTGCACACTGACAGCACATTTTCTTTACAAAAAAACCAAGATTTACTAGCCTCTCTCTTGGGAGTGCCTACCTAAACAATGGTTTTCTAACAGGCTGTCAAAGCATGCCAAATTAAAGCCAAAACTTCTTGTGCAGTGATCTCATTATTTCTCACAAACGGGACTGTCGAAGAAAAATCCTATGCTAATGTATTTTTATCATAGTTATCAGTCAGTTGTTCTGAATACATCTGGTTTGAAAAGCATCTTGGCAAAATGCTGTTCTGTAAAACCAGAATAAAATAATAGACACTTATAAAATTATTCTAAACATTTATTAGGTCCAAAATGGAACTGCTGGACTCAAGAGGACAGGGCATTGCCACATAGCTTTGGCAGACTCAATCACAGCCACTGAGATGCCTTATTCAAAGACACGAGCTTCAAGTAGCAAATCATTGCTTATTTTCAAATTGTTCTGACTGTGGGAATGCAGCAAAGTGACCTGAGCCAACTACCAAGTGCCAGAGATTCACCCTTCTCCCCATCTTCCCAGCACACACTACCCACCACTTTGGTTTTTTGCATGGCCCCGGCCCTGAGCTGAGCCATTTCAGTGCTGGTTTACCAACAGAGAACTAAACCTTCTCCCTTCCTTCCCGTCAAAAGTCTCTCATTCAGAGAAACACTCCTAATTAGCAAGGTACTGCACGGACCCAAGGGAAAGCCCCAAATCCAAATTAAATCAGCAAGCCGGAAGGAACAGAAAACTGTCCAAAATTAAGGAAAACTCTGTCCCATATCCCCCTGATTCTGACTAAGATTTGTAACACCAGCTAAATACCACGTAGCAGTAATGTGATTAATGCAAATGTGCTTAATGCATAAAAAACATAAGAAAAATCTCAAAAGCACAAAAAAATCACCGTAACACCCAAGACATTAAATACATATCTACACATCTATACTTAACACAGACACCCTCACTGACTATAAGTAACTAGTCCTCCATCTGAAAACGTAAAGTAATTCATAGCAATATATAAAATATATTGGTGAAGCTGACAGAAATTATCTCCTCAGAAGAGACAGCATGTTAAAACCCTCATTCAAGTCTATGACATAGCAATGAAGCCCATCACTTACTCTCAGTGCTTTAGGACAACTATACACAGAATTGCATTTTGCCTGTTTATCTTCTACCAATTTAGTTTGCTAAATATTCTTCCCGTTTCTTTACTTCCAAATATGTTGTAGCGTGTCTAGCACACTGTAGTTTCTGAAGCACTTGGGTAGTCAACGCACATATATAATCTGGTTTTCAAAGTCATAATGTGCCTTGAGGGATGTGAAAGGTGTTAAGAAAAATAAATAAGGCAGCAAGAGTTTTTCGCTCAGCCAACCAGCCTGAAGTTACATTTTTCTAAGTACTTGTATGTATTCTTAGCCGCTTTTAAGTACGTGTTAAAAGCACAGAAACAATAAAGAATCTGTAGTTTTTCTGTAAGCCATGAAAACCTCTGCAACTCCCTGGTGTAAATGCAGAGGGTAATGGATGAGGAAGAAAGACGGTCACCTTCCTACTGCTAGCTGGATTTGGGTGTTCAGCCTATTTAAGCTCCTCAGTAACAACTTACTTCAGTGGATAAATCAAAAGCAGTATTTAACAGAACCTACAAGTTTGTAACAAAAGCTTGCTGAAACCACTGGCAGAGAAAAGCCAAAAATGATATGAAAGTTAGAGACTACATAAATTATTCTTTAAAACCCTGTTAATTAGGTTATTGCCAGCACCCTCAGGCATAAAAGGCTGACGTCTTATTTGTTCTATTTGAGCCCTGTATGTCTAAATGGTTACAAAACCAAACAATAACATTTTAAATATTTTTTCCTATAGTTGTGTATTTCAAGAATGGTTTTCTGAAAGATGCAACTGTCTTGTAAGTGAAACACCTCCAGAACAACCCAGAACAGATGCAGAAAACAAGGAGGAATGAAGGAGAAAGACAAGCTTAGATGTTTAAAATATTGCCATTACTAAGGATATCAAGGTAAAAACTGAAGGGATAAATTAAGGTATGCTCAATGCTCAAAGCACATTTCTGAAATACCAAATAACAATTTGTCAGAGAACATCTCTTTATCTCCCACAGAGGGCTGCAAGATTATTAATCTTCAGAGCACAAAACACTGCAAAACTACAATTCCCAATGTACCCTGCAGCCCATTCAATTACCACAGGTACATGAGTCCTTGCTAAGAGAAAGATCAGTTTTAAGAATACATGAACCTAGCTCTGTTGTGCAGTTCCCAGCTCTGAAGTGTCTTAGCATGTATTTTTCCCATGCTCTATTCCTCTTGCAGAAAGAGAGAGATTTAATCACCTGAGAGAGGCTGAAGAGTATTTTTGCTTTCCTGTGAAATAACAATATCAAGGTGATACAGCAAATACATAACCACTTTTGGAATGGATTTTGGCAAAGCTTTCAACTGTACTGTACTGGAACAGTAACCTCAGAGAAAACGGCTATGTTACTGGGTTTCCATTGTCACCATGTCCATGTCCCCATGCTGACCAACAGAAGAAACAAATTTCAAGCTGCAATAATGAACTGGCATCTGTGAGCAGAGCAAAACCTCCTGGCCTGGCTCAGAAAATAAGATCAAACCAGGACAAATGTATGTTTCTCCTCCCTGAGTTTACAAACGCAGCATTCCAGAGCCACAAACAGGGAAAATGTCCTATCTATTGCTGTAAAAGAAAGCACACATGGGTGATATAATCTGCGAGATGTGCATCCTCTCCAGGCCTGAGGTCACAGCTACCACATCAGAGTTTCATATGACACGTTACCATTATGACTAACAGCACAACTTCAGCTGAAACATCTCTGGTGGGTGTTTTTTCCCAGAAGATTAAATGGGGGGAAAATGAAAGGAGGTTGTCTGGAGAGAAAATGTTTTGGTTCCATTGTGCTTCATGATGCCAGCTCTGTCCCACTGCCTGGCCCCTCCATCCTGCTCCATGAGCTAAGGCGAGTCAAGGGATCATTAATGGATGGAGCAGAGGAATGTCTGCATTGTGTAAGCACAAGAGGCTCTGGCAGCATCAACCTGACACCAAATCCTCCAAGCTGTCCAATGATGCTAAAAAAGATGCACCTAGTGGCCAACGACAGCAAAGACCCCTTCAGTGTAAGCCACAGGAACACAAACTGTTATGTAAAGGAGCTAATTGCATTTATTGCATCCACTATTTCAACAGCAGAAGGAAAAAGCCGCATTGTACAGAAGACCACTGTTTCTTTCTAGACAAGTGAAGATGAGAAGCACACAGGAACTGCTGGCTATCCCATGGAGAGGACAAGGGGTCACTCATCCAGAAGGGGGCCGACAGCATTTTTTCACACTAGAGCCCCAGTGGGTCAAAGTAAGTTGGATAATAAACTCTACCTTGCAAGAGATATGAACACGTGAAATTTGGTGCCTGTGCCAGTGCCTGATTACTGAATTAACCAGCAGGAATCAGGCAGATGACATGCACCGAATTTACTGCCTGTTACTGTTAAGACTATTAATTTATCTTACAGCAATTTTATTGGCAAAACCTCCTACTCTCCATATCATGCTCCTCTCCTGATGATGAGAAATTATTGGTTAGTTTTTGCTAACTGCTTTCCCATCATATTTCATTTCCAAATATCATTTTCTGTCAGTTTATTCCCATTCAACCCAAAGTGACTGTTGAAGTGAATACAGGAGATCTGTTCACTTTTATAACTGCCTCATTTTGGGAGTAGTTTCCAACTCCGCTATTCCATGAACTTTAAAAGCTAATGAAACTCAAGAAAAAAAAACCAAAAAACCCAAAAAACCCCAAATCACAAACACCAAAATCCAACCAACCAACAACAGCAACAACAAAAGCACAAAACCACTAGTAGATTAAACCTCAGCATTAGAGGAAATATATTCTGCACTTGTCAATAACCAAATCACTTATCACTTTGAGAAAAGACAAGAACTGTTAACATGGGGGAAAACAAAAAATAACCAAAAAGAAAAAAAAAAATAAAAAAAAAATCCAACTAACCAACTAACTCCAAAGCCAAACCACCCTTACAATGTTTTATCTGTACACAAACATTTTGCACCATAAATAGGCACATTCTGTTATTCTATTCTTGCTTATTCTAATCAATTTTAGCATTTAACCAATAGGAGAGGTTGTTCTTTGAGGGCTGAACCCTCATCTCCTAGCACCCACAAACTTGAATCTGCATTGGAAACACCCTCAAAATGGAGCAAAATCCAGTAAAGCTGGGAGGAGGCATGGGAGGGTTAAAAAGAAAATAAGGAATCCCTGGAAATGGTCCTGCGCTGCAATTATGTGACTTGATATCAAAGGTGCGAAAGCTAGAATGAAAATATTTGATGTGACAGCTCTTCACCTCAGTTGTAGCGTGCCCTATCTAAATAGCAGGAGAGCAGATGGTAATTTTCAAGCACATTTAGACTGGAATACAAACCATACTTAAAAATAAATACATAAATAAACAAATAACAGCACACATGGAATAAATAAAGCAAAGCCTGAGTAGGGGGTGCTAACCAACATAGCTGGGGGGAAAAAAAACCACCACCACACAGACAAATTCACAGTCACACAAGCTATCCATCAGATTTGACATTTACAATTTATTTCTAAGCTAAACCACCACATTGTGGAGCAATACAAAGATGCAAGCACTTGCCCTGGCAAAAGCTTTGAAGTTCATTGGTATTAAATCTGGAGCCTGGTAAACTGTGAAAACCCTGTCCTTTCAAATGTAGCAGCTTCTGAATACTTGTTTTGAAAATTTGAAGTGAATAAGTAGACTGCATAGAATTTTTTCAAACACCCACCACTGCCTAGAGATTTATCTAACATTAGATGCACCCTCAAACTTCAAATCATTCTGACAATAAAAGGAATAAATCATTTTAAAAGACTGTTTTCAAAATTATGCTTGCTCCACAGATAATTCTGAATAGTTTTCCAACTGTCCAATCAAATAAATCAGTATCTGGAGTCATGGCAGAGGTGGATTTGTGAGCTATACATGGTCTGTATTTAATTGTCATAGCAAATCCCAGATTTAAAGCACCACTACAGCTGACAGTGTCAAGAACAGCCAACGTTGTTACTAAGAGTGGTGAGTATCCCTGCCCAAGAATCCAAGCTGTCAGGAATATGAAGATATACCTCCACATATGTGTGTATGTATCTATGTACATGTAAATACATATACTATGTCAGAGACAAAATTTAACAAAAGTGGCTCCAGATGAAGAAAACTGACAGAAATACAGGTGAACTGTCCTTAGGGTTCTACTAATCACCAACGTGGCTGGTGGAAGGAGGTGCCCATACACATCTTTCCCAATTCTCCTCATATAATAGGCCAACAGGTTTTTCTGCCAGTAATCTCTTCAGGGTAGCCAACTATTCTAAAAGATGAGTAAAGGACAAAAGGACAACCTTACCACTGACAACTAAATGGACACTGCTACAAATTTTATGCTTAAGTTGCTGTGTTTTTAAGAAAAAACAAACAGTACACCCACTTAACTAAATAATACTTCCAAAACTGTGTTTTAGGCACACTGTTATAAGAAGCCACACACATACAGATGTCCACTCCAGTGTATCAATCTTGAAGGGCTACAAGTAACATCCTATGTCAGCAAATTGTGAAAGAAAACATAAAACTAATCATGCCTAAGTAAGCCAGTGAGCACTCTTACCTTAATAATCCTGACATATTATTCCAAAAACGTGATGCTTCATCCAGAGAAACAGCAGTTAAAAATAACAATTTCCTCTGCCTGCATAGCTACGTATCCCACCCATGCCCCTCTTAGCTCACACCAGAGTCACCGCAGAGCTTCTCTCCCTGCTGCAGCCACGCCACTTTCCTTACCCCACTGTCTCTGGCTCCTGCTGACACCTGCCTGACCCCCTGCATCGGCCATACCATCCCTCCAGCACATCTCTGTTGTTTCTGCTTCCCCTGCTCATCCTGATTTTTAAAGGCCTCCTTGGTTCATCTCCAGACTTTCTCCTACGATGCTGTCGCCTATGACGCAATACAGCAACCTCCCACTACTCTGAAAACAAACCTAGAACCCTGCTGTTGAAAGGGCCCTAAGCTTCTCATTATGACAGTGAGGCACATTTTGACCCTGAATTTATAGGCAAAGAACAAACAAACAACAAAATAAGTGCAGAGATAAAAGGAATTAATGACCCCACCTACAGCACCAGTGGGTGTGTGTATAGCACATGATGTCTAAGAGCACACTTGTTCAAACCATGCTATAATTCCAGCACATTTAAAACTTGGTTTTTGCTTCCATATTTTGCAAGAACATGATTTTTGCTCAATAAACATTATTTGAGTAAAAAGCTATTGAATATGCAGCACCAGGTAGGTATTTTATAATTTATTTGCAAGTATCATGCATTTTGTAATAAATTAGCATAACAGTTCAGCAGCAGAGTCAAAATTTGTACCCAAGCATCCTAATTACCAGGTTTCTTTCTATATTCCACCTCTAATGTGTTATCTCATTTGCTCATTAGTATGTAGTATACATGCATTACTAAAAGCACACACAAATGAAATTATCATAAATGTATAACTACAGTTACATTTTTATTAAGTTTACAGAAATCTGAAAAAAACCTGAACTATTTAAGCAAATCTTACATATAAAAGTGTAATAAATTGTGTATTAAGTTTAATTTATTCTCCAAAATCCCACAGAAACTTCTATAATAAAGAATTATATTTTGCATAAAAACTAGTAGTAACTGTCTAGTCAGAAGAACTAGAGGTTATTACCTGGAATAATAACTTGAGTATATTGTAACACAGCTCCCAGGCATTAAAAAAATATAAAGCCATCTATTAGAAATTAATAGACCTAGACTAAATTGAAATTATTAAATCACAGTTTAATCTAGTGTATTGTTTTATGAATTTGTTTAGCTTGCTTCCTTGGGGTCAGCTTTGGAAAGTAAACTGTTAATCAGACACCAAGACCCTCACTCCCAAAGCATGCCAAGATGGAGGGGAACAGATTCAGAGCAGTGCTCAATACATGTACACTTGTGTGAAGTCTCCCAATGGAAATATGGTAAGGTAAGCTTTTCTTTACTTGTATGGTTTTCATTTCACAGCAACAAGTGAGACTCAGGGTGGACAGCTAACCAAAATACGAAATGCAAAAATCTTCTACCAGAAGTGCCTCACACAAATGCAGGAAACCCCAACAAGTCCACACCTGACATCCTTTCTTGAAGAAACTCTCACTGAATCTTCAGTGTGACACATTGGAGCAGAGAAAAAGAACAGCTCAAAAAAAGAAGAGCTTCAGTTTGTATGGGCTTTACAGAACCAGAAAAAGTCAAATTCAGAGAACAAAAAATGTGTGTACTCCACTCACTGAGTCTCCTGTTGAGAAGTCCTCCCTATGAGCTACAGTTGGTTAGTGCTCCTCACATCCATGCTTGCCCATGCTATGGAGACAAGAGGAGCCCAGAGTCCAGCTTGCCAGCTTGCTGCCATCTCAAAACTAAGTTTTCTGGAGGATGCAGACATTATTTAGTTGGTTTATTTAGGGCTGCTGAGGCTGAAGGGAGACCTTATTGCTTTCTATAACTACCTGAAAGGAGGTTGTAGGAAAGTGGGGTTGATCTACTTTCCCTGGTAACAAGTGACAGGATGAGAGGAAGTGGCCTCAAGTTGTGCCAGGAGAGATTTAGACTGGTAATAGGAAAAATTTCTTCACCAAAAGGGTTGTCAGGCACTGGCACAGACTGCCTGAGGAAGAGGCTAAGCCACCATCCCTGGAGGTATTTAAAAGATGTGCAGATATCCTCAGGGACATGGTTTGGTAGCAGCCTGGCAGTGCTGGGTGTGCTGGGTTGGTGTGGCCAGGTGTTGGTAGCAGAAGAGGGGCTCCAGGGGTGGTTACTGTTGAGAAGCTGCAGAAAGGTCCCCTGGCTCCAAAATCTGGCCCCACCTCTGACTAAGGCTGAGCCCATCAGAGGCACTGGATGACATCGTCCTCTGTGATCAACACACTCCAGAAGGGGAAATTTACTGCTCTAAGACCTGAAGGGCAGAGGAGAGGGGGGGAGTTGAGATAAATATTGGAGCAGGGATACCAAGATCAGTGGGGAAGGAGAGAGAAAAGGTGCTTGAGCAGAGGTTCCCCTGCAGCCCGTGGTGAGATGCCAAGTTGTCCCCCATTGTCCGTGGAGGACCAAGGTGGAGCAAATGTGGACCTACAGATGAGCAGACCCCGTGCCAGAGGAGGTGACTGCTCCCACAGCAGCCATGACTCAAAGGACTCTCTCCTTCAGGAGAGACTGGGATGGAGGGGAGGTGGGGTAAAGTATTTAAGCTCTGGATTTGTTTTCTCTTTGTCCTCTTTTAAATTTGATTATTGCTCAATTAAACAGTTTTCTCATGTTGAGCCTGTTTCCACCCCAACCATAATAGGTGAGTGAACCCTCCCTGTCCTTGTCTCAACCCACCAGCTTCTAGTTGTGTTTTCTCCACCCTACAGTGCTGGGAGAGGTGACCGAGTGCCTGGACACCTGGCTCTTTCTTGACAGCTGGGCCTAAACCACAACACTGGGTTATGGGTTGGACTCTCTGATCTTCAGGGTCCTTTCCAACATAAATAATTCTATGTTTATCCTGCTTATGATTCCAAGTGAGACACAAAATAGCAATTGTGTCCTCTGAACTCTTAACAGTTTACCTGTGGTGCTTTAGAAGCAAGAATGCCTTCCATCTCCAGAAGGTGCTTTCATACTTTCTACTTTAAGTTAAGATGGCAAAAATCTCAGGCATAGAGAACCCATCTTCACAAAAAGCACTCAATTTTGCAAAAAAAAGAAACACATTGCATTATTTTCAGTAATTAAAACTCCTAGCTTCTGAAGGCATAATAATATGCTAGAGGTTTAATAATTTGACCACACTGTTGGAATATGAAATTCAGTAGAAAAAGAAAACCAAATACTCTGACTGCAGTAACACAGAAGGCAAGTGATTTCACATTTATGTCACTCAGTACTTTAATGACCAAGTTAATGTTCAGATCTTTTGGGGGCTATTTTGATTATTTGAAGATATTCTGCAACACTTGAGGGAGACCACAAGTCTTACGTGGCATCTGCATTTGGCCACAGCTCTCCATGCAATGCACTCTCCTTGTCTGTGAAAGTACAGCCCTGGCTATACATGGGTACACTGGACTGAAAAACATTCTCTAAAATTTTTGTTCCACATATTAATTTATACAGACATCATAGCGGAATTACCTCCTTCTAGCATAGAAAAGGCCATAGTTCTTGAGAATTCTTAGGAGGGACCCACATTCCAGTTCACTGCATCCATCTATTCTTTATTTGAGCTCCTTCTCCAAATAGCCACTTTGAAGGACCCAGATTCTTTTAATCAGCCAAATACCATATTAATGGTTTTATACTGCAAAACTGCACAAGAAATTTGCACTCAACTGATTATCCACCATGACCTTCAAAGATTTCTCTGTCACTCCTTTTGCAGAAGGAAGAGATAGCCTGTGAGCAAGACCTGCATCTTAGTTTCTGTATCACAGTGGAGTCTGGTCTTATCTTCAATTAAACTGACAAGCAAGAAAATCTGGTATGTGTAACACATCTTAATCTTGTGTTGCATTGATTACTTTTTGGTTATTCCTTTAAAGAAAAGTTTAGTCTCAGTGACTGGAAATGATTCTGTTTTGTCTTATTATTAGCTCTTGCTTTCAAACTATGCTTGGCAAGTCTTCCTGCTAGCCAGAAAAACCTATTTAAATGTCCACACACACTTATTTAAGCAATTATGTACTTCAACAAATATTTATTCAGTTCTGAAATTTAACATGCTTATTACATTAGAGAAATGGTAAACAGAACACTTCTTTCTTACCAGACCATTTTTTAAATTCACAATTAGTGCTCATTTATATTTGAAGGAATCTGACTCCTTTTAAAACATGTTGTCATTAGTTAAAGAAACCACTTTAAAATAAACTTAATCCACATTCAAAATATCCTTATTAAACAAACCAAGAAATAGCTTCAAGAAGTGAAGCTTCTACTTACAAAATTCTGACAGATGCTGGAGACATAAACAGCAGGAGAGTATTAAGTTTTTCCTCAATTATTCATTTTAGTAAAAAAACTTTTAAGGCATTTCCCAAGCATCATCTATAGGAAAAAAAAAAAACGCCTCCCAGCCCATTAGTTTGTGGACCACTCCCATCTTTGTTTTTGCCTGTCCCTCTGAAAGTGTGTTGTGTGTGTACCACAGGTATGTCTACCATCTATATGGCATCCATGGTCACAGAATTTTACGTTGCTGCCTATTTGAGCTGATTCTTTTCTGCATTGCAATGTATAAATCCAATGATATGGGTCCTCACAACAAAAAAACACTGATTGACTTCTGTGATCTGTGCTTCATCTGCCGTTTGAGTTCCTCAGTGTCCAGGATACATGCCTTTTCCAAGACACACTCACCTGCTCTTACACCACACACACCACCACACACACCACCACACACACACACAGGTTTCAGTCTAATTCCTAAAGGTTTCAGTTGCTGTCAGCAGAAGCTGTTCCTGATCCCAATGCAAGTAACATTCTTAACATTTCTAACTGGTCATGCTGCTTCTTTTTTTTATTTCAGTGGTATCTAGGTGGCACTAAGTAGTACCCTCACCTGCCCTCTCTGCCAGGACAGTAACTCAAGAAGCATTTAATATAATTTGCTTTTGAGTATTCAGTGATTCAGAAATACGTAATATCATTTTTGATACAGAGTACCACTTTCCCTCCCCTTCTCCCCATTCAATCTCTCTAAATAGGTTATAACGCATTTATTTTAATATTCCAATCCTGTGAACCTTCCCACTAGATTTCAAGTAATACCAAGTAGATGAAATTTATAATCATAAATGAGAAATTCAGCTCCTCTTGTTTATCACTCCGGCTACCAGCATTAGAGTATAGGCAGCAATTAAATCATAGGGCTTTTTAACCCCTCCTGTCATGTCTGAGTACCTTGATCACTTTTGTTCACAAAACCATGGTTTTAGATTTCAACGTGTGCTTACATGTTCCTGTCATCTTACCATTTACCCCCACTGCCCCAACTCAGAGCTATTCCAACCCACCCAAGCCAATGTGCCCCCCAGGCAAATTGCTTCTCTGGCTACTGGAGGGAACCCAGCCAAAGAACACCTTCCCTTCATAGATGATAACCAGCTTCTCCAACCAGCTTTCTACACTGAATTGTTCACCCTACCAGCAGGTCACTTCCAGGAACTTTGTTTCTGTCCTGCTTATCAGAAGGAAGGCAAAGCGGATAAAGAGGCATTTAAAAGCCTCCTGGAAACGATGTTCAAAACCCTACCACCTTACTAATTGGAAGTTCTTCCACCACAGCTGACTGACACGACAGCCAAAATTAAGACTGCAGGGTTGGGAAAGGGGGGTGCTATGTTTTTTCCACTTAATGGAAAAGGAGGGTTTTCTTTTAATCTCATGGGATGTTCTGAGACATGGGAATTTCCCTCAGTTATCATTCATCTCACGGGAGTGTGAGCTATGCTTGACCTTTCTTTAGATCAGAAAAAGCCTGTCCAGATGCAGTTTTTGGCTAGAGTAGCAATGCAAATACCACAGGTCCGAAGTCTTCCCCTCCCAATAGCATGGACTTAGTCCACTTACTTCCACTGCCTTGAAACGTCTGACATACTTTGTCATTTTCATTTATACAGGAAAAAGAAGTCACTGCTTCAATATGGTTTCAAGAAGTATCATATTCTAAATCAGTGGTACTCCAGGGTGTCCAAAGGTGTGACAAGGATTCAAGCCCACCAACAAAGCTGGTGATGGTGTCACTGGCTAATGCACTTTAGTGTAAAGTGTAAAGTTTAGTCTTTACACTAAAGTGCATTAGCCAGTGACACCATCACCAGCTTTCTTTGGAGAAAGATTAATGTTTTGGTGGGTTTTTTGGTGGGGTTTTTTTTCCCCAAGATTTGCATGTACACACTTATTTTTACATGATTCATCTTTTCTCAAAGTTATAAAAACTTACTTCCATCCAAATAACTGCCATTTTTTGTAGTACAGGTCCATATTTTCCACAGCCCTACTGTCTCTAAGTTTACCCTGACTGTCTGACAAGCAGAAGGGAGACCTTTGAGACAGATCAACTCAATAACCACACAATTTTCCACTAAATAACTCTAAGAAGGGACAGGTTGTCAGAGGAAGGGCTGGTCACCTCTCCTGCTGCCTGTGAAGACAGCTCTCCCTCCAAATGGGAAGCCTCCTGTGCCTCCACAGTTGGAAACCACTTGCCATAAGGGGAAAATTCACACAAATATACAACCTTACATGAATTTCACTAAAAATAATCACATTAAACCAATGGGAGAGAAAAAGACTGGTGGTGGCATTCCTGAACAATAGCCGAGGGTTTCAAAGGGGCCCCCCAGGCAGTTTCCTCCCTCGGGGTAGGGAGAGCAAACAGAAGGACTGAGCCACGATCCATTAACACTGCTTATCCAGTTACAGTTTCGAGGTTTCCATTATTCACTTATTTTTCCATGAGCAAATACAGTGTAACTAACAATATTAATGTAGCAGTAAGGGCAAACATGTACACCTCTGCCTAGGCTGACAAATATATTTGCAAGGCTCATTTCACCAGCAGCTAAACCACGGAAGTTGCCCCAAGACAGGGAACCTGAAGGGAAAAAAAAAGAAAAATCCCTCAAGGCAACAGCACACAAATACACTGCTGTATGCTGCTTGCTCCAATAAGCACACTGACTTCAAAGGCAGGAAAAATTATGGGACAAGAATGAATTAATGTCCTTTCATCGGGCCCTATCGCCCAATTCATTCTGCCTTTTTCAGCACAATTGGGATTTTCATAGCATATCACATTGCGGTGTCTGAATATCTCCATTTCCAAAACAAGATGTTAACAGCATAGATAAAGAACTCCAGCAAGTGTGTGAAAACAAGACTACACTTTTTTTCTACCACTGTTCAAATATCAGCAACAAATTCTTTCCCAGTGCATGAAAATAATAAAGAAAACGCATCTTTTTAAGGAAAATATAAAGGCTTAGCACTCGTACTGCATCCCTTAGGTGAGCCATTCACTATTTTGTTTACAATTGTAATGTATTTTCTATACCTCATGCGTTACTACATGAACAGTAGTAATGAAAGCAACACAGGGAAAGCAAATACTGTGTTCCAAAAATCAAAGACAGCACAGCAATAAAAACGTGCAGATTTATGTTAGATTCACTATGAAAATATCTCCAGGCTAATCACAAACTGTTAAATCATCCTCACTATTTCCCATTGCTATTGCCTTCCTTTAACAGACGAAGACAAAAAAAAAAGAAGAAAAAAAGAAAAAGGAAAAAAAAAGAAAAAAAGCCATGATTCAAAATGGTAGTTCAGTAATTATTTACAGCCCAGTATGTAATCGTCAAAATGACTGGCAAAGTTCTTAGCACATCAGCTCAGATGTATGTGAGCAAGGCATTCCTTCCCTGTGGTAGGCGGCCCCATGTCAAGCAGCTATGTGCTGGAACTTGTCCTGTGCTACCTGTTCAAAGGGAACTGTGCAAGAATATTTCAAGCTCTGACAGATACCACTTTGTGCAAATGCATCCACAGGAGCATTAGGAAAAAAAGACAGCACTGATGTTTCAGCAACCCTTGTGTCAAGAAAGGTGCTCTCCTGCATTTTTATTGATAGGCAGGAGGCGCATCATCTTTCCTTGTACAATCAGTGCTAGCACTGCCATTGTGCTGCTTCTCCACCAGTGCCCTGCTCCTCTCCACGACTTTACCAAACTCTATTATGACTTTGGACCTCCTTGGACCTTTTGGAGATGCTACTGAAAATGCCAAATAGCTTGGTGAAAATTTTGCAATTCAAAGAATGTAAAAAGCAACCGAAAAAATGCACAATGAAAAAAAAAAAAAAAAAAAAAGAGAGAGAGAGAGAAAAAAAGTGCTGTAATTTGCTGCATTTTATTGCTACGGAATTAACAAGTGCTGAAGTGTGCTGTCCTTTCTTCTCAGCAAGTGATTCTATAAATAATCTTAAATGGTACTTACATGGAAGGATTCCACGGCCAGCAGTCATATCCCTGGTCCTACAGCTGTCACCCAGTGCCTTACATACGGCCGTAAGAACTTTTGGTTCACATATAAAAAGTACTTTTCAAGTAAAGAACATAGTCTTTCTCCACTAAGCAGAACTCATACATGCAATCCTGCATCTTCCACATTCTTCTATAAACAACAGCCCTACAACCAAGTTTCATAGGAAATAACCTAATTTTATCCTCTGGCCTAAAATACCCGTAATTTTAAAAAAGTGCTTTCCACAAAGCAGAAGTTTTGAGAGTTCCTGCAAGCAAAGTCTAAAGTAACTCCGAATACACAACACAGCAACTCACACGTACACAGGGTTCTGATATTTAGTCAGGTTTTTACTGTACTATACAAGACCTTAATGCATGCCAAGAATAGGAACATATTTTTAGATAGTTATAAATGTGAAAGATGAAAATGAGATGACAAAACACAAAAGAGAAAGAAGAAAGAGAAGTCTATTACTAAAGACGCCCAAAGTCTATCTGATCTTTTCCTGGATGTTCAATTACTTTTTGTGGTTATGCTCCTTCAGTAACCCCTCTGTTAAGGCCTAAAGCAATATCAGAAAACATTTCTTGTAATGTGTAAAATCAAAAAAAAAGAGCCATGTACCCACACAGTCTTGGCCTTTAGTGAAACTATGCTTCACCATTTGCTACAAGACTGCAAATTTACTCAGGTCATAAAAACATTAATCTTCATTTTGAAAAGGATACATGGGATTTCTCACAGCATCACCTCAGAAGACTGAAAACCTACCTGCCTTCTCTCCAACATCAGGTGTGATTTTTTTTTTCCTTGGTGAATGCACCAGTCTAAAGTATCATTTTCTGCAGAACTTAAGGTTCATTTAGAAAATAATAGTTTTCTTCTCTAGGACAACTTTGCCGACCATAACAAGAGCCATTAAATGGTCTAGGAAGGGTAGTACCACTTCCTCAGATACACAGGGGATATTTTGGCCAAACACCAGTTAATAAAATGAAACCAAGGAAAAACATAAAACCAGTTTGATTTGCATCTCTCCTATTAAAAAATTCTGCAGTACAATGCAAGAGTCAAAACACGTATCAATTTCAGTGCTGCCACTTAGGAAAGTTAGGAGGAGGGCAGAGGCAAAAGCAGAGGATGAGTCAGAAGGAGCAGAGGAGCTCAAGGCAGAAGTCCTTCTGAGCAGCCCTGCCTGCTTCCTCCCTGCACAGGCTCAATCTGTTCTTGGCATGGACTCTTTTCTATTTGTTTTTACTGAGCACCACTCTCTCTCACAGCACGAAACACATCAGAGAGACAGACAATCCTGTGAAAAGAACAACACAGTTGTGCTAACCTGTCCTGGAAAATATGTTTTTGACAACATGGCCTGTAAAACACATATTACATAGACTCAAGATAAGTAATGTCACCTCTATAATTAAAACAACATCTTCCCTGAGCAGCTATATAAACCTTGTTTGTTTTGATTGGACAGTTGTCTCAAAAGACAAGTTATATTATAGTGTGCCAAGAAATATGCAGAAATCACATCACTGTTCTGTGAAAGAAACTAATAGCATGTAATTTGTCCCTTTGATATAAATACCAAAGCCAGCTTCAATTGCTTTCCAAAAGGTAAGTATGAATATAAAATTCAAATATGCTTTCTAATATTGTCCAGTCACTAGATTGTTTACTACCCGTTACGTGTCTTGTTCTTAATACATAAATGCAAAAAGCATTACTGATAAACAACATCCAGAAGAGGAGGAAAAGGATGGAGAGTAAAAAGAAATAAAACAGACACTGATTTTCTCCCTGCTCCTTTACCCCACCCTCAAAAGACACTGTAAGATTCAGAGAACACTTACCTGAAACTATGCAAGCATTTAAGACATTTGTTCTACTTGAGACAAAGCAACGAGTAAGAAACAGAAATATCAGAGAAGCACCAAAAAATGGATTCACATAAAAATGGGCTCACAAAAGAATAAAAATTAACGGAGTTGTACCTTTAAGTAGCTTGGTTCTTAAATCTTTCTTTCATCAGTCTTGAAAAACACTTTAAGTATTTATACAAGTATTTATAAGACTTTAAGTATTTATACAAGAATCTTTACATGCGCTCAGTTAGTATAGCTATAAAGAGCAATACAATAATGTATAAATAAACATGAGTTTTACAAAAATTACCTACAGAGAATGTTAATAGTCTTAAACATATTTAAGTTATATATATATATTTAAGATTTTATAACTCTTTTACTCCCACAAAAGTCTTAATGCTTTAGGTCATAAAACATGCAAAACTGAAGCCAGGTCGCTGATCAAGCCTTGATTATACTGCATGGGACCCATGTCATTTGAGATTGACTACAGAAAAAAGGCATGGAAAATGCTTTTTGACTTTTTGCAGTGTTTACTATGCTACTGTAAAACTAATTTTTACTTAAGTTTTTCTGAAACTTAATCTAACAAAAAATCTTAGGGGTTTGTGGTTTGGTTTGGGGTTTTTTTGAGAAAAACAAACAAACAAACAAAAAACCCATTGCTGGTTGCAGTAACAAACTAATCTTGAGCTACTGAAACATCAGATATTTTCTGAAAGCTCTTCGTTGTTCCAAGAAGAAAGCTACCTGACTCTGCCCAGGGGTCACCAAAGTGAAGGGTACTGACCTGTGTCATTCTGAAATTCCCTTCTATTGACTTAAGAGGGCTGATTCTGCCTGTGCTGCTATCAACTAAAGACAATCACCCAACACCCACGACATGGCCCCCAAGTGAAATTGTAGCTCCACTGTTTTCACAGCAAATTTCCCACTGATTTCAGGCAGGTTTCACCTTGTTATCGTCAGCCCTATTTTCAGCTGTGGGAAACACACTCCCTATTTTCAAAAAAAACAGATTCTATTGCTTCCCTTGCTTCCTTTCAGTAAGTTCAAATTTATGGACAACTGATAGTATCTTCTGAGAAACTCAGACCAAGACTTAAAAAAAATGCTGAGTTTCCCCCCTGGGGACATTGCAGAAAGTATGGCTGCAAAAATCTAAACATGCATGCAAATGATGGGTCTGGATGTCATTTCACTAGTTCAGTGTCTCAACAATTCTTTGATTATTCTTATTAACATAAGAACTACGACTACAATATTAAGAGTAACAGTTAATTATTCCTTACCTATACTTTAAAACCCTCCTGACACAATCATTATACGGCAGCTGTTCAACAGAGTAATGCGGCAGCCTTTTCTTAAAGCAAGATGCTTATTTTACTCCAAATGTAAATACACTGATGTCTCCTGCTGCCATGTAAAATGAGCTGTTCAAAATTATTTTGTATCTTCCTAGTGAAGCAGCAAACAGCCCTCTGTTCTCTGTTTCTTATCACCAAAACCTATTTTCTACCTAACTCCAGTGAAGACTGACAGCTAATCCTTCAGCGAACCAAGTTCACAACCACATAACTGCTGCTTCCTTAACAGCAACCTTTTTCAGAACACCGACAGACAGGGTTTGCATGTTTTCCTCTCTCATGCCCCCACTTACAAGCAGAATAGCAAATGTGATTACAGCTATTAAATATTCCAACTGAAGTACAATCATTTAGCAGTAACGAAAATATATTTTACTTGGCATAGTACGTTGATGACTCTTACGCACTTTCTATACAAATGCAGGCTGCCATTTACTCTAGGATGGATGTAAAAATTAGCATTTACTGAGCATCAGTACATAGTAATTGAACAAATAAAAATGTCGACCCTGTCTCATTTCCAAGCTCTCTCTCACTAGCTGAGGGATCAGTTCTTTTTCCTTTCCAACCTATGGTTTTTCCGCACGGTTTCAGAGAAATTATAGAAGCTACTGAAATGCTTCCATTTACCATAATAATGCAATTCCACTACTTTAGGGATTTTCCTTGGTAAACAATCTCAGATGACCAGCATTAAGATGAAGAGCTAAGCTACCAGAAAGACCCCAAACTTATGTCAAATTTGATTCTGTGATTATCTGTAATCTGTGCTCACCTCCCTCTATAGAGAGAATTACACTCAATAGAAGGGATAATTCTAAAGGAGACAATACAACATAAAGCCTTACCCTGCCATGAACTAAAGTAGCAGCCTTTTTTTTCAATTTAGTCAATGAGGCTTAGTATACTAAAAAAAAGAACTACACTAAACATTTTCCTACAGTCTGTACAAGCACAGTATTCAGCATTTTCCTAAATCTGAATTTTAAAACCCCATTTCTTTACATGACAAAGACCAGCAACTTTTCTTTGCAATTATTAACACTTGACCATCAAAAGATCCATTTTTGAAAATGACCTTATAAGGAAGACAAATAGCTGTGACTTCTAGTCCCTTTCTCTGATTCATAAAGAAAGGATTCAAACTTTACACATGCAACAAAATATCTCTTCTACTTATTTTATTGACTTTTTTTTTCTTGAAGTTTATAGTAGTTCGATAAAATGACAGATATTTCAATCAAACAAATTTTACTGAGGAGTTATTTTCATTCAAAGTATTTACATGGTTTTAATAGAAGAGGAAGATGTGAAAAGATTCAGCTTTAAGACTTTCAGCCTTTCTGCTTTCTAAGAAGTCCTTTAACTACTAGTAAAATCTCCATCTAAATGCCCAGGGAAAGAAAAAGCTATACAAAATGAACAGAACCCCAAAATAAAATACAAACACCAACAACCTCCCACCCTAAAAATCCTCACCAAAACCCAAAAACATAGTGCTGAAGCACATACTGATCAAAGTTTCACGCTCCCTTTTCGTATGTATGAAGTGCATCCATCAATCTTTTTAAAGAAAAAGCACACCTCAGTGTGTTGTCTTCTGCTGTTGTTTTTTGAGATTCACTCATATTGAATAATTCTCTGTTCCTGCAACATAAATAGTCTAAGAAATGAAAATCCGCTTATTTTCTGTGTCTGCTCCCTTAACTAATACTAACATTAACTGCATATAAAAACTGCTTAGGAATACAAAATATTGCAACCTACTCAATATTGTCTAGCTAGTGAGGGAAATTATATGTACAGTATACACAGAAGACAATAAATGTGTCACGTAATCTGTACTTGCTGCACGAATGTGCTACATTTTAAGGTAATGGTTCAGAGCAAAACATTTAGAAAGCCTCACTTTCTTGGCAAACTTCAATCTTCTAGAATTAAAATTATTTCAGAAAGTAGCACAAACACAACCAGCCACCCAGTAGTAAACACATTTGTGTTTGCTAGCTTTAAAACTCTACCTGCCAAGCCAACAGCCAATTGATTTCCTTGGCGTAAATTCGACATTTCCAATCTGGGACATTACCCAATATGAGCACTGTAAACCCTTTCCTAAATGAGGTAATCACATTGATGCTGCTATAGTTCTGGTTGACTTGCAGTTTCCATTACAATAAATCCTTGCTGCACATTCCCAGAGGTTTAACAACTTCTCTAGCTCTCAAAAAAAAATTTACTCCAAGTTGAAACCTCCCACATAAGACTAAGAAAAATACAAGAAAAAAAGCAGCATATTTTCCTTAAGCCTCAATATAATATGTACATTTTTTTAAAAGGGGAGGTGTGGAAAAATATTCCTCTGAATATTTACAGTTCCACTCTCAAAAATGCAAGGACACTCAAAGTTTTGAATTCTGCTAATTAATATTTTGTTTAAATGTTAAAGGGATAACTAACTGCTTCTTACCCTTTCATCTTACAGCATTTCTATTGCAAAAAAAAGAAAGAAAGAAAGAACAGACTGAGGCTCAAATCTTGTAAATTACTTACGGCAAGAAGACTCAAGGCACTAAAGACAACTGCATGATCAGTACTGAAATGAAAAAGTACCAAAATCCCCCATTTTAAGCAGCTATTAGGAACCACTATTGTACACATCCACACAACTATCTTTCATAAAGAATTTACTATGCATTATAGCAACATGATCCTATTTACACAATGAGCTGTTGTTCCAGTCCATCAAGTACACAAGAAATTTTAATGCATCCTAAAAAAATCAATTAGGCAATGATCATCTGATTACACAGGCACATCAGACCATTCAATTTTTTCAAACATATTCATAAATCCAAGCCTCTGGAGTTTGCTGAAAACTTCCAAACCTATACATGGTTCAAGGAGCTGATTTTTAAGCTTAATGAAATTCAGCACAAAATAAAGTATTACATGCTAGTAAAATGAAAAAACACCATCAGACAATAGCAGAAAAAACCCTTACTTTTAATAGGCACTCTAAGGTATTTCTAGTTTTAGCAGAATTTTTTTTACAAAATAGCAGAAACCTTTCCTACAGCACACAGCACTAAAGCATAGAAACACTTTGACAAGGCACTCAAATCAAAGCTAGAAACTGATTAGAGCATGACTACTTGCTTTACTAAGGTACAAATGGGTTAGGGGGAGAGCAAGAAGTTAAATTAAAAGGATATTATTGTCTTTATAACCAGATCTTATTTCACACCATAGTGGAAATGTATTGCAAAATGAAGCTTGAAGTTTGCAGGTGCTAAAGTACCCCTGCGATATTAGGCTTTTCAATTTTGAACATCACCTCTCTTAATTGCAGGAAGTATCTAAGAGATTAGAAACTCTAAGTTAACCTGGAAAGTGTGCTTTTCTGTTCTTACATATAAACTGTGACATACCCAGAAGTCCTGTGTGAGAAGGTGCTAATTAATCCTAATATTACATTCATCCTGTGGCCCTTAAAATTTGACACAATGCTGTAGAGTTTTTCAAATAGGTTAGCATTTTTGTGGCAACAAAGCCATCAACCATGTTCACATGATTAAATCTGGATTTTCGATACTCAAGCATTGGCGGAGAAAGAAAAAGCACCAACTGGATTCATCACTGTTTCACCACTGTTACCTACGTGGTCTACATATATATCCTCAACCCCCTTTGTCTTTACTTCTGTTATTGGGAAGTAATGAAAAGTTGTCTTCATTTCAAAATTTTTGCTCTTATACAAGGTTTATTTGGTAACTCAGGAGAGCTCAGTTCCAAGCTCAAATGCTTAGGAGATTCGGTTTCTCTCTTCACAGCATCCTTTACAGCCATGTCATTGCACATATCCCACACGTTCTGTACTCTCTTCAACATCCTGCAATTCCCACAGAGAACAAAAGAAAACTTGGGGTTTATTTACACCTTCCTGTTTGGTATTAAGCATGCCTAGAGCAAACACTAGCTTTAAGAGAATGTCTGCAGTGTTAGGTAGATACCACTTTTTCAACAGGTTAGCAAGCTATGCTTGACACCCGTGCTGCAGATCTGTAGAACACCTGATAACATTTTATCTTTTTCATACTCTTTAATCTTTCACTGCTTATGCCAGAGGGCTCCCTGCCCACAAACTCTCTCTCCTCCACCTCTGGGCTCCAGGCTGGAACACATTATTCTTTGCTGCGCATGACACAGACCAGCTGCCTACATCTAGGCAATTATCTTCATTTCTACCATTTCCATTAATTTTAGCCAGATCTTTAAGGTGTTGGTTTTCATCTTTAGCTTTTCAATAGCAGAATCCTGCAGCAGAGTCTGCAAGTTAAAGTCTGTTAAGTCCCATGGTTACAACCTCAAACCACAATGCTTGCTGACAAAGAGCCAGACTTAACACTTCAAGCTCTTCTTCAAAATTCAGTCTCACAAAAAGTCATCCCTTTTCATCCAAAGAAACAGAACCTACACCCTTAGCTATCTTTGGGAAACTGCAGACTGCAACTTAAATTAAGAACAACCTCTCCCACTGATGTTTCCTGCCCTTCCTACAGTGTGGTACTATCTTCATAATCCATCTACCCAATACTCTCTCTGCACAATACTTATATTTGAATACTGTACATGTTTAAAGCCCAGTGCTTCTTAACCAATCAAGATTTCAGAAGTGCCTTGCACTTCTGATAAATTCAATGTGACACTGTAAAAGACTCCAATTTTCAGAAAGTGCTGAGATGTATCTTCTGAAACTTCTGGCAGTATTATTTATTTTATATATATCTATATCTAGAAGTAGGCACATGCTACAGAGCCAATTTTAACAAGCATAGCTAGGCTTTCCTTATTTAATATTCATGTCACAGGAGTAAAAATCCAGCAGGAATCAAACTGTGGCATCTGTGCAAAGACAACTTACCACTCAGCTGGTAAGTGGGCAAATTCAATTTACAAACCTGCATTCCTGCATTTTAATCCTTTGTAGAAAGGTGGTAAATATATGAGCAATATGAAAAATGAACTGGATTCGAGATCATTAGAGGTTCACAAACCAAACACATGAAGCTTTGAGGGCTGTCCAAAATAAAATCATGCCTAGGTGGTGATGTCCGTTCAATAAAATCCAATGTCATTCAAATTATCCCTCTCACTTTTTCCCCAAAGAGCATTACTGCTCAGAACTGTGCTTGCTGCTCAGCCAATTACATTAATGCTGTGAGAAGACAGATAGGGCTGGCAGCAAATCGCTGTGCCAGGGTCACTGCCTGCTGACGGGTAATTTACAATTATCAAGCAATTAGCAAATGAAGTGAAAATTCAACACTCATCTCCACAAAACACAGAATAATTCATTTTAAAATTAAAAATATGTTTTAATAACTTCGTTTTGGCTGCAGCTGCACAGAGAAAAATGAAACCTCCTTTTTTCAATTTCTCCTCCTTTTACAACTGACAAAATGCTTTGCTTTTTGAACCTAGCAACCAAATATAATCTGACATTTCTAAACTAAACAATCTCTTCCTTACAAGTAAGTATCTATTTGAAAACATAAAAGAATAAAAATTTAGAGTTTTAATAATGGTACTATTCAACCAACTACGCTATTTGAAACGGTTATTTAATTAATCACCTGATTAGCATTCTGTCCTGGTGGATGTGTGACAACAAGAATTAGCCAGGTACCTGTCTGCCAGGGAGTAAAAAATTTTATTTTCTTCTGTATATCTAACAATAAATGACTAGTTGCAGATTAGCTTTTTTTAATGTCAGTTGCACAAAACAAATGCGCTTTCCCATTACTGATCAAGTTATTAGTTGTTCTGCTCACAATGAAGTATAGAGTTTCCCAATGCATACACTCAAATTGCCTATTAAAAAAAAGTCTAGTAAAACATAATTTCTTTCATAATCTGTGTTTATCCCTTCCTCTAGAAAAAAATTACTGTATCTTCTGGTAACAATGTATGAACACTGGATTGACATTCTTCACAAATGGTAGGCAAAAAAGGCAGAAGAGGTCACCATCAATAAATGAAATCCAAGTTGATGAAAGGAGATTTGTACATTATGATGTCTCTGATACAAAAAGAAAAATATCTGCCTTTAATGAGCTGGTTTCATCTCTTATATTTAAACCTATCCTGAAGCCAAGAGAGAAAAAGAAAATGAAGAACAAAATATAACAACGCAAACAAACAAACAAAAAAATCAGCCAAAAATATACACAAGGCTAAATGATATCAACTAGAAAAAAAACCAAACTAATGGCACTTGGGAATACTGCTCTTCCAAAAAAGGATACTAGCACAAAGTTAAACTTTTCTTTTATTGTATGGGGTTTCAGATAACATTCACACTGTCAATATATATATTTACTTTTAGAACCAGTCCTTCACCCTCCTCCTACTGCAGAGCTACATATTACTGAGGGGGTTGTTTGGTTGGTTGATTGGGGCTTTTTGTTTGGTTGGTTTCTTTGTTTTGGTGTTTGGTTTTGTTTTGGTTGTTTGTTGGGTTTTTTTGTGTTTGGGGGCTTTTGTTTCGGTTGGGGGAGGAGGAGGGGGCTTGTTTGTTTTTGTTTTTTCTTGCAGCCTCGTATTACACAGGGTCAGCAGGAAGAGAAGGAGAGTAGAGAAACCAAAGCCAACACAGACACAATCCTCCACAAACCTGTTGCTGTGGATACTGCATTCCTCCCATGGCTGCCGGGGCTCGGCCCTGCATTCCCACTGGGTAGCGCTGGGGGCCGGAGAGGCATAGGACTGCCCAGGGTAGGGGCTGCTCTGCTGCGCCTGGGAGGAGGGTTATTGCCCCATGCCGTACAACTGAGGTCTCTTCATCACCATGGGATCCCTTGGGACTGCCCTGTTGGTAAAACACAAGCAAAGAAAGACTTTAAGGTCCAGAAAATAAAAAGTCTTGGAAGGTCATGCTTAAGGAGGGCAAAGTACACGTGCAATTAGCTCAGTGCCTTATGCATCAAAATATCCGACTGACACGATGAACAGGCAAAGTACTGCCACTCTGGTTCTCACGTGAGTTAGATGAGGTTTTGAATGGTGAGCCTGGACTTCCACTGCATTTAAAAAATAACAATAATTGTGCACTCAAACCTAAGGTTGTCTCTCACCTACAGAAAAAGCAGTATGGTAACTGCCCAATAAATTTCCAGCTTAAGAAAATAATTAAGTGTACTGCTGTAAACTGATTACCATCATTGATTCTAAGTGGAAATATAAATAAAACTCTTTGTTTGGAGGGAGAAACAAGTGGTGGGCAAGCCATTTAACCTGAGAAAATGTCTGTTTTCTCACCCTTGAAAAAAGAAAGGACAAATGAAAAGAAAATAAAGCTTCCAACAAGCGCAAGCAGACCAACTAATAATTCAGCGCTTTATACTTGCTATCATGTGGCATTAATAAAATTTCTAGATCGTAAGGCAAATCATAACCCTACATTCCACATCAAAGTTTGGATTTTCTGAGGTCTATTAAGGAGAAAAAATAAACTGCAATCACAGATGGAGGGAGGGAGGGGTAAAACGGTGGGAAGGTTTTATTTTTAAGATTTTGGGCAAGCACTTACCAAAGCACCGTAACAGTTCAGGACGGGGTGTCAACCATTTGCTCAGTATTAGTCTCCATGTTTTATTACTGACAACTAAACTGAACCAGAAAAAATATCACACTTTGTCAAGTGCGAGCACTATATGTTAATATGGCATCCATTTTTTAATTCCTGAGTGCCAGTTACATTCACTGAAGAAAGGGGGGAAAGCCAATTGCAATCTCATTTTCATGGGAGAGGCATATTCCTCCCCAACCTTCTCCCAGGGAAAGAGACCTATTAATTCACCCAGCCAGCCCACCCTCCCACCAGGAGCAGGACTGTGTTTATAGTGTACTGTTGACCAGTCATTTTAAAGCCTCCTATGTAACATGGCTTCTGCAAGTCCTTTTTAGCCATTCAATTCTAATGTAACAGCTGTTATGGAAGTAAATTATACCCACCTCTCATGTCTTCTCATTACTGCTGTGTATACTACCAAGACACTATGGCTTTTTTTCCCTATACACACAAGGTACATGCTCTCCAAAGAAGCTGCTGCTTAATGAACTATGCTATATCGTTCTTACCTTTTTTTTTCTTAAAAGTAACTAACTCAAGCTTTCTCGCTGTTTTCATTGGCTCTCCCCACCCTTACCAATGCTGATTTGCCAAGAATGTCGCCAAAGCCAAGTGAAGATTCTGAATGTGGACAAACTACACCTGAAGGGGTAGAAACTATAATCTGCTCCTCACAATGCACCTCCATTTGCTTCAGGAAGGACTACCCTTTTTTTGCCACCACAGCAAATTGCACATTCACTTCTAATTTTGGGTGGTCATTACTCAGCCAAATTTCTCTTTATTAATTTGGCTTCCTTTGTGGCCAGATTAGAAGCTTCTTATTTTTACCACTAAAAGTCCCTGGGTCATTTACTATTTATATTTAATACTTCCCAAATCAATGGCTCCCCCAACCACTTCAGGCCACCTGACCGTAACAAACACTCTTTTTTATTTTATTTTGTTTTTTATTTTTTTAAGGCCATCATGCACTCTTGCCACACTTTTAACTAAAACCAACATGAACACAAAGGTTCAGCATATGAACTAGAGATTCCCTCTTACATGGTCCCAGGGGACAACTCAAATTCCCTCTTACAGACTTGGATATTTTGTCTACATTATTTCTGTTGTTTTAATGCTCATTTTGTGCAACCACCTGCCACACTGATCTTCTCAAATACAAATCCCTTGTTCAAAGTAAGTCTCGAGTTTCTTTCACAGGATTCTCATGAGCCAAACAGCACTGTCACTGCCACCATCTCTCGTTTCAGGGTATTATTTCCAGTCTCAACTCCCAATAACAACATTAAATTCAAATTTAGTTTTAAATTAATTCTGAGTGTACTATTTTCTGTTCTGCATCCAATGCTTAAACATAATTATAAACAATGCAGATAGCTAAACAGCTAAAACAGCCTGACACGTTCCATTATTAAGACTATTTTCAGGTGCACATAAACTTGCCAAACTTCAAGCATTTTAGGTTGAAATTTTCCAGCCATATGTATGCCTGAGGCTGAAATTCCTCTGGAAAATTCAGCAGAAACAGCTTCAGCTATGTTTAAAATGAGGTCACAGAAAAATACATCGTTTATGTTCTTACATAAACAACTTAAAAAATACCCTCTTGAATACCATGCTTTGGGGCAGAGATTTTTAATTTGCCAGGGTGACATTGGAGGTTCAGGGAAAGGCAGGTGTGTGCCCCTGTGGAGAGAGCACCTGCATGTCACCAGACGTCAAGGGAGCACAGGAGAGGGAAATGGGAAGCGGGGTGAGCAGCACAGCGAGACCTCGCCAGAGGAGTTACAAGGGGTATGGAGGCGGCCTGAATTTACCAGACAAAGAAAGAGGGACAATGGGTTCAAAAAAAGCAGTGGAGACAGAAGTAGGGGCAGGAAGATTGAAGGGAAGAAGAGAAAACAAGGTCAGGAGGTGACATGGATACAGCCCGCAGAGTCTCTGTCCTCTGGACTAGTGACCCCTAAGCGGTGGAGGACGTGTGTAAGTGTGTGTGTACCACGTGTGTGTGTGTTTGTGTGTGTGTAACACAGGTGTGTGTCTGTGTACACATGTGTGTGTACATGTGTACACGTGGTGTAGTGCGTGTAAGCCTCACTGCTACTCCATCGCTCTCCGCCTTCCCTCCAGCCTGCTGTCCCTTTGCTTTTTCTTGTCCTCCCCAGGAGACCTGCCCCTCCTTCCCTCAGGTGACATCTCTCCACTTCAGAAAGGAAGGATAAAGAAGCCTGGGATATTGCTGTAACTGCAATCTGTAGGCGACCCACACAACACTGAAACCAAGAGGACTGTGTTCATGGGGTAACAAGGGAACTGGATGTACTCAGGCCTTACAGTGGGCACTGAAAGTGTGGCATCAGATCAAGGACTGGAGATACTAAATATGACAAGGCTAGGTTGAGAGAGCAACAAATATCCCCCGACAAATTACTGGGACAACCCAGAGAGACCCATCCTGGATGTCAGTGCTGCCTGTTCCCTCGTCTCTCCAAGGTATGAGGGAAAGGACAAACAGCACAAAGAGTACTCTCATTTTATTTAGGACTGGAGAAGACAGGCAGTGAGGAAGCACATTTCATCCCAAGGCTGGTCTCTATAGAAGGTGGAAATTCACCACGCTATTCCTGGACTCCCTTCAGTTAGGATTACCAATTGTCTGTGCAGTGCAGCCTTAAGTTGGAGACACCCACCTAGGACTCAGTGGCTGGCCAACACATTTCTGCCAAGGCAGAACAGCTACATCTTCCCCAGATTCAAGAAAACACTACCCACTGCAGAAGTTCAGAACTGTTGTGAATAAGTTTGCCCTTCCATAACTGATCATGTTTCCCTTTCAACAGGATATAACCGTCTCAGTCTTTTCAAATGGTCCCAACTTTTGCTACTCGAACAGGTAAGGAGGATGGGGCCTGCTCCAGGGGTCAGTCGACCACCAGGCCGGATGGAAGGGGTGTTACGGGTTATTAGCGATCCGAATGCTTCACTTACTGGTATGGGTACTGATGAAGCAGAAGATGAACCGCTACCATCTAAGGCTAGATGGAATGCTGCCTCAGGCAGAACTTGCAGTCTACCCAATCCTGCCCACAATTTTTCACTAAAATGAAAGATTTTCAAATTTTATGGGATTTAATGCATCTCTCTCAACTTGAAATCCTTACAATTTAAATTGCATAAAATGCTTCGTAACTGCAACTACTTTTGAAAGGTTGATGAGAGATGTGCTCTGATGGTGCTTTCAGAAGCTGTATATTCCATCCTTAAACAGGTCACTCAAAATTCCTACAGAAATGCCTCAGTTTCCCAAATGTAAAAATAAAAAATATCATCATCTCTTCACAAGAAAAGGTGATTTTAGAATTTAATATGACCCCGGATCAATACCACAGAAAGTTACCTAACAAAAGAACAAATTTTGTCTTCAGAATAGCATATGGCGAGAAAGACTGGAGCCAAACACATAACAGAAGAAAAAACAGCTGCTCACCCACTACTGTGGTGTCCCATACAGTAAAAGTAAAAATTTAATTATAACTTTTTCCAACTTCAATGCCTGCACAGTTTTCAGCTTTAACATTCTTTTAAAACCTAGAAGTTCCATTATTATAGCAAGACCTCCTTTCATCCACAATGTTTTGGAAAGTTATTTAGGAGTTGTTAGTGGAGAAACGTATTATCTTATATGAAGGGTCCCTTTAACATTCATGAAGTTCCAAACATTTTCTGCAACATCAGTTCCAACAGTTTTCAAAGAGAAGATTTGGGTGACAGGATGATTATGACAAGTGTCAATCTCTTCTTGTTGTAGGGATTAACAACCAACTCTCCATACCTGCTCTCTAACTTTTACTGAAAATTACAACATTGCTGTAAATGCATCACATCCTTCTAAAACCCAGTGAGCATGCACAAACCATGAATGGATGATGTGTATTTTTTCTATCTTCCATACCTTTTCTTGACTTTGTTATGTGCTGTATTGAAAAGTTTAATTTTTATTTTACTGTCATTGCAGTCACCAATATCCAATTTTTTCTCAAATGCTATTATATATATATGTATATATATATTATACACATTAGCTTTTTAAACAATTTAGCTGGTGTTTGTTCGTGCTGTTTGCTGCCACATTCTCCAGGCAAGCCTGAAATGAATTCTGCCTTATGCTTCTAATTCAGCACCTCCTCTTCAACTTGCTGCATTTCATTTAGACTCTGCATAGATCTGCAGTTCCTCTAAATATCTCAGACTTGTTTTTTGCTTCAGTCCACAATCACACTGTAATTTATAACCCCTTTATTACAATGTTTATCTTGTGCCAGAGTCAGATTCATTTGAGCATGTACTATGTGGCTTTATAAGAACAGAGCACTTTATAAGAATCCTTTCCTATTATGCACCTGGTGAGCACATGAGAACACCCAATGGAAGGTTTGTTAATAATTTCAGTAGGGCCAACATTTTATTCCCGGTCTCTGGATTGACAGTCCAACCATTAGGTAGGATGAAGAAAAGCCCACGCTGCCTACAAATAGTAACTGACAACCTTTTTCTGTTACCTGCTCCTTTTTTCAATGTTTTGTGTAAAAGAATGAATAAATTCAGCATCCCTGCTATATATGCATAAGTGAAAAAATGAACATTCTATACCTACTTGTAAGCTCACTATCAACACCATTTTCTGCTCTCCTTCTAGCCCTACATCACCTCACTCTGAATACCCAGAGATTCAATTTACCTTTTCTGAAGTGAGAAAAAAAACCCACCATAACAGTACCATTTTCTCTCGTCATTTAACCAATTTCTAATTATATCTGAGGCAGGGTGCCCACTGGAATAGCCTGAGCAGCAATTTGACCAACATATATCAGTTCTTACTTTGGGACGTTAGTGAAGTTACATACGCATTACACATAGTCTATTAAGTTATCAATGTATGATTCACTTCTAACACCAAAAATTATATTTAACAAACATTTCTGAATATCATCAATGGTCATGGTCTCCAAAGCATAACTTAGCTGTTGAGTGCTACAAGGAACCCCACCACTACAGTCTCAAGGCATGGAGGAGTGGGAGACACTTCACAAAGGTCACAGTGGGATTCGCATGTGAGGAGAGAGCTCTTATACAAGGCAGACAGAGCAATTCACTACAAGAAGAGAGTATTCACACGAGATGTAACTACTGTTCAAGTGAAAGTGTGCTTTTTTCTCCGTTTAAACAAAAAAAAACTGAAAGAAGCCTTGGCTTGGCTGACAACAGCAAATGCTGCAATTTAAAGAGACTATAAGCCACACATCCCAAGAACTAATGCTACATCATTGGCGCCTGAAACAAAACAACATGAACTTAACACTCTCAAGTAGGCTTGCCCTCAAACTCCTAGAGCTACTGAATACAATAACTCTTTGTTTATTCATTCATCTGCAGCCAAAGCTTCTGTCTTCACATTAAAGAAAAAAAGAGAAAAAAAGAAAGAAAAAAAGAAGAAGCCTCTTTATTAATACCAAAGCCTTGAAACCTCATAATAAAGACAGCTGACAATCAGCTACCGACATTCAAGAAAGATGGGCATGGAGCTCTCAGCTCTAGGTCAGGCACCAAGTTACAAATTTATCGCTAGAGATAATCACAAGCATTCACCATAATACAATGACACAGCTGGCATGAGGACACAACTGGGGAAAAGATAATCCATTCCTAGATAATGCCATCATTTGTATGAACATGTACAAGGACTCCTCAGCCAACATTTTAACACAACAAAAGAGTGAGAATCAAAACACAACTCTTGTTATGCGTGTTTTAAATACCCATTTAAGAAAGACGCAAACAACTATTTAAAAAGTATTAACGCACAGCATTAAGTTCTGACTTAAAATCCAACATTAAAGTTCCAACATTAAAATCTGAGAAATGACTGGCAAAAATGCTTCCTGTGTTTTGAAATAGGAAGTCAACTGTCTGTACTTTACTGAAATTTAAAGTAAAAAAAGTCAGTTGCACAAACGCAATAAGGAAGAAGCAAAAACAAAGCCAAGTTCAACAGAAGTCTACGATGAAGGAAAATGCTGTGAATTACGCATATATATGAGCAATGATTAAACAAAACCAGCAGTTTTCCTTGTCTTAAAGATTCTGCATACTTTCTGATTTCAGCAGCAGGGAGACATCAGAAACATTCTTTTGATTTTGAGTGGAAAATTAAGTAATTAAAAAGGGAAAAGAAAACAATAAACACTATGCCCCACCAAAAATCAACTACCACTCCACTAGAACATTTACAAATAATTACACAAGCAAGTGTCTCTGCAGAGTCAGGGGGAAGGACTTGTACCCTGCTTTCCAGTGTTCTTCTGGGTCCTCTTTAACACAACATGAAAACTGGAGGGGCAGCAAATCTGCTATTCTCTAGTAACTGTTTTGTAGACAGACAAGTCTAAAGGACTACTGAAAGAACAAACCACAGTGAACATGGCAAAGAACATAAAACCCTCTTTTTAACAAAGTAAACGAAGTATACATAACTAACCTCTTCAGTTGTCACTAGAAGTGCAGGCAGAGGTTAGGAAAACATCAAAAAGCAATTATACACATAGATCACACCCAATGCCAAAGCAATTTATGTTTCTGACAAGTTCACCTGAATATACAGCTCAGAACTGCTGTCCTTCAAGTTGCCTTTGTCACTTCCAACTACTGACATCCAGGTAAGACCCCAATTGCTCTGAAGTCAATTGAAAGCGTGCCATTTGTCCCCATTATACCTAAACACTCAGCCTTCTTCTATAACCCATTTTTCTAATTCCAAACTTCTCTAACGAAGACTTAGGAATTATCTTTTTGGTTCTTGTATCTGTTTTCTCCAGCTTGGATGCTACATAGAGGAGACCACCTTCTTTTTTGCAAAAAAAAGATCTGGTTTCACAGCAAAAGCATTCCCCAGTGATTCAGAAGTAATTTCTAGTGCAGCAGAATTGAAAAGTTCTTACAGATGTCTTCTAGCAAACCTGTGATCATACAACATGCCACTGATTCCAGCTGCTTCTCCTACCTGCTACCAAATCATGACCAAATCATGATCATTTTGGCTATTTCCACCCACAGTCCAACAACTGAACTTAAAATGACCACATAGGGTGGTTTTGCCCCAGTACAACAGCTTTGGCACTGAAGCATGCAAGACATGGGTATGGTCCTCACTCTGCTATTTCTTCTATCAAAATAGTAGCCCACAGCAGGAGAGCAAGACAGATAGCAACAGAAAACAGTAACTTGAAGATTCCAAGCAAAATTTAACAAGAGGGTGGCTCACAGCCCTAAGGCCTCCTCAGTAGCCAGCACTATGGCTCAACAAGGAAGAGAAAATCCATTCACAAACACAGAAAAACTCTAAGTTAAAAAAAAGAAAAGCCCACCCAGAACACCAGTTCTTCTAAACCAGTTACTTCTATTTTGCCTGGCAATGAGGTTCTAAGCTTCCTAGACAAGTAAACACCTTTGCTCACAGTGCATGGCTGCCACCTGGAACTAGAAAAAAATTCCCTTACCTACTTTGTATGGCTCTTACACAAACACAGGGTTAGATGGAAAGAAAAGGATGTACTAAAAATAGTGTCCATCAGGCAAGTAGCAGCCCCAAAAGGAACGAAGGGAGCTCTGCAGGAAGGCTCCATGCAGAAATTACTGGAGTAGGAGGGGAAAACACAGAACGTCCTGAAAACTAGTCAGTGGCAGAAGGGGGGAAGTCAAAGAAATCCCACATTCACCTCAAAATTTTAAAGAAAAATCCTCCTCAACCTAATAAAATTCAAGTAGATCTGAATACACTTTCTCAGCTCCTTGGCTTTATAAGTAAGCAAAAATAAATGTAAAGGTTAGATGTATTTAATTGCTGGAGAAAGCACTAGCTTACACGGTGACACTACGGACACTGAGTAGAACAGTGTACCTACCCACAGTGAGGCACAACCAACCACAACTAGGTCACAAGCCACAAGTACATACAGTTACCTGCAGGTTTTTTTCATGCCATGCATTATATATCGTTCTATATTAACACACACACACACAAAGGTATGCTGGTCATATATCCTCAGCATTTATGGCAAATTATTAATCAAGTCCCACCTGAAACAATTTGTTAAATTGATTTAATCACTGGGCCTCTCATGTGAAGCTTTGTATAATCAGCATTTCATTTACAAATTAATTGCCTGATTGATCTCAAGAGGCAGTAGCTGTCATTATAGTGCTGTCCATAAACTTTGAGTAGGGGTGTCACAACACTGAATTCTGACAGTATGAAGAAGCACTGCTATTTAAAAATTGAGGGCGGGGAGGTAGGGGGAAACAAATACAGTGATTTCACAGAATTGCTCTTTAGCCGATTGAATGTTAAAACCATTTCCCAGTCGTTTCAGCCAGCCTCTCCATTTTCCATTCATTGAATAATGCACTACTCAGCTATTCAGCCTCTTTTCTTAGAGGCAGGTCCATTTAATTCAATTTTATCATAGTTGCAGTTGCATAAAATTAGTTTGTTGTTGAATATACAAAAGATTTAATCACAGGCCATTCTTAAGGTTATTTGTGGAGGCAGTTTGACTTTCAAACACGTTAGAACGTTTTACCCACAACTTTCTGAAATCTAGTGTTCAACTAGATTTTTGTCGTTGTTTTTAAACTAAGCAAAGCAACCCATAACTTAACAAAACTAATCTTTGAGCTCCTTTAACAAAGCTTTTTTCTCCCCCAGTATTTTAAGCTACGTTGCCTCAGAGCCCACCCAGAGTCGGAAGCAAAGCTCCTGTCCTTGCTCTAGCTACTTATATACCCCATTGCTACTACATTCTTGGAAATGACTGCTGCTGGAGAGGTGGCACAGGCCAGTGGTTTAGGCACTGAGTCATAAGACAGGGCTTCTATTCCTGGCTCAGCAGCTGACCCACTATACAAACATGAGCACAACACTTCACCTTTCTGTGACTGGGTTTTCACTCTCATAATGACAAGTATTATATGCACTCCTAGCAAGGAACAAGACGTAAAGACTTTGGGGAGGCTGATGTCAGTTATTATCAACAAGAAACAGGTCTAAGAAGTCAGAAATGGGCAGGCTAAGGGAGAGAGAAAAACCCCACCTCTAGAAGGTATTTTGGAAGAGAAATTGCACCATGGTACTCTAAACTTTCACAAACCTATCTTCAAAAGAAAAAGGTTCCTGGAAATATCTTTTGTTTTAATAAATAAAATAATAATCAAATTAAAAATAAATAAAAATTAAAAAAAAAAACCACCAAAACCACAAAAAGCCCAAATCCAAATGTCCTTAGGTTTCCGCTAGATCACTTAGAACAGTATTAGTGCCTTTCAGAAACTGACCTGTTTCTATGGTAAGTCCAAAAATAAGTCCCTCATCTTCTCAAATTCAACCTTGTGCACTAGATTTTATCAAGTACTCTTGAATTAAACATTTAAAATTTCTAGGCCATGCTCTGAGGCTACATATTACAAAAAAAGCAAATGACAACTCTTAAAAAATGAAATCAAATCTACTGCCTGTATTCATAGCAGACCTCAGCAGAATGAAATTCCAGAATAAATCACAGTCCAGATAACACTACAATATAGCTGATATTCCTAGCTAAGGGAAAATCAGAAGTTTGGCCACACTGAGAAATGGTTCACAAAAGGTTTTAGGAGTTACATTCCTCTGCACGTCAAGAGGAAAAAGAGCTCAGAAAAAGGAGGAAAAATGGTCCACACTACGTGATAGGAGACTGGACATTAAAAAGAGTGAAAGACACTGACTTTCTGTATTTCTTGGTTCTGGCCTCCTAGCAGGTAGCATTTCTCAATGTTACATTTTTTAACTTGCATAAGAAATGGCCTGAATTAAATTAGAATTAAATAAGAAAACATGGGAAAGCCCCTAGCTAGAGCAAATATATGCAAAATTCCTAAGGATATATTTAGGATCAGGATAATTGGAAGGCAAACTCAGTCTCTATAACAGAAGCTCTGTCACCTCTTCAACTGCCAAGAAACAGCTTCTCTTGTAACGTATTTTCTACATTAAAACTGTTCCTGTAGAGCCTGAAAAACCTTGGGTGTAAACACTGCAAAACATTAATAGTTACCTGGAAACTACTCAGGTAATCTTTTTTACCCTTGTTCCATAACACTCTCTGTATCATGTTGGTTGAACATCATAAAAATCCACTGTCCCAGTCAGCCAACCTATCAGAAGCATCAGCTCAGTCCAAGGGCCAGGTAGATACAGACATCAATCTGGGCTATACACCTGTGCTGCAGAGCTGGAGCAACAGAATTTTGGCAAGTGCTGTGGTTATTTTGCATTTATAATGATCTTGCTAATCAATACAGTCACTACCAGAAGCATGGAACTCACTTCCAGGGAAGGAGCAAAACAAACAAGAATTCACCAGTAGCAGGTAATTTGAAATATTAAAAAAGAGCTTTTTTCAGCAGTTAAAATAAAAATTAACATCAATCCTCTGAACAAACTACAATTATGAGTGGAAATTTTCATTATTGATTGAAAGTGCTTAATAGTTTGGTAATAAACTAGAAGAAACAGTAGACTGAAGGTCAAAGCCCCTGTTTTTGCTTGAGAGAACAATGTGACTAGAAACCATGAATTCACACACATGCTTACATTCACACCAGCTACTTTGTATAATGTAACTGATTCCCAAGTATCATTTTACAATTCTGATTAGGTTTTACAAAAATCTTGTTTATTAAATTGCTTTCTTTAGGCATGCATAGCTGCTAATTTGTTTCCAACTACATCATGTATCATCTGAAAAAGATTATATTGCAAAGGCAAAACAACACTCCTGGGATTACTCTTCATCTGGATTTTAGAATTAAAAGGACAAATATACAGGAGCTATAAATTTCCCTTTAAAGGTGGTGGTGGTGGTGAGAAGATTCTTCAACAGGGTAATTCCAAAGAGAACCGTTAATGTATTTAGCATGTAGCACCCATTTTAAGACACACACATAGCAAGTAAAAACTTCAAAAGTATCAAGGGATCTGTTCAGCTTTAAACTTTTATTTCTACAAGAATAATTTTAAAATTGCTCTTTAGATCAACATATAAGTAATTGTACAAACATATTTTGCAAGGAAAATAAATAAAGGTAGAAAAAAATAAAAGCTCTGGTTATTTAAAAATATTATCAGCTCTAACACTCACAGGTTTCAAATCAACTTAAAAATTAGCAGCTATTTGGAAATTAATCCCAAAGAACTCCACAGAATAGACCTCTAAAAATCTATCTGGATACTAAGATGAAATTCCTTATGGATTACTCAAAAAAACATTCTGGCCTTGGTTTAAAACAGGTAAAAATTCTGGTTTAACCCTAGTGCTTTCACCTACTTTTCCCTCAAAACAGGCAAAACTTCCTAAGTCTTCCCTGCTCTTTCCCTAATCACAATCACAATGAAAGAGACAAATTCTTCCAGAAACACACTGGCAGACTATGAAACATCCTAGAGCATCTCAGCATGAAGACAAGCATGTAATACGTGCACATGGGTGAGTGCAGAAATAGGGAAACAGGATTAATTATGAAAATTTCTGCCATGAACTATCCTGCAATTCAGGAATTGTGCATGTGGATTTAGAAGAGCTACTATCTAGAATTTTAATTTGCCATACAAAGAAGGCATCTGTTTTCGATATATGATCATAATTTTATTTTAATATCACAGTATGGAAAATTAAATTAAAAATCAACATATAAGACATATCAGGTCTGAGAAATATGAAAGCAGGAAGGCTGACCCACTTCTTCAGCATTTCTTATCCAGAACAAATCATTCCACAGGAAACTTGACTATGCCATACTCATAGAATTTCCCCCTCTCTCCCACAGCAAAAAGCATTACTTTCAAATTCTGTCTGCCTAAAAACTCTTGGATTCTTCCCACTTCTATGCCCACTTCTTAATTCCCAGTTCTTAAGGGAGCCAACACCAGCCATTATGTCAAAACACCAACGTAGCTTTCCTAGAAGAAACTTCAAAGAAACTCCCTTTATTCGTTACAGAGGATACTTGGGATTAATGAGACCCCTTTGGGCACAAACCAAGATACAGTACTGTCAGCTTCCTAAAATTATCAAACCTAGAAGGGAATTACAATTAACAATCACATTAAGTGGTAAGAAAGAGAATTAAATTACTGCCTTCATAAACACTGAAGCAGTACAGGTATGGTGAATCTTTCCTGTACATTTGAGTAAGGTATTTCTGAGGACAACAACAATTTGAGGATATTTACATCTAATCTTTCTCCCTTCTCCAAGGCTGCAACTTGCAGCAGCCTCTTCCTGAAGCTTGTGAGTGCTGAAGACACTTCTTTCTGTCAAAATCACTTGGCCTAGTCAGAAGAGGTCATTTAGCAGCAAAGACAGATGTTTCTCAGCTGATATAACTAAAAGGCAAAACAGAGCACACAAGCCCAAAGACTCATTTTAGCAACAGGGTATCTGCAATTCCAATTTTAGGTATTGTTCAATTTAGAAAGATGTTATTCATCGAACACTCATTTGCAAACATCAATTTAGGATTAAAGAGCTGCAGATACCATGTGTAAAATTCTGAAATGTACATTCTATTTATTCTTCAGAGAAAAAGACGTATTTTCTTAAAGTCACATTATTCTCTTCATATGTAACCTGGCATTTCAGCTGAACCTATCTCTTCTGCCAAGTACTATGATTTCTTGAATACATTTTTTCCCTTCTTCCTTTACACTCCTACCTCTAGGTTTTTTTTAGTTGTTTTGGTTTTGGTTTTGCTCAGCTCTCTGACACAGAAAAAAAGAACTGAATTAAAAAAGGAAAACTGAAACTGATTATACAACGGAAATACTGTTGGAGATGAAAATAAAATGCTACACATTTTTAAACTAAATTGCTGAGTTCCCAGGAACAACGGTTACAGAGTTAACACAAAAAATTGTTATTTCGGGAAAGAAATACACCTGAACAACAGACTACCACTTAAAATTAAAAATGGGAATTTTTACACCCAGTACCATAAAAACATCATTAGACTATTTTGACAGAAAGTGCTGTTTCCAAAAACTAGAAACAACAACCCATTAAAATAATCCTGCATGAATCCATTTTACTCACACCAATTCTATGACAAGTTCAGCCTGCAAAAAGCTTGGAGGGGAGGGAAGCATATGTATAAATATTTCCTTTCTGCCCAGTCAGTAACCATTACAGGACAGAGCAACATCTGTCATTAATGGTTTAGGTCTGCCTTACCCTGCCTCATAGCAGAGGGACAGATTAAATGACCTCTTGATGTCCCTTCCAGCCTTGTTCTCCTGTGATTTGGAAGTTATTACATCATCTCCATTTTATTTTAAAACTACCTCTGTTTCTGTAATTTCCTTTTCACTTTAAGTTATAAACCTCAATTTCTGGCACGATCAGACAAAACAGACATTGTAACACTAAAAACATATAGAAATATTGATAAAAGAAAATTTAAAGGAAGGACAAAAAAAAAAAAGGTATGTTTTCAAACCAACCATTTCATAAGGAGTAAAAAAGATACAAATGAAAAACTAATTCTAAGCAATTTATTCTGACAGCTGTAGAAACTGCTAAAATACCGTAAAGAAATGGTTACATATTCTTATTTTTGGGGCAGTGCCGTATGAGGATGGAGATGTGCCGTGTTCTAAGCAGCAAAGAATAGATGGGCAGAAGAGAACCAGTGAAGATGGCCAACATCAAAACACTGCTTGTGAAAATACCTATATACCTCTGTTCAGGTACCCTCTTCTGACTGAACAAGGCAAGAGAGATGACCCCCACCAAACCTATCTTCTACACAACATCACCTTATCTCTGACTGCATCACACACCAGAAGAGCACCTGCACTCTCCCTTCCTTCTGCATCCAATTTTAGTTGCTCCTTGCACAAATTGTGCCTAGCAAGTCAATTATGTGAAGCCTTGTGTGAAGATCAATAAATTTCAGCAATTCCCTAAACAATTAACATTTTGGAACCATTTTTTTCAACTTCATAAGGAAGCTTCTTCTTGTGATCCACAGAGATGCATGTAATTAGAGCCACAGCACAACAAAACTTGAGGAATAATGAGAAACAAGAGACAAAAACTGTCCAACACAGAACTCATTAGACAGCCACAAACTATTCCACCTGTAGCATTGTACACTGTGTACTTGTAAAACCACAAAGGAGGGGGGAAAATGCAGATACATCCAAGCAGCTAGGAACATGAATTTTGATTCCTTTCTAGACCCTATTGCTATCCACAACCCAGGAAGCTCTTAACTGGACTAAGTAATTAGTTTAAATATGCAAGTCCCGTTATATAAAAAACAAACAAACAAACAAAAAAAACCAAACTATGAAAACGTTTAGACACTTATCACATCCAAGGAATTCTTAAGTAAAGTTCAAAGCTGAAAAGGCACTAGAGATTTTGTCTACACTGAAGAAAAAAAAATGCCTAATTATACCAATGTAACTACCTCAATGTGGAAACTTACTTGAGTACCCGTTCCTACTTAAGGTTATGTGCTTTGGAAGCAGGGTAAGATAAACCATGAAGACTACTCCGGTGTAAGAGTATCTCCACAGGGAGTTATATTGGTATAATTATAGCATATAATTATACCACATAGTTGTACCATTAAATTTCCTTCTATAGACAAGCACGAGGTGCCCAGTTCACATACATCTTCTAGCAAAACAAATGGTTATCAAATTCCAATAGAGACACATAAAATACTTAGCTTTTATTTTTGTTTGATGAACCTTCTTCATTTTGAAGTGACGAATTACTTCAATTAATCTTCCTTGCAAATGCTTTTCTCTCTGCTATCCTATACAGTAATAGATTATTCTTCTGGTGGAAGCATCATAAAATAACACTTTGAGAATGGCTGATATCTCCCACACTGATTTAAGCTCTCATCATATAAAACAAGTGGTGGGAAATCAGGTACAAGGAAGGAATAAGGTGCTGTTTACACATCTGACTGTTAGACTCACACCTTTTATAGTACATCCCCAGCTACTTTTAAAAGTCAAGAGCTTCAATAATCTAGTCTCTATCTTTCTGACAATTTCATTCTCACCTCATTTTCTATAGGAGTTAAAACATTTCAGTCAACCTTGAGAAAGCCATGCTTCCTCCTCCTATCCCCCAAACACACTGGGGGAAGAAAAAGTACACTTAAAACCCATGCCACACTAGTTGAACTTCAAACTACAAAAGGCAACCATAAAAGATACACTAACTATAGTACTACAAAAGACTCTTCACAATCTCTTGAAAACAAGCAACTTTTCAGAGGATACTGAGCTCAGAAATCCAAGCTTAAGCCAAATAAACTGTCACTGTTTATAGGAAAGATCCTGGAAAAAGGGAGCCAACTGGTTATGCTATACTCCAAAAAGTGGAACACACTAACAACCTGCTACAGAGATGTCAGCAAAATTATTAATAGCAAATTAGATTTGTGCACTTCAAACACTGTAGTAAGAAAGGTTAAGTGACTGCAGAGATAATTCAGGATTATGGTAACCATTTTGCAAGACACACAGGTCCCCTTTTGCAAAATGTTGTTTTTCTTCTTTAACCATTTTGTAAAAAATGGCATTGCCAGTAAGAGAGCTCTTTGCGGAGCAGGCATCCCATGTTTTCTTTTGTACTTCTGAACAACTTCATCTCTCAGAGTTACACCGGGCTCCATCACTTTCTTTTTAGAATACATCCCCAGCCCTTCTTGTCTGCTCCCACAGACACCAGTTCCCTTGGTGGCGGAGACCCCTCCACTGGGCTTCCCCCCTCCTTGCTCCCCATGCCCAGCACGGTTCCTCAGCCCTGCCACAGTACCCCTTGGGTTTGCTGCCCTGTGACACCCCACAGACAGACTGCTTAATTGTGACACAGACCCAGTGGAACGATGGGTGAGATGGGTCACCAGCACCGGACAAAGAGGACCACCACAGCAGTTCCTTCTCAGAGGGGCCTGCTCAGCTACAGCTGAAGTGCCAGCAATGGCCAAAGGGTTTTCAAGGCACTGTGAAGCAGCACCTATGCAACAGGTCTGCTGCCCTATTTCCAAATCAAAAGCTTGCATCTCTGCATGGAAATTGCGTACCTAAGCGTTAAGGTCAACTGATCTGGAAATTCATACTGATATTTTCCAATATGCCAGTATACCTTGTGTTTGTATATATGCTTGAAAAGAAACACAGACAGTTCTTACATGCAAAAAATTTAACATATCAAAAGAAAAGCAACAGCAGGAAACTCTGAATAGGTATTATGAAAAAGGACAAAAAAAGACAAATGTATCAAGCGTAACAGGAACTGGGTATTAAAACAATTAGTTCTAATGGATTAGCAAGATAACAAGGAAGTTTAGTCCAGAGCTCCAATAGAATTCTGGAGTCATTTGCCTGTATGATTTGAAAACACTATGAATAGTGGAAGTAATTAACTTCACTTGCCCTTCAACATCAGCACCTGAGTTTATCAGCTCAGACTGTCTTTATAGCAAGGGGAAAAACATGTAACTTTCGGAGTATGATTCATTAGACCTGCATTACATGTCTACTTTAGGATGAGATGACTCACACCAAAAAATTACTATTTCTTTACACCAAAGACAAGAAAAGCACACACAAAAAAATCAGGTATGAATGCCTACCATACATATGTATTTTATGATGAGTCCCACCCTAGAAATCTAGTATTTCAGAGACTTGGCCACTTCTTTCCTTATTAAGAGATGGCTAACAATGATTCCCAACTCCAGAGAAAATCGAGAAATGAAATTTCTGCCATTATTTACAGAATCATTTTACACTCAAGATAGTCTCCTGATCAGTTTAAGCTGATACGAGGCTGTACCACTACCAAAAGAGACTGTCCTGCTCTGACCCCCACCCTCAGCTGAACTTGACACACTCTCCCTTTGTCTTACCTCTGTGCTGGAAAGACTGTGCTGCAAGTCAGATCAGCTCAAAGATCTGGCTGAAAGCTAACCATTCACAGGTTTTGTTTGGCAGGATTAGCTTTCAGACCAATCATAGCTGATGCAACTCACCTTATGACACAGGGAAGCAGCAGGGAGCTGATAAAAGGTTGGGACTGGTCTTTTCAACAGAAGTGAAGTCTTAGATCAGCTTCAGAGTCACCCTTTGGTGTTAAGATCTTTTAGCAACACAAAACTCCACAAAAGAAAGCCCAAAGAGTGTAAAAAAGCTATGGCAAAATGCGCAGGTAAACAAATCAGGGTTTTGAGCTTTCTGCCTGGGTATCTACACAAAAGGCACATGCATTTCAATACATATTTCAATACATATTTTCCTATACATTTCAGTGTTACAATCCTTCTCCTGCTGATTTGTTCTTTGTTTCAGGCCTTGATCCTTAAAAGCCAAAAAGAAGAAAAAGCTGCCTTTTTGAGGAAAAGCCACTTGGATCTTATGATGAATGTCTCAAGAATGAACTCGATTTAAAAAATGCTCCCTGCTTATTCCCAAACATTAATCTAAAAATGAAAGACAAACCATACTACTGAATGCTCAGTATCAGATAAACATTTGGGAAAAAATCCTTAGGAATAACAGGGGCTTTTTTAATCATGTTCATTGTCTCCTTCAATCTAGAATAGGATATATAATCCAAAGTCTGGAGAGAAAAATTCTATTTCTACTTATTCCTGGCACCATGGCTGAAACAACTTGCTTGAGTAAGACAGACAACCATATGTGAGTTCACTGACTTAAGACAGTAAAAATGTCATCAGAAATCTTAATTATTTGAACCTTCTGTTCAATCAATGCCATGATCAGCTGCAGCCTTTCATGAAAAGCATCTCCTTTCTTCCTCTGTCTCTTCAAGGAAGACATCAACCCCAAACAAACAACAAATTTAAACTGAGTATTAAAAAGCAGGAGTAGCGAGAAGGAACAGGGTAAGTCAGACTCAGCTTTTTCAAACCTAAAAGATAAAGTAAATACTAAAGGGTAAATCCGAGATTTTTTTAAGGAACGAGTATTGTTACAAATAAACATCTATGTCTTCATAGACACAAAGCAATAGCATTTGGACACTACTGTGCAAGAAGAAATTTGCCTTTGTTATTTTTAACAGGCTTCATTCACCACCTAACAAGCTACAGCCCCTCAAAGAAAATAGGACATGTGGAATAACAAACAAACACTGTTGGCAGCTTGCTTTCCTCTACACCCCCAATCTTCTGAGAAAAATTAAAAGGAAAAGAAATCTGTGAAATGAAATATCAGGTACTATAAAACTGCACAGAGTACACCTAAAACGCGACATTCACTACTTAAAAGAGACAATTACACACAAAGTGTTTCCTCTGCTCAGTTCCTGTCTTTCCTACACTTTCCACATACACAGCAACACCACACTTCAATTTTCATGCTGACACCTTTTCAAATATCTTTTGGGCAAATACAGAAAGAGCGATTTTTAATTACAGCTGCCATGCCAGATAAAAAGTAAATAAAATGTGCACGTGAACATTTACATTCTAGCTTGGTTTTGTGTCCTTTATTTCCCTCTTTTTTCTTCTTTTCCTTAAGTCCACTATTACATAGAAGATCAGCATTAAAGGAACCTGAATAAAGCACAGCACTATCACCCACAGATAACTGTATCATTCCTGTTATACTGTGGAGTCTTGCCAGGATTTGAGGGCCTGCCTGTTTACTTACTGGCAGTTTGGTTTTTTTTTTAATGCAACTTGAACTCTGGTCACTAGAAGTACCTACACAGGAAGCTGGTGAAGGCACTTTCCCTGCTGTCATGGAACAACTTTTGTGTACAGATTCACTGGAGGACAGAGAGGAACAAATGCGAGTCAGAGGGAGGGATGGGTACCAGAGTCACTCAAAAGCTATTTTCTCCCTATATATAGGTCCACAACTGTAAAATGGCAGAAGACTCCAAGGATGTTTTTTCCCATCACTACGATGATTTGAAAAGTGAGAAACATAGGAATTTGAGGATAACATCTAAAGAAGGGGAAAAAGAAGTATCACAGGACAAAGGAGAAAAATGATATTATGATGTTTCCATAAAATAACTTTGGGAAGGAAAGAAGTGAAGCAGTAGCAAATAATCCATAAATTATACTCTCCCTTCCTGCAAAAGAAAAATCAGAGGAAAAGCCTGGAGCAACTATATCCTGTAACACAGATGACACATAATAGTGTTAGTGTCTCCATAAGAAGTAGAATCATCCACCATTCTATCCAGCCAAACTAACAGCTCACCCAGGCACCCCCTGACCCTAGTAAGGAGACAGGATATTGTTGTTGTTGTTGTTGTTATTATTATAATGAGCTGTGAAGAACTCAAGGGAGAGATGGAGGGCTATGCAAGGTTTTCCTGGGACAGGCAATCTCTCTCTGCTGTTAGTTCACAAAGCACTGCATTTGGCAAGTTCTTACTGAACAATCCCTAAGTGTTACCCCAATACATGAAATGATCAATCCGTGTACTTAAGCCTAAAATTTTTGAGTCTCAACTCATCCAGAAAACCTCCTGATTATCACCAGCATTCACACATAGAACTCCTGACAATTTAGGATGTTGTAGCCCTTAGATGCCTAGCTAATTCTTGGTATTATCATCTTTCTCTTTATTTTTAAATGTTGGCAACTATGCCTACACATTCAGCACTTCCAAGAAAACTGTTCTAGAATGCAAGGCAGTTTGCTTCAGATGCTGCCCAATCAGCGCCTCCTCTTTAAAGGAAGAGCTCAATTAAGTTGGAAACTTTTCTTCTGAATGACTTGGTGTGTTTTTTTCATTGTGGCTGGATCTCAGTTAGTGTAATTGCTATTTATATCATAACATTAAAAGGTCTGGTTATGGGGTTTATAAGAAAAGTAAAATGCATTTTTAATACTTAAAAAAAACCACAACAAAATACTTCGTAGCACTATATTCCCCTGTATTTGCATACCACATGTTAAACAATAACAAAAAGAGTCTTTTACAAAGCTAGAGATCTCAAAAATATCAATAAATAGTAGCTCCTACAGCCTATTTGCAGGGAAATCTCTTTTTTGCCAGGATGGGGGGACTATCACAAGCAATGCATGCTAGCTTTAGCATTTCAAATGAAAAAAAAAAAATCGCAAGCCAAAATGTAACATCTAAGACAAACAAATACAATGTCTTTATTAGCAAAAACACTATTTTAAACGCAGGGAAAAAACCCAAAACTGTCACGTAAGGGAAAACACTAGCAATACCGCACATGGTGATTTCTGAAGATGCGAAGGGTCGCACGGGAGAAAGCCTTCTTTGAAAGGCAGCTTAGTGACATGCAGTCAGGACCTATGGCTCGAATTAAACAGAACTCTCCCCGGTCTCCTCGGCCCGTGCCCCCCCGCAGCAGCCCACCTGGGGACCCCGGCAGGTGAGGGACCCTCCCTCGCTATCTGCCTGACACGCCACGGGAATCGCATTTCCTAGCATTACCTCTGGCCGGGTCAGGGATGAACGGCTGTCAAATTCCCCGAGGAATAAAAAAAAAAAAAAAAAAAAAAAAAGGAAAAGAAAAACAAACAAAAAAAAATAGAAGAAGGAAAAAAACCACCCCCCAACCCATGCGGTTTCTCCCCGCGGCAGCAGGTTTCGGTGTCGGGAGCACATGGCTCATCTCCATATGTGAAGGTCAGGGCACTCCGGCGGGGAGGGGAAGATGGGAGCCGCGCACAGCCTGGCCCGCTGCCCGACCGACGAGATTGTTGAAAAGCAATAGATAGCTTCTGGCAGCGGCAAGGGGAAAAATATTTTGATCATGTGACGCTACACAAGCTAACTAGTTTGGTTCATGTGTGAAACTTTTACAGACGCTGCAAACCCCACGTTTGTAATCGGCCCCAGAACTCAGCCCGCTCACCTCTCCTCTCCCTCTCCTTTTCGCCTCCTCTCCGAGGAAACCTCCATCGCCAGGCAGCCCCTCTGCAGGCTGGAAACCCCTCCGGCAAGCGAAACTTGGGTTTGAAACACATTATGGAAAAGGGAACGCACCCGGCCATCAGCTGTATAAACATTCCTGCCAACTCTTCCTTACCGCCCAATACACGGCACCGTCAAGTTATCTGCCTGGCAGGAATCTGTCCGTAGGAAGGAAGACGTTCCGAATGTAAGTAAATCTGACAAGTAAAATTATTTTGCTATTGCTAATATGGAACTAAAGCAGTCCCAAACGTACTGACCAAAAATGTTTTGTTTGTTAAACAGCCTTTACATATGACTATCTGTAAATATCTCAAAATAGTTCTAAGGGACGTGCTCATTGTTCTTGATTTGGGAATTTCAAGCAACTAAGAAACACTGAATTTAAAAAAAATTATAATAAAATTTAAAAATCAAAAAAGCGCTTTTTTATTTTTCCATAAATCATGCCTGAAAGTAAGACATCAGTACTACCACTTCATATAAACAGAAAACCCAAAATATTCACAACATAAATTGCTACACAAAAAAAAACCTCAGAACTCCATACACTCCATCCAAATCAAAGGCTGCAAATAAACCAGCATATTCCTTTGATGCTGTCAAAACAAACCTCCTTATCTTTATTTTTAACTTTAAAAGAATGAAATTTAAGAACTACAAATCCTGTCCTTGTGCTTTCAAAAGAAATTTTCAGAGCTGATGTTTCAGCATCTTGCTTACAAACAAGTAAGTCTGACAAGCTAACCAAATAACATGATGAATGTTGGAACACCAAATCTCAGATCCTATCCAAGCAAACAGAGGAAGGCACAGTGCAGACTGGATACCTTCACACATAGCAAGTGCTTAGGTTGCCTATTCTGAATGACACTGTAATTAAAACTGCATCTCAACCTCAAGTAACCAAATAATGCAAATGTTAAACTTACTTTAACAGAGGGAAACTGAGGTATCCAACAGTGAAACCAGCTACCTTTAAGTCATGCAGTCAGCAGACAGCTATCCAGAATTCCTGCACCAATCCTCTACCTAACAACATTTTCCTGAAGTCACATAATTTATTTATCATGGATGAATTAATTGCTTGTGTAAAGAAGGCACTATTACACTTCTATCAATTTGTGAATTAAGTTATTCCCACTCTGGGAAAGCACACATGACTACAGTTATACTTTAAAACAGGATCTCTCCTTTTGAAATTTTCTGTTTTCTTTCTTAAAACAAAAAACAACCATGCTCAAACTTCAGGCCCTTCTGTAAAAGCCAGCTGTACAGGCATTGTGCTACAGCAAGACAGCCCCCCCTTTCCTGCATAACATGGATCAACTTCGTGCTTTCAGAATGTGACTAAAACATGTTGTGGATATATCTGCTTTGTAAAAAGCTCAGCGAGTTACCTCTATCTTAACCTGTAAATCCTCAGGAGAAGCTACTTGAAAAGGCTGTTATTTTGCCAGTGCAGATCCACTACCACCACAATGGTTTACTAAATATGAAAGGGTTTTTCCCCAACCCTTATTAATCAAGGATGCAATTAATTCCTTGAGCCTAACTATGTAGGTACAACAGAACTTCATTGTGGACCTGGCCACAGCATTTTTGAAGGGCAAATAAATTGATTCAGCAGCTTGGCAAAATCAAAACCATTTTGTAACTAATGCAGGTAAAATCTGCTACCATCTACCAGAACGCCTCCTACAGAAGATGTTCTTATTTTTAATAAGTAGATATCTAAAACAGATGCCAAACAAACCTGTAACAAAACAAAACAAAAACAAAACAAAAAACCTAACAAAACAAAACCAACAAAAAATAATCTTAAACTTAACTGTTCATAGTAAAAGCTTATAATACCCTATCAGTAGCACAACTAACACTACCTTCCTCCCCCACACCCAGGGAAAAGGAAGGGGAATTATAGATGGAGTTTTTCCCATTTTCATAATTTATATTTTTTTTTAGTAAACATGCCGAAGAAAATAAGTAACAAACAAAAAACTCACATTCAATTCCTTAAAAAAAAACAAAACAAAACAATCAGATTAGCCAACCATTCCTTTCCCACCCCTCCAGTGGTCAGAAAGACACTGGTGGGGGTCACAGTAAGTGACATAGTCCTCCAGATGGAAGTATCAGAGGGCATTATCACTCATATGGATGTCTTCATAAACAATTAGCAGATCACAAACCTAAATTCAGTATATTTTCAAGTCTGAGAAGGCTACAAAAGCAGGGGCAGGGAAACAGGACACCACAATGAATCCTCTAATGCAGAATATCATTTGGCAACCAGGCAAGTTCAGGTGCAAAAGATAACTAATAGTTCTTGAAATTGGAAAAAGGAAATTAAAAAATAGATTACATACTTCTACACATGCTAAATCCTTCTGACATAGTTACTAAACCCACTATAATTCAAATGCAAGCAGTAATATCTAAGTTGATCAAACACCTATAGCTCTGTACTGAAAGCAATTCCTTACACAGCTCCTAAACTACACTACAGAACCATCAAAATCTGTCTTAAATACACAAACTTGCCACTACCCATTCAGAATATTAGCAGCCTCATGACTTGGTTTGGTAGCTTATAAGGAAATGGACATTTCAATTCCACATGGAATACAAATGCACAATATATCAACATCCTTTCAAATTGTACCTGCTGAGAACTTTGACACCGATTTCAGACTGGTTTTAATAAACATAAATGAAACATTTTGTCAACAGCATCACAATAACAGCCTTAGGTTAAACAATCCTAAACAGCTGCAGGTGCTTTCAGATGAAGTAAGCTACTTATATAGTATACAAAGTTTACTAAAAGGTACTTTATACCTGAAGTAAGAACAATTCCCATATGAAAAGCAATCTTTAAGCAAGACACAATTGTGATTTCCCTACCACATTCGTTCACTTTAAAAACAAAGACAGTTTATCTGCCAGATAAAACAACTGGACTTAGTGGAAAGGAAGCTTGTGCAGCCACACCTGCACCACCCCCCATCACATACTTGTGCTCTGTACATCACAGGCATCAGAAGGCAAGTTCTGCAACAACAGCTAAGCTCCTGGGCACTTGTTCAACTCCATTTTCCTCAGAGTTTAATTTCTATGAGAAATGCAGTGACAATATAGATGACACTGACTACGTAACTATAAAACAGTGCAAGGAATACTTGAATTTTAGATGACAGTGCCTTTAGTTTAAGGTGACTGTATTGACACAGCAGACAAGTCCCTTGTTTTGCTCAGTCATTTGTCTTCTCATTTGATTGACTGAATAGACGCCTGTAAAGCTTAAATTCTCCCCCGAAGGAATGTGTTCACACTAACAAAGTACAGCCCCAAGACCCTATTTATCTCTGAGACCTCCATTTTCAATTGTTCCAAGGTGTGCCTGCCTGAAGGAAGGTCTATGTTATGTGCCTCAGTTTCCCCACCCTGCACAACAGGAAGATTAGTCTCTTACTCCAGGGCAAGTCACAATAGAAAGATGGTGTAAGGATTAAATGTACTTAGAACTGAATTGTTTTCTCAGTTGTTACTGAGAAACTAAAGGCAGTTAGAAGCAATCCTGTACAAATTAGCCACTTACTGTCCCCAAAATGCACTGTTCACAAATTACATTAATACCTTTAGATACATTCATCCCTCTGGATTCCTCAGCTGCAGTTAAACAACCCTGGGTGAGTTTGGTCCTTTTGGAGCTGGCACATGCTCCAGGTGGATCACTGGATACCACACTCTCAAAACTGACAGTACCACAGAAACCCTTCAGCTCACTTGCAATACAAACACCATAGCACTGTGCCAGTACATCAGCATTTGCATGTAAAACTTAGCATGACCAGGTTATAACTGGGTAACAGAAAAATTTAAAAGGTAGACTTATGATCTGAGTGGCAAAATGTACACCAGATGTACAGAAACTCTTCAGGTTTACAAAAAAAAAAATTATATTTACTTAAAGGTAAAACAAATTTTAAAATTAATTTTACTCTGAGATGATTGGCTCCACAAGATTCTCATGTATTACATTTATTTTCTTCTCTCAGCATGAAGTGATACAAAAACAACATTGCTTAGTACCACTCTTCTATTACTGGTTTTCAAAACAAATTTGAAAACCACCAAGGTATACTTTTAATCTAAGTTTAATTAAAGTCTTCATTCAATCCAACCAAAACATGTATTTAGCACTATGTAAATAGCCCCAAAATTGAAAGAAAAAGTTTTTTTTTTTCCCAAGTACCTTAATAATCACAATTCTAAAATATATTCCAGCAAGTTAGCCTACCACAAACACATGCTACTGAAATTCTTCAGCCTTGAGCATGCATGCACAGCGAGGAGTGTGGCAACACTACTTTACATATCCACAGAGAATCTTCAAAGCCTCCCGATAAAAGGCAATTTTTTAAAAAGTACTGAAATGTATCTACTTAGGGCACAGGTACCACCTTAAAGACACACAGATAAATAAACTACTGCCATTCCCATGTTAACAACAAGATTTTAAAAATATCTATGGTAAAATATTACAAGTGCAAAAGTAAGAAAGACCTATCGGAAGCTATTGAGACTTGTTTTCACTGCATTAATTTCATTTAGTTTTAACTAAAATAATGAAGCAGGATCACCTAACAGACAGTAATTTTCAAAATTTTATGTTGTGTATGTAACTAGTTAAATGCCTTAGTTTTCCTCTTCCCAGACTCGAATCAGAATACCAGAAAGACAGTAATTGCACTATGGAAGCAGTAATACAGCAGACAGGTTTGTATCTCTCTTTATTGTATCATACGCGGGGTCCTGCTGTTCAACATGTAGGCTTAAGCACTACTACAGAAACCAATAAGTGAACACCAAACCACAAAGTGTCAAATATGCAGTCGTAATATATATATAGATGCTACTAACTGAGAATATTGCTATTTGCTGCTTCTAAATAGAAGCTATGTGAATACTAAACTGTTTATTCGAAAAAGCACTGGGAAAAATATATTTTATTCTCCCATTGAGACATCAAGAATCCATTCACCACACTAACAGCTGTTTAATGGCCTTCAGGCACAGGACATGATTCTGCAGCCCTGGCTTAGCCAGAACTCCCAATACAGACCATCTATTTGGCATAAAAAGAGCTGCAGAATCAAGCATACTCCGAGTTTCTCTGCTGCAAAACAGATGACTGATAGACACACAAACTCAGAGCAGCTCAACAGATCTTTTTCCTACCACTTTCTATACCTTATGCTGTACAGGTACTCCTGAAAAGATCCAAGCCTCGTTCTTTCTGTGTAGGTGTATGCAAATCTTATACACGTGCACAAAGGATAAAGATGTATATAAAGCACACACAGAGGCCAGCTACTGCAGTGCGAATCAGTAGTGAAGAATAAAAGGAGCCTCGGGACTCTAAGTATCTATACATTGCCAAGGAATTAATCAATAATCACAATCACTGAATGACAAGGTACTGTGCTAGCACCTCCCAACTCCTCCACAGTCAATGTATCCACATGAGCAATATCCATCTGCTTTGAAAAGGTGTGTCCAGAAACAAGAGGCCTCTTTTCAAGCTCCCATTTCATCTCATGATTGGTTAAGGCAAGTAAATGAAATGGAAGCAAAATCTTCTTAAATAATCTCATCAGCTGGACAAACACAGAAGTCAGTTCAGAGTAGGATGCCACAGTTTCACATATTACAAAAATTACCCATGCTGAGGCAAGAATTTCCTGAACAAGCATTTTGCATGTTGAAGCCTACTGACTGCCCTTTTTCTCTGTTCGAAGTACAATTGTTTCTTATAGGATTAGAGGCCAATCATCATCTGCTTTCCAAAAGACACATGACAAGCAAGTATATTCTAATGTATGTGTATACATATACAGAGTATGAACACAGATAATTACTAAAAAAAAATAAAATAAAATAAAATAAAAAGAAGCCATCAAATGCTGGCCTGAATATCCTCGTTTTGTCTTTCAGAAAAGCAATCAATTTCTCTACTTAATAATACAACATGCACAGAGAATGGGAATTAAACACATGGGAATTAAAAATAAACTATGTAAAAAAATAACTGTTCTATAGGCAAAGTATTTAATATTTTATTTGACATAACCTATTTTAGACAGTAAAAATGTTAATTTAAAATCTAAAAAAATTTCTTATCTCCATCACATACTAGTTAGATTAAAAAATCATAATATAAAGAACACAAATGACTTTCATGAAAATTATTTTTAGGAAATAATAATAATAAATAAATTAAATCAATTAAAGTATGCCCTTGCCAGACTATTCTCTCTAAGCTACATCCTAATTCTCATGATAGAAAAACAAAAAAAAAGGAAAAAAAAACCATCTGTGAGAGGATGTTAACCCATAAATATAAGCAAGTATTTCTAAGGGTCATACTGAGGAATGAATTTACTCTCACTTTTCCAATAAAAACAAAATACTTTAAACAATTTCTGTCATGAAACAACAGAACTCTGAACTAATAAGTACTATGTCTATCTGATGATGATTCTCCTACCTTTTAAAGCCATAAATTCTGAACTGCCTGCATTTAAAAGCAAGCAGACTATGCAAATATTTTAAAATTAATTATGAAAGGTTATGCATATGAGGCCTCATTATCTTATGGCTTCCAGTGACCCTTTTACCAGTGCAAATTAAAAAAGGTAAAAATTAAGACTCACAAAAAAAAAAAAAATTATTTCCCTGGAAGAAACAGGAAGGAAATTAAATAAAAACTAAAAACCTGACAGGAGTGATCTGTTGGAAGTAGACAAACACATACACACAGCTAGCCCCATCCAGGTTTCTGGTTTTTTTCCGGATGAATACACCATTCACAGTATTAGGTGATGTTCCCTCCAGCTCCCGTTTGTTACTTTATGGCACGATCCAGCCGTTTGAAGACCCCAAAAGCATACACCTGCATTCCCGACAGTCCTTGTTGTTAAAAGCTATTAAAAGATTTAACAGTTCTTAATAGAAAGATCTTGTTGAAGGGAAAAGAAAGCCATAAAATTCTAATGCACTACTCCATTTAACACAATTCACTTTCCAACTGAGAATTCCAGCTTCATCTCACACTCGTGTAGAAAAATAATGAGATCAACAACTCCCGATGCTTCCTGAAGTATTCTAACCGCAATTTCAACGAAAAAGCACCTTTTCCCCTGAATATCTGGATTCGTTGCCGAGATGAAACAACCACAACCTCTGACAGATCGGCTTTTTCCATTCTTTGTACAACACACGGCGTTTTCTCACCTACAGCAGCTACACCCAAACAAGGTTTTTTTTCTTAAGAGGCATGCGTGTATCAGGTACCGAGCTAACAGAAATGTAGGGAAATTAGTATGTGGATTAATTTTTATTAATTTCTTTTAATTTCTTACAAAAATCTAATCCCTTGCATCATATCCACAAGCCGCAACATTACAAAACGCTTTTAGGGGCTCGAGCGCAACTTGAAATCCCGAATCCTCGTCCGAGCCCTGTTATTAGAAGATACTCCCTTACCGCCTCCAATTAGCATAGAATTAAAAATAAATAAATAAATATTTAAAATAAATCGATGCCACATAAACCCACGCCATCTAACCAAATCGGGTGACGGCGAGACGGGGGTTGGTGTGGGGTGGGCGGGAGGGAGACACCCTCAGCTTTCCACCGAGCTCGTGACCGGCCCGATGGGTGCAGACACACACCCCCCACCACCACCACCCCTGTCCGCCCTCCTCCCTCTTTCCTTCCCTCCCTCTTCCATTCCCTTCCCTTCCCCTCCCTCCCTTCCTCCCTCCCGCGCCACCTGGCCCCGCCGGCGCGCCTGGCGGGTGTTATTTGTGGCGGGGTTTTCTGTGACTGCGCCGCTCCGCGCTGCTATTTACATCAGCAGCGCGAGGTGCCCAATGGCGAGCGGGGAGCCAATCAGATGGCAGATTAGATGTCAACTCGGAGGCAGCTGTCTGGAGACGGTTGCAGCCGCTTTACCTCCACAATTCAAATTCCGAACCTGGCGGGGAGACCCGGACGCTCCTCGGCACCGGTCGGATAGCGGTGGGGGGGGAGAACCCCGGCTTCTCCAGCACCCTGCACCGGCACCCCAGCTCCAGCCCCGCAACGCCGTTGCGCCTCGGCCCGCCGCCCCGCGATCATCGCGCACATCTATCGACCGATCGATCGATCGATCGGCGGAGTTTACCGAGCTGGGGCACTCGGGGTGCGAGCGGGGGTGGCGGTCCGCCCGGTGCTCGCTCCCCTTTGCCGACGCCAAGGACTTATCTCTTTGGGCTGGTTTTCTTTTCCTTTCTTTTTTTTTTTTTTTTTTTTTTTTGGCTCCCCCCCCGCGTCGCCCTCCTCCCTTTTCCCCGGTTTGGATTTCCGCATGTTCGGGGAGAGACAAACGCAGCGGTGCGCGCGCGCACCCACCACGCGCGCTTCTGCCGGTGGGAGAGTCCCCTGGAGGTCACCCGGCCCAGGCACCCCACGCGTCCCGGCCCGCGCGGCGCGGACCATGGCGCGGGCACAGGCGCGCACACACACGCACGCGCGCTCTTCCCACAGGGAAAAAAAAATTATATATATATATAAAAAAAAATAATAAAAGTAGCCCGGCCGCGGATCTCACTGCGGTAACTCCTCCATTCAGTGACCAACTAATTTGCTAAGAGCGTGCAACGGCGCAACTCGCTCTGTTCAAAACAAATAACAGGTTAGAAAGAGGAGGTGGAGGGGGGGCAAAAGAGAAAGGAAAAAAAAAAAAACCCGTGGCGGATAATGGACGCTATCCCCCGGGAGCCCCCCGGGTCCAACACTCCGATTACAAAATCCACACACACACACACCCCCGCCCCCGTCCCAAGCTGCCTATCCTCCGGGCCCGCGTCCTTCCGTCCGTGGTGTTTTAAACTCGAGTCGAAAAATATTAATCGGGTCTGAGAAAAACTGATTTCGGCAGCGAAAGCCGCACTCCGATGCCTCCAGCCCCCGCGGGGCCGCGCATTGTGCGCGGCTCACCCTGCTACGGAGGCAACGAGGGGCAGAACTGGCCCGGAGAAGGGAAGAAAAAAAAAAAAAAAAGAAAAAAAAAGGGAAAAAAAAAAAAAAAAAAAAAAAAGAGAAAAAATAAAAGAGAAAAAAATAAAAGAAAAAAAAATGAGAGGGGGTTGGGAGAGGGAGAGGGGAGGGGGGGGGGACGGAAAAAAGTGAATTATAAGGAAACTAAGACGTCGACCCGAGTGGCACGGGGCCGTCACGAATCGAGAGCGGGGGTTTACCTGGGTCCTGCTGATGGCCTGCCCGGTGTTCCCGGGGCTCATCGCTGGGTGATTTCTTTGTTGTGCCGCTGCCCAGGCCGGGTTTGCCGCTCCGTACTGGGCGCCCATGTCCTTGCCCATCCCCATGCCCGCTGCTGCCTGCTGGCTTCCCGGGGCCGCCGCCGCTGCCTGAGGCTGGGGCTGCGGCGGGGCGCTGGGGCTGCTGTAGTCGGGGTAGCTGCTGCCGTAGCTCCGCATCATGGGGCTGGGGGACGTGAGCAGCTGGTTCAAGGTAGGGGTGGCCCCGGACGGGTGCTGGTTCTGCCCGGAGAACCGCGCGAAGCCGCCGGCCGCCGCCGCGCCAGCAGCAGCCTTGCCGAGGCCGGCCCCGGCGCCGGGGCCCATCATCATGCCGCCGCCCGGCTGCCGCGGGGAGCTCAGCATCCCGTAGCCCGCCGCGGAGCTCCCGTAGCCTCCGCCGCCGCCTGCCCCGGCGGCCGCCGCCGCTGCTGCCGCCACGGCTCCCGCGCCGCCGCCGCCACCCGCGCCGCCGCCGCCGGGGCCGCGGCCGTAGCCGGGGTAGTGGTTGTACTGGCTGTTGGGGTAACCTTCGTGGGAGTTTTGCAGGGGGTCCATGCTGTTGGGGGCCGCCGTGGGGTGCATTATCCCCATCCCGGGGCTTTGTTGTCCGCCATGTTGATCAAAGCAAGGCCCGGCGCGGCTCGCCGTAGCGCTGCTGGCAGGGGCAGGGGCAGCGTTGCCATAATAGCTATTGAACTCCGAGACACCCACCGCGGAGGGGCCTCCGCCGCCTCCCCCGCTCCCGCCGCCGCCGCCGAGGCCGCCGCCGCCGCTCCCAGCGCTCGGGGGCGGCTGCTGGGGCTGCTGCTGTCCGCCCAGGGGTCCCAAGCCGGAGTGGTCGTAGCGGCCGCCGATGGGTTCGCCCATCTTGCCGGGCATCTCCTCCTCGTCGGCGCCTTTATTCAGCATTTGCTGCGGCTGCTGGGGGGGCTCGGCCTGAGCGCCCAAAACACTGTCTTTTCCTCCATGTTGCTGCTGCTCCATGTCTGCACTGGGCTGAGCAGCGCCGCCACCGCCACCGCCGTTGTTGTTGCTGCCGCTGCCGCCGCCGCCGCCGCCGAGGCTGCTGTTGTTATTCTGCACGGGATGGTGCTGAGGCGGCGGCTGCTGCGGCGGCGGCGGGAATTGATTTAGCTGCTGCTGTAGTGCATGGTGGTGGTGGTGCGGGTGGTGGGCATGGTGGTGGTGGGCATGGTGATGCGGGTGGTGGGCATGGTGGTGGTGGGGCGGCGCGGCGGGGTGATCGCCTCCGACGCTCTTCAGCTTGTGGTTGGGGAGCAGCCCCGTCTCCATGGCCGAGCCCGGGTTGGAGGAGGAGGAGGAGGAGGAGGAGGAGGAAGAAGACGAAGAAGATGAAGATAACGCCAAGGAGCTTCCACCTTCCTTCACAGTCGGCTCCGAGGAGGAGCCGCCGCCGCCGCTGGCGTTGTTGTTGTTACCGGCGGCAGCGGCGGGAGCCGCGTTATTGGCCATGTTCAGCGGCTCGCTGTGGTGGTGGAGGAGATGGTGATCTACATTATTCACGTTGCTGCTGCTGCCGGCCGGACTCCCCTCTCCGACCCCCAACGCGGGGCCCAGTCCGGGAGCCCCCGCGGCGGCGGCCCCGGCCCCCCCTGGGCCCCGCTCCGGGCCCAGGCCGCCCGGTAGGCTCGGGGCTTTGCCCTTGCTGTTGTTCGCACCCGCCGGAGCCGCTGCGATTTGCGCGGCCATGATCATCGCAACATTGCGGGTCCGGAGAAATTAGTACTGATAATAGTAACTACTTTGAAATAAATAAATTTTTTAAATGAAAAAAAAAAAAAAGGAAATTTGAAAAAGTAAAAAATCGACCTCCACCCTCAAAAAAGGGGGGCGAGCAGGGCTGGGAGGAGGGAAAAGAGCGGGGCAGAAAGCGAAGCGGCCAGGCAAGGGACTTGACTGAGCCAACAGTATCCCCTGCGGACCGCTCCGCACGCACCAAATTACAGAATTTTCCCTCCCCTAGTCCGTGATTGAGATTAGAAATGGTAAGAACGCCTTACGGTCTCTGCCTGTTCCTGCTGTGTGATTTCATGTTGAAAGTTTTTTGTTCAGGTTTAAATGAAACTTTTTTCTTTTTTTGTTTTAGTTTTTTTTTTTTTTTCCTCTTTTTTTTTTTTTTTTTTTTTCCTCCTTTCCTCTCTAACCCGGATATGGGTAAACACACGTCTGGCGGAGCCGCGCTGGCCCAGCATGGCATGAGCGAGTGAGCGAGCCAGCGCCGGCAGCCATCGCCCCCTCCGCCCCGATAGCTCCCGCGCACTCGCAAAACGCGGACTGGATTCCGCACGGCTCCGGCTCCCGCTCCGCGCCGCCGGCAGCGGGACGGGAACTGGGGGCTCGGCCCCCTCCGCTGTACCCGCTCGCAGTCGGGTCCCGCTCCCGTACGCGGCCAGGGCCGCGGCCGGCGCGGACACCCTGCGGGCTCGGCCGGCCTCACTCGCATGAGGTTCACTTCGAGGCGAAGGGTCGGGCTGGGCCCCACCGGGTGCCCCGGGCCGCCCGAGGCCGCGGGGGGGGGCTGGGCTGGCGCCGCCGCTGTGGGCCCAGGGTGCTGCCCGCAGCGCTGCCCCGGTGCCGCAGGGGGATGGGGCGGGCGGCAGCCGTGCTCCTCGTCCAGATGTGCTGGATAGAGCAGATGGGTCGGTCAAACTTTTAGGGGAGAGCACGCTGCCCCCCGTTTGTCCCGTGTGTCCCGCTTAAAAGCCGCCTCGTTTCATTCCGAGGGCAGGGAAGCTTTTGCCGTGTCACGTGGAATTAATACTACGTTTCTTGATTTTGTTCTATTTTGTTTTGGCTTTTAAATGTCCTCCCCCTCGGATATTTGTATGCAGACGGTTATAAAATTTAACCTAAAATTCTGTGGCGGTAGCATCTTCGCAATCGTCCACATTGTCCATCTGTCTCCAAATTCTAACAGTCATTTGCGCTGATGATGCTTTTATATATTGGGCTGTTTTCAATATGTTCTGTGCACTTATCTGCAGATCAACAGGAGCTGATCAAGGAGAGTGAGACATTTTTGGTCTCATAATTGTTTCCCCAAACAATGTAATTTCCAGTACACACAAGGCACTCATGAAAATCTAGTAACAAAAAAAAAAAAAAAGTAAATATAAATAACTCTTGTTCCAAATGGAAAGCTGCTGTTGACCTACATTTTTGAACCACCTTTCAGAACCATTTGAAGATTTTTTTTGTAACTACCTTAATACAAATGATACTCTAGTATAAGAACAGGTAATACTATATTCAACAGATGAAAGGATTTGGGGGATCAAGAACTTGGCTATGAGTATAGCAACTAGAGATATTAGCTAACGTTTTTGATACAGTAAGGGTCTGGTCTTAAATTACTATAGTGGTCTGTTAAAGATTAAGCACATTTAAAAATTTCAAAATAGGTAAATAGATGAAATAGCAATTAGGGAGGAAAATGCAGCATATAAAAAAAATATTGTTAGAAGTAGGTAGGCTTTTTGGAATCCACTGTGAAAACATTCAAAAGCAGGAGCATCATACTGTAACATTGAATTACGTGCAAAGATACTGATAAATGTATGAACAGTGTGATTCCAGTGTCTATTAATTTTAGTTCTTTCTGAAAACTCAGAAATATTCTGATTTCCACTAGCGAGTTAGTTTTGAAAAGTCTCAGTGCTCATCAAGTACATCTTATTAATACTTCTGTTACAATTGCTTTTTTTTTTTTTTCCTTCTGGTATTCTGCAAGTGTAAAAATGTTATATAGCTATTAGAAAAGCATAGATCAGGAAAAAAATGGTGAGTAATTCTAGTGGGGAGAATCAGGTGCATACCCAAGGGTCATTACAGTCTGTAACAACAACAATTTGCCATTCTATGCAAACTGCTAGAAAAGGGTATATCATCTTTGTAAGAGAGAATAACAGAACTGTAAGATGAATTCGTGCCAAATAATTTATCAGCTTTTGCCAAGAGAATACTACATCTTTGTTTGTGAGCCTTTTTGACATTTTCTCCTGGATTTTCCTCTTTCCTATATTCAAATGCACGCTAATTATACACATTAAACCACGTAAGTTGATTTTTTTTGAAGGCTTTCATATGCAAATATAAATATAGATGTCTAGTTGTATTTATTCACATGTGTACTCTAAAATAAAATATAAAATCAATTATACATTTATACTTTGAGACATTTATACTCAAACAAAAATGCATACATTGAAAATCTGATAAGATGTACTGATGGTGCCTCAGCTGTGGATCACAATACTTCCTGATGTGCTCCACAACTCTTTCTGATCAGGAATATAACCAACAAAGTTTAGCACAGATTTACTTTGAAATGCTTTCCCTGGGAAAGAAAAAAAGGGATGAGGCTTTAAACTGGAGAGTTTATACTACTAAGTCCTTCTCCTCTCATTTGTTCCAGCAACTCAGCTACAAGATTGGAACTAGGAGGCTATAAAATAGAGGCCCTCAGCACAATGAAATCAGTCTGCTATAAAAGGCAACACATGCCAGTTTTTTCTCCCCAATGGCAGATGCCACACCCTAAAGCAGACAGAAGGCACTGCAGTCTGTGCAAGAGAAGCACAACACAAAGCAACAACGATGGTTCAATTTTTTAGATCGCAAATAATGTTGAAATTCCTTTTGCCGTCTTTGCTCAGATGATGAGTGGTAGTGTTTGTTAAATTGAAACGCTCTTCTCCAAAAGCTCTCATTGTATGCATGAATTATGAATTTATTATAAGATAATGTAAAAAAGCTCTAATTGCCATGCATATTATCCACTGCAAAATGATTGCATTGATATTTGATATCGCAAGTGCGCAGTTTCAGCTTCAGTGCCATTTTCACTCTTTCTTCAGTTTAATTATTTTCTATAAACCAATGTTGTCCAAGCTTGGTTTCCTTCTCTTGATTTCTTTCTGATAAATTATAACTTCTGGTGCTCCGGGATCCCTTTTGAGGATAAACAACATAATTTTCTAAAGTTACTCTTGGTAAATTTTTTATTTGATTGGCTACAACATCCGCACAGACCCCCTAGGCTGCCCATCTGTAGCTTGACCCCATGGAAGTGAGGTGCCTTTCCCAGCAGAATAGCAGCCATCCTTCTGTTTGGTCAGAGCAGTGGCTTTTGAAAGAGTAACACTAAAGCGAGATACAGAAAACGAACCCATATTGTAATAATTCTGAGGTGTTATTTTAGAAGTATTGGGAGAAATCTTTAATTTTTTTGGCAAGGCAAAAATCAAGTCAGAGGTTCAAGAGGCTGTTGCAGCTGACCTGGGTACCCACTAGAGTCTGATAAATCTCTGAGCACCGAAAACCCTACCTATTTCTTGGCCTCTTGTGCTTTATATTTACATCCACTGTGCAGTTTGATTAAACAGTTGTCAAATTCATTGTAATTCTCAATTTCCTTCTCTCAGATTGGCATTAGATTTAATGAGAAAAAAAGAGAACTGTGAGTTTTTATTAAATTATCACTTCTTTTACTAGTTAAACATCCAATCGAAACCATGCTGAAGTCAGTGCAAATCTTTTAATTGACTTCATTAAAGCATACATTAGATCACAAAAAAGTAAGCAGCCAGCTCAGAGCTGTAGCTTTATGCTTTCGATTGGTATTTGGAGCTATAGTAATGGGATTTTGCTTTTTAGATAACACTTATGTGGCCACCATTTAACATAGTAGTGTTTTCATTATTACATAATATTTACATTTCAATCACAAATGTCATGTGTAAACTATTACAGTAGATATCCATCTGATAAGACAGAATCTGTTAGGTGTAAAGCCTGTAGGTAAGTGTAATATTTTTATTTCAGCTGGTCATAATGAACTTTGAAAAAACACATTTTATGCCAACAGATTGTAGCCTAAGACATGTAGAGATTGACACGTTCTATTATTTAATTAAAATCCATTTTTTAGCAGACGTTAATCCTGGGGCAATTTAATCTATTTCTTCTGGCTATGTGTAAACAAAAGGACTTAAAACATCACCATCTCCATCTCAAGAATGTTTTACATTATTTTATTATGGAAATGCAACATTAGCAATATTTTTTCCTTGCTGGATTTAGACTACTTTAATAGAATGTTTAAATGCCTCAATTTTACAAATGAGAATCATCTATTGAAGTCAATAAGATCACTCACTTCCTGAAAGTTAAGCCCTGATTAAGTGCTTCTGTGGACTCAGGCCTCGAGGAAAAACAGCTCTTGACTCTGAACTTTGGTGAGACAGCAGCCCAACCAATTTTCTGAATCAACCCAAAACCTTCCAGTTGGCATTAATAGTAGGGGATGCTGATTTCTGGGTTTACCCACTGGTGAAATTGGAGCAGTTAAGCTGAAATTATGATCATATTTCCACACCCTATGTAACAGTTGTAGAACATGATAGAATTTTTGAGAAACTGAGGAAAAGGCCTTCCTTCCTTTGAATTAATAATTTATGGTCTGGTTCATTTATAAATTAGAAATCTTAAAGGAGATTCAGTACAACAGCAATCCTACAGTTCTCTACCGATGTTTCTTTCCTTTTCTCCTGCCTTTTACAAATCTTTTCTTTGCTGATGTGCAAGAGACACAAGGAGACCAAAAGAAATATTTGCTGTTAGCTACACGTTGGTTGGAGGTCCTTTCTATCATCAGTTGTAGCATGCAGGGCTGACTGATACATTGAAGAAACAGTCAAACTGACAATATGCAGCTTTCACACACATAAAATAAATAAGATCAGTACCTTAGCTGTAAACAGGCTGGATCTTGAAAGTAACAAAAAAACCCCTGGTTTTCTCTCCTAAACTTTTTCCACAGTATGGTTACACATTTTTTTTATATTACAATGCAAATATTACCTATAGCCTGAAGTATTTATCAGTTGCCATTTCTAGGAACAGATTGCTGTGGCCTCTGTGTCTTCACCAGGCAAAAATAATTTGTTTCCAGGGTATTTTTATGTACAACCAGAAATGCATGGGTTTTCATAGGAGATGGTGCTATTTTTTTCATTTTCAAACTGAATTTATTTTCTGTAGTATATATGCAAGTCTAAATATCTGCAAAGGTAACAAAATTATGATTTTGCCTGATGCACTCTTTCTGACCTGTTTCTCTAGGATTTGACCACTCACAATCTCTAATACAGCAGTTCTGAGCCTTTTAGCTGGAGCCCCACCTTTCTCCTTTTCTGTAATAGTTTGTAATTCTCCCCTTCCCCCATCTTATCTTCATTCCCCACCCTTTCACACGTACATGCATGTTGGCTCTCTGGGTAACCCCAAATTCCTGCATCCCAGCTTGCAGCTGCCTTAGCCTCATGAACTATAGTCATACTGTATCACTTACACTGTTGCTTTCTCTCCCAATTAGTTCTACCCTCCAACTTCCAACAAAGTTCACCCTGGTGCCAGTATCCTTTGTCCCCTCTGCTTAGGGTAGACAAAGTGAACTCTCTTGGGAAAGAGGGGGAGAAACTGCAGTGGCTGGCAGAGGATGAGGGAGGAGAGAGGTGAGAGGCGAGATGAAATTTTCCTGAGCCTTCTCCATCCCAACCTGGTACAAGCTGTGCTTTCCCAAAGGGGCAACTTCCTAGTTTGAGAGCTGTTGCTTTGGTACGTTTATCGTTTAAGCACTCCTGTAAACTGAGAAGCCCAGTTACTCCCATTTCACCATCAAGGAAATGAGGCACAAGGGAGGAACACCATGACTGTGAGAACATTTCTTTCAGCCGCAGCACTAGCTTCAGCAGCTCCAGGTGACTGCCACAGCCACCTGCCAAAGACCTTTGGGCCACTGATGCAACAGTCTGTGCAGCTGCATGGTGTGCCAGTAACCCAAGGGGGGAAAAAGAAAACTTATTTTTATCCAGATCCTTGCACTGACTCACCCAACGGCCCAACTGGTAGTGCTGGCATAACAGGAAGGGGGAAGAGAAGGGGCAGAGCACAGGAGGTGCTGCCTGCTTCTTACTGTTTGACCAAAGGGGACGTTTGGGGACAGAGGGAGATGGATAGGACCTGTTTAGCCAGCACTACTGTCAAAAGAAATGTAAGATTATAAACTTTCCAGCAAAGTCCAGCCGAGCCAATGAAAAACATTACTATCCCCATTTTTTGTTGGCATCCCCCTTGCCAGATATTAATGTTTCTCTGTATCTGCTGGTATGGTCTGTGTGTTTACTGACCCTTCTCAGATTAAATGAGCCAGGTTACCAGACTTACTGTTTAAACTGTCTGCATTAGCTCAGACCCATTCACCTAAATAAGATGGGGATAAATTGAGCCAACAGATCTGAGGAGACAGTGGACTTGAGGAGAGGCAATAAATGACTGGTGGGTGGCAGTAACCTCTCCAGTAAGGACAACTTCTTATGTACTGAGGGAGTCCATCCATTTAGGCCTAAATGTTGGTCACAGTGATGCAGAGGCAGTTATATGTCAGTGAAGAGAGTTTATCAATCTTTTGGATGTCTGGCCTAGAGTAGTAAAAGCTTCAGGGCCGGGGGTTTACCATCTTTTATTTATTCTACTCTGACTGCATCACGGGGATCTACACATGTGAAGCCTACGCTGAACAGTTTGTGTACCTCCAGAGACCCAGGCTTTTATCACAGCTGCTGGTCCATCCTAAGTGAACTAACAACACTTGCCCAAGTGTGTGAAGTGTTAATACCCCTTGCACAGGAGGCAGCTGAGGTGCCTGCGATCTCTAGATTCATTGAGAGAGGTAAACTTGGATGAAGATGGTCTATATACTAGCTGGAGAAGAGGAAGTCAAGTCTGTGTTCCCAGGGAGCCAGTGCAGGAGGGAGTTTTGCTCCCTCCGTGGGGGTGCAATAGCTGTCGGTCACACGTGTGGTCCCCACAGAGATGTTGAGCTGCTCCTGTCCTCAGCAAACAGGACGTCACCACCAACTGCCATTCGGGCACTTCACTTTCACATCCTCTGTGCCACAACACCTCTGATTGTTTAAAGCCACAATCAAATCCTCATTACAACGGCGAAGTGTTACTAAAGAAAAGCATCCCCCATGGCTGGGTCCCTGCTTCAGATAAGCTAAAAGCTAAACGAATCTAAGAGAAGGTTGGTTTTCTCTTTTTTTTTTTTTTTTTTTTTTTTTTTTTTTTTTTTTTTTTTTGGTATCCTGGATGTAAACTACTTCAAGATACAGAGATCTAAAAAAAATATAACTATGTAACTAGTCTAGGGCTTGATCTTGGTGGAAATGCTTACTAATTCATGTAGTCCTTGCTCCTGTTAAGCCAGGAAACCTAGTGACAGACATGAGCAGCCATCACGTGGTAAGGATTTGTCTGTTTAAAACATCTGTTTCTTCTTGCTTAAATTTAAAAAGAAATGTTATTAAAATTAGAAAGACCATTTAATTAATCCAAAATATCATCTAGTTATTTAACAAAGACTTAACCATGTGAGTCATCTGCATTAGCAAATCCAGATGCTATAGTCAGAGGCAGCAAAGGCTCAGGGACTGACAATAGGCTTGCTTTGTACACTAATTAATTTGTTGCTATTTGTTTTTCGTTCCAAACAGACCATCTCTAATATTTTCTCTCTCTTGGTGGATTCTAGGAAATTTGTCAGTGAACAAAAAAAATACCAGGATCCCTCTCTCTTTTTAAAAAGGTAATACACATACACTGTTAAGATTTTTCTAATCTTGGGTTTGTCTTTTTAGAGGACTTCATCAAAAAATGAAATGCATGCATATCTTTTGGCCATGTTGCAGCTGCTCTTTTCTCATCCAAAGGATTGTACCAATGTGGTTTTCATTTAACAACACTTAAATAGAAATTGCCACACCATTCTGTAAACTTGCTATGCATATGTCCAAGAAGAAAGGAGCCTAATTTGGGAACCGCTATCCATGGTGATTCTCAGCAGCTAGAAAAATCAGAGACTGCACTCATTCTGGGAAAGGCCACATAATGTGAAATCATCAAAATCATCTTGTCCTTTTTGCTTTTCACTGAAGGGCTGGTTCCACTGAATGGGAATTTTCAAAGTACCTTGTGTCAGAAGAATTAAAGTTCAGCAGGAACAAAATGAGGCCAGTACTAAACATTTTGCTGATTTAATTTTAATACATATCATTTTTATACAGGGATCTTACTTGCACAGCTCAATGGAGCCATGTATTTGAAGAGCACTGCTGATTAATTAGGTTGGTTCAGTATGAATGAATTAGGTGATCTCTATTTTATATCTGTTTTGAAGTTCACTACTCTGAACTTCACCCCATTCAGTGCTTCATCCCGTTTAAAAGACTTATTACTAGCTTTACTTGGGCAGGAAAGGGAATCATTAAAAGCACTGTGCAATTCTCTTGAGTACGGTGGGTTCTGTTACAGATGTATAAATCCAGCTCATTACTCAGCTAAGAGGAACTGACTTTCTAGGTAGGTTTTGAAAACAGAAGGATCAGGAGTTGGCAGGTGTGAAAATTTGAGTTTTTAAGGACCAAGCCTGAATCCAAGTTCTTTGTTCCTGGGGTGATGTCTTTTTTATATGTACACAATGTGTTTCACTCCTATTTTCTTGAAAGGCTGCAGAAACAACTTAGTTCCATTATTTGGAATATTTATCTCAATACTTGAGTAAAAACAAATTCATGTCTCACTTAGAAATGCAACAAATGTGGAATATGCTAGACTTCCCTTTTTGCTTCAGTTTACTTCCAGTTCAGGAGTTCCTTTATCCAGTCTGATGTTAAATCTACTTGTATTAGAAAATCCTTTTTATCTGAGCAAATCTTATTCCTTAGCAATGAATCTCAGAACATTTTGGAGTGATTGTATAAAGCCATTGCTTTTTCTTCATTGCCCACTAAAGAAACATTTATGATTAAATGGGAAAAGGAACTATCTCATTCTCTTGAGCTGGAGATATTGGACTCAATAATACCCTTCATATGTGTATGCTCTATTTCAGCTAACCTGTTAGAATTGCAATATAAAATTGTAAATCAATGGCATCAAACACCTGTGAAGATGAGTAAGATTGCAAGCCATTTCTCAGACAGATTTGGAGAAACAGCTCGCAGCCAAGAACTCTTTTACATGTTCTACAGAATCTCTCCTAAATTACCCCAATAAAGTCACTTGTTATACATCATACTGAGAAAATTGCCAGCTGCCTGATGTCAAGTACTCAGGAACACGATACATAGGGACACTTGGACTTTGAGGTATGTGACAGACAACTGGATGTTAATAAAAATCGAGTTACAGGCTACTCAGATGGTTATTTGCAGAGCTAAAAAATCAGACTCTTCTTTAATAATAATGAAAGTGGATTCTTAAGATTTTGTTCAAATCTGTTCTGTTTAGCTATAACTGCAGGAAATGCATGCTTCTCTCTATAAGATGTTCCTTTACTGATTCCTTCAGTGAAGGTAGGAATAGTTAAACACAGATACTCATAAACACTTCATGGGTTAGAAAGAATGAAAATAAGGAGGAACTTTTTTTTCTTGTCTTTCAGTAATCACAATGGTATCTCTTTTAAGCCTGTCATCTTCTGCTCAGATGATTCTCTTGTAAGGGCTTTCATAATACGAATTTAAAATGAACTGTAGCTTTGTACCTACACATATACATCAGTCAGAACTCTTTTTATTTTGGAATAAACTTATTAAGATTTATATATGTGAAATATCCCTAGACGTAAAAAATGCAGAGTTATTGCCCAGGCATGCTTTTTTACCTTTGCAGGGTATATAGATCAGTGCAATATAAACACGTGGCCAACAGAAAATACAACACAAAAATATACACCACCCAGCTGGTGGTATTTCAGTCCCACTCACAGAGCTGACAGTACCCACTGAACACAATTTTTTCACAAGGGTATTCTCCTGCTCCCACAGAGGACCCCAGAAGGTGGTGGGGGCATATTATTTCTTAGTGCATTAATGCGATGACTTTATGCTGCTCTGGAAGGGTGATGGAAGGTCTGCTGCTGGAAAAGGGACTACAGTGTTACCTAGAAGAATGCAGCTAGGAGGAGTTGAAGAATGATCAAGGAAAGGATTAGAGAGAGGAGGAACTCCAAGGAGAGGCACCTGCACAGAAGAGGGCATCACAGGGGTCAAAGCATCTTATTATGGCTCTGGATTCAGCAGTGTGCAGCAAAAGTTATAAGCGAGTAAGGGAAATGGTGACTTCTTCACTTGGTATCTTTGACTTGAAAATGGTTTCTTAAAGATGCTTGCTCACATATGAATCATGAAGGCTAATTACACAAAATTGCTTGGCCTGTGTTATACCTCAGGTTGTATGACCTAAAGGTATCTTCTGACCTTAAATTTTATGAATCTGCATTAAGTAGCTGTAAGGAAGGAATTGCAGAATAGGATGCTGTTTCACTGATTTGAATTACAACATGTATTTGCATCTTCATTTGCATTTACTGTCTTAAGAATAACTGTAGTGAATGCAGTTGTGGGATGGAGTTGTCACTGTGGGCTGAAAAGAGGTGAACGTGTGTTCTGAGAGACCAAGATCACGTTTACAGGATTGACATCTACTAGCACAGCTGTAAAGGGATGTCAGCACTGACAGGCAAAGCTGTGTCAACAGAAGCCTCTGGTAGAGACACAGATGTACCAGTAAAACTGTAGTTTTACTAATAATGTTTTATGCCAGTGATGGGAGGTGATTTTATTCCACTAGCTGAAAATACTGTTTTGCTAGTGCAGATGTATCTACACTAAACTGCTTAGGAGTTTAGCATTCACTGCAAAGCACTCCCCTCAGTGATTCCTAAACCTATCAATTTTGTTGGTGCTGCCAGAAAAAGGGCATGGAAATTGCCCCAGCAACTGTCAGCTTTGTGGTACCATACATGACAGCATTTAAGAGAATGCAGAGAGAGTTTTAGGAGAAGTCCAGGCTAAATCTGTTGGCCAAATAGTTTTGTCAGGGAGGAGTGTGAAAAGATCAGATTGAAGGAAGTCAGAATAAACAACGAATAACAAAAAGTTCTTTTTCTGAAATTGTTTCTGTCATCTAAACCAAAGGTTTAACAATACTGGCAAAAATGACACTGGAATAAATTGCACTGACCCCATGGTTTTAGTAATTACAGCTATACTGGAAAATTCTTTGTGGTGTAGAACAGCTCTCCTAAAATACCCTAGGGGAAAGGATGAAGGGTGATAACAGTTAGCACTCCATCAAGGAGCGGGGAACGAGGTGGGAACACAACTACTTTGGTCTGCAAGAACAGGCCATCTGTACCAGCCCAGATTAGACTGTGTGACCCACTCTAAAGCTTTGCCTCTGTAAAGTGTATGTGCTCCTTATTCAGCAGTGGCTATGACCTGCATTTCCAGGGAGTTCCTAGGACGTGGGAGTGCACAACTTCAGCATCAGCCTGGCAGTTGCAGTCTCTACTGGGCTGGTGCTCAAACGTGCAATTCTTGCTTTCCACAGTTCATGTCTAGTTGCTGCATATTTTGGAAGGGCATGACCACTAATCAACCTTTACTCCACCTTAATTAAGTTTTGCAATAGTCTATGTCCTTGCTTTTGGGTTTGGGTTTTGTTTTTTTCAATAAACTTCTTGAAGTCTTCCAGTACTCTGTTGCAGCATTTCTCCTTCACTGCTTCTGCAGTTCCAGCAATCATTCTCTTGATCAAAACAGTGACTGGCGGCATGCTAAAGCTTTTACTACATCTGCACCACTCCCACCTCAGCCCTTCTCACCAAGGAATTGGACTCAAAGGCTGAACCTCAGGGCATTAAAACAATTATGAGGCAATTGTGGAAGTGATTGTTGGGAATGTACTCTCAAGTGAGGTAGTGCTTGTGGGGAGCTAGAGGTGAGGGTTTTGGTGAAACAAAGTGCTGCTCCAAGTGCTTATTGTCTCTCTCCCTCTTGTGCTGCTGTGCCATTCACATCTTGTGGTTTTGTTTACAGTGCTCACCCAGCACAGGGCTTTTGTTCTCATTTCCAGCATCAAACTTCTGACTCTTCCTTCACCCATCCCACCATCACTCCTGTAGCTCTGGCCCTCATCACAGCAGCTGTAGTCTCACATGAACACGCAGACAGACATCCCACACCGGACTGCATAGTGCTTTGTTTCATTCCTTTGGGAAAACATGGAGGACAGGCAGCGAGGCAGGAAGGTGAGGGAGCTGGGAGGGGCACAGGCACATGTTGGGGCAGGCGCAGCTGGAGGCCAGGAGAAGCAGAAGAACGGAAAAAAGGATTACAACCTATGCTCTTAGGCTGCACCATGTGCCTCAAACAGGACTGTATTGGCATACAAGAGGCTCAGAGATAGATGAAGATGCCCCTTTGTCTCCATGAAGTGTTCAAAACTGCATGAGCACCTCGAGGAGACGAGCACAGCTGAGAACACAAGACTGGTCTTCGCTTCAGTCACTGCACATTCTCACTTGCCCTTTCTGGGGGATTTGGACTCACTCCGGCAGGGGAGAAGGGCTCAGCTGCCAGTGGAGGCAGGAGCAGCAGAGATCCAAAGTTACTCCTGGAGAAGCTAGCGTAGAGCAAGCTGTGGGAGTGACAGAGGCCCGCAGCCAGGTGTGTCAGGTGCTACCTGACACTGACCTTCCTCACACAGCTCAGGGAAGGGAGATACCGCCCGGGTCAGTTCAGAGTGCGGATGAGTGCGGAGCAAGATGTGCAAGAGCAGCCCGCCCACAGCTGGAGGTTCCATGAAGGCCCCACAGGGCAGAGCTCCGGGAAGGAAGAGACTCCTCTGGAAAATGGCCTCTGGCTTGGACTGCAACCCCTCACTGAGGCACCGGGGCCAGGAATAGGTTTTAGGGCATTTGCAGGAGTCTCTTTAGAGAGACTTGGCTAGAACTGTGCTTGGTGCTGCTGGTGTATGAGATTAAAAAATATATATATATATAAAAAATTTTAAAAAGCCACAGTGGCTGTACCAGTAAACCCAAGTATCAGTTATATTCATGTGTTGTAAATTTCCCCCACGAGAAATGTCATATTACCACCAGGATTCTGGGAGTGTGAACAACATAGATCCCAGACTGCTGTAATACACTTAACATGTGAAATAAGTTAATTCACGTGGAATCCGAAGTTCAGTGGGTATATAAACATGTATCTTTAAATTAATTCAATCCAGCGCAACACAACGGCCTGCGACCCGATGCTGTTCCTAATGAGCCCAGCACACTTTACAAAAACAATAAATCAACCGAAGCGACCGCCGTGCCAGCCGCAGGAGCTGCCAGGGGCACACGGCCGCGCCGCCCGCCGCTCCGCCCAGCGCCATCTCGTGGCCGCCCGCCGCAGGGGCCCGGTGGTGCCCCGTGCCCCGCAGCCGTAGGGGCCGCGGTGCCTGCCGGGATCGGCAGCCATGTCGCGCACCGCAGGCAGTGGGAAGGGCGAGGAGGGGCTTCCGTGGAGACTCCTCCTCCTTCTCCCCAGTCCGTCATGCCTTCCCTCCTTGCACTTTCCCGTCCTGGGCTAATCAGGGTGGGTAAGAGCGGGAGGGCCTCACAGGTGTTAAATGTTTTCCTTTTTTTCCTATTTGGAGTGTGCTGTGCCAGATCATCTGCCACCGCCGGGCAGCCTGGTGCCCCTGGAGCTGTGGGGATGTGTTGTGCCTTAATGGCACCTGCTGGTCTGGTAACACCGGCTTACAGGGGGAGTTTTTGAGGTAATGTTTTCCCCTTTACCTGCACATGCACCTCTTGTTCTACTCAAAAGTTAAGCGTTGTTTTTTTTTTTTTTTTTTAATTACTTTATTTTTTATAAAAGATACGCCATTAAAGCCCCACATCATGGAACTTGGCAAACGTATTGTCTGTAGAGAAATTCTTGTAGGAGTAGGAGTTACAAATCCCACCGTACTCTGAAGGAGTATAAATGGATAAAAAATGGAAAGACTTTAAAAAATGTATTTTGGGCACAAAGATAACAAAAGTGAACGTTTCAAAGAGTTACAAACACCAATGGAAAATCATCAGAAGAATTAAACAGAGTATTGGTTTTATCACACCTCGAGCGCTCTATTTATAAGACCCTTACTATTCTATAGTAAGAGCTCTCAGAAAATATTGTGGCCTTGCGAAATTGCAGACATTTTCTCCTTGGATCTGGAAGGGCCATGGAATCCTTGCTTTATTCTGCATTTGGGAGGCATTTTTTTTTTCCTGATGAAGGTCTGTGGAGCAAGTGGGGAAGAAGTCATGATACAGCTGCTCCAAAAGGCAGCATTGCTCTGTGTTTCCACTGTTGAATGAAGTTAATTGTAAAGCTACGATGACAGTCGTGACAGGTGATGCTTTCACTGGTGTTTTGCAGTCTTAGGATAAACATCTTAATTTTCATAGGATTAAAAAACTTTCCACGTTTGTAGTGAGAGGGTTAGAAATGCTACTGAAATACAGGCCTCAATATCTGTAATGCAGGAAGACTCAGATAGTGGTTGCTTGTTTTTCAGTCTCATAATTAGGATAAAATACTGTACTACGGAAGGTGTCCAACTTCTAATTTTGTAATTTCCTGAGTTTGCACCGCTACCTGAGACTGTGCTTTATCCTAGTTCAGTAGTGGACAGGATCGTCATGCACATGAGAACATGTTGATGCTCACAGAGGTATAAACCTCCTGGTCAGACAGTATTATTTTCCCTCACAGGATGTAGCAGCCCCTCCAGTATCCACACTTCTGAAACCAGAAGCCACTGCCTGGCATGGCCACTTCTCTCAAAACGCCAGGGCTCAAATTTCTGTCCTTGCTTTCTGCCATTCCTAAACTGCTTGTGTGCTGTTTCTTCCCTCATGTAGGCTGCCGACCCTTGAAGTAACAGAGGTGGTTGTACATTGTACCTGTTAGGTACAGTCTAAGTGAAAAGGACAAAGTGGGCTTAATGCTTTTTCCATGATCCTCTGTGTGTACATCTATGTGGATGGCCCAAGACTTCTGCATATCTCATTTTTGAATAGGAAAGAAATATTTCATTTAATGTCTTAGAAAGAAATTGCCTACATGTGTAGAATAGCTCTATACTATACTCTGACTAGAGAGAAGGGCTTTCTCTCCTGGGTTTTATAAAATGTACTCAAAATGGGGCCCAGAGAGAAAATCAATGACTGGAGACACTAGATGCTGATTTAGAGATAGATTACAGATATAAATATTACAACCAATATGGATGTTTGTCCCTTGTATATACTGTCTGTGGTGCCTTAATCTTTAAGCCTAAATCACATCAGAGATTCCTGAGCATTCCAAAATAGGAAATATTACATAGCTGATAAGGAACAGAAAGATTCTGAGGAATACAACTGCCTTCTTGGGTATGTATGGAAGCCATGATTGTAGAGAATGAAAAACAAGTTCATGGAGGTCAAGCTTTTTCCCCTTTTTAAAAACAAGCACAACCTGAAAGATGGTGTAAGTTTGATAATTCAAATAGCTCAAGTGCCTTTCTCTAGGAGTTGGAGGAAAGAACATCTCCATACTGCTGCCACTTACATCTGTTTAAAAATAGACAACACAAAGACTCAATATATTCCTGATGTGTCTTGCACAGTGACTACAACTTTGATGGTTTATGCCATGTCCAAAACAAAAAGACTTCTCATACTTTCTGCTCTTAACAAAAGGTTTTTTCTGAACTGAGTGTACTTGAAAAGGAAAGGGGCAAAAGCACAACTGAAACTAAGCCATATTGTTCTCCCTACTCTAATTCAGCTGAAAGAATATCACTTCCCAGCTGAAATCTTGAGACAATAAAAAAGAGATCCTTCTGTAAGACTGGATTTTTTGCAGACACAGTATGTGAGGAGGAATATTTTCCCCAACATTTTCTTTGTACAGTGTCTTTTTATGTGGCTATCATGTAGATAACAGCAGGGAATTCCACTTAAGTAGATCCTTAATGGATTTAACTAATGGTTTCTTTGTGATGCTCTCAGACAGTTCTCCTGTAATGTGGATCCTCTAAATATTTAAATCCACCATTGAAGCGTTTAATAGGAAGAAAGTCTCCTACCAGTAGAATAAAGAAAAGGCTTTCAGCTGGAAACAATACCAAAGCAAAATCTGATTTGTACAACTTCATCAAGAATCTAAGCCCCCTTACTCTCTGAGGCAGCTGATAAAACAAGGACCTGAGGTGCCAGGTAAACAACAAGCAATCATTTGTATACTGAGACAATCTCTGTCCTTTTCTGTTTTTCTATGCCCTCCATATTTTTGAGTTCTGTTTGTATTGATTAACAGTTTGAGGGAACAGTAAAGCTGGTAAATTAATAGTGCTACTAATTGTTGGTACAGGGTAACTGTCTAAACCAGGGGCTCATGAAATCTTGAAAGTAGTGGATGGGTTAACCTGGGACTCACCTCCTTTTTTGTCTTTCTTCTGACACTTCCTCAAAATAATCTTACTTATTGTTGCATCCATTATCCTCTTTTTTTATTCTTTTTACAAGTGGAGCCTGATGTTTCTCCAGTTCCATAAAATATTTGAGCTGAAAGGAAAAACCTTTTAGAAATCTACTTCATGTATTGTCAAGACCCAATTTTTTCTCTCCTGTTTCTTACTTGGGAGGAACAGTCACTTCAGAAACTAATGCTTCTCTTAAAGCTGTCTTCTTAGCCCTGGATTTTACCATGTTTCCCTTACACAAAGAACAAAATCTACTCTTTTCAATCTAGATTGTTTCTGAAAATGACAAATAATAGAAAAATAAAGGCTCCCTGTAGCTTGCATTCAATGGAACAAAAACATGGAGCTGCAATTGCCCCACGGCTGCTTTTATGGTATGTAAGATGCATCCCCTACCTTTTGAATACTAAGGACTCCTCAAAAGGAATAAATATCACTTTTAGCTAAATACATCTTTTTATTCTTCTCTGCACAGTTTGGGCAGAGAAGTTTATTTCTGCAGATTATATTAATAAATCTGTATTCTGCAATCAATTCACAATCCATATTGTCTAAATCCATCTGTAACTTATTCCATATCTAGCCCCTAAACAGACACTTTTATAAAATTTCCTATCTGTTATTTCTGTGATACAATTAATTTCTGTCTACCAGCCACTTGCCATTACCACATGGACAAGCATCTAAAACCATTCTGATTTTCTTTGTGCACAACTGTGGCATAAATAATACACAATATAATCAAAGTTTCTCACTTGCTATGGGAACTGGGCATCCAGAAAGGATACATTGGACTAACTTATCCACCTGCATTTGGCTGTAATGGGTACGTTCTATAATAAAATGAGCATGCACTTAGGTTTTCCTTTTTATTGCATTTGAGTACTGTTAGGGATAACAGAGAACTATTAGCATGTTCTTCTCACGCTTGTACTTTTATGTTGCATGGATACACTCGAAGGCTCAAATTAAAGGCTTCCTTGCTATCCTGCAGCTGCCAGAAATGGAGTGCCTGTTTTTAAACCAAGTGCCTGATTCTTTGTGACTCTGTATCTCCTGCAGTTATTTAAAGCAAAAAAAAGTCAATGGATAATGACAGTTGGATATTAACATCTATGTAAATCAGTAGAGATGCTGAACTGATTGCATTTTGTATCCCCTTGCAGAGCAGAATATGACTACCTCAAGTCAAAAGTTGGGTGGAAATTATTTCAGGTGAAGGAAAACAGTAATGAGTGATTACACAGGAACTGCTGTTACTTAGATCCACTCAAACTTTTTTATCCAGGTGCCTGTGTATGCTACTTGCATAGTGGTTAGAACACACAATCCAATTATTAAATTCCTAATAAAGGCCATGTAGGCATCTAACTCCTGTTTGTGGCTTTCAAAACCTCCTAATAAGTTCTTACCTATTATTCTAATGTATTTATTATTTTAAATGTTGCCTATTTTATCTACAAGAACAAATAAAGGTTATAGTACTGATTTGGATTGGTACAGGATCAAATGCCTCCAAAAAGAGTGTTATTTTTAATTTTAATTTTTTTTATAGAGGCCCATCTGTGAATTGCTGCTTTGTGCTGACCCACTGTTTATGCAGCTTTTGCCCAAATCTATCACAAAGACAAAGCTCTTTAAATGGCTTAAAAATAGTTTGTAAGTGTTGCAGGCATTCAGTCAAATTAGTCACTTAGTCAAATCATCCTTTCAACTGGTGCTTTCGGCAAATGGTTAAAACAGCATTTAAGGAAGGACCAGGTGTGTGATCTAATGCCTGAAAGCAGCTCATGCTCAATGACATAATCCTAAGAATAAATGTATTGTAAGTGTATGGCCAAACACAAGAGAATATCTGTCATCGAGTAGCTGGAAGTGCCACATGGTTTTTGTATCATTGTGCTTCAGCTGGAGTCACTGAGACTTGTGCAACACTTTCAGCTCCTTCTGAGAAAAATACCCACTTACTTACTTCAGCATTTCCTGGATCCAGGTCAGATGTTTTAAGAAATCCTTAACTAGCAGAAGTAAAATCTTGCTGGATGACTTTTCGTCTAGATGGAAGAAATAAAAATTCACAGAAATTTAAATATTCAGCTTCTATGGCATATGTTCAATGGGTTGTGAGACAGTGCCACTGGCCATGTTCCAGCAGTATAGCTGAAGAGACAGAGGACACTGGGAGTCCTGGGATCAATATCTGGGTCCCTAGGTGGTACACGAAGCCAGGCCTCTTTATATCCTGTTTTTACTACTGTATTAAGATAATATACAGCATAGACATTTGGAAGTAAAAAATGGGAGAAACAAAGTTGTAGCTGTGCTCTCAGAACTCATGATCAATAAATACATACCTCATTTAAAGATTATTCCAGCTTTCTCCAAGAATTTCTCTCGGACTAGCTCACATTCTTCATCCCTACTTCTGTCTTCCCTGAATGTGTGCAGTTCTGTCATTACTGTTTTTCAAGGTAACTTTTAACTGGACTCACTGTCCTTGTCTTAGTCCTTGTTCTTGCTCATCAGAGCTTGTGCAGGAGTTCCTTGTTTGTTGATATTTCTCTTCTCCTAGAGTATGGTGTGTCTCCATTTACAGTTTAAACTAGCACTTAAATGGAGTGTCAGATCACTTCTGGAGACTGGGCCTAAAATAAACGGTTATACTCCATGAAAAGCTGCAGCAACCTTTTGACCCTGCTCTTGCCTCTTTTCAGAGGCATGTTAGGAACAGCTGTGTATACAAATTGAACGTACTCTATTTTCTAACCCTTTACTAGGATCCATCTTGGTGTCTGTGTGCTCGCTGCAAGGCAATGACTGTATAAATCCATCCTTTCCTGCTAATCCCAAAACTAACTTCTCAGCTTTCTTGGCACAGTTTCCTGGCTTTCCCACACCCATTATGAAAATCTGCAGGTGCTCCCCCTCTCTCCTGCACATCACTTCCCAAGCACCCTGCATTATTCCTTTCACTGGTGAGCCCCCTGACCTGGTGAGCCTTCTGTAGCATCCCCTGTTCAGTTGAAATGCTGTTAGTGAGCTAATTTCCCCAAACAGTGAAAAAAAAAAAAGAGAGAGAAAAAAATTCAATGCTATTACATGGTTCTATTAAAATTGGGGAATTAAACGTGGGGCAATGATAAACCAGAGCTCACATGTGCATGGATTTTGCCATTTCTAAGGAGGAGGAGGATTTATGGGCTTCATTTCTCACAATGCTGAGCAATAACTTTTTTGAAAATGTAAACATCTTTAATTTTTTGATGAAAAAAAAAGGAAATTAATTATAATAAGTTGAAAAAAAAGAATGCAGATTGGAACCTGTTTGTGGTGACAGCAGCAATGGTGAATATGGCTCATTCAGCAATCACCTCTTCTGGCAGCAGATGAGGACTGGGATTTTTCTTGGTCCTGGATAATTGCTGCTGTGGATCAAGAGAGTACTGGGAGGCCTCATCTTGCATCAGCCAGACCCAGACTAGTTCCAGAGTAAGAGGGATAGGAAAAAGAAGGGGGAAGGGATTTATCAACAGTCTTTCTTCCAGCAAAGTAAGAAAAGTGCAAACAGTACTACAGCAGAAGGTAGAGACAGGTCTTTCCTGTCTGCCCTGCTACAGCATTTGGATCCATGCCTGGGATGTTCACTGGGAAATCCTTATAGCCTGATCTAGGAGCTGCAGGTAGTCTCACAGTGTGTTTTGTTATTCAGGAGTGGAGGCACTGTTTAAGCAAAGCTCTCAGTGTCTTCGATAGGGAGGTGAGGGTAAGAAAAAGGATCTTTCACTCTGCTGCTATTTCTCTTGACGTGGAGTTCCTATCCTGGTGCATTTCCATGTACATGTCCCTTGGTATCGGTGGAATTAGTGCAGGGGAGGAGCAGCAGCAGTAGGTCCCTCAGGCATGGTCACAGGACAAGAAAGAGATCAACCAGGCACCTGAATTTGTGAAGGCAGTGGAACCTGAGATCTGAAAAGGAATACTAAATGTGAAATTGGGAGGTGGGCTGTTTCAGCTCATTAGTGATTGTTAAAAATAACTATTTCTCCACTATTGTAAACAGTACTGTGTTTGCCATGCTTAAAATGAGATTGAGCAAGATGCTTCTGCACAACCCATTTATTACACATGGTCATCTACAGTCATTGCTTTTTAGGCTGTGGCTTTCAAAGTGTGTGAAAAATACTTTATACTTCTGTGGGTGTATCTAAGTTGATTTCACACAGTCCATCGCAATCACCATGTACAATCATTTGGTGATTATTTGATGTGCTTTTCTAATGTAAGACTCTGAGCAATGGCAGGTATGTCATTTGTTGCTCTTTTTGTGAAGTATCAGCATTCAGCCACTAATCAATTTATTACTAAATGCTCCTTGGAATGAGCAGCTTTCTCCCTGACAATAATCTCATCGGCTGTGAAAAGATACGATCAGGTGACAATGAGACCTTCTCAGTAACACTACAGTAAATCGCACTCAATAGGCGTAGAGTCCTGAGTAAAAATAATTCCATTTTCTATTAACAAGGTCCTTGGCAATTGGCAGCCAGTGCAACAGTGACAATACTGCAGACACTGCTGGAGAAGTGAGTGATTGTTGTCCAAAACAGAAAGTTAGAAAGAAGCTCATTTTAACTGAGCTTTCTACATATACTCATTTTTCACTGCTAGCTCTGACAACCTTTTCTGGGGTGTGTGTGTCCCATTTTAAAGCTCTTTGTTGCTCTGAAACTGTCAGGTAAAACTTAATCCATGGTATCTATTAAGGAAGCTATATCCAACTTACCTCCCTGATACCTAATACACTTTAACAATAATGCACAGAGGTACATATTTTTTTGCCCCCTATATTCTTATCTTGCAGTTAGCATTGCATTTATTTGCAGTATTGGACTGCCATGGTCTCTGTTGGATTAAAATTGACCTCATGGCAGGAAGATGTGACTGTTGGAATGTTTTCAAAAGGGAGAGAGTTCTATATTCAGCTTTCTGTTTCCTATTCCAACATCTCCCATTCTTCTTGCAGACAGCTGTTTCAGAGAGATCCCTTGAGAAGTCATTTTAGTGTACTCAAAAGGTTCCTAAACTCTTTCTGAACTGTCCCACAAAGGGCTTTGACAATCAATGAGAACCTTAAAAATCATTAAATATACTGACTAAAAAAGATGTTCAATTTATGTAAGTGTAAGAACTGCACTTTGCTTGTTGGTAGCTTTTCAAGTCTCCTTTTTGGATGGAAATCCAGATGGATTTCCATAGAGCCTTTTGGAACTCCCAAACTAGGGCCTGTTTTATTCAAGACACAGTGTCATTGTGCCCAAGACTGGATGCTTCTCAAATGTGTAATAGTATTTTAAAATAAAGAAAATATATTTTCCTTTGCATTTCTGCAGATTTAGAAGGGCTAAAGAATTTTTCCTGAGATTTAAAAGAAGCTGCCTCTGGCCAAAAGTGTGAAGGAGAGTTTTAACCCCCAAGGGGATATTTTGAAGCAAGATCTTATCAAACAGGGATCTGTCATGAAAAATTTTTTCTCATCATATCTGTTACTGATGGGTGGTAGGTTCTCCTTTCATCTTCTATGTGAAACCTCCCACAATTGCATCTGAGTCCATCATTCAGTTCCTGGTTGCTAATTAATACAAGGTATTATTTATTGTTATTATTAAAGAAGTGTAGGGCAGCCTTCATCTGTCTGGAGGCTCTCCCATTATATCTGCACTGTGCACTGCTACTACAGCAGAATTGAATATGTCTCAGCTTCATGCAGAGGCACTCTGTCAGAAAACATCTGCTAGCTGATGATTTTACAGAGACTTTATGTACTGTTAAATGGACCACTTTTTCATTCCAAACCATAATTTTCCATGTGGCATCATTTGATCTGTCCTCACTCCAACATTTGGTTTGATCAAGTAATTTCTTCCTACTCAATGTGTGCTGTAACTTCCACTATGGCTCTATATGTGTGTGTGTCTCCTGTCTGTGGATGGAAATTACTGTTGTGCTCCTGTCATGATAATATGGTGGCAGGGCAAAACATAACATTTTAATCAATATATTTTATTTCCATTAGCTTTTTCATCACTGAGCTTTATAGACAATTTAGGTCTGATGATGCCAACTGCTGCCCAGCTACATAGTAGACCACCATGATCAAATGAATTTTTTTCAGAAGTGCCAAGAATACATACCTGGGTACCAGGTTTAGTGAGGAAAAGTGTGTCCTCCATGCAGAACTTCCCTGTGCCAGTACACCAAACGTCAGTATGGAAGAGGAAGAGGAGCACCTTGATCAGGTCACTGCCCTCTGGGGACACATCCATCTGAGCCTGTTCTTATCCCCCTGGGGACTGAGCTGCAGGACCATAGCAGCTGAATGTGCAGGAGCTGACACTGGAAAGGACTCAGAAGAGGACAGTTCCCTCGTTGCCCCAAAGCTGGGGCACTCTTTGCTATGAATTTTTGCTTGGGTTTTCTTGTACCATTATTTTTATATCACCTACCCTCTGCTGAGAATGATTAATGCTTCAAAGCTGTAATTTTCCCATGGTTAGACTTGAAATTACTATGGAGAGTTACCTTGTAGAGGCAGATTGTTTATGTCTGATCTCCATGGGCTGTGGAACGACGACTCTTTGCCTGTCCATTCCTAGAAGTTCTTCCAGCAACAGATCTTTTCTGTACCTGTTGAATCACAACTAGTGATTGGTACAGCTCTTAGTAACAAGATTTCTTTGGTAGCCTTTGGTCAGGGCAACATTTCTAGAGGTTACAAAGAAAAAGATGTAAAGTTTAAATAATACCTACCAATCATTTATTTATGTAAGTAGCAGGAGGGGGGCTCACATTTCCTGAGAAATGTTTTTGCCAATTAAAACACCTGGCATGCAGAGAACTTGTGACATAAGAAACCCCTTGTATTTTGCATATTTAGTGACTCTGACAAGTTTGAGTAGTGTTTATTATTATTAACAATAAATAATAATAGTGCACACTTAGCTCTTTTAATCTTCAAAGCACTTTATGAGCACTAATTTTTTAACTAATCCTTGCAAAAACCTTGTGAAATGGAGAATTATCCAAATATTAGAGGTATTAAGGTCCCTTCCAGCCCAAAACCATTCTGTGATTCTGAGTATATAATTGTGTGCAGTACACCAATTTCCACTAGCTTTTTAACAGTGCACTGATGTCTGATAGAGGAACTGTACATATCTGGAATATCATATACTGATGTAAATTAATGTAAAAGTAGTAATTTCTTATATAAAACTCAGAGTAAATATATCACTTATGTATGTGTATTTCTTTCCAAACCATTTTCTCAAAAATGATCATTATCATTCTAGGTGTGCTTCAGGTAACAGTCAGGGAATCCAGCAGTGATGGTGGTGGGGATGCTGGGGTAGAAGGCACTAAGCTCATTTGTATGTGTGAATGAAAAAGGCTGGTTCCTACTCCAGATATTTTGCAGTTCAAGTATACAGTATGAGAGAACAGATGGATACAACAAAGAGACAGAGACATCACGAGGTTACAGTGAGAGGATTACAATTACTGTAAGAAGTGGTGGTCATAGCACACCAGCTGTTTAACTATTTTCAGACAATTTTTTACTCATCGCAACTGTGAGAGTAAGAGAATAATTTGAAGGAGGATGACAAAGTGACTGGGCAGACTTTTGTAAGGTTTTCACATACAGGAGTAGAGGCATGGGGAAAATGCCTTCATAAGAAAATGGGATGAAAAGCATTTCACCTTTAGTAAAAATGAAGTGAGAGGTAAGGATTCTAATTTACCATATGAAATCAAGATAGATGAGACAGTGATAAGCACTGAAGAGAGAAACTGAAGTGAATTTGGGTCTGAAGTGAAATAAAAGGTAAAGGCATCCAGTGACAGTGAAGTGAGGTGACAGGAGTGAAATGCCAAGGCAGAAGATGACAGGTGTGTTTTGATAGAGCTGTTTGGTGGAAGCTGTTGCAGTTTTATGGCTGTAAGATCATCTGTATTTCAAAGTCATCAATGGAAACCTTGTGTTTCTTGGCTATTCTACAGGAGGCTGCAAGGACAGTCTTCTAACACTGGCTTTCTGTGGCCTCCATGAGTGACATGAACCCCAGTTCTGTGCTTTGCAGCTGTTTTAGTCCTGTGCAGGAGCAGCCTGCACTCTTGTATGGTGTTCAGTTAAACACTCATTGTGTTCACATATGTGCTTTACCACCCAGATGAAACACAGAGAGGGAGTAAAGATTTGCATACCACATTTGTCTCTGATCGATGTGGTCTCCGTTCTTCACTGCTGATGGTAAAGCTCTCTCCTCACACCATTCCCGAGGCTACAGATACTTTGCCAGAATGCCATTCCAGCCCTTTCAGACAGCCTAGGCATGGTAGCTGCTCATATCCACACTGCATACCAGGGTGTAATGTAAACATAGATGAGCCTGTTTTAAATAGGAAGCAGCTTGGTTGCAGTTGCATTGAGGTATGTGAAGATTAATCTGTCCTTTGAAAAATGTAGTAACCCAAATTTGTGTGTTCTTTCTAGTGTAAGCATTTGGGCTTTGATCAAGCAATTCATGTACATGATGGAAGTATTTCCATTGTCTGCAGTGGGCTTTGGATTGGAACCATAATCTGGATGTCTCACATACATATAACTCCTTAATTAAAATTTTCTAAATTGCTGTTGCATAATGAGGATCCCAAACCTCCTGTGAAGTGTTTCCAGTTAAGCCAGTGGAAAAAAAAATGCTAAAGTTACACATTTCTATACTGAATATTAAGACAGGTAAGGAGACAGGTGAATTATTGGTAGATTGAGAACATTAAGTGAATGTCCTGACTTTTGCATGCTTGCAATTTATAAACCAAGTTGCTTTACTTTAATTTTGCCACATTACAAACATATATAAACACTTAAAAAGTTATGCTCAGATTTAAAAATAGGACATAGGACAAAAATAATAAGTAAACATAGCAAGTGCTCCTGCTGTAATTATATTAATTCAGTTTGCCAGATATATGTTAAATTATATGGCTACACATTTTTACCAAGAAGAAATGTATCCTGTGACAGCTGTCCATCATTAGTCACAGAATCTTTTCACACTGACCTGTATGAAAAAGCTGGGGGAGACCTCAGTCAAACCCCCTCTATTGTGCAGTAAAAGCAGTTAGTTAATATTTTAACTTTTTTTTTTTTTTTTTTTTTTTTTTTTTTTTCCAGCAGGAAATACCAGTCTGGTCTCATAGAAAGTGCTCTGACTTGGATTTATATGACCTGCTTTCTATTCCTGGCTCTGTCTCTGACTGACCTTATGAAAGTCATTTTTAACTACTATTGTTTCTAAATGGGCAGAAAGATGCTTCCTGGCAGAATCAGCCAAACATAGGCATTTTCCCCTCCATTATTCTACCTCAGAAAAGTATCCATGAAGAAACTACACACCTCTACACATGCAAATGCTTCTCTGGCGTTTGCCCGTCTCCCTCCTGCTCTCTCTCTTCTGTTCTTTATAGCGTAAGGGAGACAGAGTGGCTAAATAATATTTTTTAAATACACATAGCTTGGAAAGCCTAATTACACATGGAGATTTCTGCTCTGGTAGGCTGAGGTGATTTCTGAAAGTAAACGCAGTGTGGACCAAAGTGAACTTCCAAAAATATATCTAGGCTTACTGTACTGCAACACTCATGATATGATAAGTGTTTTTTGGAAAACTGCCTTCCCCTTTAGCAGAATAGCTTTCAGACAACAGTTCATACACAGCAACACAATGTCATAACTTGGGAGATAATCTTTTATATGTTCCTAACAATATGCTCCGAAATCCAATATTTAAAAGGTTTAAAAACATACAATACCCCCAAACCATCAAATAAGCAGTAAAAGTAACATGAAGAGCCAGACACAAAACCAGACTGAAAAAGATTTCTTATTATTCTCCTCTGTATTACCATAAATGACATGCTATATTTAATTTTACAGTGCCCCTGGACAAATCATCAAATACTTTAATAACTACACAAACATTAATATTTAAATACAAGAGATCCCCTCAGTTACTGAATAATCATAACTCTGGATTGATAGGGTACTAAATGGAAAAATCTTGTTTAGACAGTTGTAAGAGCGGGGAGGGTGTTTAATGAAACAAGTTTGATTGTCTTGTCATCATAAAACTGATAGATATTTGGCACAATTTATTTTATTCTTTGCTGAAAAGAAGTTTGAGGAATGGAACAGTTGCAGTGAAGATTAATTTTCCCTTCTTCTGCTGTGAGAGCACAGTCCTTAAGGTCATTAGCAGGAACATGTGACATAGATTGCACTTTACCCATGCAAGCCCTGTGCTGACTCTTGGAAAATGCACATGTTTAAGAGCTTCAACTTGTATACTTGTGGGATGGGCTGCCTAACTATCACCACAACTAGCTAGATTCATGTTATGAGAGTGAGGAAAATAGATGGTAGAAGAGGAAGCATACAAAGTTAGTGGGCATGGTGATATAGATAAATATATTTTTTATCTATTTAGGAGGGATGTTGATGGTGATCTTAGAGTCTTTTCCAACCATGACAAGTCTGTGATTCTGAGTCCTGGCTGTCAGTGTTTGTTGGACCTGTCTCCTACTGTCCTCAGTGGGAATTTTTTAAAATCCTGATTTTGTGTTGTCACTTCAACTGTTCTGCTAATTAAATGTTCTACCTAACAATGGAAGTTTGACTATGAAAACACAGTAAGAATAGTGAATTGCAAGATATTTCTGATCCCTTAAGCACACACTCAAAAAACTCCAGATGAAACCAATCAACCCAAAAAAACCCCACAAAAAAACAAACAAAAAACAAACCTGAAAGACTTAAATCAAACTCATTTACATAAACTTCTAAACTGAAAGCTTGAGAGTTCACTAGACTTTTGGGTCTCTAGATCTGAGACTATGTTCATGTACATGTACCATGTGTCACCAAGCACACATGACACTAAGCTAATCATATTACTTGTTAATTACTGGACAAAGGCTAGGATCTTATTTGTATCATATACTCAAATTGGGTACCACAGCATTTTTAGCTAAATTCTGTGCTAGGGAAAAATAGGTGTTGTTAGTACATCCTAACGAGAAACAAAATATTAGGGGAACTCCAAATCTATAGACCTAGAATTGGAGCAAAGAAGGTGAGAATGGCACAAGAAGTTAGGATGAACACTGCTGCATAGAGTGAGCAAATCTTTAAATAACTAATTAATTATCTCTGTCTCGACTTTATATGCTTAATCATAATTTATCATTCAGTCCCTGTAACTTCATTAATTTTTTCCTTTTTCCTTGCTATTACATAAACAATAAGATAAAAATAAATATAATATATAAACATTATATATAATATATTCTAAATATAAAATAAATAAAATAAGAAGTTGGAACTGAGTTCTTGATGTTAAGAAAAGGGATGATTACTGGCTGCGATTGACTCTGGGCTTGGTCTGCTTCCACTTCTGCTGCTGCAGTAGTAATGCACGCTCCCTTGAGAGGACAGATTTAGCTACTGAGTGCAACCTCTGTTTCAGAAGAAAATGTAAGGAGACAGCAGTTTCTAGCAATGAAATAAGAAACAAAACAACATAAAACATTTCTCTTCCACTCATTTCTCTTTCCCTTGTTTCAGCTTTTCTTGAAATGGACAACTCATGCCCATCAATGAGATTTTGAGCTGTTTTTATTATCTCGAGTGCATGAGAGAAAACCTGATATTATGCTAACATGTGAACAAGAGAAAATACATTTTTGCCTTTTTTTACTTCACTCTAAGAATCTACCTGCAGCACAGCTAGAAACTAGAAATGCATTCTTGTAAATGAATCTCTTTTGAAGACATTGAAACATTGGTGAGAAATGAAATTCTACAGAACTGCATTACTCCCAAACTCAGTTTGTAAACTATAGATCTTTCCTGTGAAAGTTTATGATAAAATTGTGAATGCCAGGTACTGGAATGAGTAATTGAAGTTTGATTGCAGTTTGATTTCTCCCTTCCCCTGTATGTGTACAGATGTTTGTATTTTTGTACAGAGAGAAACAGAAAGCTACTCTAAGAGAATGTTTCAGTGAAGTCTTCAACCTATTGTTAACAACATGTGCACACAGATTTTCTCATGGCCAAGAATCTTCTTTCCAATAAATCTTCAAAGTCTTTCAGTTTGAAGGTTAGAGTGGCTTTTCCAGTATCACTTAACTGTGCTAATTGCTTCCTATTTCTTGACAGAAACAGAGATAAGGAATGAATTTGTGAAGTGGTGTTTTGATAGGCTGAAGCAATCTCTGGGTCTAGACATAGTCCCAAGGTGTATTGGATGCATGAATGAATTCTTTGTGGGCTAGAAATCATAAATGGAAATGTGAGAGAAGTCCTATGTTCACCAATAATGCAGCACACAACAGAGGCACAACTTTTTTTGAGCCTTCTGTGGAATAAAAGGTACAGATGGTTGTTTATGTGCATAACATCAGCGATTTCCAAAGCAAAGACATTCCAAATATTTTAGAGCTGTCATCACAAAAAGTACTCAGGAGGATGCAGAAAGTCAGAAATTCACCTTAGAGGTATGGAAGATGGTAACTGCACTCTATTTACCACTCTGTTGCCTGTTTGTTGCTATAACCTCTCAGAAAGCACACATTATTTTTCTAGAGCTGGTGGAAATGAGGGAACCTCTGTAACTGGGTTGCCTAAAATAAGCAGCAGTTTAACTATGGGCACCTGATCTATAGCATATGCCAGTGACTCATATAGATTTATCTTCATACAGGCAGGTAATAAAAGAACCCTTCAGATCCCTATTAAGTAATTTCAGGCAAGGGCAAGAAATAGCATCAAAGAAACCAAGACAATAAACATTTCCAGACAATTGTTAGCTAATTAGAAACACATTCCTCTTTTAATCCTAGGAATTAATTGCATGATCAGTAAGAGTGTGCTTGCAATACTATTTGTTTGGGACAGAACTGAGTTTACTCATTGGCACAATGATGTTATTAAGATGTTACACACCATCATTTGGATTATTTTGGGATTATTTGTCTGTGCCCAAACAGTTGTGGTGAATGGAAGTACATCCAGCTAGTGGTTAGTCACAAGCAGTGTTCTAACCAGTTCTCTTCAATATTTTTATCAATGATCTGGATGAGGGGATCAAGTGAGCCCTCAGTAAGTTTGCAAATGACACTAAGTTGGGTGAGAGTGTTGATCTGCCTGAGGGTAGCAAGACTCTACAGATGGACATGGGTTGGCTGTATCAGTGGGCTGGGGCCAATTGTATGAGATTCAACAAGGCCGAGTGCTGGGGCCTGCACTTGGACCACAAGAACTCCATGCAATGCTACAGGATTGGGGAAGAGTGGCTGGAGATCTGCTGGGTGTAAAGGACCTGCAGGTGTTGGTAAACAGCCAGCTGAATATGAGCCATCAGTGTGCCCAGGTGCCCAAGAAAGCCAACAGCTTCCTGGCTTGTATAAGGAATAGCGTGGCCAGCAGCACTAGGGAAGTGATTGTTCCTGGTACTCAGCACTTGTGAGGCCACACCTCCAATATTGTGTTCAGTTCTGGGCCCCTCACTGCAAGAAAGACATCAAGGTACTGGAATGTGTCCAAAGAAGGGAAACGATGCTGGTGAAGGGCCTAGAGCGTAAGCCTCAGGAGAAGTGTCTGAGGGAACTGGGGTTGTTTAGTCTGGAGAAAAGCAGGCTGAGGGGAGACCCTAATCACTCTTTACAACTACATGAAAGGAGGTTGCAGCCAGATGGATATTGGTCTCTTCTCCTATGTTACAAGTGATAGAATAAAAAATGGCCTCAGATTGTGCCAGGGGATGTTTAGAATAGAATTTAGGAAACAATTCTGTTCCAAAATAAAGGGTTATCAGGCTGCCTGGTGAAGTGATGGAGTCACCATCCATGGAAGTATTTAAAAGGTGTGCAGATGTGGTGTTTAGGGACACGGTTTAAGGGTGGACTTGGCAGTGTTGGACTTGATGATCTCGAAGGTCTTTTCCAACTAAAACATTTCTATGGTCTTAGATGTCTAAGGAGTTTTGATCCCTTGATATCAGGAGCATAACTAAAAATGAAAGATAACCAGAAGTCTGAATCTTTTTAAGCAGTCAACCTAGAGGTTATAATACTAGATGCAAATGTTAAAAAAATTCACCCCAAAACTGGTGATAGTAGGGAAAACAAACTAGTACATGGGAAAATGTAACAGAGCTCCCCCTAATGGTAGTTTCCCTCTTTCCCATTTTTTCAAATGAAGCACGTTGCCAATTTTCAAAATCCTCCGTCTGCTGGGAGTGTTTTCTACTATGTGTTAATTGATTTCCAGGGTAGGACAGTTCATACGACTCAGCTATTGTAAATCCTCATAGCATTTTCAACTAGCTACAAGATTCTTCCTTCCCCTCCTAAATGTTAGTGTAACAGCTGTGTAAAGCTGTTAAGGAGACAGTGCCACACTCAGCTGCACAGCTAGCGATATTTCACTGATGGGTAAAGAGATTCCTGTAAATATCTTGCAAAGTTATTTCAGACCCTTTGGGATGGAAAGCTCTGTAAAAACTGAGAAATTGCTATTACGATAAAAGACTGGGAAGAGGAAGAGAAAATACGTTTGTCTTCTGTTTATGAAAGACCAGTTTGGTTTCCCTCATACTGGAGAAACTGCTGAAGAACTAGGAGTGTGTGAAAAATTACCTTTACCCTACTCTAAGTCTGCCAAGGTCAGCAAGACATGCTGTGGAAGTGTTGATTACTCAGGTTAACAGATGCTTAGGAGCTGTTTTAAACCTTATTTTTGGACATAAGCTTTACTTGTCTAAAATGCTGGATAAGGAAGGCATCTGTAATTCGCTCCTTTATTGGCCGATGTCATCTCTTGCTCTTTTTTTCTTTTAATTTCCTCCTGTGAATAAATTTTTCCAAAGTCTTTACCACACTCCGGAAGAGGAAACACCTTTAGATTTAAATGAAGTGGTCTGTTACAACATACTATAAAAGAACTTAAGGTGAAAAGTCTAAGAGGTATTAAGTTGTAAGTGAAATTAGAAAGCACTTCCACTGGCCTTATAATAAGCTGTAGTAGGGTAAGGTTTCATGTTGTAGCTGATCTGATCTACGACTTGCTGCTGCCAAGAAGGAAAATACCAGTCCCTCCTCCCGGTCCCTGTTCTGTCCTCTCTTAGTTGTCTCTACACACTCATCTGTCCAGTCAGCAAGTCATCCAGCCCACAAAAGTGGCAGAAAACTAACCCAGAAGAAAAAAAAATTTGTGTAGTGACCTGAACCAGTTAAGGAAGTAGCCAGTTGAGTGGAAGTGCTAGTGCAGTGGAAAGGATTCAACTACATTCCAGAAATGGGAGTGAGGAAATGGAAGACAGGACATCAGAAAAATGCATCAGAAAAAGGCATCAGAAAAAGTGCCAGATTTACTTCAAGAGCTGCCAGGGCCAGGTGCATGCTGCAACTCTATCCTGAATCCATGTCAGGATCCGAACCAGGCACTTCCTCGTCCTGTCACTTTGGTGCCTGTATTTTCAAGGACAGTATGTCTGAATGCATGGACTATAAGACAGAAGTGCTGTGTTTCAGGTGGGTGTCTGGTATGGACTTAAAAGCACATTATGTGAAGCACTCCTTCCCAGTAGAGGCAGAGCCTAAGTATCTCAGCTTTCACTGGGGCTGCAGGCACTTCCAAAGGGTGCCAGGCTCTGGAAGTAAAAGCTCAATTCCTAAGTTAATTAATTTTAAAAATAATTAACATTCACATTAAAAATTCTCAAAACTTTTATTTCTGCCAACAAAGAAAGTTATCACAGTGAGGTATTACTGCGAGTGACTCTATTGGTACCTATAAGTAATGAGATCATCATCATTTCACATCTCCGTGCTCCAGGTGCTGTAATTGTACCCAGTAGTTTGGATCCTGGTCAACAGCCTTCTTTTATTTCTTGCTGGAAGAAGCTTAAAAGCACAGGTAAACTCAGGACTGTAGTCTTTGGGAGCTTCTGTTTTCAGTATATAACACACCAGTGTGTGTTTGAAACGGACAATACCAAATCTGTACCTCCTTCAATAGATGCTGATGTTTTCAAAATCTTCAACTAAAATACAAACCTCATTTGCCTTAAGCAGACTCTGCTGGTGTTAGTTGAGACGTGTCCTTTCGTATTAATACAGAACATAGATTCCTTTACCGTGTAACTGCATTTCAGCACCCCTTGTCAGGAAGGTGCATGTACGTAAGTCCCAGAGCTTCACAGCCTGAAAGGTTCATTCCTGGAGGGAAGAAGATATGTATTTAGGATCACAGAAATAATTTCTGTATTTAAGCACCAGCTGAACTGACTTTCAGTTTCATCAGTAGCTCACATTCAAATATAACAAGAAGCCAGTCTCAGTCATCACCTCAGTTACAAGGAATGCCATCAAGCTCCAGGAGACCTCCATCCCCACGCTCCAGACAATACAACTGTATCCAGTAGTTTTGAATCTTGATTATTTTCTTCTTGCATCTCTTGCTGGAATGGGCTGAAAATTAACATGTTTCACTGGTGGATTTGATTACTCCCATCCTTCTGAATGAAGCTCATGGTGACTTTAGTCATTTCTAATGGCTGCTGTAAACATGCAGGCAGAGCACTGGTGTACTGCGAATATGGAAAATAATAAAATCATCTGGTTTTGATGAAGGTGTGTAAATTTCTAAAGCATACTTAAAAAACACGAACCAGAAGTTTATTGAAAATATTAAGCAGCTTGTCCTCAGCGAATTTATCGTTTACATCACATTTAAATGTGCCTAGACCAAACATAATAGAGACTCTTCTACAGACACAAGAGCAAAAGAATCACCATGCTGACTCAGATCTCTGCTCCAGTGATCTCAGACAGTGGCTGTTACCGTATAGTTCAAGAACGGTGTCAAAGCTGAAGAAGTTCACCTTCATATTTAAGATTGGATTAAAACCAGAAGCCAGTTTTAATTCGCTTCATAAAGCTGTTACTATCTCTACCTATGATAATTCTGGATAGTTTTGTCTCAGTGCTAAACTAGATAAATTATTGGCATCAGGGACTTACAGGAACAAAAGGCTTCCACTAGATATTACCAGTTACATGACACCATTTCCTCATTGGATTTGAATTTTTCACCTCTGAACTTCATTGTGTGGCATTTTTTTTTTGCATCACAATATAGTGGGAGCAAAAATTCCTGACCTACTTTTTCTGTGCTATTCATTATTTTGTATCATGTAATCCTCTGCCCTCTTATTTGTCTAATTACTTAATTAAGAACTCCTCCATCTACTCAGTTTCTCATCAGCTACTTTACCTAAACCCACAGCACTTATTTTTCTGGTTTCTAAAGTATATGCTACAGACAGGAATAGGAGAAACTGAGGTGATCAAAGCTCTTTTCAGTAGCACAGAACTGATGCGATGACACAGTTTTTTGTCTTGTGGGCTCTTCTAATAATGGTGTGTTGAGCAAAAATCCTTGCTGATCCCAGGTCTACAAGATGTCCAGATCCTGTTCTGAGCTGGTACTTCCCATGAAAGCACAATGTCTGCAATTATATCCTGACATAGAACAGACTGAGAGGGAAAGAATTCTGTGCCTTCTTGCATGACTTCATACAGAAGCACCAGATGCAACCTAGCCCTGACAAAATAATGAAAAGACATTGAGCATTATATACAAAATAAGATCTTGCAAGATGCCTTCTTTGCCATTTTTTTTTTTTTCTAAAACAGAAAGGAGCACACTTCGATAAAAAAGCCAAAATGCCTTTCCTGTCTACAAAACACTTACCTAATAGGAATGAAATAATGACACTAAACTTCTGTCTGTTCAAGACAAAAATCAAAAAGTGTGTGGCTAGAACACTGGTTTTTAGATAGTCTATTCAGTGGAGTTTGGCTATTCAGAACCTTGCTGTTTTCTCAGTTACATGGTGCTGCAGAAGCACTGTGGAGTGACAATTCAGGGCAGTGTAAGAGAGAACAGAATTAGGCCCTCATCAAATATTAATGCATTGTGAAGCTTTCCAGCTCACATACATATCCCAGTGAGAGTAGGAAAGGCCTAGTTCAAAAAATGTCTAGAAATGAGAGGATATGGTTCAGTTCAGTTGTGATCTAATGAAAGATGAACCAAGCTGCTTTGAAGTCTTGTAGGATATTTACCTCAGTTGTTATAGACAGATATGTAGGTGGTATACCTGAACTGAACAAAAGAAGAAGGAAGAGAAATGTCTGTAATAAATGCATTCTCTCAGAATAGCTCCATAAAACTCTTGTCTGAGTAAAGTCCCTACAAACATGAAAAAAACCCAAAACAACAAAGAATCCCCTGCATATTAAACAACTAAAAATAAACAAAAGGCGGTCTAAAGATGGTACCTTGTAAGTGAGAGAATTTCCATGAACTTTCAGATTAGTTTGATAGCAGCCTTTTCTGAACAGCCAATGTTTGAAGGCTCAAGTTTAAGGACAGGTCACTAGTTACCCAAGGTGACTGAGTGCACCCAGAGGTTTTTGAGTCTGTGGTTAAGGGCTTGCTGCTCAGACAGGCTATACAGAAACACTCAAAGGATCCTGTGTGCTCTGCCAGATCTTTCTGACTTATTTATATGAATAAGCTACCAGGCCCAGACTGTGCTCTTCAGACACTACTCATTTGTAGGTCATTCTGCACCTCACTCTTTCCTTATAACCAGGAAACAAGTTACTATTAGCACAGGTACGTGGGACTGTTGCTTTTGTTAAAAACTGAGCACTCAGTGTTGAGAGGGCTTTGGGATGTAACCTTAGAAAATTAGGCTCTGGACCTTAAGGCTTTTTAGGAAGGGACAGTTACGACCCTGGATAATATTATGAACTGGGAAATAAAATACTGACTGCGCAAATACAATAAGATAGAGTCTTATGTTTAAGCTGGTGGGCATCACGGGGAGGGATTTCACCGTTGCTTCTCCTTGTAATGACCACATTGTGAAGGGTGGAACAAAGATGAGTTGGGTTTGGGCCAGTGGCTGCTCCAGGGACTCTCTACTGATGTGCAGAAAGAATGGGGCATGTTTGACGGTCAGTTTTTAATGCTTTGAAGTTAACCATTAACTGCATATGTCTCTGTCAGCAGTGGACAAGTAATGAAATACAAGTGTGTCAGGTTTCTCTGTCTCCCATGTTTATTACCTTCCCTTCAGTATGAGTGGGAGTGAACCAAAAAGTAGTCATGAGATGAACTAATTTCCTCTTTAGGCTTTAATTCAACTTCCTAAATAAATCTAATATCCAAGTTGCTTTGCCTTTGCTGTTATTTTAACTTAATTTAAGTAACTTTGGCTAGCTCACAAAGATGGAACACAGCTTCTTTTTTATTGACTGTGACATGCATCCCTACTGTATTAATTTTTTTAAAACTGCAGTTTGGTTGCCTACCAGCTATGAACAGGGCCCTGGGTATTTTATCCTGGCTACTATTATTTTTCCAGTGACAAAAAGAGACCAACCACATCCAACTACCTAAGTGCCAATACAAACTGTTAGTCGACTGACCAAACATATGAAAGCCTTCATGCAAGCAAATCCTGAGTTAGCCCACAATTATTTATTTTTTATTGGCAACAGCAGACACTGACTGCCAGCCACACTGACTCCCAGTTGGCTTCGAGACGACCTGGCCTCCACAGTTGTTTCTTCCTCTAAAAAGATCATGGTATTCCCACCTGAGAGAACTAGGTGAGTGCGAGTGGAACCAATCACTCAAATTTTCTGAGATGGATAAAGATGGTGCTTGGTTAGGTAGGTTTTGGAGAGCTCTGGATCAGCATATCCTCAGTAGCTGATGATCTGTGGCAGAACCAGGAACCGCAAATTAAGCATTGCAAGTGGGGAGACATATCTTGGGAGATAAGTCATTTCTTCTCTACAAGTAGCACAGATCCCCAAGAAGGATTTATCTCTTGCTTACACAAGCACTAAGCAAAGCACAGGTATGAAATATCCCTGACAAGAAGGTAAGGAGCATGTTGTAAGAAATACCTTTGGGTGAGTGTGATGGTGACAAGCAGGAATTCACAGAGAAACAGCGAGAGAGGACACTGCTCTTGAAGAAGGCCTGACCCACTGCCATGTCTCCAACTCTATTCTCTGTGATGGTGTTCACTGGAGGAGCTCAAAGAGGCTGCTTTAAACTAGCCAGTGAATGCTAGCCATGTGCTTGCTGTTGCAGGATAGCCAGACATCTGCTATCTTCTCGGTAGCCCTGTGCCACAGGTCACTTCCCAATTGTCAGTGTCCTCCAGCTGCTCCTATTTCACAGGCTCCTCTATGAAATTGCCCCAATAAAGGATGGGATACTAGAACTGCAGATGCCCTTTGGCATTTGGAAGAGGGATCTGCAACATTTGATTTTCTTTTGCTTCCTTCTGCTTCCCTACCTTGTTATCTCTGGATGCTGCACCTACCTCTTTCTTGATCCTGCCCCAATACCAACTACTTTGGCCAAAATACTCCCAATTGTCACTGAAACCCCTCTTATATGCTGAACATCTCTGCATGAACAGACCTCATTATCATGTGGCAAGAGGTCATTTACATATGCAAATCAGGTTAATGAGAGCAGAACTGTAAAAGGCTTCATTCCAGAGGCATTTGCATATCTAGCTTTAGAAATATTTGAGTGCTCTGCCCCTAGCTGTGCAACCAGGACACAGAAGCCCTGGCAGTATGTCTTCACTGGTGATTATATCCCAGACAGCTGCCATCCTGGTTTGCAACAGCTACAATCTGAGGTACTGGCTCATTTGAACACAGAGGGTTGTTGTGTAATGTGCACTTCTGCACCAGACTACTAAGAGGCAGTTAAGCCTTGGTCCCTCTGACAGGTAGATATATGCAATTTAGCATGAAGAATACAATTTCCTATGGTGCTGTCACTAATGTATGCCTGGTGTATGATGAATGAGGAAAACAATGCAGGTACCAGGCACGGCTCTCTAGGGAGGATATATTCTGTGTGACATGGCACAACACAAAACACTGCATTTATTCTCTAACTGGTTCTCTTGCTCCCCAGAGTACAAGGAGTGCTCTCTTTTGGATATTTGCAAATCATCCATGAGAGAGCCCCAATTTCCTCCTCTGCCACGGACAGAATAGGCAACTCACTGTCTCTGTTAGATGGGTTCCAGATAACCATGTTAGGTGCCTTCTGAGTGCCTTAATTGTGAAGCACATTTGCACAAAGTGTTCCTTAGAAGATGCATCTTTTGCTGATCCTTTCCCCCCCCCCCCCCCCCCCAGCTATTTTGTTTTCAAGAAGAAATTTAAGCACTTTTTCACTATGAGGCTTTCTCAGGCATTGCTGTCTGCCAGGGACTTCCATGCCTGGTTCCAGAGAGAAAAGGCAATTACCTCATAATTTCTGAGAAAAGCCACTGATTTTCCCTTTGGTCCTGCCCAGTTCTCCTGACTAAGCTAAGCACGTTTCTGACACAACCCAATGGCTAATTTCATAAATGACACTTCTACTTGAAAGAGGTGTTTCTCTGCCATGATACAGATTACTACCTTACACATGGCTGCCAGGGAAATGCTAGGTGGGTAGCCTTGGGGTGTGTAGCATAACCCTAACTACCTGTAAAAAGAGGGAGGCTCTCACAAGTTCTCCAGAGCAAGTTATTGCTGTCCTTGTGCCCCCAATCAGAGCTCAGCACACCTTGCAGTCAGACAAACGGGTACTTTTCAAGGTACTTTGTGTATGGTTTTAGTGATGTCTCTGGATGTGTTAGGCTGGAATGAGTTGGAATCTTTTCCGACCCACAAAGCATAGATTTAAAGCAACCTACCCCATTTGCGCCCTCATCTCTACCTCCACTTATTCTTTGGAAGTCCTGCCTAGCCCCATGTCCACATGCAGGTCATGGAGAATAATTTACCATAATTCAAATAATTGTGTCCAACAGTTCAACAGTATGACTCGTCTCATGCTATTGCCCATGAATTTTCTCTCATTTAGCCATGCACTTCTAACTCTAATGCATCAGCGTGGGTCAAACTCCACTGTAGTAACTCCTTCCTATATTGCAATACTTTGCCTGTAACTATTCTCAGCTCTAATATGCGAGACAAGATTAATTATCTGTACCTATAGAAGCAAGAATTAAGCTTACACTTTTGTCTGTATCTTCTGGAATGAGCAAGTTCCTCCTCTCAGCTGATGGCTATCACAGAAGACTGCTTCTGTCCATATGCAGTATAGAGACACCTTGCCTTTTGCCAGCTTCCTGACATCTCAATGGACGGATACCACCAGCTGCTTTTTATATGGAGTTGGTCTGCAGACTGAAGACCAGATTCTCACACCTTGGAATGAAGCTCAGATTTACCAGGGTGCCCAAAAGACTGCATATGCCTATGCCATGTACCCTATGTGCTCAAGTGTCAGAGGTAGAGTCACCACTGAGCAACTTGCCTTATTGAAAGCACAGCTGGATGTGGTCACGACTTCATCACTGCTGGTTCAGAGCTGTAAGAATCTCCTCTCTTTTAAGAGCACTCAGGACTGAGCAGTCAGCATCCCTGCTGTGCCCCCAGATTGTCACCTTTGGAAGCTGATCTCTCAGAAAAGCATTCCAGGATTTCAGAGCAGAACTGTCCTCCTCTGTTCAACAAATTTTGCCAGCACTCTGGGTTTGATATGAGATGAGAAAAGTAAAATACAAATCGCTAAAATAAATACATGTGGGGCTAAAGAAAAGTGATTTTTTTCCCCCATGTTTGAATTCTACTTTTCAACTGTGAAAATGCAAATTTAAGTACCTCAAACTTACTATCTTTGTTGTTTCTGGAAGTGTCTTTGTTTCAATGAATATCCTCCTTCCATTATGCTCACGTTTAAAGCTCCTCATACAGAATACAATTTACCTCTTTGTGTAGGGTGAGATCAGAAGCCAGAGATTCTGTTTAGTAAATGAAGGCTTAGGAGGTGTTCTGTTTTACATAAGCAATAGTCTGAAAGCAGCCAAACCAGAAGGGCAAAGAAAACTTAATCATTTCTAGGAAAAGGGAGCAGCCCTCTCATTATCATTCACTTGTTGGAAATATATATGGATTTTTTTAAGTACTACTAATAAACAGTTTTTCACTTGCCTGCTCTTCAGGATGATAATATTTCTTCTATATTTTGCTTAAAATCCAGCCCTTCCCATCTTAAGAGCACTGAACTGATTTTATTGCCAATCCTGAAAAGTGTTAACAGGAGTAAATCACCCCTCACATTACTGCTGTTGTTCCCTTGCCCTGAGCCAAATTCACTGCAAAGCACCTCTGACCACACAGCTCATATAAATGTTCATAATAGAGGAAGTGTCCTCCATCTGCTTATTCTCACACAATTAGAAAAAAACACCTTATAAAAAGCTATGTCACTGTAGTATTTGATATATATACATATTTGGTTACAGCTTACTTCATGACATAAGATCAATATTCAGCAGAAAAAGTAATGACAGATATGCAGATGGCAAGAAAGTGCATAACAAAAGAAAAGAAAAGAAAGGAAAAGAAAAGAAAAAAAGAGAAAGGAAAACTAAAGCCATTTGGTGGTGTCAATTTTCATTGTGCACTACATTGCAGGAGAGCTTTTGAACTCTGGTTTGGAGGAGCTTTATTAGAAACCAATTCTCCCTAGTGACCTTAGGAGGCCTAGATGTATACGAGAGCAAGCCAGGTGCCAAAATGAAAGGGGAAAACTCATTATATAGAGGTGTATTTCTGAGGCATGAGCCAAACAGTGAATTGCAGCAAGTAGGATGGCTACCAATAGGCCCAAAATATTCTTTCAAGAATTGAAAGATTTCTCTCTTTTATTTTCTTCTTTTTTCTCTTTTTTTCTCTTTTCTTTTCTTTTTTCTTTTCTTTTCCTTTTTTTTTTCCTTTTTTCTTTTCTTTTTTCTTTTCCTTCCCTTTCCCTTCTTTTCCCTTTCCTTTTCCTTTTCCTTTTCCTTTCCCTTTTCCTTTCCCTTTTCATTTTCCCTTTCCCTTCCCTTTCTTCTGTACTAATTTCCCCTGATTTATTTTATGCTTGTAACATCTCTCTGGGTCTTGTTCTTGCTTCTTCTATGATAACTGTTCCTTTTCTTCCATAATCTTTTGCTCTTCTGATGTCCCCTCTTTCTCCTTTCTAATTCTCATCTCATTATAGTCCTTCTCTGTGTCCTGTTTTCCTCTTTTCCTTAATCTATTTCCCTCCTTTCCTTGCTATCTCCGACTTAAAGTGGCATAGATTCATACAAAAGCTTAGCAATATAACTATAAACTTCATAGAAAAAAGTGAAACAGCAAATGACTATGCATTATGTCAGCTGGGATTAGTGAGCTCTGTTACAGAACTACAGCTCAGCAGCAGTGCCATCACTTATGTGTCTGGAGGGCTGGGAGTTTCATTTCATTTTCAGAGCTCCACTTTTCTCAGTTTTTGCTGATTGACAAAGCCAAAGCTACCTGGTTGAAAATGAAATTATTTTAACAACTGTGAAATACCGCATGACATAATGGCCAACATAAAGCCATCGTTCTCTGTGTTTACATTTGTACTGATTCTTAAAAGCATGCTGTTAACTCAGCACAAAGCTCTGTTGGTCAAAACCAATTCAGGTACGAGGACAACTCTTTTACAGCCAATCATGCTCCATCCCTGTAAAGAATTATTACATCAATCTGAACTGGCATGCAAGTTAAGGCTTACTCCTTGACAGCTTAAATTTACATTGTGACCTACAGACTTATTCATCTCCCACTGCTGAGAAACATAACCCCATGATCACTACAGGCACATCCACACTATCCCAAGAATCAATGGATGCTACAGTGTTATACATATTATCAAATCCGATTGCTTGTCAATTAACCCAGTACAACATCTGCATGGAGGATTTAAATAAGGAGCATCATGCTGTGCTGTGTGGTCGATAAGGTGAAAATGCAGGCACTGGCAAGGCTTGCCATTTGGCCTGATCCCACAGTATCCATCTCTCTGAATGGAAGTTATTCATGTTCCCAATGAACTATGGCTTGTATTCAAATATTGACAAAGCTGGAACGTACAAATAATGTAACATCTACAGTAGGCTGTGGTTGGATACAGCTTTTGGGGGTATCTTGAATGCATAATTTCTCCTTCAGAAGCATGTCTGTCAATACAGGATTTATGGGTGGATTCTTGTCATCTTGGACATAAAGGTGCTACTGAAAAAATTCTTCAGCACATTCATGTACAGCAGAAAGGACACCTTGCACTGCACTGTCTAAACTGAAGCTCTACTAATAAGAAAGAAGCCTGACTAAAATGAAATGAAATAAAATAAATAAAATATAAACCAAAACACAATACAATCTTTTCCCCTCCTCAGAAAAAAAAAGGAACCAATGAGGATAATAAAACGCATTGCATTGACAAACAAGTTGTATCTGGATACTGTAAGAAAACTTAGCTCTTTTATAATTTAAAATAACAAAACTGCACCCATTACAGTGAGACATCCCACACACAATCAGCATGAGCACATAGAACAACTGTCCTCTCAGTTAATTTGACAATAACAGCATTGGCTTCTCAGCTGAAAACATCCCCTGTGCTCAAACAAATTGGTTATCTACAAGTTCTGAGTGAGAGAAAAAGAAATCTCTCCTGTTGAAGGTCTGTAAACAAGAGAGATAAAGTACGTTTAAGGGGTTCCTGGTACGTTCAGCTCAAAATTTAGGCTCTGTGTCAAATAACTTGTTACTGACTTAACCATGGTGAAAGTGTTTCCATTAAGAAATATTTCAATAGAAATAACTTTGGTTAAAACACAGATAAATCTCAGTAGTACCTGCAGAACAAACCTGTGGCATGGTGCTGCTGCATGAGCCAGGCACAATGTGTGTTAGAGGAAAGGGATGCTATCTAAGTGTCTTCCCATTGCTCAGTTTAGAAGGAACTCATGATCTTGAATTTGGGAAGTGAGTATCTACAAAGGCATTGTAAAAAACATGCTACTACTGAATACAATATTATTTCAGGCTACAGACTGACTGCAGGTATCAGTGCTCACATCCACTGCCACTGCGGGCGGTGGGAGCTGTAAGATTCCATAAAAAGTTTGCTTTCCTTCTCCATCTCTCCCTTTCACAAAATATTTTTGACTCATGTTTTAGTCCCACCCCTCTATGTACATTATTTGGAATTCTTGACGTTTATCATATGAATGACATAATAAGCCCTATTAATGCATGTTCAGTCACACTTGAACTTACTTGAAATTTCAGATCTCCCTAAATTTGAGTATTTGGCTCAGTACAGTAGGGCAGCAAACCAAAATGTTTGCCCTTAAACTTCCTAGGTCCACAGGTGTCCAAGTGTGAAGTCTCAGAGGAATCATGTATCTTCAGGAAACAGGCAGCTTAGAGACCAAAGAGCATTTTTTTTTTCTGTGCTGCTTTAACAGTAAACAAGACCACAACCGAGATACTGGCTTTTCACAAATTTGGCTGATTTAATAGGACAGGGCATTTTTAAAACAGAAGCTACACGAACCCTCGTCACCTCTCTCTTTTGCTCAGTGTTTAAAGCTCAGGTGGTTTTGTACATGATAAGGACGTATTTTACTGAATAGCTACTTAAATGTTTTGCAGTGTGCTTACTCCTGGGGCAGACAAAGCCTCTGAGAAACCAGGCTGCCACTGAAAACTAGAAGAGTCACAAGGGCTATAGGCTGCATCTTTTGAAAGTATTGCTATGGTTGCAATAGAGCAAACTTATACCTTCACTTGGTTCTGCCATAAAACTTGGAGCCCATGATGAAGTGGATATTGCAGCCAACCAAACAAGGGGACAGGAGGAGTTGGAAATAGGAATACAACTGCAGAGATTCTGGCGGTCAAAGGACAGTGCCCCAAACTGTGATGTTAGCAATGCAGCCACGTGAGAAAGGCTGGCAGCTCCTCTCAAACCCTGTGGCAACTACTTTTTGAAAGGTGAAGAGTATGCGTATGAGTGTGCGTGCAGATGGGGATTGTTACCTGCCCATGACCAAGGTGAGGAGTCAAAACTGTTAAGAGACAGATGAATGTTCTCATGGTAAAATGATGTAGCAAGACGAACCTCTTTTAGGGTACGGCGCTTCAAAGTCCAACCAGGTGTTCCAGCAGAGACTCACAAGCAGTGCTCCAAACCTACAGCCACAGGGTTGACTAGCCTGGATCGGTGCTGTTGCTCTGAGAGCAACTGATCTCTCTGCTGGCTAGTGCAGGAGTGAGCTGAGCCTGGGAGTTTGAGCCTCACCTTTTATTGGCCCCCTAATCCTGCTCATGCGCAGTGGGGGCCCACCCTAATTGGGCACAGGTGGGCTTGACACAAGATCATGCCACTCCCTGGGAATTAGTGGCACCTGGTTGCCTCGTTACACTACAAAATATAGTATGGGAAAATTTGCTTAATAGGTATGGAAAGATGCAACAGGCTATCTATTCATGATGGAGAACTAAAAAGACAAAGTAAACCTCTGTAAACAATAAGCTCTTCTACTTGTAGATTTTGCATGGAAATGTCTGAGGAAAAACAGGGTCGGAAAAACTCCTAAAGATCTCTCCCATGTCAAACCGAAAAGCTACAGCGTGCTACAAGCAGATAGAGAAAATGGCTTCTCTCCTAGTACAATGCAGTCTATCTAATGAGATACTAACCTGTTAAAGTCTTAAATTACTTATTTTTAGGCAAAAGTAATCATCTAGAGAGAATCATATGCTTAGCTACCGGAACTACACTCCCTCAAAGCAGCACAAGAATACACACCTTGATTTTACAGAGGAAAAGTACCATGGCTCTGTGTGTGTGTCATGGTTTTTAAGTATAAATGGTGTAAGCAGTAAGTACTAATGCTTATCTAAATCACCTTAAAATATACTGAAAACATCCAAGCACAGAAACAAGTGCTTGTGCAAGCTGCATAAGTCTATTTATCCTTGTCTAATTTTAAGTATTGCCAGGCTATACAGAATTGGGGACACAAGTATCTAGAGAGTTAAAAGAAAACAATACCAATGATGGCCATAAAAATACATTTATGTTTCTTTTCCTTTTGGTTCCAGAGCCCCTATAGCACACAACCTAAGTTTCTGCTGCAAGTAGTAAGACCAGAAACAAACTTTTTTCCTTTCAGAAGAAAGCCAAAATTGTTACTTGACTTATGGAATAAGAGCCTTATGGAACTTCTACTAAGGAGTATCAGCATCACAGAAAATAATGAGAGCTGACAACATTGTAATACAAAAAGTGCATTTATGAAACGAGTAGAAATTGCCCACCAGTGTAAATCACAGCTACACCTTGTTCAAAAAGAGCCACATGCTCAATGTCAAAAATGGGCAGAACTCCAAGTAAGATGTGTACTTGTCAATTAGTGGGTGAAATTTAATATGTAAGAGAAGAAACATACTGCACAGGAGAGATGGCTCATGGAGGGCTAACATCCACACAAAAAATCTCCTGTTCCACTGAAATCCTGGAAAAGGTAATGGCGAGTGGTGACTCTCGGATGGGCAGCTTTCGGCTGGCTCACATGAAATGGTGCAAGCAAAGCAAACACAGGGCTCCTCAGGTCTGTCGCACCAACATGCCGGTTTGTGCAGGATCCCAGCCTCAGCAGGCTCGGGCGAGTTTCATAGCATTTAGAACACTCACGAGCATTTTCAGAAAGGAGCTCGAGGCTGAAAAGGCCACTGCCTCAACCCCCACTCCCAAGACAAGACCTGTGGGGTAGTGTTTGAAGCAGGCTGTGTATCGGGGTCCTGTAGGGGAACCATGGCCCTCAACACCCAGCACCCCTGCCCTCTCAGGGGCAGCTGGTTCCTCTCCTTTAAGTGGCTCAACAGATTCCTGTGTTTTTTTCTGAAACCACCGAGGCAATTAGTGCTGAACCTACAAAGCACACCTCGCTTAGGGGTGTTGAAGACAGGTGAAGTGAGGGCAGAGGGCCGAGGGCCGGCCCGTGAGGCGGTAGAGGAGCCCCATGAGGGGTTCTGAGGGAGACACCTCAGCTGGGCCAAGACTTCCTCAAGCTGCAGACCGGCGGTGACCGGGTACGTGCCGGCCTTTAATTGTCGGAGGCCCACTCTCTACCGAAACCCAAGCCTTGCACTCCCACCACCTTTAAGAAAACCGGAGCTGAGCCCCTCCACTGCCCCACACCTTCCCCGCCACCGGAGCGGCGCGTCCCGGCTCCGAGCCGCGCTCCACACACCAGGTGGATCCAGGTCGGGTTTTGCGCGCAGCCGGGCCCCTCGCCGCCGGATCCGCGCTGCTCGCTGCAGGCCGCAGAACGGCCGTGGGGGGCGGCCCGGGCCGGGGGGCGCGGAGGCGGGGGGCCGAGGGTCACCGCCCCGCCTCTCCGCCGGGCAGGAGCGGCGCCGGGCTCTAGTCCCGCCGCCGGACGGGCGTGTGAGAGGGGTGGGGGCAGGGAGCACCCAGCAGCCCCGGGACGGGAACTGTTTCTCTCCCGGTAACGAACGACATTGGAGCCTTCTCGGCGCTGTGTGCCCGCGGGCTGCTCCGCCCCCTCCCTCTGCTGCTGCTCTGCCAGCGGCCGGGGGGGAACGGGGTGCGCAGGCCCCAGGCGAATCGACGCGGAGCCGTCGTTCGAGCCCCTCGTTCAGCCCCGACGGTCGCAAAGAGCCGCTCTGTGGGCTGTGAACGTATATTGTTTCCCTGAGAAGTGCCAGGAGGCAGGGGGTGGGGGAATCTGCCTGCAATTGCTCCACATGCATCAATAGTTGTCAGTAAAATCAAACTGACGTCATCCTTGGGTAAAAAGATCTCTCTTTTGTTCTCATTCCCTCCCACCAATTCTTTCCCCCAGCCCAACTTGAAAATCTGAAGCGAGAACGTTTGCAAAAAATAAAAATAAGAATTCCTCTCCCCCACAGTAATTGCAATGCAAAGGGAGATCTTGCATTAAAAATACTGCTTGGGCTGTGCTAAATTTTAATGAATGCATCAACCCTTTTTATCTCTCTGAGTCAGTTGGGTTCAGTTGTGCCGGAAGGTTAGTTGCATATCCTGGCTGATCTGAAATTCGATCAGCAGAGGGGGCAAAGAAAAAGAAAAGCATTTTAATGGGAATCGATAGAGGAGCATAGGGTCCTGGAAGGAAATAGGTGTTGATTAAAAATGCTTTGTGGTTTTAATTCTTTTATTTTTTCATTTACACGACTTGTTTAACAATAAATAAACACCAAAAGCATCCCGGCAGAAAAGAGCGAGGGCAAGCTGAAAAACAGCTTTCCCAATCACCCCCGTGTTTGTGTTCCAAGGAGGCAGTCAGCAGACCAAGAGTTTGTGCAATGCTGCAAGCTACAGCGCGCAAATTTAAAGCAGTAGGCTCCAAAGGACAGCACAGATTGCTGTCGCACTCCACTTCTGTGCCCGAGCTGTTTAGTAGTGCATTATTAAAGAAACCCAAAACACTCAAACACTCAGCTCCCTCCTCCCAAACCAACTTTCCTACCCCCGGACCCACCCTCCCCCCCCCCCCCCCCCCCCCCCCCCCCCCTTTCCTGTCTGCTGCTGATCCACAGGGATTCCTGACAAACGACACGAAGGGGCAAACCTGTTCTGTTGCAGTCACAGGTTTGTGTACCTAAACTTTCTAAGCACGTTTTCACTGTTTAGGAAATACGGAGCGGGAAGATTCTGTATACATTGCCTGACTTTACATGAAAAAGAGGGAACTGCAATTGTGTTGAACATTTTTTTGCTCAGAAGGAGGTGAGTCAGCTTCCTACTCAAAGACTTGAATCACCCGCCCTGCACATTACAATCAAATCTGGCCTTTCTTCCTTTCTTGTGCTCGTGTACACACGCACATGCACAAATGGGGATTGCAGTTGAAGAGCAGGAAGAAGAACTGCCACCTGGAAGGCTGAAAACTCCTGTCAGGACTGTCTGGTGGCTTTCGTCACAGAAAGAGGGCATTGCTGGTTCACAGTGGTCATGTTTTTAGCTAAATGGGAAACGTTCCTATCAGTTCCAGTTTCTTGTTGAGTTACCATTTCTTCTGTTGTCACCTTCTGGCGTGGCTCTCCTTAGCTTCTCCTAAAGAATTCTCCAGTGTAATTCAGAGCTGTTGCTGTTAATTGTGTTGCAATAGCAGGAGCAATTATAATTTCCATCCTGAGTAAGAAGTGGGAAACACTTTTTCTATCTTTATAGTTTTTGTCCAATGTGTATTTAAACAAAAATGTTTTGAGGCATATCTTCAGGTGTTCTGGCAAATAGTTCCCCTCCATTTTTAATTCAGCATTTATTTACTCCACTGTGAGATCTTTTCATTGTAAGAACACTTTTCCTCTAGAGGAATGACAAAAAACCATAGGTATGAGAGCCAAGTTTGGCACTGACGGATATGTGGGCGGCACCAATGAGTTTGTACAATGTCCTTTCTTTGGCATCTGGCAGGAGACACCAAAAAGGTCTACCAATCCTGCTTTTGTGAGTAGGTTATTTTTAATTGGCTTTTATCCATCTAATAGTTAATCTTCATTTTGGTGGTCTTTGGAGAAAACTGGTGTAAAGGCAGTGTTAGACAGCATGACAACTTGAGGATGACTATTTCAGAATAGTGCTAGGATTTTTTTTCCTATTTGACATAGTTAATTTGTTTTAAAATGATGGTGACAACAATAATAAATTACCTTGTTTCTGCAAGACAAACTAGATAGATAGAATATGGGATATAGTGAACTGCCATTGTCACTTGTTATCCAAACACATGGAAGACAACTGAAGGTCAAGTGTCTCTGTTAGCTCTTCTTAGGTTTGTGCTCATGGATGGTACCAGACTACTAGCCTAGGAGAATGAAGGGCTTCTTTTAGGCTCAGAACAGGTACAATCACAGGATCTTTCCCACAGCTTACCTTACTCTTCACTGCCTCAAACCATTTTTAGGATAGACCACAATTACACCCAGAACCTGCATAGACTTGTGCGCTTGAATTTATTTGTAAAACTAAGTCATTAGTAGTAAGAGGCTGTGGAGTCCTGAGAGGCTGCGGAGGCTGAACTATCTGCTGAGAATGCTAAGAAAGTTGTGAATTATTCCATTTTTATGTGGATAGTTGTGAAATACCACTGGAACATTTAATGTAAGCCAACAAACAGCAGATTACCTGCTTCCATCCTGTCCTAGATTTGATCTATGAATGAATGGCTCTCGAGCCTGTAAAAATGCCCTGGGCAATCCTGTTCTATTATCTCCGCCATTGTTTTTCCATCCAGATACCACAGGGATGAGCACAATCAGCGGAGAAAATGAAAATCAAATTGCCTACCAAGAGCTGACCATATGGGGCAGCTGGTTGCTACTTCCCAGCCCCCTGCCTAATGTCTCTTCCCTGCCTCAGCTGATGTGATACTGAGTGCTAGTCAGTCCCAGGCACCCTTTCCAAATCTGTTTTTATGCTGCAAACAAGCACATTTCCTCAGGTTTTATATTTTTTGAGAATGCCTCCTCATTTCCCTCCAGTCTCCTTGTGCCTCTGCAGGCTACAGCTCTTTGTCTGGTGGTGTGCCTCACCATCCATCCTCAACACCCACCCTCCCACCCTCCTCCCCCACCTTCTTCTGCTCCCTTGAATATGAACACTGGGCCTAGAAATAGGGAAAGGAGGCCAAGAGGAAAATGTGTCTCGCTGAGACTTGCCAGATATCCAAGTTGCATGTGGAGAGGCAGAGTTGCAGCTCATGTGTCTGGCTCGGATGGCAGCATAGACCATTACACATCCCCTCGCCTGTCTTGTACCAGGCAGACAGCACAGCTCTTTGCTCTGACACCTGGAAGGGCTGGAGGGGCTGGAAGAATGGCAGTCACTGCCAGGTAGAGCTGGGGTAGATCTGGTGGCTTAGTTTTGCTGTCTGTGCCCAGGGATGGATTTTATGTTACACGTTAAGAATGAGGAGACAGGGAGGAGGAGAGGTGTCTGCAATCCAATGTTATCAGCTGTCAGGTAGAGGAATGCAGTGCAGGTTTCCTCCTGCCAGCTTATGCCCTTGGAGTCTCTGGTTGTTGGTTTCTGAAGGCTTCTGCAACATGCTGTGTGGTAAGTTATTATTATTTACTCCTAACTTCATGGCAATTCACATGGCCCAGTAAACATGGGATCCCATTGTTCTTGGCACTGTGTAAACTGTGGTGCTGTGTCCTGCCACACAAGGAATTTACAGTCTAAATAGACAAGGCAGGCAAGGGTATGAGGCAGAGGCATACAGAAAAGAAACACCAAAACCCAACAAAAACCCCAAACAAAACCCCAACACCCATGTGCTGACTTAGAGGCTATCTGTTCTTTGACAGTTCCAGAAGAGAGTACAGTTTAAAATGCCTGTGTTGCTAGATAAAAAACACCCTCCTCCCCCAGGCAAATTAACCAAATTAACAGAAAAAAATGTCGAGGTGTGTCTGCCACAGTACCTTAACACATTTAGCTGTGCTTCATTGTTCTCAGTCATTGTTCTCAGAACGTGGAGTGCATAGATTGTGTAATACCTCTGACTATTCTGGGACACCTAGGTTAGCACATAACTCACAGTGGGGCAAAGGAGGAACTCTGCAGTAGCTTTAGCTGGGAGTGCTCTACTTCTCTTGGTTTATGTCCTGACTTTCAGTAGTCTTTGAGAGCCTCAGGGCATATATACATTCATCTATCTAACAGTTTTGAAAATGCCAATGTTGTAAAGGTTAATTATATTTTTTTTACATATTTGCATGGTCTGTCATTTATTTTCTGCAATGGAACTATTTTAACAGCAGTTTCCATACAAATACCACCTCATTTAACTGACTTTGTTGATGGGGGGCAGCTAGCAGCATGTGCTTCCATGAAAAAAAAAAAAAAAAGAAAATAAAAAGAAAAAAAAAAGAAAAAAAAAAGAAAAAGAAAAAGAAAAAAAAAAAAAGAAAATAAAAAGAAAAAAAAAGAAAAGAAAAAGAAAAGAAAAAGAAAAAAAAAAAGAAAATAAAATAAAAAGAAAAAAAAAAAAAAAAAAAAAAAAAAAAAAAAAGTAAACCACAGTTACATTAATAGCATTCTGTGGTAGGGTTGTAGAGTTGGTGAGCATCACCTCTCTGTCCGAAATACCAAGGCTCCTTATTTCTCCTGTGCTGCAGTGGAGTAGCTGTGGAGAGATGGAAGAACAATTCCACATTCTGTGCTGTGAGAGCATTCCTTTCCCACTGGCTGGCTACATCCATGCATGTAGAGCTTTTGATTAGAACTGCTGTTTTGCCTATGGCAATCTTCACAGCAAACATCCTTTGTCTACACATTTGAGCATCTCTACATGATAAGATTGCCACCTTTTATTACAGTAAAAAGGACCTTTCTTCTTGGTAAGCTTTCCTCCTTCCTCTGCTATCCAACCAACCCTAGGGGAAGTGAAAAGGACAGGAAAACTTTGAAAAACATTTCACCTCTTTCTTCTCCTTGGAAGAATGTGGGGAAAGTTTTTGTAAATACCAAGGTTGCCACACATAAAGGGGGCTTACCTGGGTTGCATGAAAATGTGAAACTGTGAAGTATGTACATGTAAACACAAGACACACACAGATCAGTGTACTGGTAAAGTCACATTTTGCTGTAAAAGGAAAATGTTATCCATGTATTTCTTAACTTAAAACTGCTTTTAGTCTTTATTTCCTGTTACATTTAACACCAGGGTCGTGGAGCACTGCAGTGTATTTCAGCATTAGAAGCTTCCTTTTTCACTATGAGTAAGCTTCTACTGTAACAAGCCAAGTTCCAGTGTATTACAGAAGAAAAAATAAAGATATTAAAGTAGGGAAAACATAGAAAGGAAAATGCAGTGGGCAAATAAATAACTTAATCACATTTTCCTTCAACTATGCAACATTACACCAAAGGATCATGTCTGCTAAAAAATACATGTCTGCTGAAAATAAATATTTTTTTTATGAATTCAGGTCACGTATCTTCTTGTCTGTGAGTACTTTATGCAGTCATTTAGCATTTAATCTACAATTAGACTTTGAACTAGGGCTAAAACATATGTGATATGCATTCCCTTGAAAAATACCACTGTATGTAAGAAGCCAGTAACAGTCCCAGTAATGGGACTATGCGTTGGGACAGTCACAGAATCAGGGAGCATAAACATAGATATTACCTCTTAGGCCAGGTAGTTCAACTTCCTGCAAGTGCACAATTGTTCACTGCAGTTGGCCTGCGAGTGCTTTACACTCTCCATCTTCCCTATATTTCTAGACAGTTGTCACCTCACCCTTGTGACCCAGTTTAATAAATCAATCCCCTTGCTCATCTCTTCAGTTTTGTTGCTCTTCTCTGCACTCCGTTTCATCGTGCAGGCATCCTTCTGTTATATAGCTGTCTAGAAGTGGGTGCAGTATTCAGCAGAAGTCTTCCCAGATGCGTAGACAATAATTTTCCTCTTCTGACATTATTCCCCCGCATGTGGAGCCCAAAATTGCATCAGTCTTTTAAACTGATATATTTCCTTGAGAACTCATATTCCATTTGTTGTTCACTGTCACCTATGGATGCCTTTCTGTGCAGATGCTTTCCAGGTTTTGCTCTCTCACTGATTATCCATGTTTCTGATTATTTTCCCTCGGTGTATTCAGTCTAGATTTTTCCAAGTTGAATCTCATTTTATTGCTTGCCTACATAACTAACCTTATTAGTTTCCATTTATATTATCGCTATCCTTTTGACGTTTGCAAGCCTTCTGGTTTATTGTCATTTGTGAATTTCATTAATGGCTATTTACCTCCTTTTCCAGATCATTATTTGAGATATTAAATAAGAACAGGCCAAAAACGTACCCCTGCAGCAAACCAGCTCAATATATCACCTCCCATCATTACCTGTTGCTTACAGTCCTTTGACCACCTTTCCCATTCAGGTCACAGAATTCAGCTTCAAGTCAATTTCAATTAGATTTTTGTTAGAGACTCATTTCAGTTTTTAAAGTGTTTTATAGGATTTAGCTTCATGACCTATTCTCCTTTTCCTTCATAGCACATGTGGGACTGATGGGCCTTCTCCGTATTTCCACAAATAGCTATAATGAGTTAGACAGTAATATGGGGAGAGAAATGGCTGTTTTTGGCTGATTAATTTAGAATGCAAAATTGTCTCTAGTTTTGGTTTTTGTTTTTTTTTTTTTAATGCACTTTAAAGTTGCCATAATTTTCCTTCCCTTATGTCCTGTTGGGTGAAGGTTTTCTCTTGCTTCTCTCAGGCTTACGTTTGCATGAACACCACTATTTTTTCCCTATTGACTTTGGTTATCTGTTAAGCACTTTGTTGGTGGTGTTGCTTTCCTCTTTGCCAACTTTATCTACCTTTGAACATGAGAAATGGCTGTGTCTCCGTCATGTAGATAAAATAAACTCTGTGAATGTGAATCAGTTCATTTTTATTTTCTGTATTTCCATGATGAAAAATGACACAGTGCAGACAGAGTATTCTTGAGACTTTTGAAGCCCACTGGAGTGGGAAGAGACTCAGTGGGTCATGTCCTTATGCACCTACTTTTCTGGTGCATTGTGCTACCCAGGGAGAGAGGAGGCCTTCATGATTATTTGAGGGGCTTACAGTGTCTACTGTATCCTGTAGGATCTTCTGTGGCAGCAGTGTTCCAGGTGCTGCTCTGTATTTCACCAAAACAAATGACCAAAACTGGCCAAAACAAGTGTGTTTCACTAACAGGGTTTTGAAGGAGCAGCTTTTTTCTGTCACGTAAGGACTGGTGTCATAACTGTGCTGTAGTAGGAATATTCTAAGAGCTGAATGGCTTAGTAATGCTGTTGTGAATTTAGCACCTAGTGATTGCAAACAACATTTTGTGGTCAGATGGGTTTTGGCAGCAAGGGTTATGGAGGGGAGGGAAGTGCAAGAGGCAGGCATGAGGAGAAACACTGAAAAATGTTTTCCCTCTTATTTCTTTCCCTGGCTCTTCTTTTTGTCTGATAAATGGTAGAGAAAGCAAGGCCACAGAAAAAATGTTGCAAAAGTCATCCTAAAAACCTCAGCATACTCTGTGGTTTCTCCTAATGCCTTACATTATCAGCCCAAGTCTCACTGCTGCTTGTTACCTTTCCTTTTTTGTTCTTAGCCACTCTTTCCCCTCACTTTGCTTTTATTTCCATGGCCCTGCAGTATCCTCATACCTGAGCAAACCCTTGTCTTTTAGTGAAGGTCAACTGTGATTCCAGAATTACATTTTGAATGGCCCACATTTAGGGCCATGACTTGCTAGAAAAAGGAATTATATTTGGAAAAGATATTCTGAGGTTATCTGTGGAGTCAGGCATATCTACATATCTTTGAGAAGCTAGATTCTTGGCCTGTAAGGGGCAAGAGTCAGTAATGTTTACTTTGGAGGCATTGAATTTTCTGAAATCAGTCTCTGTCTCATTCATTAAAAGAAGAGGAAAATCTGTGACTGACCTTTTATCTACTGATATTAAAAGATCAGTAATGACGTCAGACAGTTACAGTTTTGAGGGAAGGAAGCTATGAAGTCTGGTAGCATATTTATGCTGATGTCTGCTGATTTCTGTTCTTGCCCATGTATGTAAGATCTTAGTGTGATCTTGAAGAATGTACTTGCCACAGTTTCCTCATCTGGAAACTAAAATAATCATACTCTCTCCTTATCTCTCTAGAACTCTGAGGTACTTGGAGCTAGTCAGGTTTTCTGACATGAAACTATGGAAATAAATAATATTGCCATTATTCTTGTTGAATTTTTTGAACACTGTCTATCTTTCATAATTCTGTCCATGGCACCTGATTTTACAGCTGCTGACTGCCCATTGCTTTGTTGAGTTCAGCTGGAGCTGAGAGCTGAGAGACTGAAAGACTCAGCACTGATCTGATTCCTGCTGAGGCAGTGGGAAAGCCATCCAAAATGGTTTTTGTTTTTTTTTTCCATACTGCTTCATGAGCATACACTGTGCAGCTCAGTCTTTTTTTTTCCCCCATCTTTTTAAAAACTAATAACTGTAATTGATATAAATGTGAACTATGTTCCTTTAAAATATTTGTTATAATGTGTGCTGCTTTTTTCCTTAAACTGAAAACCTATCTTTTGGGTGCAATGTGGAGTGATGTTAGAGGGCAATGAGAGGATAGGGTGAGGCAGGAAGGGATGACAGTGATAGCTTGGTCAGGGAGGGCTAAATCCCTACTAATCTTCAAAGCAAGATAAAACTCAGGATTTTTCTTCTGTTTCTTTCCAAACGAAGACCATTGTGTTTCCATCCTTGGCTGTGTCAGCAGTGATAGCCCTTTTTTCCAACATTGATTGTTGACTTCCCCTGACACCATATCACAACCCATTAGTGCTGAAAACTGACAAGCCCAGCTACAACAGCGAAATGGCAAATTTAAAAGAAAATATACAAGGGACAGGCACAGAATGCTATTAGTATAAAAAAGTAGTTGTTTTTTGTCTTAACTCCGTAAAGGTCAAGAATGCAAACATTTTTTCTCAGGCTGACAACAACTTGTTTATTTTTTACACTAACCTAGCCATTCTATTTCTTTCTCTCTTTTTTTTAGTTCAGACTGTAATGTGGGTTTTACAAAAGCAACTGTGTTGAGGTATAGTAAAAGGGATCCCACCTTTAGGAAGATTGGAGGGAATATTTTACTTGTATATCTATGGAGTATGGTCTTTTTTGTAAGGCACAGACATCTCAGAGAAATTAATGGCTCAGCAGTTCCTGGGTTCTGAGGTCTCAACTTCAAGCTTTTATGTTGTCTGTAGAGTGGGATTTGGATTTTTTTCTTTTTTCTTTCCTTTTTTTTCTTTCTTTGTCTTTTTCTCCAGCATTATATGGCGGATGTCAGTGCTCTGGAAGGTACAGTAATAGTAATGGCAAATGTTCCTTCTCGTTGTACAGGTGATTCCCCAGGGGAAGAAAGCAACAGCCTCTGTCATTCCAATGCTGTGTACCCACAGAGATACAAGGCTCCAGCAAGGGCAGGTAACTTGTCAAAACCTTAGTGCCAAGGTCCCCATTTGATGTAACTTTTATGACTGCATGCACATATTGGTCTGTCAGAGACCATGGGACACTGCAACTCAAAAAGCAGAGACCAACAGCTATCTTAACACGTAAGTTTGTTGCAAATGGTTGCACAACAGCAACAGCAATGAGAAATGGGTGAAGTACATAAAGAAAAAAAAGAGACTGAAATTCAAATTACGTAAACAAAAATAACCAAAATTTATTTGGAACCATGTAGTGCAGTGAAGATAAGAAGTTAGAAAAAGTAATGGGTTTGGTTTTGAACAGGTAGAATAATTTGGACTTGATTTTGCAGATTGATAGCTATGTCACAAAGGGCATTCATCTCAAGTCTTCTATTCAAACAAGATATTTATATAAACAATATATATATATTCAAACAAGATTTCTTGTCATCACAAGCATGCATGGGTTCTTTCAAACTCATATCTATGGACATTTTATGGCAGGAGCTGGTCGAGTCCAAGGTTTTTTAGGATGTTGCAAAGTACTGGTTTCTGCCCCAAAATGATTGCAACTAAAACCTATTCATCAGACAAAGGAAATGTTGCTGTCATCCCAATTTAATGGGTGGGAAGCTGTGTCTTACAGACCAAGTGACCTATCCAAGGTCACACTGTGCTCTTCTCTTGGAGAATGATTGCTGTGTACCAAGGTGTGAATTTACAAAGCTGAGCCCACTCTATGGTAGCTTTCTGGGTGATTCTCTGAGCATCTGTTAAAACGCTTTTGCATGACATAGCCCAAAATGGAGTGTGTCGACAGAGAGAGACCACATTAGGACACACAGTTAGAGCAAAGGAACTAGAATTTAATCAGTGTTCTCACATACCATCTCTTTCATTTATTGAGGCTCTGAGTCTGTAACTAAGGAACAGATGAGCTCCATTGTCTTTTATTCATTGCTACAGAACTAGTCTGCCTTTGATGCTTCCTTCATTTTCCTTTCTCTTCTCATTTCTTGACTAACCTGAGGACTTGTTCAAGTACTCAGACACATTTCTGAAATATCTTTATAGTGCGCTGGGATTCAGGCCTAGGTTATATTCTCATGGAATCTACAGTTTTAATTGTGGCTCAGATTCCAGAAGGATTGTTCACAAAGTTTGTTTTTATGGGTTGTATCAGGTATGAAATGAATGAATGGGTTTATGTTGTATATGTAGTTACAGTAATGAAAAGGGCTTTATCATAGCAATCCAACTCCAGTCACTCATGGGCAGTCTTATCCAAATAGTCAAAATTTTTGACAACACTCAAGTATGAAAAAATATGACCTCCTACTTATTTACTCCTGTGAAGCCAAGGGAGCAGTGATGAATCTGGCTTTAAACCTTCTTGCAGCAAATCCCTCTCAGAAAGAGAAGGAAAAAGCATAATGAAATTATGCTTTAGGTAAAGGAGGGGAAAACAGATGAAGGCATAATTATATTGTGACCAGGTAAACTAAGACTAGTTTATCACGTGTTTGCTTAATGCATCTGGGTAACCAATAGTCTGGAACAGAATACAGAGCTTGATGCTAGTTTTTCCTACATGAAGAGCTAGGTTTACATGATGGCTTTGTACACACATGAACTGATTTCTGAGATTTTCTATTAATACTCAGTCATCCCTTGCCAACTTTACAAAGCAGTCATGGGTTCAGTGGCACTAAAGCATGGAAGGAAGGCTCCTCATAATGAGAGTTAGGCAGAGAGGCATTTCTCTGTCTTCTTCAAGGCTCAGTACTTTACCTGAAGTTGCTCATGTCTCAGTGAGCCAGTCCAACAACAACATTTCATGAGATTTTATCTGTCTGGTTAACTATTAGCTTAAACTGTGGTAAAGCTACCACAGTTAGCTTTAATAAAAATAAAAGTCAGACAAAGCCAGACAGAATGCAGAATGCATTAATGTTTGCTTGTGAAACAGTGCCTATAGAAGAATGTATGTCAATGTTTGTAGATGATGGTTGCTTATGGGTTGGTCTTGACTGTAATCACAGATGGTGCAGAGGCCTGGTTCAGTGGTCATGACAGGGTTCCTGCATTTACAGGCAAACAGGTAAATGTAGGTGGAGCTTGACTTGTGTTGTTCTCACTCCCTCTTCTTCTGGGCATCCATACGAAAAGCCTAATATGCTGTTTGCCAGCTGTCCATACTCCTGAACAGTCTCAGTCAGATGTATGCCACTTTGACAGGTATCTAAAATCTGGGGTCTGAGCTGCTGTGTCCTATGCACTCCTTTTGTGTCTCCTGAGATCACGTGGGAGGGAGTAATAGTGCAGACTAAGAGCTCCACACTGTTTCAGATAATGAAAGGAAGCTGGATATCACGGAAGTTGTTATTTAAAGTGTACTGTTTCTCACTTCTGTCAGTCCTCTCTGGGATAAAATATACACAAAGTGAGGGAACAAAATACCTGTGTCTATGAAAAACACCTGGAGCTTTGCTGTACTTAGTTTTCCTTAAGACAACTAAGGTCTCAAGGTTCTTCCACTTTAAAGGGCATGGTAAAACTATGTATATGCTTCAGCAATAATTTTCTTAGGCAGTAGACACTTTAGGTGTAAGGTAAAACAATATAATGTGGTCATTTGTTTAGCTCAGCTTCAACTTTCCTTGCTTCCCTTCTCCCATCTGCAGAGTGGGTGTCCCTCATCCGCTAAACATGTCTTGAATTTGTTTTCAGTGATGTGTGGGCAGATAGTCCATATGTGACACAGCTTGGAATATGTTGTACCTTTATGGATAGCACTATGTTTTGGTGGAAGAAAAGTCTTTCCATGCTTTTGAGGAATTTCCCTCCTCCAGAGATGACCTGTCTGTCATTAAAGCCAGAAGTAATGGTAGCACAAGGGAAGGCAACTAGATTCCTGGAAGATCTTGCAAAGCAGTTAACATGCTGAATACTCTGGTCAATAGGCGTCATGTCCCAGGAAGAGCTGGACTCTAATTCAGCACTGAATTAAATGAGGAGAATGAGCTTAGCATAATTGGCTTTATTGGAAATCTGTCTCTTATTTTGGTTTCTGAGATTTGAGCTCTTTTTGGGACTCTGTCTCAGAGTAACCCAAAGGCCACTGAGCCTTACCATCTTCAATACTTTCATGGCCTTCAAGGATTTTGCTATGAAACTTCTCCCTTGGAAATACCTTCTTTCCATCTTAGGAGCCAAATGCTTCCTTGTAATATCAGTGACATACAAGTCATAGAATCTCAGAATGATTTCTGTTGGAAATGAACCTTAAAGATAATCTGGTTCCAAGCCCTCTGCCATGACCAGGGACACCTCCCACTAGACCAGGTTGCTCAAAGCCCCATTCAGCCTGGCCTCAAACACTTCAGGTATGGGGCATCCATTACCTCCTTATGCAACCTGTGCCAGTGTCTCACCACCTGCACAATAAAGAATTTATTCATAATTTCTAATCTAAACCTACTCTCTTTCAGTTTGAAACCATTGTCCTTCATCCTATCACATGTCCTTCCTTGTAAAAAATCCCTCCCTGGCCTTATTGTAGACCACTTTCAGGTATTGGAAGGCTGCTGTAAGGTCTTCTTGGAGCCTTCTTTTCTTCAGACTGAACAACCCCAACTCTCTCAGTCTGTTTTCATAGGAGAGGTGCTCCAGCCCTCTGATTATCTTCATGGCCCTCTTGACTCACTCTCAACAGCTCCATGGGCTTCTTGTGTTTGGGGCTCCAGAACTGGGAAGTGGGGGTCCCATGAGAGCAGAGTAGAAGGCAAATAAAGGTTATGTATGAAGGTATTTTGCCTGTGAAGGAGAAAGGCAGCTTACAGGTGTGATGAGGTGCACAAACTGAAAATATCTCCCGTGGTCCTAAAAAAGTTAAATCGTGTACTCCCTGTGAAACACCAGCTGATGTGGGAGGGCGTGAAATGGTCTCCCCTTTCTGTTCCCTTTGAGAAGGGCATCCCTCCAGGGGTGCTGCTGCTCCCTCATTGAGTCTGCTGATCTGGCAGGCAGTGAAAAAGTGGAGACATCTGAAGTGGCTTTAAAACATTTGGCTTGGGTGCAAGGAGTAGCCTGGCTTTGGCAACACAGAACTCAATAAAACTAGTGGATTTATTTACCAGCCCAGCTCCTGTGTCTTGATAATACCCTGGAACATACTATTGCCCTTGGAGACTGAGGTTTCTTGATTCCCTTCTGAGAAGAACCAGGATTTTGTGCAAGATAGTTATTTTAGCAGTAGTTAACTTTGAGTTAGTTTTCCTATATCATGTTTGGGCAACTAAGTAATTAGCCTGCTTTGGAAAATGCTGAGTCTACAATGGCTCCCAGTGAAGTGAAGAGAATTACAGACTACTCAGCAATCTGGAAAACAAGACCTTTTGCTTATTAAATATAGAGCTGGGAAAAGAATTTTTGATTTCATGTCCTGAAACTTTCATGTCCTGCACAAGCTACATCTTATCTTTGGGCTGTACATATTTGGTCTTATTGAAGGGATAGCAGATGACTAGTAACTATTTCTGTAAATGACTGATCAGCTGTTACAATGTCCAACAAGTTATTTTTGGTGTTTGTTTATTTTTAAATACCACTTAAAATTGCCTTTAATACTCCCATTCATGTACTTTTAATGTATCTTTAACCTTTGTAACATAAAAATATTGTTCCTTTGTCCATTTAATTTCTCCAGAACATCATGAGTGGCTATGATATATTTGTAGAAGGAATTCTTTGGTTCAAATTATTTCTGACTGCAGTCAGCTGGTGCTGGCTTCAATGCAGCACAAGACTCTCCGTTTGAGAACCCAAATAATGGGGCACTGTAGTCTTCTGGACTGCTCAACCAGGCAGAGAATGGAGCAGGTTCTTTGAATAGCCTTCCTTTGTCCACCATTATGAAATCAAAACCCAAATCTTCTGAAAAACACTAGGCAATAATTCCCATGGGGCTTTCCTAGACTCATCCATCATGGAGAAAATCCAATTTTTCTTCTTTTCCTATTGTACTCCAAGAAGCCTTGTGACTAGCTAGGTCATTATAGCTTTAAATGTTAACTTGACTAAAACATTTTAGATTAGTAAATCCTTTTCAAAATCTAGAATCGTAATCTTCCACGCATACCCTAAGAATAATGGTCCATATGTTTTTTTTAATTCTTAATGATTTTTGAGTGAGAGATGCCTTGCCTATGGTATATCTGATAAATAATATCAATTAGTTGTCTGTTTTAACAGATTTTTTTAAAGGCCTAGGAGGCTTGTCTTCTCACTAGACAGTTGATTCAAGACTGTTTTACTTTGTCAAAGTCTCATTCTTTGGTTATTTATATGGTAATAAAGTGTTTGGCCTAGTGTTTTAGACTATACCTCAGTTACACCAGATTATTAAAATGTTCATTCATTAATTCATTCATTTCCTGACTCTTCCATAATATCCTATGAAGATATTTTTCCAGCCTTGTTTACATAAATTCCCCATTGTGCTTTGCATTTTTATTAAATAAAGGTGGTGTTTGAAATAGCTTGTAAATTGACAGGATACAAATTAGTGGGAAATTAAATGTTAAAGAGTTGGTGATGTCTTGGTGAGCTTTGACAAACATTCTATTTAGAACCAGTTCTGCAAATGTATCATTTATTTTTCTGCTTTTTCCCATCACTTGTTAGAACGAAGGAAATCTGCATGAAAATTGACTGGTTTTTTTTTTTTTTTTCTTTAATGTTTACCTGCTTTGACTGTTTATTTTCTGTGTTCAGTTTTAATGTTTGTCTTGTGACATCACTGTTTATTGCTGGGGAGATGACAGTGATGCCACAGAAGTTACGGTTTGCAAGACTGAATACTTTTCTAGCCTGGGGATGACTAGAAACCTTTCTTTCTTTTGGAACACTACCTATTAGTTGATGGATGTCATTGTCTTGTGGAGACAGGATGAGAGCCCAAAGCCAATGTGTGGCAGTCAGTGCCTGTGTGTTTATGTGTGTGTCATAAAATGGCCACTCTCCTGACAGCTTCACTGCAGAGAACCAACAGTTCCTGATCACTGGAGACCATGTTTCCTTGTCATCCTTACTGGGAACATAGCTTGATTTAGGGATGAGGACTCCACTGATGTTTTTCAAGTGTCTTCTGAATCTGCTCTGTTTTTCTCAAAGGAGTCACCTCTGTCTGTATCAGTTCAAATCCAAAACCTTTCAGGAAATGAAACTCCCCTAGTCCAGTTTGGGGAAGTGGGAAACTACAGTTCCAGGTTGAAGGAATAAGCAGTAATGAGATTAATCATACAGGGAAAACTCAAAATATCTTCCTTTGGTATGTAGGTTTATATGAATGTGAAGTGACAGGAACAGGACAGGACCTTTAGAAGATTTCTAAATAGTGTCTTTTCCAGAATGTTTCTGGAGTTGTTAGAAGCTCCTTCCAAGCACCCCCACCTAAATCTTTCCAGTAGAAGACAGCCCACAAGACAGACAGCTTATAGGAAACAACTTCCTTTGACATAATCAGACAGTGAATGTGATATAACCAGATGTTCCCGGGCAGGATCCAGAGGGACTTTGAGAGGGATGCTGAGCACTCTCTTCACTCTTTTTCTTTTATACTCAAACTCACTTCCCACACCTCAAAGATCTGCTGAAAGTGACCAAGTGGTCAAGCAGCAGCTTCTCACCTCCAGCAAAGCAGGAGGCAGCTGGGTTGCTCCTTGAGTAACCCATGTTTGCAGCACATTGCCACTAGCACCACAGGTGCTCTTCTTGTAGAACGGCCCGGGCCACTCTGGCCTCTCTGCCTTCTCTCTGATGCCTTGGTTTGTCTCTTCTCCTGCACACCATCTGGCTACACTGCAGTCTTTTACCTGTGACAGGCTCTAACCTCTCTCTGTGCTTCTTAAAACATCCAGCTGTGTAGTTCCAATGGCATACAGGTGTTCACCCTTTTGCCTGGTGTTGCTCCTCCCCCTCTCAGATCATGTCATCTAAGTCCATTTGATACCGGTGGTTTGGGTTTCTTTTTCTTGTTGGAAAGTGCTCGTTGTCTTTCTAGAAATATTTTTTCTTTTCTATTTTTTTTTTTAACTGTGTAGGAAGTAAAAATGTACTTGTCCATTTTAGGTACCTTTGAATAATTGCTAAAAATAAAATGAAAAAAATCAGGGCTCTGTTCTGCAAAGTAGTTTTAATCCCCCGAAGAGTAGCATGGTTCTGTCTGACTCCACACAGGCAGACAGGCCTAATTCATCTGTCTGTTGCTTGGTGTGTTTAAGTGATTTTGTAAAACAGTGTTCTCTAAATGTTGACAGTTTAATGGATTTCATTAGTGCCTGCCTACTGGCTGAGGGCTTAAACCTGCCCCCACCAGGGTTAGCTCAGTTGAGTTCAGAAGTGGCTGTGTGGAGGACCACCCTTATCTCAGAGCTGCTCCAAGGGCTGCATCTGGAGCACTAAGAAGGGAGCAGAGGCATCTTCTGCATTTCTGCATACACAGCATAGTGTTGGCAGTGGCTGACATACGCATGTAGTCAGATGTCCATTCATCTTTCTTGGCTTCTTAATAGGCAGAAATGGCCCCAGGGCTCCATTGTATACCCTGGGATACATGGTCTTCCATAGTACCATGCAGGTGAGTGACCTTGCTTCACTATTTTGTGCTGAGGAAATGTCTCTGTTATGCCAAAACATGCTTATGCTTCACCTGCTCTGCCTGTGAGACCTCTAGCTGCATAGAATGTCTGACCACCATCTAAGTCCCATTTCCATTAGGAAATAGTGTTCATGATTTTGTTCCAGTCGCTGCTCAGAAAGTTGAATCACATGAAAGATAGCCTCATCAAGGTAAATGATAGCTGAACTGAGTCTTGGTTCACACTCTGTGAGGTCAGAGTAAGCTTAACTGCTTTGGAGTATGTGTTGGGGGAACATTTTGAAGAGGAAAGCATAAAATTAACAATACAGATTCTTAGCAATTACAAACAAACAAAAAGATGGTCCTAAGAAGTCATGAGTGGTTTAGCTGTTTCATGGCATGTTAGACTGCTCCCGAACCAAAGTGCACTCCAAAAGTAGTAGAAAAAGTATTGGTTTGCTGGCATATTGAAAGTCTAGAGGATGACAATTAGCTGTAATAATTACAAACTGAAGGCAAGTCCTACTGTTAAAAATGGATTCCAGCATTCTGTGATTTCCTCAAATTTCTTCTTTTATGGTGGGAGCCATAAATACACATAGTTTGTCCCCATGCAAAAATAGTTTCTCCCTTTCCCTGAGAAGTGCTATGCGAGATACCTGTATCTGGACCCCAAGCTTTGGCATTATGAGCATCAGAACTGCAGTGTAGCTATGCCTCATGGAGTCCTAGCAACAACAACAACAACAACAACAACAACAACCTCTCTCAAGTTGCTGGGTCCAGTAGGTTCCATCCAGTGCAATGGTCCTCACATTGATTGAGGCCAAGTTCTTTCTTGTGTTTCTGCTCTCAAGTGGGTGCTGTGCTCTCAGGCAGGGGAAGGCACATAAGGGAGCTGCAGTCTCTACCTATGCAGCACACCCTTTGCCTGCAGGCTTAATCTTTCCTACAGCCTTCTGGGACCCTTTTGGTGGTGGAGATGAGGCATTCAAAGTGCTACTCAAAGCCATTCTCCAGCCAAGATGACTACAGAGCTTTTTAAGGCCTGTTTTACTTCTACCACCTCATCTTATGCACTTTTTTTTTTTTGCTCTTTTTTTTCCCCAATAACAACTTCTTCAGGCGTGGTTTGCTATTGAAGCTAGGCAAGAGCAGTGAGACATCTAAGCAGGTCTTTCATACTCCAGTAGAGGTCAGATACCTACTTACAGTAAAGGAGCTAATTCATTACAGCATGATAGATTATAACAGCTTATTTGGAGCCCTATTATATAAATCACTTAAATGTGTATTTACATTCCATTCCTATTAATTACCACAAAGACTGTAATGACTGTGAGCTGTTCCAGTTTATCTTGTAAATATGTATTTAAGCAATTCTGTAACAGGTAATATTTAATCAATAGACCATAACAGATCATTAATCATGCCAAACCTTTGTGTAAAAAGTGAATTTATACTGGTGGAAAGTAATGGATCCTTTGGAGTACCGTTTAACATATTACACTACTCATGTGAAAACTTTACAATGCCACTAATGATACATGTTAAAAGCCTCAGTGTAACCTTCTGTATCTTGTAGGTCTGTATATTGACAGATATGAGAGTATTTTCTTAAGGTAAAGAAGCCAAAAAGTTACTCAGCAATAATTCTTTTTAACATTTGCAAGCAGCTGAAAATACAAGCTCCAAGGGATTGTACCTGCCTTATTCTTTCTTGGCAGAAGAGATGCTGGGAAAAGATGTCTATGTAAAGGGCTTATATGCATACTCAGTATCTGTAGTTGTACCTGAGCGTCATGCAATAGTGTTTTACAGCATCAGTTCTGTCAACAGCTCTGGAAGGGAGAGAAAAATTCCACTCATCCTTACTTTAGAAGTGGGGAAAATAAAAGAGACAGCATGCAAAGAGACAGCAGGACATGTGCTTATAACAAAAGGCTTAAGATCTATCCCTCCTTGCACTGTTGCTTTTAGCAGATGACCATTTTTAATTTAATTGAGTGCAGGCAGGTAATGCTGATGGATTTAAGGAAACTTAAGATATTACGTCAGAGGAAGTGTGTTTATGTTCAGGAGCTAGTGTTTAATGGTAGTATTTTGGTGGTCTTCACTAAGTTCTTCAAAAGACAAATGCAGAAATGGTGGGCATTAGCAGGGAATGTATTTTTGTAAATACTTGATGCACAAGGCAAGTAGAAAATAGAAAGTAAAACCTAAAGAGCTTCAAAGAGCCACAAGAATTTTGTATCCGTCACACAGTACAGAAGTAAAATTTTGTAATTAGAAAGCAGGAAAGGAAAAGAAAGGAAATTTAAGAAGGAAATCCTGCTCACTTTACCTGTACCAGCAGCCTGACTGATTTTAAACAGACTGCTTCAGAGAAGGAGGTGAGCAGGATGTGTCTGCAGAGCTGAATTATCAAGTGAGGTAGCTGTGCCACTGAAAATCCACATGATTAACTGCATGGATGCTTGCCAGACTGTCCTGGGAAGCTGGCTTCAGGCTATAGCTGAAGTCATAGCTAAAAGTTAAGAGCCAAATTGTGGTCATGTGAGTTGGTCTGCTGGCATCATGCAGGGCTACTTCACAGTTAAGGTAAGCGGGGTTGGTTACAGGCTAGGAGCATAATCCTAGAAACTTGTTTGTCCTATATCACCAACATGCCACGCAGTTTGTGGCAAGCAGCACTGCCTGCTCAAAGAGGAGCCATGACCGAAGTGGTAAGAAAGTCATAGTCCAGGACCATAATGTATTGGCAAAGCCTTGTCTAATCCAAGCCTTGATTAAGTTTAAAAAAAAGCATCTCTGTAGTAGCAGTTGTACTGCCTAATAAATAATCAATATGTCCTAAACGTTAGCCAAATGTATTTCTTACAGAGAAATGGTTGTAAAGTTAGGTGACTGCCATAACAGAAAGAAAGTAAAATAAAAAAATAGCTTGTTTAATTCCTCATCTAGTAGGTGTTTATATCTGTAAAAGATTAATCAGTTTTGTATTTTTGCCAATTAGTATAGAAATTTTATGAGCTGGCATGAATATTCAAATGATTTTTTTTTACAGCTATGTTATCAACTCTAGAAAACATGGGAGGCTAATTCTACCCTAAATAGTGTGGAGAAGCTGAGTGCTGTTGTAATGAAGTAACCTATTACAAGGTTATCTTTCATATAAGATTGCTTTCCCTAAGCACCTAAGCTTTCCCCTAAGCATATTAACAATATCTGAAATGCACTTGTAATTATACACACCTCAGAAAAGATTTAAAATTGGTTTCTTTGTCCACATTTATATAAACTCCTCAGTCACTCCATGATCTTATTTTACCTATGCACCGTACAGCTTGTACAAGCAAAATGGAAGGAACAATCACCCATCAGAGAACTGCTCATGGGTGAACTTTGGCTGTCTCTAGTGGCATTAATTTTTCTCACTCTAAACTGCGCTTGACACCCTTGTAAGGTCTAGAGAAGTTTTCCCATCTCTGACTGGTCTACATGGCTACTTGCTACTAACTTGCACTTCAAAGATCATGTACTAGGGAAAAAAATTTCCTTCTTGTAGTCTCAGAAGAATAGCTTTCTGCAGCTTTTGGGGAAGGACTGTTCTTTGCTCTTTTTGTCAGTGCTGGTGAAGTAAGCAGCATGCTTGATGGAGAATTGCAGGACCAGGTACAGGAGCAGAGCAGGAGGTCTGCTGCTTTAACCACATCTTCATGTTGGAACTCTAGCCTCCTTTTGTCTGCTTGCTGACCATATTGATGAACCTAAATGCCCTGCAACACTGCTGCTGTCATCTTTCTGTATACTGCCAAAATACATTGGGTATAACACAGTAAGATGCGTATGCAATTTATTTGCTTCTGGTGAGGTATTTAGTTTCTGGACTGGACATCACAACCAGCAAAACACAATCTCTGAAAATGCAGTCCCATACAGTGGAAGCAGAATAACTTGACAAGTACTGAGATTTTTAGATTAAGATGATAGTAACAATAAATTTAAAGGTGCTATTCCTCTTTGCCTTGTTAGAGATTTGATTCTGTGCTCCCACTCAAGACAAAAAAACCTTTGGTTTTAAGCCCTCATAGAAATTAAGTTTGAAATTTTTCAGCTTTCTCCATTTGGTAGCTAGGTTTGGGAAGGAACATTTTTATCTGTCTCCAGTCTTCCAGGGCTACTGGTTATTTGGTGAAGAGCATTTGAGCTAATGGAGCTCACTTGAATTCCCCCTAGGAGTTAGATTCTTTCCTGGATAAAGACTGCAGGATCAGTTATCAGCTGTTTCTCTGGATAAACTGAATACCCATTGAGCTTTTTAGCTTTTCCTTTGTGAAACCCATGGCTTTTAGAAAGGTCTGGTCATTTTTATTGTGGTAATACTCCTAAATGCCCAGGCACAGCTGAGAGTGGTGCTAATATACACCACATGTTACCTACAGAATTACTGTGGCAGAAGCATGGGGTCCCTGCCCTGAGCACTTCATGCTGTTGGGGTTTTCAAGATGATTCATTGCAGAGTTTTGCTTGCTGGATTTTTTTTCTGAAATGATCTTTTTTCCGAATGTTAATTTTCACAGTGGAACATCAGTTACAAATGTATATGTTATTAGGGCATTTTATCTTATTTAAGAGGACTTCTTAGCACCTCCTTTGGCAGTTTTATTAACCAAAAGTATTCATTTCCTGCTTCGGAAGGGAGAAAGCTGTGCAGTTTGGTTCTAGCTGTAGCAAACTGATAAAAAACTTATATAGAACTTAATGGAAAACCCCTGCAGATTTAAAAGCAAAATGCCATCTCCACCACACAACCCTCTGGGATGATTCAAAGCCAGATGAGAATAGGCTAGCATAATTCTACATCTCTGTATTTTAGGAGCACTTTCTTAAAATCTGAATATTGCCTTCATTGTGAGACTTTTATTAGTGTTGAATCAATGAAACCCATTATAATACTTTTGGATTTAATGCTTCCCAGATCAAGATTGCAGGAAAGTGTGATGGGAGGTGAAGGGAAGTGAGGAATCTGCTGCAATGATGATTCCTCTGTAGTATCACACATAAGGGCAATCTTGCACAAAGCATTTCCTGAGTAGAAAACTTAGCTCCTGAACTCTATTCCACTCCTACAGGCTGGGAGGAAGAAATGGCTTTTCAACTTAAAGGGCGGGCAGTAACTGCAGAGGATTCTCTGTCATTAGAGCAGCTTAGGTCAAGACTTCTACTCAAGCCACATCTGTATAGTAGGCAAACCTGGATAAGATGTTCACAGTGGTCCTTTTGGGCCTTAATGATCTAGGCAAAAATCCTGCAAAGCATTTGCATAGGATACTGTCAGCAGATATGCTTTCATTTCTTAGGGCATTGTGTAACCTGTTTAAAATCCTATGCTGACTTACAAATGGTGGTGTTATTAGGCCCATCTTGTACTCTGCTGATACAATGGAAGAATAAATTAAAAAAAAAATATTCTGGTAAATAAGCTGAGAGAAGACTATAAAGTGCCTACCCTTTCAGCCAGTGCAGGAACGTCACTAACTGCTCTAAACTAACTTCAGTGAAGTGTAGAGCAAGGAAACAGATAACACAAAAATGTATTAATTGCTTTTGTTGCAATATAAAAGGCAAGGGGATTAGTTTTCTGTTCAGCAGAGGAAGGTACTGAGTAGCCCACAGACTCCACATCTCCTCTTTTGCTGTAGCTCAAGAATTCCAAGATATTCAAAACAATTTAGCAGCATCAACAGTGTAGTTGGACAGCACATGAAGTGGCCCAGTGCTGCCCCACGGAATAGTTTCCTGACACCCTTTTGAGACTGCTGCTTACAAGCACGTTGTATGCTGAGAACATTTTTATGGGAACATTCAGCCAAGCAAACACAGATGGCTGCAATTGCCCTGCCCCCTTCCCTTCTCCAGTGGTAATAGACACTTGTATAAAATCCTGTAATTATTGGGGGTAATACTGTATTATCAGGTCAGGCAAGTTTTCTTCACGAAGGTTCACCTGGTGAGTTCCGCGTGGTGATAGATGAGTTCTGTGTTACTTCATATTACTTGGGACTGACGCCAATCAAATCACCGCCTGACTTGTGTACCAGGTAATCAGTCACACCCAGGCTATCTAAAGCCATGCTTGCCTGGGCCAGTCTTCTGGGAAAACAGCTGGGAAGCGTGCCATAGCGACCTTGTTCCTGCGAAACGGCAGGTAAAAGCACCCAGGAAAGTTCAGCCACGCTTTAAGTACGCGACGGTACTTCTGGTGCTTGCAGGGGGGGAAAAAAATAAAAAAAAAAGACTGAAGGGCAGGAGGAGGTTTGGAAACTGAGTGGGCGCATGTGCAGAGCAGCCGCGGTCACAGCACAGTGGCTGGCTTTCAGCTGGGGCAGGGCAGGAATGTGGGATATTTCCCACAGCATCTCCTGGCTTTGGGAAGCTCTCCTCTTCCAGCGCCGCATGTGCTGTGCTGCGCTGCCTCCGAGGGCACGGTCGGATGTTTGCTTGAGAAACAGCTGCGGTGGTTCAACAAGTTACTGCTTGATCAGCTATTTTGCTCCTGCTGAGGTGCAGTAACCAAATCTGTGGGCTCTTCCAGGCTGTTGCAGCACGGAGGGTAACAGGCTTTGCTTCAAGTGTCTGCAGGTACGGACAGCTGCCAAGTCTGAGTGGTGGGAGCAGAGATAAATAGTTAAGGGGCAGTGACTTTTTAAGCAGAGACAGCTGCCTCCCAAACAAATGTCAGGCTGTGCCATAAAAGACACTCAACACCATTAAACATTGGGCTGTCAGCAGTAATTACAGAACATGTTCACACTGTTTAAAAAAATCGAAAACTACAGAGAGGAAGAGAAGTGACATGAAAATTCAAATGTGAAGAAATTAAATAACTACACTTGGAAAAATAAAGTGTTGTTTATGTGACTAGAGGGTGTTGTTCCAAAAAAACCACAATTTAGGAGCAAATTTTGCCAGTGAGCCTTTCATATAGGAAGTGGGAATGATGAAAAGAAATGCTGCTTGGCTCTTTTGCTGTTTGCTCCTTTCTTTCTGAGAGTTGAAAGACAGGCAATCTACACTGTGGTTTTGTAATGCTGATAGTTTGGTACTTGCAAATTAATGTATAACTCACCTGTCTACTTCAGTGTACATATGAGAAATTGCATGGTGCAAATCTACTGCACTGTGGAAGCTAATCAGTCTGAAGGCCATCACTACACCTCACAGTTAATGAGGGAACATCCTTAGTAGAAGAGTCACACTGTTGGCAACATGTGGCTTTTTACCTATGGTCATTGCAAATAATGTCTCCAAGGGTTCAGTCAAAGAAAGCAAGGTAAAATGTGGGTTCTCAAGTGATTTATGCTAGGTGCTTGCTTTCATTGCTAATTCAGCTTTGATTTTCCTCATCCTGTTCATATTGCCCTGCTTGTGTGACTCTTTACAGTGATGGGAAGGCGTGATTGTAAAACCACGGGCACTTGCAGTGCACACGGGAGGGGATGCAGTGCTGTAAATGTATGCTATTTGAGTCACTAGATTTAAAACTGCTTCTGGCTCTCCAAAGAGAGATTCCTTTTGATGCTCTAGCATTCTGGTTCAGATAATAGTAAAAAATATTAAATAAATATGTATATGTAAATTCCGAAGATAAGTGTACAATATTATGGAAGGACTTTTCATATCTTTTGGTTTACTTGCTTAAGTAGAAATACTTTAGAGATGCTTTTTGAGCCTTGAATTCTTGCATTCCTGTAAACCATTTGTGGAGCTGTTTGGGACTGCTTCTCGCCCAGCACCATGGTTTTGGCGCATCTGTCATGGGCTGCCGTGTTCCAACTGGTTTTTAACATATTCACTTGAGCTTCAAGAAGACAACATGCATTCACTTTGGCCACGCTTTGCCAAGTACCAGCACCAGGTACCCACTTTGTGTACCAAACACACCTGGAGTAGAGCAGCCGTGCATTGGCAGGACTGACAGTGCAAGCTGTTACAAATGCTTCTGGCATGAAACCCTATGCAAGTACCCGCCTATGCCTGCCAGTGCCCTGCAGCCTCCCATCCTCTCTTGCAAACAGTATTTAGATTCTCTCAGAAGGACTCTTGGCTTCCCCTATGTGGAGCAGCAAATCCTTGCTGCTGTTTGGAGCAGGATGTCTTGACTGGGAAACACAACTGAAGGCCTCAAGCAAATTGTCTAGAAAGTGGTAAATCAGTTCATTAGCCCATTTACAAAATCAATATATCACACAGGGAGCTGTACAAAACTTGGCAGCTCTGCCTATATCCCCTTTGCACCTGAGGGACTGCTGACTGAAAAAATAAGAGCTCATTCACTCCATCCTTAGCAGTATACAGTAGCCATGGACCTCACCAGGGTCGGCAGAGCAAGCCTTGCTCAGTAGGTTAGCACTTGCCAATTTTTGTGCGTAGCATGTCCAGCTCCAGGAAGATTTTTCTTTAGTGGCACTGGAGGTTCATGTAGAAGTCTGGAGAACAAATCTTAGAAGGAGCGTCTGAAGGATGGGGTTGTTTATCCTGGAGAAAAGGAGACTGAGAGGAAACATTGCTCTCTACAAACAACCTGAAAGGAGGTTGTAGCAAGGTGGAGGGTGGATCTCTTCTCCCATGTAGCAAGTGATAGAACAAGACAAAATGGCCTCAAATTGCTCCAGGAGAGGTTTTAATTAGATATTAGAAGAAAGTTCTTTACTGAAAGGGTTGTCAGGGCCTGGAACAGGCTACCCTGGGAGGTAGTTGAATAGCCATCCTTGGAGGTGCTTAAGAGATGTGTAGAGGTAGTGCTTAGGGCCATGGTTTAGCGCTGGACTCAGTAGAGTTAGGTTAATTGTTGGACTTGATCATCTTAAAGGTCTTTTCCAAACAGAATGATTCTGTGATTCTGTGAAGTAGGTTGGTCTTCCTGAGCCCTGAATGACACAAGTCACACAGCTCAGGGTCACGTAGCGTCAGTAGGGTCTGACGTAGGGTCTGTCCATCCATGACAGAGAAGTAAATCTGTTATTAATTCTCAAGTATTTGGTCTGCTTTCTTTTGTAATAACCATCGTATTAAAAAAACTTATTGCAGGAGAACCTATGTTTCACAAATGCCACCATCCCTTTCTTGTGCAGGATGGCTTACTGAAGCATGGAGCTGGAAAAGCACAACCCCCATTCAGTGTTTGGTAGGCTCCTCTTGGTATTGTGCACTGACGTGAAAGGATATGGCTTTCCTGCTGACTTCAGCGAGAGGTAGGGCTGTTTAAACAGCTTTCCCTGCTGTTGCTTTAGTCATGCATTTCCATGTGCAGCAGGGTTAAAAGCCTTGGCATGCTTCCTGACTCTGTGCTTCACCCTAGTGTTTGAAAGCAGTGGTTGGGGGGCAGTGAGAAGAGGAGGACATTAGTACACAACAAGAAGCCAAAACCAAAAGACCAGCCCGTGCTGCATGTTCCCACTTCTCAGCAACTGTGAATCACATGCGTAAAACACATTTGTGCTCCAGTTGTGCGACTTGTCCTTAGAGTGCTTCAAACTTTTTATAGTTGCTCCCACTTGCTGCAGTGTCACCTGCTGGTGAGATCAAAGTACTCGATAGCACGCTCCCCCGCGCCACGCTCAACAAAGTCACCAAAGCCCTTGAAAACTCCTACAGATGTTTCCTCTCTGAAGACAAAAGGATATTTTTCTCCCCTCCCTTCCTCCTTCACACCAAAGAACAAATCCTATGCCTCGCTGAGTTTGTACCACCTCAGATTAATTGGCACTAATGCAAATGTTCGTGGCTGTGTGGGGGATGTTGCTGAGAGCATAATGGTTGTTGTATTTGCTTGCATGTGGTTACTCCACTTCAGCTGTGTAATTCATTGCTTTATAAAGTGCTTTACAATGCACTACAGCACAGGAAGCTAATCATATGCCGTCACAGACAATACAGCAGAGATTCAGAGAGTTACTGCAGGTCTCCTAAGGCCCATGCCCTGAAGTCCCCAGTCCTTTTTCATCAAAAATCCTCCTCATCAAAACTCTATTTTGCCACCTGGAAAAAACTCTTAGAAGCGCTAGAACGTGCTTTTCTGCCGGTTCCCCACGGGATTCCCTTTCATTCCTTTTTGGTCTAATTCCCCTTCCTGTCACTCCCACCCTGAGTTTCTCTTCCTCTTTTTAGGCATCTTATTGGCAGAGTATTCCAGACAAAGAAACGTGAAGGGGGTACAAGGGTTTCCATTTTAAGGGGGTTATTTTGAGTTGCTTATGTTTCTGGCTGCAATTTTAAGCATTTGATATCAAGCCCAAAAGCAATTTTTTAATTGGAATGTGTAAGCTGAGATAGGTACAAGAAGAAAGATTTCTTAAAAAATTACACTTCCAACTGTGTAATTTTAACAGTTCTCATGGACTGGTGTGTGGTTCTGAGGTATCTCTTGGGTCTTCTGGTGCAATTGATTGTTTCTGGCTGGTGTTCAGAGGGTGTTTTTTGTGTATGAAGACTCTGCTCTCTAGGTACCAAACTATGCTGGTACCAAGCTCTCACTTCTAGCTTCTACCAGTAAGGCACCAAAGAAGACAGATGAGCTCATCCACTGGACAGTTACTATTGAAAGGTTATTGTGGAGGAAAGTAGTAAATTTGCCCAGCTGGTTGCACAAGTTTTTTCTTTAGTCTAGTGTGCTGGCCTAGCAGAAGCTTAACAGTGTAGAAGTTAATAATTTAATTTATTTTCTAAAAATACAAGAAATTATGTTAAAAACCCTACATGACAAGACTATCAGATAGGAAACACTCAAAGGCTAAGGAAATTACAAAATTGAGCTTTCTTACCAAGCCATAATTCTGTCTCCTGGCTTGTATAGTTACAATAAAGTAAAATCAGATTGTCACGTAAAATCTTGTGGAGCTGTTGGAGCTGGGCTCCCACCTCACTTGTTTTGCATTAAGCTGATGCTCCCATACCACCTACTGCCCTAGCACCCATATATTCCCATGCTGCTGGGGAACATTCAGCAGAAGATGTCAGGATGTTATGTACCCTAATTCAGAGAACAATTCTGAGGGACAGTCTGACCCTTCTTATGTGTCCCGTGGTAAATTACTGCTGTGGGAATGACAACTACTCCACAGCTCACTGGGTCATTTGCTTATAAACTTGCTGTGTAGTTCTTCATAGTTGGAGGAGTGTCTTCATAGATAAGCATGCTAAGGACACATCCTATTTTCATTCTCAGGCAGTGGTTAGCATGAAATTCAGTTCCATGAAATGGCGTTAATTCATATTCAGGCAGACATTACTGTTCCCAGCAGATGAATGGTTATAGCCATTTATTTGAGGAGTCATCTATCAGTTTTCCCCATTTTCAGTTAAGGCTGGCAGTTGCTCCTCTGATAAAGTTTGTGTATTTCCCCTACAATGTTTTTCTGCTTATTTCTGATAGGTTTTAAGTGCTAGGGTGAGCTTTCCTTCTAGCTACAAATGCTGCTTTTTGAATTTGGAGCAAATGACAGTAGAACTTAAGCACAATAACAGAAGGCATCTATGCTCCTGTAATTTCACTTGCCTTCTTCCAGTGTTCTTCTGAAACTGTAGCAAAATGTTGAATAGCTTCAGAATTTCATCTTTAAAAAGCAATAAAAGATAACCAAGGACAGTAAGCCACATGAAAATGAGAAAAGGGTACCAGAGCACTCAGAAATGTTCTGGTTCTTTTAGGTTTATTCAGCCCTTTTTCTGTTTGTTGCTTCAACTTAAGTAAATTAATAGAGCTCAAGTAGATTTAATATTTATCATCCGAGACAGGAAGGGTCAACCCTCCTTTCTTCTATATTCCCTCTACTGGAAAATGTAGTTCCAGTAAAATGTCAGCATTTGTGATTTAAATACATTTCAGCAAGAAGATTTGCAAATTGTTATTTCTGCTGTCCCTTCCCCCAAATGTCTTTTATTTTTTTGCTCACGTGGTAAGATCTAAAGGAGTAAAGCACGATGACTTCTGTTTCTACATAACAAGGCTTCAAGTCTGTTTCCTTTTTTAAATCTCTTAAGGTTCTTGAGACTTTGGACAAATTGCTGTATAAGGAATATCAGATTAATAATGGTGGTCTGTGAGACTTGCAGAATCTCTGATCTTGCAGATGATGAGGCATGAGCTAACTCTACAGTTGTCTCACCCATCAAGGGATTTGATAGAAAAGAGGACTTGGGGAATGTTATACGCTGTGAGAGAAGAAAGCTGAGATGTCAGTCCAAGCCATATTCACTCTACACCACTATGACTCTTCTAGGAAGTTGGCGTTGGGGAGGAAAACTTGCCATTTCTTCTTCCTTTTCAGCTTCTTGAAACTGCACATTAGGGCCTAATTTTTTGTTTTGCTTTGTTTTCCCAAGCTTTCTGTGTTTCAATTTTGTTGGAACCCTTTGGCTGCTCTCATCCCTTATGACTCTGGCTCTCCAGCATGCTGAGCGCTGTGGTGTTTGCATTTCCAGGGCCACAGAGGAAGTGATTACCTTAAAAAACAAACAAAGCAGATCTTTTCTTTTGATAGGCGTCATACTGTGAGAAAACTCCAGAGCAGGCAGAGATGTGAATAGCAATGTACTTGTGCATTTGTCCCTCTCTGATCAGTCCCAACTTGCTGAGGAAAGGGAGAACCGATTGAGCTCAGTGCCACAGCTAGGATGGCAAGCTAGTGCCTGCAGGGGCAGCACAAGGGAAAGAATTGAAGTCAATTGTAAATAAAATCTTCCTTTTTAACAGGCTGCAGCTGGAGAAACCAGAGAAGGGAGTCAGTGAGTGCAGTGAGGAGGGCCACACAAACAACTACAGGGTGCAGAAGGGAACAGTGTTTGGTATGGGGCAGCTTTTGCTTAAAGCTGGGGAAATGACAAAGGGTTATAGGTTTATTCTTGGATGGAGTCAGAGATTGAGGATGCTGCTGTCATGATGAATGGAAAATAGCAAAGTCTTCTGTCTCTTCTGAAGAGGTTTTTGGAGGAAGTGGAGGTGATGCAGAGAGGCAGTGAGTATGGTGGCTAGTGAGGGAAAGAGGCACTGGTGGAAAAGAGAGGCTGGAAAAGTTATGATGTTTTGAGGCAGCTGAAGAAGAGGAATTTTGAAGGCTGGGTGCTGTAGTACAATGAGACAGGGGGAAGGATTTTGAGCAGTTGCTGTATGAGGTTAGGTCAAAGTTAGGGTCATGGGAGCCTTTTTACTGGATGGAAATTAAAGAATAAGAAATTTAGAAAAGATGGTGTGGGGATAGCCAACTAAACGGAGGTAAAGGATGTTTGGTTCATGGGTGGCCATAGACCTTTTGTTATCAGTACAAATGGTCCAAAGCACTACTTTCCAAAGATTGCACTCTTTTGATCTGTAAGAAGAGGAAGAATAAAACCAGTCATATTATGGCTTTGAATAGTAAGTGATCCATCCAACAGCTAAAAAAGCACTGCAAATAAAAGCAACTAATTTATGGAGAGTATACAATATACAATTGCAGAATGGCAATCTCTCCCTTTTGCATTTCTCCTCCATATTTTCCCCTAAAAATCTTGAATGTGATTATTAGAAATGTTTCTTAAAAAAATGGTAACCCTTTGCTTATTACTGGCTAGGGAATAGGATCATTATATCTGAATAGCCATTACCAAACACTTAACAAGTTTCTATATTTGACTTCAGTATTCTTCAGGACCAGGTGTTTTTTCTCTGAACTGTGTGTGCGGGGGAAACAGTGAAAGTTTGTATATCTTGTGTAGTTGTTAAAAAAAAACCCCAAAACAACAAAACCCCCAAACCAAAATACTGTCTGAATTTAATTCTGTCATTAGATGATGTGTGTGAGCATAGATACTAAAAGTGCTTTAGGTCAGATCTTACACATAGCTCAGTTTAGAAGTTAGCCAGAGTTCAGAGTACTGCTGCTCTTTTCTTAGGAGGAGAGATAGATGAGGCAATCAGGTGGTCTTGACGAAATCTTGTATCATGACAAAGAGTGCACGAGGAGCTGCTCCCTTGAGCCCATGTGAGCTGAGACAGGAGATAATCTCTTTATGCACTGGGGTCAAGCCTCTCTGCCCCAGCCTCTGCTCATCCAGATGCTTATTCTTTCTGGTTTTGTCAGAATAGTGATGGAGTCTTTTTTCGTCTTCCTCCTCAGTTTTTTCTGGTCTTGCTCTTTCTGTCACGCACAATCCCTCGCAACATAATTGTCTGTGAAACCTCTCTGTCCACATGTGTCTTTGTTTTGGGAGATGGCACGTAGTTATGTTTAGGGTGGAGATCGTTATTGTTTCAAACATCTGGATTCATAAAGAACTTTAATGGCTTTTCTGAATTTATTCTGAATGAGAGGATGAAGTGTTACGCCCACCATCTTCCACTAGCGTTTACCCAGCTCATAGCAATAAAACGACTGGAAGCCACATAACCTGTCAGGCTGCTTATTAAAGAAGATGTCAGGAGAAGACTATTAAACCTCTCAGCTTCAAGGGAGATGTGATGAATGACCTATACAGCAGCTTATGTTGCCGTGTCAGAAGAGCAAAGTTCAGGAAACTCCTTGTCTTACAGAAAGGGGTAGACACTATAGAGAGAGGAACAGAGAAATATTTCCCTGAAGGCAGAGGCAAGGGTTGTCCTGAAAGGGTTGCTGTGACCCTGGCTGCACTTCTCCTTGGCAGCAGACTGTGGGTGCAGGGCTTGGAGGAAGAATCCAGTTCCATTCCTCCAGAACTGGGGAGATTTCAGGCAGGATCATAGCTCATGGCAGCTTGACCTCTTCCTGTGCACCATGGGGTCATGTGTAAATCAAATCCCCCTGCCCTGAGGGGTGGTGACTTTGTGTGGTGTGAATCAATATACGTCCTGTAAGAGCAGCTCTGAAATAGATATCTCTTTAATGTGTGTGCAGAATGTGTGGGGAATTATATAATGTAAATGATAATTTACACATATTGGAGACACAACTGAGTAGTTACATCATCCACCAACACCAGGGGAGTGTACTGGATAAAAAGTACTTAACATATTAAACAGATATAACATTTAACCTTAGATGGTGATGCATGTAAGAGAGACACCATTACTGCTCTGGTGGTAGTGGGAGAACAAGATGCTCGGAGGGTTTGTGATACAGTGCTAACAGGATGTTTCAAGGACCTTGTACCTCAGCCATGGGAGCCCTTCTACTGGATGGAAATTAAAGAATAAGAAATGTAGGAAAGATGCTGTGGGGATAGCCAACTAAACTGAGGTAAAGGATGATTGGTTCATGGGTGGCCATAGACCTGCTTCATATTTCCTTGCTCCCCTGCAGAGATGTAATTTCTGGTTGTTTGTATGGAGGGTCTTAGCAGTTTATGGCAAGATGTTTTTTCCAAAGTGAGACTGAGCCAGTGGAAGAGAGCTGCTCAGCAGCTTGCTATTGAAATGCATTATACATTACATTGTACCACAGGGTTCCATATGGGAAACAAACAGAAGAATTGGCACTCCATTAATAGGAAAAATGGGTAACAATATAGTTTTGTTGGACGTGTCATCCCTGGGCCACACAGGATATTGTAGATAGGCATTAGGTAAACCTAGATAATGTGAGGCAAGCATTATAGCCATTTCACAACCAAAATGTACACTGAAGAGTTAAGGCAGTGTTTTCAAAAATATCTGTACTCAATTTAGTGTGTTCTTTAATCTTAATAGTTTGTTATTTGGAGACGTCTGGAAAGTGAATCTCCTTGAAAGTAGAATATTGTCTAGGCTATCTATGAAGCACTTCATCAACATGGGGCAGTATGGGATTTACCATTGGCATTATGTGCCCAACCCTCTTGCTCTGTGAAGGTCAAAATTTGTTCCTCTCTAGCTACTGCTGAAGGTGTGGGAAACTTGAATCAACCACTGATGAAAAATCAGGCTGAAGTCACAATAAATGCCCCAAATGTGGCAACTGTGTTTGAGAAAAAAACCCCAAAATATAAGTGATGCCTTTTTCACTTCAAGGTGAAAGACGAGTACACTGAAATCAAAGGGAATATAACAGATTTAACTTCTCCACATTGCTGCTCGAAATGTAAATTGTACCACCTCCCAGATAGGTACCACTTCTGATTTTGCCAAATCACTTGACACTGATTCTGATGTGTTCGTGGCTGAACATCTAATACTCTTCCTTGAATGTTTTCCTGTGATATGGAATAACCCCCTGTGTTGTAATTCAGAGGTGCATCATTCTTTTATGGATGTCTGAGCATTCATGTTTGTTCCTGTGTAAAGCCCTCTGCATCAGCTTTAGGAGTCTAATAGTCTTCTCAAAAGAATCACCTCATCAAATGGAGGAAATTGAAAAAGCACCCTCAGCTTTGGAAGATTTTTTATATTGCTGTGAATACTAATTTTGCTATTTAAATTAATGTTCTATTGTGTTTTGTTTTGTCCATTTGTTTGTCCATAGCAGAGACAAATTCTGCAATTAAACCAGATTAGTTCATTATAGATGACACTAATAATTGAACAGAGACACTGGAAAAATCTCTCTTCTTCTTTACAGCAAGTGCACAATTGTCAGAAGGTTATACTGGATATTAAAAGTCACATTACAGTAAAGGAAGTGCATGAATCCTTAATCTGGATAATAGAAGAACGTTGCTGGCAGGAACAAAGGCTATTTCAGAGTCCCAGAGTCTAATGAGTGGTGAGTAGGAGTAGAAACTAAAAAAGAAGTCTGCTTTTGCTATAAACCTATGATGGTGCTATAGGTTTGGCTGAGATATTAGGCTAAGAGTTATAGGGACATTTATTCTTATGTCTGAGGCCAAAAGAGCTGAGGAATATTTATCGCTAGCACTCATATCTAGACTTCCCCTCAGTATTTCTTTCTGATCCCATTCCTGGCAATTAATGTGTAAGAGAGGGACCATATTAATTTTCAATCCAGAAATAAGTGGTACCTTTGTTCTAATATGCATAACTTCAGTGCAGCTGGAAAGATATGAGAGAGAAGGTGACTACCATAGGGAAGCAGGACAGAATATTTTTGTAGGTAAGCTTTAAAATACCTTTTCCACTAGAGCTAAGACTCACTATTTAGTCAACATTCATATTAAGAAATAAGACATAGTATTTCTTCTGCTTTTTAAAGTTACCATTGCTCTCTCTCTTCCCTGCCATGAACTCTCAGAAATTACCCACTGTAGATCCCACTAAGAGGAAGGAAAATTAACCTGTATGTTTTGCTTGAAGTTTGAAGTACCCACATTAAAAAAAAAGAAAAAAAAAAGGCATAAAGGGATTACATCAGCAGAAATGTTGTTATGGGTAACATTTTCACAGATGCCTGTCTGGAATACCAGAAGCCCAGTAACAGCTCCTCTGCTTTTGAAGGTGTGATGTTTTGCATCAGCCTGTCCTCGAGGTATGTGGATGGCTTCCACTGACGTGAGCTGCAGCTGCACAGTGTAAATTAAGGCCTGTGTAATTTATTTCTTACATTAACAGCTGCAACCTCAAATTTACCCACAGTGACTGTTTTTTCTTCCCTAAGACACGCAGCTTTTTCATGCATCAGTACATAAATACTTTCAATGGAAATTTCAGAGATTTTGGAGCCATTTTAGCCTTGGCCACCATTTTGGGGAATGTGGGCATACTATGGTTCTTGAATCTGTGCCTCCCCCCTTTAATGGGCATTGCAGCTATTTGCCTCCCAAAGATGTAATGAGATGCAGCTTGTGAATACCTGGGAAAGTATTTGGAGAGAAAAGGCTTCATATAAATGTCATTTAAAAAATATTATATTTGCCTTTAGAACAGCTAAAATACAGGGAATTCGGTATGCACTAAAATGAAAAATTAGAGGCAGTAATTCACAACTACAGCTTCCCGCAGGTTCAGGGCTGTAATGGAGACAAGGCTCAGGCATCTTACTAGTGCACACTTAAATTTTAAACAGATATCAAAAGAAAACCTGGTGGTAAAAACGTCTGATCTGCTTTATGCAATACCCTTGTGCACAACTAATTGCAGATTTTGGAAGTCTTTTGCCTGACACAGAATTTTGCAGTGGCAGATCTCAAAGCACTTCACAAAGTTCATGATTCTTGCTCTGCAGATCAGGGAACATCTTGGCTTTAAATGCAAAGAGTCACCTGGGGATCAGGGAGTGATAGCTGGGGAGAGAGATCCTGCCTCCCAGATCCCAGAGGAGCTCTACCCAGGAGACTCTTTTGCCTCTCTGAAGAGGAATTTAAAAAGCTCCCCCGTTAGCATTTGCTGGAGCCCTGCTTCTTGCTCCTTTTCTACTTTCTTACAAGTGTTAATATTTCTAACACTGTTCAATAATATCTTAAAAATATCTTTGGCACCCAAGGCATTTTTCACTTCACTGTTTTGTTGTCTTTCTCAAAGTGCTTGCAATGAGTCCTTCTCTTCCTGAGATAACAGTCTTGCTGAGGTCTAATAGTTCAATTCCTTAATATTACTTCTCTTTTAAAAAATACACCAAAAAGAATACAAAATGCCTAGTATAAAACAATATTTTGGAATATAAAGAAGCTTACTTGGGTTAGTACTCCATAATAACATGATTATTTCTCCCAAAACCAGTGCTACTTATGTTGTTTCCTGTTTGAAATCTGCTTTGCATTTTTTTTAAATTTGTGAAATAATTGGCTTTGCACAGCACACAAAAATATTCAGAGACCCCTGTGCATTTCTGCCTGATCTGCTATATTTCCTCTCTCCAAAAGAAAAAGACCTTGGATGTTTTAGACACAGCAGTCAGCATCCTTCAAAAGACAAACTTAAAAATTAGCTCTGATGTGACATAACTAAAATGCTGATCATTCAATTTTTAGCTATTCAGGGTTGATGATAGCTGAAATAAAGCAGTTACACAACTTAGGCTTCTTCCAGAAAAAACATTTAATCACATGCAAACGTGGGCATACATGTAAGGTCTGAGATTTTTAACATTTTCCTAAATTAGATCTTTAGTTTCCTGGGGATGTATTTACAGGAAACTTCCCTCAGCAATATGGGGATTTCTCTGAATGCCAGGGCAAAGGAAATATGAAGCTAAAGTTTATGAGGGGCATCTCAATTCCAATTCTTTGTGGTTTCACCTTAAACATAACTTTGCTTCTTCACTCTGGCTTTCTCTTGTTTGATTTGGAAGAGGTAGCTATGTATTTCCTTAAGTCCTCATTAATGTGGAGAAACATTCTTTTCATGCTCGTAAAAAACAGACGCATCCCAGCCAGGCCCGGAACATATGTGACTGGTTCCATCCTTTTTGCAACATATTGCTGTGTGAAATAAGGAACATGAGACAATCATCACTTTCCAGTCTCTCCGGACTCTGATGCCAGATAGAAGGCATCAATCCATTTTTTCTCTCATCCTTTTTTTAGTCCTTATTCTCCCATACTGATTAAATTTGAATAGCCATTTTATTGCCAATTCTTCTAGCTATGATCATGCCTTATTAAATAAAGTTAAAGGGAAGTAGAAGAATCAGTCCCTTTGCTTTCCTGTTACTGTCCTGAAAGTTGAAATGCTTTACCTTTCTCTTTCTTCTCTTGTTGTTGGTAGCTCAGACGTGTAATTCTTTCATTTAATAATGTTGATGTTGAGGTTTGAAGGTGATGACATTCTAAGAATCCAGAAGGAATTAGTAATTTTGCAGTGCCAAATCTCACTGTGGATGGGTGGGTGCTACTAGCGGTGTGAAAAAAACCAAAACCAAACACAACAAACCAGGCAGCAAAATCTTTATGCTTTTTTTTTTTTTTTAATGCCTCTTTTTCTTTCTTTTAATATAAGGAAGATCTTGAATGTAGGTAATTATACCTCTGGCTGCACAGAAGAATTATCTCAGAACTTCTCATAGGATAAAAAGATCTCTGTGGAAAGATTCACACATTTTTCTCTTTTACTTAACTTTTTCTATTAGTCTTTTTTCAAGCTAAATGTTTTAAAAAGATTTGGGCATGCAGCAGGACATACATAAAATGCACACCTAACCTGTGTCTGTAATTTACCTTCATACATCATATTGTTATTTGCACATGTAAGTTGCACAGTTTACATATGCAGATACAGGGCTCTCGTTCTGCACCTTTGAAATAAGGAGGAATTTTGCCATTGAATTTAGTGATTACCAGATAAAATCCTGTATATACAGGTTAGACATCCAAATTCTTCTGTCTTTCATGTCTAGTGAACTTGAAAATACAAACTTGACTTGGATGCACTGGGCAACTGGATGCATTATCCAATATTTGTCCCTGAGTGAACAGTCATACTCTTATAGTGGGAGAAAATGTCTAGTTCTGGCTCACTGACAGTAAAGAGAGAAAGAAATTTTTACCTTTTTTCCATTGGTTCAAACCAGGAGTGAGTGAATAAATTCAGCTAGGCACATAAAATACATTGAAAGTTGAAAGTAATTAAGTTTGCATTATACGAATAGGATTCAACTCTGAAGAGTGTTCTTTATTTCCCTCTCTTCCTTCCTGATTTATTTACTGACTTCTGGGCAAATTTGTTTGCCATGTGGTGCCAATTGAAATGAAACCAATGAATTTTCCTGACTGCTCAGGGTACCTACTGTCAGAAAATCTGCAGAACTTTTAGAATTAGCAGACACACAAAATGTTTATCTCACTTGTTAGGTTGGGAAAAAAGCCCACTGACTTTCTGAAATCACAGCAGCAAGCTGTAAGTGATGTGTGAAATGAAAAGGCTTTGCTCACCCAGCAAACACAGAAAACATTGAGTAAGCTGTGCCATTCAGACTGGGCTTGATGGAGAGGAGAAAAACAGTTGTGATACAAGAAGAATTAAGTCCAGAATATACCAGCGAATACAGAAAATAAATCAAGTTTTACATAATGTTTTATTTTTCTCTGCAGGGTTTTTTTTCTTTCTGTCTTTTATTTCTTATTTTTATTTATTTTTTTTTTTTACATCTAGGGCTGTGCAAAGCTGGATGGTTCTTGTTTGTGTGACTTGCATGAAGTTTCAAATTTGAAGTGATCATTGGTTTGTGCAATATGTTCCAGTATGTTCTATTGCATCAGGCACTTCATTTTGTTTCTGTCCACGTCTCTGTGTTTTAGTGGGAAACAGCTTTAGCAGGGAGCCTCTTGATAGAAAGCTGCCTTGGAAAATGAGGGCCTGTTCAAGGGCAGGATCATCTGTCTTTCCTGCCTTCAACCTTCCGACTTTCTGGAAAGGAAGGGGGAACATGTGGGGCTTAGAAACTTAAATGAGACTCATATTAAAGGATGGACCACAATGTAAGGTTCCATGGAGACATATATTTTAAGGAGCACACCCTTGCAGAGGATCCAGGTGCTGAATCCCTTGTGGCTATCACCATCATAAAGGGAAAAGGAGGAGAAAAAAGATAAGGTGGGAACCATAGGCTGTCCTCACCACCAGCTGCTAGTATATTGCAGCGGGGACTGAACATCTCTGGCCCTCCCAAATTCTACTCTGTTGCCATACCATCTGCCATCACTACCTCCGCCTACTTGTTGGCTTAACCCCACTGAACACATGTGGTCCTGCTCATGCTGGAATAAGTAGACACAGACTGTTATGTGACTGCTCCATTTCAACATTGAACCAGGACAATATGAATACATCACTAGAGTAGTAGCAGGGGCTTGACACCATGTGAGGATGGTAGGATGGCTTCTGGATGGGATCTAGGTTGCACTGCCCACTTCCAAGTGTGAGGAGAGCATGTGGTTGTCTGTCCATGAAAATTTCCTTTAAATAGTGCCTTGTCAGGAACTGTTAGATTTCAAACTCTTTGTGTAAAGATGTTAAATATCTATAGCTGTCCCAGGATCCAAGCTTTGAATTGGGTCCTTTTTGTTATAATAACTTTTATTTACAAAAAACCTAAGATGTTCTGTTGCGATGGTTCCTAACAGTACAGTTTACAATTTTTTTTTGCAGTGTTTTGGCGAGTTACTCTAAAATACTGTGACAGATGGAGCATCATCTGTCAACAATTCCTATCTGACACATAGTAGAAATTATTGCTATGATGAAGTTATTGATCCTGTATCTTTACATTCAGGAGTAAGGAGGATCTTATATTAGACTGAATAAATCAGAAGTAGTCTAATTTAGAACCCAAAAAGGATTTTACTCTAGAAAGACCCTTAGTGACTGGAGGTGGAAAAGATTTTAGTCTTGGCAGACATAGCTACATAAAAGCTAATTTCTCTTAGTTGTCTCACTGCTTTCTATGATATGCCAACACTAGTATGGATGTATCTGTGAATCCTTTGTGTGTGTTTGCCATGACTGATAATAACTAAGATTTAGGATATTTTTGTATTCAGTGCATTATTTTGTGGGAGCCAACACACTTCTCCATGTAAGATCTTGGAGGGAGGGGAGAACCTGACAAGCCAGGCTTGCAGTCAGACAAAAGCATCATGAAAAACAATTAACAAAAAGGATTTGGGTTTCCAAGAGTTGGCTGGCACAGATATGGGATGTGGCACTAATGTGGCCTAATGTGGCAGTAATTATAGTGCTAATGCCCTCTTATTAGTGCTTAAACCCAGGATACCTCCTGGTTTTAATGACCAGTGGCTTTTATCACTGATTTGATACATCATTTGCTAATACTCTATCTGTGAGTAGTTAATGCTGGAGAAACAAGAAAGGGCTAAGCTGAAGTGATACAAAGGAAGGAAATATCAGGATGTGGCTCTTAACAATGATGTGGTGCATGAATGTACCTCCTTACACTGACCCCAGTACTGGAGAGGATGCACATGCACAAAAGGCATCCAGTGTCAGCCGATAGGTAAGATGCCTTGTTGATAGTATCCTGAAAGTATTAGAAAGATGAGTGCGAAGACTCAGGCTGTTCTCCATGAATTTTTATTCTATTTGTGTGATACTTAAGGGTTTTTACAGGTTACAGCTGAATGAGCCCATTCCTTAAAGCTATCCTGCCTAGTACTTCTAGGAAGTTACCATTTTAATCCCTTCAGCAAATAGGGATGGGTTTTGACACTTCATGTGATTATCCCCAAAGAAAATGTGCAGCCTGAACATCTTCAGCCTTGAGCTAAAGCACCTGTAAACCCTCATCTGAAAATATTGATAGCATGTTTTTCTTAGAGCATTTCTTGTTACGACTTTTGGTTGGGTCCCAAATGCAAAAATATTTTTTTTCTGCTTTCTATTTAGACCATAAGTACACAGGCTCCTCGCTTTTTACGGAAAAAAATTTCAGCTACATTTGTGGACAGGGATTTGGCTGATTCATATTTTTTTTTCCAAACCTGGTCATCCATTTCCAACAGTGAAAGGGAAACACTGTTCATTAGGTGATTAAAAAAAGTTTAGAGTGGCTTGGAACTACACTGAGGTGGATTTTCCTGCCAGAGAGTCTATTAGTAAATGCTTTTACGGAACTCTTCACTCATCCAAATTGAGCAGGTCGTGCATCCGCAGTCTTGCAAAGCAATCATCTGTGAATTGTACATGCAGAAATGTAGGGGAGGCATGTGTGGTGTGTGTTCCAGTGGGACTATTCCCTAGCCACCACTTGCTTTGGAAATTGTATTAAAAAGTACAATTGTTGGTCATTAGGGTTAGCCTTGCAAAGCAGGCATGACAGCATTAGCAGGAAATGCTTCCTTGATTTCAATTATAATGCATAAATTATACTCTTCTTCTGTCTTATCCTTGCAACACTCAGCAAGAACATTTCCATCTTGGTCTGGGGAATAGGATTTTGCACATGGTGTAACTTCCATTGCCTTAAATAAGGTCTCCCCAGTTTTATCACTGAGCACTCACAATCTTCATTATTGCAATTCAGCCAGGAGAAATCAGTTGCATTTAGATCCCAGTAGGCCACAGGCCACATGCAACTTTGAGTTTTGGCTTCCATTTAGCCTTGGGAAGCAGTCTTAAAGCCTGATGTTCAAATTACAAGAACTACTTACACCCCTCTGCCAACATTAGACTGGCAAAAGCAAAGTTGTCCTGGGGTGTGAAGTAGGGAAAGAGAGATATGGGACTAATCATTCCTTGTTATAAGACTGAAGCATCTGTGGGAAAATCCAGTTCCTCTGATTCACTTTCATCTGGCAAAATCATTGCCTGGAAAAAGAGGTTGAGATAATTACATAGTGGAGGTCAGCTTATTATTTGCATTGGTTTATTCATGAAGCACAAGTATGTACCTTGCTCATCTTGTTGTCCACACACGTAAGACTTTATCTTTTATTCATTTATAGTATTCCTCTGGCTGCTTTGGGTAGAAAGAACTCTGAAACCTCCCTGAGCATGGTCTTCAACAATGCAAATATACAGATAAGGGCCTTGATGGGCTTGCGTAACCCTCTTGTGCTGTTGGAACGTCGTTTCTCTCAGTACTTAGACTAATTACTTCTTCCTTTGCTATGATCCTACCTCCATTTATCATGCAATTTAACCTATTAAATTATTGTATAAAATCAGTATTTTCTTTACCTTTTGTATCGAAACATTACTCTGTATGTGTGTGTGTGTGTTTGCATTCGAGGGTTGTGCTGCCTTGCCTATGTTTAGTGTATGTCTGCTTGGTGAATAGATCTCAGTGGAAATGCTTGTGTGCTTGAAAAGGAGAGTTCCTTGATATTGATGCTATAGAAAACAACAATGATTTCTCCAAAAAAAAGGATGTCAAGAATGTTCAAAATGACAAGAAAAACTGATCTATTGTTGAAAAAATACAAGACCATGAATTTTTCTCCCAAGGAAGAAAACTGTTTACCACTCTAGAAATCTGTTCTTCCCATCTTTTAACTACATCATTAATTGGAATCATTCCATATTTACATCTTAATCAGTTATTTCCTTCTCCTCAGAGGAATCAGAAGTTTTCCAAATTTGGTCCTGAACTTTTTAAAGCCTTCATATGCATTATAAAAATGGCTAATCCAGGGAAAATTGTTGCCTGCCTGTCTACTATGCATTCGATGTCAACATTGGAGGAAATGCACCTAGCACTAGTGAAACATTAACACTGAAAGTTTTGCCCCATGGACCATTGACTTCAAATAATTTTAAGCTATGGCATGAATAAAAAGTGGCTTTCAAGGATAAATAATTGGGACTTCATGTTGTAAGTTTACCTTCTGTTAAATAGGATAATAGAGACAAATATTCCTTGCAATCATGAAAAAAATAGGAGACACTATATTCCCTTTACATTTTTGGAGAAACAGAAAGTTTGAATGTGCTGTGTCGTTGGACAGGTGCTGACCAGTGACCTGTAAGTCAAGGGTTGTCACAACTGAAACGTTTTAATGCTGAAATAAAAAAAACTGGCTTTTCATCTCCATTCTTCATAGGCTGTATTTGAATTGGTTTTGTCTGCAAATCTCTGTACTTTCTGAATGTCCTTTTGCTAAAGAAAAGAAATAAATTTGTGTTGTGTTCAAGGAGCATGCTAGCTACTCTATGATATTCCAGACCTTATACAAACTGGGAAAAAAAATCAGTATTTTACATTTGTAAAGCACCTTCTATTTGTATCAGCTCACTGTGAAAAATGAACTCTGAATTACGAAGCAGCCCTATTATTATTCCCAGTCTACTGATGGGTAAACGAAGTCAGTAAATGCTGTGAAATAATGAACCAGCGAGGAACAAAATCCAGGAACAAGAAAAAGTAATATTACATATGTAAGAACAGAAATATTTCCCATTGACCATTTCATGTATCATTTTAATATGTAAGAATGCAGCATTTTCCTTCCCTTTACAATTTCTGATGTGGTAATGTGTAATGTGTGTCAAAACAAGTTTAGACTTTCTTTTTTTCTTAAAAGAAATGAAAGGTAACTCTTCATCTTAGATTTTGGGGACATGAGTGACTGAGTCTGAGAATCTATTATCTTGTACACAAGTGTGCACAAAACCTTCCCCATGTGTGTAGAAAAACCAGGGTTTTTTCCTTTTCATCACTTTCTTGTAGCTGTTCCATCAAGCTCCCACTTGATGGCTACGATTGGTGTGACAAAGAGTTAAGTTATTCTACATTATGTTCTACTGTTTACAAGTGGCTTGGGATATTACTTTGCACTTGAATGTTGTGGGTCTGCCTTCAGCTCAGCGTTTGGCTCTGATGTGTCTTAACTCTTTTCACAGTCAGTGACCACAAATAATGGTCATTGATGCACAGAATCCAACTGTTTGCTCGGCTGTTTCCTTTTATTAAGAAAGTTGTATTTTCTATTCTGACTACTCAGAACATCTTTACGATTTCCAGCATACCTTGTTAATCTGGGAGCAGGAACACATGTGAATTTTGGAGAAGCCAGGTCAGAGATATCCCCATACCCACACCTCACCTCTTGAAACATGGAGTCTAAGTCCAGTAATGCTGTAGTTAAAAGTTGCCTAGAATTGAGGTGACCTGCTGTTCTATTTCTGAACTTTTTCTCCCTAAGTATTGTACTAGATCAAGAGCAAGGTGTAGTATATTACAGAAGAAGGCTGTGTCTATCTTGAAAATAATATGGGAAGCTGAAATGTTGCTCTGTATCTTTCAGTGATAGAACTGTGCTGTTTATTGACTTTACCCATATGGCATCCTGAAGCCTCATTCTTAAAACAGCAATATTCTTCCTTATTTCTTAACATTGCAGCATTATTCTAAGTTTTATAATATCGCCCATCATTGCAGTCATACAGAATTAATGTGCTTTTCCCCACTATTCACAGAACAGGAGACCTAAAATGAAAATGTAATTAAATCGTATGCAAATAAAAGATGCTGCAGCTGACTTCATAAGAAGGAGACTGTCATATCAAATACCATATTGTATTTGATTTCAATATTAACTGATAAGATTAGCAGAGATGAAATTTACCTTAGAAAGGTGAGTCTGCCTAGAGTCACTGGTGAAAGGATTTCAGTGATTTTGCCGTTTTTACTCCCAAGAGCTTTTTTGTTCCTTATCTTGGTGCAGAGAGGGAGCAGCAGAAGGTTTCACTGGCCTGGTGATGCTGTATCTGTGTTTCCATCCAGCCTGGTCCTGATTGAATCAAACGTTGTTGAGGGGGCACGCCAGCCTCCTGCCTTTCTGTGGCCTTGCCAGGGAAGGTCTGGGGAGTTTGCTGCTTCTACTAAGTGGGCTGTGTGAGTGGGTAGCCTGTGGAGAGCATGTGCCCCAAAACCTGGCTACTGCCCAGGAGCTGCTGGCTGCAGTCACCAGGCTGCTTACACTGGTGCAACTTCAGTGCATCTTTTTTTTGCACCATGGCATTGCCTGGTGCTGCCTTGCTGCCAGCCTGAACACCTTGGCTCATGTGCTTCTGACCGGCTGTGTCCATAAACACTTGAGTGGCTTTGCCTTCTGCCTGAAATATCTCGGGAACCTGGTATGAAAGGTGCTATAGAAATGCAGTTTTGATTTAATTTGGTTTGGCTTACAGTTTAAAAAACGAAAACCTTTCTGCAAAGCTAAGGTCCTTGTACAATTATTCCAGCTTGCTTCTGCTGCCTGCAAAGGTACTTGCATTCCCTTTTGGGTCACTGGAGAGTTCCTTGACACATTTACACTCCTGTTCTCAATAACTCCATACCCAGCCTCATGCTGACACTTTCTCTGTTTCTCTCCTTTATATTTATTAAAATTATCTGCTCCACAGGTATTAAACATAACTGAGCCAAGCAGAATAGAGGCCAGTCATAAAAACATAGATGGTTACATTTCCCCCCATTATGGTCTACAACAGGCACTTATTCCTTCAAAAATCTTCAACACCTTAAGAGCCTGGAGATCTGAAGACCCCAGTAGCATCAAGGGTATAAAAAAATACTGCAGAAACTCCATTTTCATATCCCTGTACTTCCCAAATTTTTTGTCATTTTTCCACAATGGTGTTACTCTGCTTGATATAAGGGCAGGCACCCTACAAACCCACAGGGGCTGGAGGCTCTGCGATTCCCAGTGCTATAAACTAACCCATTCTTTGCTAGCTGAGAGAAACTAATGAGGTAGAAAGATACAGCACATGGTGGAATAGAGGACTAAGCTGGGTCACCCTCAGACATTGCTGAGACTGACACAGCTTTGAAAGGGTCTTTTTGGAAGGGAATTTGGAAGCCATTTCATCTGGTTTACCACGGGCTTCAAATCCAGGCTCGTGGTCTGAGGCCCCTCTACAGTGTCAGAGAGACTCTGGAGAGAGAAAGCTCCTTCAGAGGGAGATTCATCCCATATGCCTCAGGTATCAGTCTCAGGAAGGGATGAATCCCTCTCTAAAGGGATTGCTTGCTCTCCACTGAGTACAAAGGGAGCCTGGATGACTACTGTTCTTTTCTACCTGCCTGGGCTTCCAGGGAGTTACAGCTATGGGAGATAAGTTCCACATCTTCATGTCCTCCTTCATGTTGCCATCAGAAATGATAAAACCTGCTAGGGGCAGGATGACAGCCTGCACTTGTGAATGTTACACACCCCCCATTTTAGGAGTACATAATACATCCTTCTCCTCAGTGTCTCTTCATGCTCCTTCCTTCATTCCTGTTGCATCTATAAGTTTCTTTACAGCCTCAAGGCAGGCTGTTAAATGGGAGAATGTTTTTTTTTTTTTTTTTTTTTTTTTGTGAAAACATGATTTCTTGGGAAAACAAAGACTACACAGCTGCAACAAAACCAAAAGACAAGTGGGTGTGTCTATTTATATTTTTAAAAACTGCAGATGTGCACATGAGTGTACACAGAACTGCTCTGATGAGCCACGATACACGAGCTAATCGAAACTGACACTTTTCAGAACACAAGTTGAGATGTACTTGGTTTGACATTATATTTGCAATAAACACTGTAGTCTTGTGCTTTTTTCTGCTTGGGAAATTTCAAATGTGGTATTTGGCTTTCTTTCGAATGAAGGCAAGGTTTCTTTGGAATGGAACCAAAAAAGAAAATTCTGACTCTCAGGGGCTACAAAACTCACGTAGATGGTTTTATCCTGCTGCTCTGTTCTTGACATATTATTTACCTCCCTTCTCTGTACGCTGTACTTGGCAGGGCCCTATCCTCTTGTCATCCATGTGTCAGGGAAGCCTTGGTTCTGACTGGGAGCTGCAGATACCATTCTGTTAAAATTAATAAACAGGAGTAGTGAAGGTTCCTGAAGAGTCTGATCAAACTTACTGTTTTAAAATGTGCCAGTCTTCAAAAACCACTGACTTCACTATCTCATCCCTTATGCCTTTTTATCATGTCTCTGTCATGTGCTGAAGTTAGCTCTTCTCTCAGTCCACTTTCCTCCCCTTGTCACAAGGTGGCTGACACCTTTTCTTTGTTCTTCACCGACTGACAGCTCCTAAAACCAGGCCTGGCTTTCTATACCTCTTCCTGAGAGCAACTGCTGGGTGTTCTGAGAGTATGTGTGGGGGTACAAGCATCCTCTGCTCTGTAAGTTTCGAGTGGTGTCGGGTGGGTGTAGCAACTCAGAAATAGCTTCTTCAAAAGAAAATATGCACTATTCTTATCTTATTCAAAAATGAAAATACACGTTTTACACAGCTTATAAAAGCATGTTTTTTGTAATAACAATTTAATAATAATTAAATATTAATCAGTAGAGGTCTGTGTGTATAGTTCTGCTCCTTAACCTTTAATCCTCCCTTGCAGATTTTTGGAATTTCTCTTCCACCCCACCTTGGGATAGCATTCTCTCCCTGCTTCCACATATTCCCTCACCTGCTCAGGAACTGCAGTATGTGACCAACCCTTCTGATGGCATCCACTCTTTCCTGCTGTACTCCAGACTCAGGATCCTGCTGGGATTTAGCATCTTTGTTTCTAAGCTTAGCTTAGGAAAGATTAAACTGTTTTTAGCATGAAAACAGCCAGTCTCCAGCAAAGACTTTTTTTGTCTTTCTTCCTCAGGGACTGTCGTGTTTGTTAATGTTCAGCCCTTCCTGGTTTCTTCTTTTAACAAGCTGTTTGACTTTGCTGGATGAATTGAGACAGGAGAATGTGTGCATACTGGATACATAATACTCATTAAAAACATGGGTGGAAAGTCCTACCTCCCACCTCATCTCCTTGGACTACTGACTGGTAAACCTGGAGATGCCTCCATGTCAAAATGAGTTGTGGTAAGTTTGTAATTTCAGCTGTTCTCCTGGAACAAACCCTAGTCCCCTCTTCCTGCTGTCTTTCCTTCAAGCTTTCACTTTTCAGGTTAGTCCCCTATTTTTGTAGGTAGTAGCCATACTGACTCCACTTGTTGGAAATCTCATATATAGAGAATGGAGTCTCCTTGTGCTGTAGCCATTTTCCTATTCATTCCTATCCCCCCCTGTCTCCTCTTCCACACCAACAGTCTCTGCCTCTAAACTCTTCTGACCTGAGAGAAACCTGGTGGAGCAGAGTTATGACAGGATAATCCATATTGGGAAACTAACAAGAGCTTTATCTGCAATGGTTTTGAAGTCAAGACAGCAGTGCCTTTGCTGTGGTGGGAGAAGTTTGTAAAAACTAACATTAGTCACATTTATGGAAGTCCTCTTCTCCTAGGAAGACCTTGGACCCAAGCTGCCTTGGTTTTTCAAACTGCTTGAAACAAGTCTTCAGAGAACCCAGTGGTAGGTGAGAGAAGGTCTGATGTGAGGCAGAAAGAGAAGGGGGTCTAACTCACCAATGAGGTACCAAAGAACCTGAAGCAGAATCTGAGACTTGGGAGAAACCCATTAAATGTATTGCTCCTTCTTCCGAGGAAAAAAATAAAAACGGTGAAGAAAATCAAGGGGAGCAAAACATTTCCTTTGCTTTGCATATTATAAAAGGCACCAAATGTAGAAAAGAAGAGGAGCAAGTAGGCTGATAAGAGATTTAATTTCATCCCCCTCAGGGTGCCAACTTTCCAGAGGTAACCTCGTGGTCTGCTGATGTCATTCACACAAAGCAGTTACTTCTGAAGAGACAGGTTTCCTCAGATTTTACCATCTGAAGAAAAAATAGAGGAAAAAAATTGTTTGAAAGGGAAAAAAATTTTAAGGTGTCTGTGTTTTACCAAAAGCTTTTGTAGGAGGTTATTAACTTCAAAAGGAAACTAAATTTATCATAACTTCTCTCTCCCCTCCCTGTGTTTCTGAAAAGAGCACTTGCTGTGATTGTCTGAGCCATTAAGTGCTCCTGGAAGGGTGACCAAATCCTGCGCTCCCATGTCTGTGTACTTACTGATTTATAAACCTTTCTGTAGGTAAAAAGAAGAAGGCGAAATTTCCCCTTTGTTGGCAGGTGGGCTCCAAAGGTTAAAATACAATTATTATGCAGACTCTCAACATGCAGAAAATGGGAAGAAAAATCTGCCTCTAAGATCCATATGAAGGAAACTTTCTTCTCAAGCTCTCAAGAGAGCAGGGACATCACCCCAAAATTCTCTTTGAACAATGGTTCTTGGAAAGAAAGACAAGCTTTAAAAGTAGTTTCCAGAGGTGAGCCACTGATGCCACCTGTTCATTTTGAATGTTAGGCTGGATCCACACAAACCTGCTGCAATATCCATGTGCCCATGTGACATTTAGAAGAAAAACTTTAAAGTGTCTCTGCTGCGGGACTGGCAGAGGGGAGATTTGTGTTTTCTCTTGCATTGTACTAAAACCTGTAATCTGCAGGGGACAGGAAGGTAGCTGAACTGTTCACACCATTGCTGGTGCAATACAGTTAATCTGGCATGAGGCAGAAGGTGAAAGATTTTATAAAAAGCTCCTGCCATGTGGTAGTTGTTTCTAGTGCCCAAATATGCATTTTGTATTAGTATGACATGCGCTGACTTTATCTTCAAGGAAACTATCTCCTCCTACTGTCCTGATCAGGTCCCCTTGCTGCTCTGATCTGTATGAACCTAATCCTTACATTCCTTGGCAAAGCCACAGTTTGGCAAAGCTCACCTGTTCACTGACCCAACCCTTCTCTCCTTGTAGCAGGTAGGCTTGTATTGGGCATCTTAGTGACCTTTTTGAGATGTACAGGTTGAAGAGTACTCAGTCAATGCTGACCAGCTCTGATAGAAACAGCACTGGGTTTGGAGCAGGCAGGGAGAAATGTTGTTTGTTAAACAGACTCATGTGGGTGCTGTCAGCAAGTCTGGGCTTGGTGCTGCAGAGCCCCGCGATACGAGGTGAAACTTCAGGCATTTTCAGGGGCAAGCAAACACTCAGCTGAGCCCGGCATGGTGAACATAGGATGAGAAGAGTTTGGGACACCTTTTCCAGAGACATGGGCACTTCAGCTTGGAGATGTGGCAGGCAGCCAGCACCGTGAGCACTGCCAACCTCTTGGGAGAAGATGTGCAAATGCAGGAGACCAAACTGGCAGGGGCTGTCATGCAGAAGGTACCGTGGTGGTGATGGAACGCCAGGGTAGCTGCTGAGGTACTCACCACCCGTGGGCACCTGGTATCAGAGGGAGTATAGAAAACAAAATAAACTCCGTGCACTGGTTTGTGCTCTCCCGCACTCCAGCTTGTGCCCCAAGCAATTCCAGTGGTGTTACTGGATGAGTACCGGCGCAAGTGACAACCCAGCTTAACTCTGTGTTTTCTGTGCCTCTGAAATAATAGTGGTGCTTAGGAAATGGGTAGTTAAAAAGCCCACATATCCCTGAAGTAACCTTAAGTGCAAAATAAGTCACTTAATTAGCATATAGTAGATACTTATTGTTAAGTAAGAATGCCATCCCCTCCTGCAGGGATTTGAGTTAAACATGGTGATTGATAAATTGTTACATTCACACAGTGTCACTCAGTGATATAATCATGGCTTTTGTAAATATTTAGTCAAGAGAGCAATCCAGCTGTTCCCAGCTAGGTTTCCTCCAGTGTCAGCCAATGTTCAGTGCTTCTGATTTATTTCATGTGTTGTTTAAGCCTTGAGTAAGATCACATTTTTATGAGTCTCGAAATACCTATGGTAATAAATAGTGCGAGTGCCGGAGCTAATGACAACAGCAGAAATAATTATATGGAAAGATATTGCCCAGGGTCCAGAATAGGGACAAGTACTTAACTATTTGTAGCTTTTTCAGGAAAAATGCTTAGCTGCTTTTGTCTAGATCTCCAGCAAGGCAACCCTCACCAGATGCCAATGAAAAGGAAAGCTGAGCAGGAACCATTTTCTCAAAAGGATTCTATTATCTCAAAAGGCTCTGTCATTGATGTAGCTGCTGACAGAGGGCTGAGGTTTAAAGCAGTGTTGGACAAGGAATGAAAATTCTGTTCTCCAAAGGATTTCAAGATTTTGAAATTAACCTTGGGTTCAAGTTAAAATGGAAATTCCAAGTTCTGAAGTTTTTTCTTACAGAGGAAATTTCTAGGTAGGATTCACTCTGACTTAACTGTACTGGTTATGCTATCCAATGCAGTACTAGAATGTAAAATATACAAGTATATTTAAAATGAGAAGTCATTTTAAGATGAAACGCTGACACTGTTAGCTCTGAAGATGTCCAAATCTGACATATTCGCAGTGTTGGAGCCAGGGTTGTGTTCCTTCCCTGAAACACATTTCTGCAAAACTGACAATTTTTGTGAGGCATTTTTGTTTTAATGAATCTACACTTTTTGATATAATTTTTTCTGACCATGTTCTTCTTTGAAGAAACACCCATGCAACTTTTCCTTCACTCATCTGTCTGACTTTTATTTTGGGAAATCTTCAGGAATAGCTTTTGTTCTCATGTCACTTCTTTGTTGAGGAAATGCCTGTCGTGATGTCCTACTCCCAGGAGTTGGAAGTGATTCACAAAAAAAGAAAGTTTAAAAAAGATGACACCCAGTTTGGGTTGTGTTGCGTATTTGAGATAGCATGCTTCACCCACAGGACAAGATGGTAGATGCTGAATTTAACTTATTTCCAGTTAAGAACCTCTTCAGTGACCCACATAGACACCTCTTACTGACAGCAGGGTAACAAATTATCATTACTGCCCAAGTTTCATTTGCAGAAAATTCAGCTTTTTGCAGTTTATATTCTTTCTTGTTCAGAAGCAGATCATAATTAAAAGGTGCTTCTTATTTTCCAGGGACCATGGACATTCTGAAAAGAAATACCATATGAGCAGCACCAGGGTGAGTATCTACAAGAAGGTAAGCTTAGATCAATACAGACACAGCCTTTTGTTAACTTGGATCTTAAACTAGGGAGGGGGGGAATGACACACTCCAGGAAGGAAAGCTAAGTCTAGGAGGTGCCTGAAAGCAACGGTAGCTCACTGACAGAATGAGGTGAGGTCGTCCTACAGCACTGCAGGCAGAGTGAAGCAGAGACTTTTTATTTGTTGAGTGCATGGAAACATCTGAGGCAAAGGAAGAGCTATTTCAAATGGGTATTAGCATGCCTGTTGGTACTCTCAGGCTGATATCAAGGGCGCCCTTGAGCTCAGAGCCAAGTGGAGGTACACCCCCTGAGAACCTGAGGTGACAAAGTGCAGGTGGAAATGCTGTTCAAATGTATATTTAATGGACATGGGGATGAGCAGTGTTCCAGACAGTGAAGGTAAAAAAAAAACCCACACAAAAACCCCTCTAACAATATCTCCTGGTCGATAGCACTAATGGAAAGTAGAACTTTGAAGCTGATAGAATTGCTCTAAAGCCAACAAATTCAAGTGCAGAAATGGGTGGACAGCTAGCAATGCTTGAACCCACTGCCCAGTGGGTCGAGTCTGTTACCCTTTGTGCCTGAAATCTGGGGGAAGTAGAGCAATTAGAGCCTGCTGCTGCAGAATCCAGCTCAGGTTGTGTGGATTATCCTACTAGGACTTTCTTTTAATTTTGTGGTGGCTAAATGGGAGTTACCCAAATCAGTACCAAAGCAGAATTGCTCTTCTGCCATTTTCTTGCAGTAATCACAATTTTTTCCGGTAACTGGAAGCTATAGGGAGAATACTTCTAACTTTCATTGTCAGCAAATATATGTAAAAGGCCAATGGTAGTTGCCTTAGCCATATTTGTTTGTTTTTATGAAGACCCCTTAATGCAGTTGCAGAAGTTTCTGGGCATTACAAACCAGTTCTTGCCTCTGCATGGAAGCTGAGAATTTGGGGGTTGTGGTTTGCTCTTTCTTATTCCCATCCAGCCGTGATGTGAAGTCTTCCCACTCACTTGGTTTTTGCAGGCAAATATTCACCAAGGTTGGCATTCAGCTCACTTAACTGTAGTTATTCCAAAATCACACAGTTATCTAAGCAAGCAGTCTGGGCTGCCTCTGTAGTCAGTGGTGAGACTTGAGCAGGGTGATTCATTCCATCCTCCCAGGTATCACCCTCTGGAGGTTGCCTGACTCTCCACAGGGAGACAGATGGCTAAGGTTAGGTGAGGTGAACCTGAGCCCCAGTGCTCAGCAATAACTGCTTGGCGTGTGCCCAGGACACCTGGGGTTCCCTGGGGAAATCACCCATCCAAACTCCAGTTAGAACTTGCACATTTTAGCATCCAGAATTAAAGGAGCTGATGTTCTTTCTTTCTGTCCAGTGTACTTGTTGGTTTTGTGCAGAGTGGAAAGACTTTGCCCTATGTTTGACCTACACGCTAGCACACAAATACAGCCTTAGATTACATATTCAATATTTTATACATCTGCTGTCTGTGTGAACATGCACATAGTTTCTGCATAATAATATTCAGATATATGGTTCTCTCTGATATTTTATTATTAAAGTGCTGGCAATATGCTCAAAGCTTTACAAAATACAGATAAAGGCAATTCCTGTCAGAAGGCAGTTGTAACAAAGATGAACGTTAGATTCACAGGGAGTGAGAGACCAGAAGATTCTGGCTTCACTTTTTGTTTTCTAGCCTTAGTTCCTCAGAAAATGAGGCTTCTGTGTTGCATTGTGAGTAAGGTGAGGTGAGCAGTTGTCTTACCAGTGACTTTTGGACAGCTGGCTGGCCAGCTTCAGCCAAATATAAGCAAACAGCAAGTTGTATCAAGGATAAAAGCTCTCTGAAAAAAGACTGCTATTTAGAGGAGAGCATGCTCTCAATGAGGAACAGGTACAGTGTGAGGCAGGATTAGGTGCCACAGGATCTACACAGGGATCCTATGTAAAAATCCAAACTTGGGAAGAGCATCAGCTGTCACTGGTGGTGTGCTCATTTCTAGGGAATTGGGCAAGGGGAGCTGTATAAGCAATGTATGGCTAATTTTGTTGAGCAAGAAACATATTTTATGCTACTAGTGTCCTTTATCTTTTAATCTTCCTTAAGAAGGGAAGATTTTAAGAATTCTCACAGCCATGGGGGCAAAACTCACTAACAGTGGGAAGGAGCAGTGAAAAACAGAAGCAAGAGACAAAACAGAGGGTTTGGGAGTGAAAGTGTGAAAGTGAAGAGGAATTCCTGCAGGTCTCTGTTATTTTCCACGCGCAGAAACATTTCGGTTCTCTTCAATATTACATTAAATTTAGGAATATATATTATTTTTTTTAGATATTTTGCTCCTGGCTAGTCTTACCTGGTGAAGGCATCTCAGATTAGCTGTGTTGTGGATTTCTACCCTGTGCTTTGTGATAGCTCCCCATGGCTTTGTAGGAAGTAGTAAACCTCTCTCATCTGCTCTGACGTTGTTTTCAAGGTACAGCTTTATCAACTCATGAGAGGTGCTGCTAGATATGACTGTCAGGAAAAGCAGAGGAAGGAATTTGTTGGCCAAATAGGTCCGTTCCTGGTCTGGGTGTTCCTACGAATAAAACTTTATCAACATGCTTTATCAAAAACAGGCAGACTCAGGGTGAAAATAGTTTCCATCCCTGTCTGCCAATGGTAAGAATTAGGAGTATCTTGATCAGATATGGTGCATGCCTCTGATGCACATGATGTATGTTTTGATTTTAACAAAGTTTCAGACTTCTGTACTAGCTCTTGGCTGTTCTGAAGATGAGAAGAGGGGGATCAGGTTTCTAATTTGAGATGTTCTTATTACATTTCCTTGTTTTTTCTCAGCATAGGGACAGGTAGACTTGGGTTGTTGAAGTGAGTTAAGTGAAGCGGGTGCTGTACTTCTACTCCACATGTAGCCTTAGCTTTCCCCTAGGGCTCCAAGTCATCCCCTGCAATGCAGGTTGTTTAGAACTACATGTGCAAGATGCTCTGGGGATCTCTTTCCATCCCAGCTTGTGGCTTTTTAGGCAAACTCTTTACTCTGTCATTATTTGATTTGAAGGCAGGCTGAGAGACTTGGGTTTTTCAGCCTGGAGAAGAGAAGGCTCAGGGGAGACCTTATGGTGGCCTGAAGGAGCCTGCAGGAAAGTGTTCAAGGCCAGGTTGGATGGTCTAGTGGGAAGTGTTCCTTCCCATGACAGGGGAGTTGGAACTAAGTGATCTTTAAGGTCCCTTCTGTCCCCAAACATTCTGTGATTCTATAATTCTACAATTCTATGATTTCTTCCAAGAAATCTTTACAGAGAAAGCTGAGAAAGAAACTCCCTGGGGGATGGCAGAGATGGTGAGTGGTTTTGGTGTGCCAGTCCACCTTCCCTGCAGCAGCCCTTGGTGAAAGCTCCCTGATCAGTGGAAGAACAAGTTGGGTTACAGACTGCAGGGAGTAGAAATATCTTCCACTTTCTTCTACATTTCCTCTCCCTTCCAGTAATGTCTTGGGTGATTACCCAAGATTGTATCAGCCAAGACATGCTGCACTTGCAATTGGTGAGGTGTATCAGTAGTTTTCATCTTTCTCTAAAACGTGAGGTACTGGCCAGTAGATTTGATTTACAATTAAATCGCAAATCTTGCAGTATATTCCCAGGACCCCAGGAGTGATAAGTCATTTGAGTTGTATTTTTAATAGATCATTATAAATCATTTTTATATTGCTGTAATTGAATAAGGTGCTTTAGAGAAACAGGAGATTGTACATCGCCTGCCCCTAGGAGTTTGCTTGCTAAGTACATCTTGAGGTACAAAAGGTACTTTGTGTAATTTTATGCAGTGCGAGCCCTTGGTGCTAATGACAGTGCTATAAACGTGGCCCATATCCTGAAACAACTTAATGTGTGCTTAACATTGAGGATTTAGCATGCCTCCGGATGAGTACAGTGATTCATGCTGGAGAATACAAAAGGCTACCTTGTCAGTGGCACCACCTGCCCTTCTGCCAGAGATGGCTGCCCTGCCATCGTGTCAACACATCCAAAGCTGTGCCAGCTTCAGCACTGATGGAGCTCACAGCCCAGCATATTTGCTCAGGACTTTGGAGCAGCTACGTGACATCAAACCAAAAGTCCAGCTTGCCCAGTGTCATCTGGGTTTCTGACAGTTTCCAGGTTTCCCTTTCTCTTCTGAGCAGAAGGAATAGGGCAAACACGAAGTGACCCAGCCTCTGGCATAGTATCCCAGCTTCTGACAAAGAGCATTTCGGGGACTTTGTGAGCCAAAATTTTTTTAATGGGCTGATGGACCTGTCTTGCATGAGTTTAAGCTTAAACTGAAATCAATATAGTTGCAGTGTGGTCATATTCCTTCCTGGTTAATTCCACTATGCATTTTCATCTTCCCTTTATGCATCTTCAGATAAAGCATTTTTGCCCTAAAGCTGGGGTGTAGTGTTTGCAAGTGCAGTTTCATAGCAGCTGCACTCCACCCCAGAGATAGGTGCATTTGGCAGTAAGTGATCCTTAGATTTAAATAATCTATAATTCTTTGGAGCACTTTTTGGGCTTGTAAAAGGTGTTATACAAATCAATGAATAATTTTCACTCACCATTGTTTGTAATATATTCTTAGTCCTCATCTGAAAATAAAATCTCTTTTCCTATTGATTTTCTTCTTTTATGTTTTGCCAAATTGATTTTCCTTTTCCTAATGGAGCAGAAACTAACATATCTGGATTTCAGTTACTTCACTCTTTCTGGTTCAGCATCATTTAGGATATCAGAAGGAATAAAAACAGCTCTAAGGAATAGTATTAATTCATTAACTTCAAGGGAGCTGACACTGTTTTAATCCATTTTAAGGAAAAGTGTATCTTCTGGGTTTTAAAATTTCATCGGTGGATTTGTAGGAATTCTCTAAACAAGCATTAAAGAGGCAAGTATAAATATGGTGTTATGACTTGGGAGGGTAAGGAGAGAGAATTAAGCAGAGTTAGGTCAGATTGCTGGGTTGCAGAAGTAAGGTTTGGAGCTCCCTCTGAAAATGTGGACAGGGTTTTAAAGGGTTTTGATGATCTATGTCCATTTCTGCACACTGTGGCCCTTCTACCTTCAGCTGGAACAGGAAAAATGTAAATATTATGGTATTTTCAGAGCAGCTTTGATCAGGAGCAATCACAATTGTCTTGAAATACCCTATTTTTGTCAAAGTATGAACCTCAAACAGGGGCTTGGTTTTATAAGTTGACAAGTACTCCTTTCCATTTAGGAGATGAAGAAGGAGGGCCTTTGAGCATTAGGTATCTCAGAAGCAACTTGAGAACTTCTGAAAAGTTTAGCCTGAGGAAGATGCGAAAGACTAGTTTATTCCATCTAAATAAATAGTATTATCAGCTTCTGAATCAATGTTTATTAAGAACATTGCCTCAGTCTTCACTGGTAAAGGACCTGACCACACCAGCAGAAGGCAAAGTCAGGGAGGGGAAAAGTAAGAGCAGGTTTAAGACCACCTAAAGAACCTGAAAGTGCACATTTCCATGGGACCTGGTGAGGTCCATTCACAGATCCTGAGGAAACTGGTGGATGAAGTTGCAAAGCTGCTTTCTGTTGTATTTGAGAAGTCATTGCAGCCTTGTGAAGTTTCCACTGACTGGAAAAGGGGAAACGTAACCCCCATTTTCAAAAAGAGAAAAAAGGAAGACCTGGAGAACTACAGGCCTGTCAATCTCACTTCTCTGCCTGGCAAGATCATGGAGCAGAACCTCCTGAAGGCTCTGCTAAAGCACATGGAAAACGTGGACATGTCTGGTGGCAACTAACATGGCTGGAGGGAGTAGAGGCCACCCAGAGGGACCTTGACAGGCTTGAGAGGATGGCCCATGCCAGCCTCATAAAGTTCAATAGTGCCAAATGCAAGGTCTTGCACCTGGGTTGGGGCAATCCCAAGCACAAATACCGGCAAGTCAGAGAATTAACTGAGGACAACCCTGAAGAAAAGGACTTGGGGGTTTTGGTTGATGAGAAGCTCAGCGTGAGCCAGCAGTGTGCACTTGCAGTCCAGAGATCTGGCGTTATCCTGGGCTGAACCAAAAGAAACATGGCCGGCAGGTTGAGGGATGTGATTCACCCCCTCTGCTTCTTTGTTGTGATACCCCACTTGCAGTACTGTGTCCAGCTCTGGACCACACAGTACAAGAAGGACATGGAACTGTTGGAGCAAGTCAATTGGAAGGCCATGAATATGAATATGAATATGAATATGAAGGACTGGAACACCTCTCCTATGAAGTTGTGCTGAGACAGCACAGTTGTGCTGGGGTTGTTCAGCCTGAAGAAGATGAGGCTCCAGGGAGACCCTGTAGCAGCCTTCCTGTACCTGAAGGGGTCTACAATAAATCTGGAGAGGGGTTTTTTACAAGGGCGTGTAGCCATAGGATAAGGGTTAATAGCTTTAAACTGGAAGAAAGTAGATTTAGGTTAGACATTAGGAAGAAATTCCTTGGTGTGAGGGTGATGAGGCACTGGAACAGGTTGCCCAGGGGGGTTGGGGATGCCTCGTTCCTGGAAGTGTTCAAGCCCCAAGTTGGATGGGGCTTTGAGCAACCTGGTCTACTGGGAAGCATACCCATCCATGGCAGGGTGTTTGGAACTGTATGATCTTTAAGGTCCCTTCCAACCCAAGCTATTCTATGATTCTGTGAAGAAGGTCAACTCTGATTGGAGTTTTAATACACCCGATGACTATAGGATGATAGTTCATGCTACTGTAGAGAAAAATGATGTTATAAAATACTGAGATGAATTAAATGTTTTTTTAAGTCATCATGCCTTTTGGAATTCAGCCCTGGGTAAAGAGAGGCGGAGAACTGGCTGAAATAATTCTAGAAATTTTAATGTTTATCCCCAGAAGTCATGGAGACAGGAGAGGACAGAAAAAGGGCAGAGGTAGTGTCTATTCATAACAAGCAGAAAAAGCTGAATCCATGGATTTATAGTCAAGTCAGCTACCTGCCAATACATGGAACAAACAATCAAACAATCGATTGTAAACACCTTGAAGGTAACAAGGATATGAGCAGAACAGCCAGCACAGATTTGTCAGGAGCAAATAATCTGAAACCAATCTCTTTTCTTTCTGAGACAAGAGAACAGACCTTGTGGGTATGAAAAAAGCAGTGGGTGTCATGTGTCCTGATTTTAATAAGGTTTTTCATACTCTTTTGCAAGACATTGTCATAAGCAACTTGGAGAAACAAGGATGAGAAGAAACTATTATTTTAGGTCTGTGCACAGCTGTCTGACAAGATGTAGTTGGAGAGCAGTTACCAATGATTAACTATGAAATTGGAAGGGGATTTTGAGTGGGGTGCTATGTTTTCATTAACAGGTAGGATGGTGGAAAGCAGAGGGTTCTTGCTTGGTTTGCGAGCTGGGATTGGCTATGGGACAGGTGGAGAATGGGTTCAGAATGTGAAGTAACTTGGAGAAGTCAAAGGAGTGGACTGGACAGAGTGGGGTGTGGATGGCAGCAAGGCTCTCTTTTCTCTTTTGAGGTAGGAGCATTCAAGAGCATTGGTGCATGGATAGGAGGTGACTGGCTAAGCAGCTCTCTGAAGAGAAGGATCTGGGGCTAGGAATGGATCATCTTAGAAGTTACACTTGAAGTGTGACTAGAAACATGATCTGTGAGAGAAGACTGAACAAATTGGGGTTGCCTAAACTGAAGAGGAGAGAAAGAATGTGATAAATCTTGAAAGGTGGCTGAAAAGCAGAAAGAAATAATAATCTGTCTTCCTTGTCTACTGGGACAAGGGGTAATGGGCTTTAACCTGAGTGAGAGACCTAGCACACATGCCAGCAAGATCTTTCTACTAGTGATAATTGCAAAGAGGGGAAATAGGTTGCTTGGAAGCTTACCAGATACCTGTCCAGAATAATGTGAGTCTAATTCATCTTGCCTTTGGGAGATCACGACAGATGAGAAGACCTCCTGAGGTGCCTTTCAGCTTCAATTTCTTTAATTTAAGAATCTTTTAATTTCATTTTAATTTCTTTTCATTTTAGTCCAGATAAGCCTACCAACCCTATGAAGAGTTAGGATTTTCTCTGTTCCTCATTATTTTACAGAATGTTGTTAGCATTTCGCATCAATTAAAATGGCAGCCTTAAGATTCTCTCCACCTTTGCTCTGCCTTGCCCATTACTCTTGAACCAGTTAAATAAATATGGTTTAACTGCAGTCTACTGAATAAATGTTCTCTCCTTCTTTCTCTGTATGTATGTCTGTACATATATAATATCTATATAAATATATTTGAAATTATGAATCCATTTATCCTAAGTTTCTAGAATTTATTGATTTTTTTTAGCAGTGTTTAAATTACATCCACTTTTATGGAGACAAATCTGTTGAAGAATTAAACAGCAAAGTTTGCTCCAATCTATAAACATGACAGGGGGATGATTTCCTCTCATTTGCTAAATATACAGCTCCTTAGTCGGAGACATAAATAAGAATGTTGCCTAAGTAGGTCAGATTTGAGCTAGGGCTTTTCAAAAGACATGAAAGCACCCACCGTGAATATACACTTCAAAGCCAGAACCCATTTTTTTGTGCACATTTTGTTCCCGAGAAGTTTTCCATCTGTTCTAATGTCATGGCTTTGCCACAGTGGCTTGTCCTCAGACTCTGTATCTCTGGCAACTCATATGCTTTACTTTTTAATGCAGCAGGTAAAGGAGATAATTGGAAGACCTTCAGAGCCAGGGTGGGGGGTGGGAGGGAGGGAAGAGGGAATCTTTCACTGCTAAGTGGAGACGAAGGACAGACTTCCTCTGCTCCTTGTTGTTAGATAGCTAGTTTGATTGGATGCCAGGAGCTGAAAGGAGGGAGTGTGCATTTTGAAAGGCTTTTCGAGGAGCAAATCTGAAATTAAAAGACAGATAATATTTATAGAGGTTAGTGAAGTTCACTCTACCCCGCTCTTTGTAGCAGTGCAGTTCCAAATTCAAGATTCTTGATGGATTTAAACTCTTTTTCATCAGCAACAGTCCGACATGATCTACCTGTCACTATTTCAAACGATGCCTTTCTGACTTCTCTATGTAGCTCTGAAAGGGGAGGAAGCTTCCTCACTAATATGTCACTCTACCCACCCACCCAGACACCCACAGCTTGTTTGAAACCAGCATGGGGAAAGAACCCCACCACACCACGTGCCCTGGATTGAAGAAAGCACTTCTTTAAATACCAGTGTCAGGGAGCGTTGGTCCTGGGGGTGAAGCCAGAAATAAAGCAGTTACTTATCCGTGTATCAAGATTGTATTCAATCTTACAAAATGAGCTGAGCTGTGCTTTTCCTATTTTACCTGCAAATCAGTGACAGCATTACTGTGTGTTATATTTACACAAGGCTTTTGATTTTTTTTGATTATGGAGCACATACCACTCACAGAGGGACTCCATCTAACTTAGGTGTTGCCCTACTCAGTATCCAGTTGGTAATACATCTGTCATGGTCTGAAGAACAGGGGCCTGAGGACATCCAAAGTCTGGGAGTGGCTCTGCAAGGAGCTGGCTGCTGTGCCATGGCTGATGCAGCACTGTGGAAGGTGACACAAATGGCAGGGGATGGGTTGTGAAGGAACCAGAAACCAACTGGGGAAGAGGAGGCTGCGGACCTAAAGGCCATGTGAGTGCACTCGAATGAGTAAGTCCACAGTGGTGGACAGAAGGGCTGAGCTCAGTTGTGTCCCAGAGTTCCAAAAAAAATAAAAGGATAAAAAGTAGAAAACCAAAGAGCAATGTTTCTCCTTGATTCTGCAGCTCAGGATTCTGTTGTCCAAGTTTTGTAACTGAGACCACTATTGCTAGAAATAAATTTGCTCTTGCTTGGCTTTAGGATAGTAGTATTGTACTGCTAAGATTTATGACTAGAACAGAACACTGGAGCTGGGATCTGAAAATATTCCAGAGAAGGTCCTCATTTCTCTTTCTTTTATGTGAATTTAGCTCTTTTAATATCAAAACCACACATCTACAGTTAAAGCTACCTGCCTCCTCCCGAAGTCTCTCACCCTCTGAGCATGCATATCGTAATAAACAGGTACAGTAACTTAAATGAAAGTGAGAAATAAAATTAACCAACAGATGATATCGTGATAAAATACTAATTGATAGTTGAGAATAGATGTGTGTGTTTATACATTCAAAATCAGATATATACAGGGTATTTGTGACTGGATTGTGCTGGCCACTTCGGATGCCTAGCACAGTTTTCTGCCCAGAACTGTGATAAATGAAGAAGTCTCAGCTCTGTGTGTTGGTTGGCTCTATGCATGCCAGGTAAAGAATCTAGATTTGGAACAACACCAGGTCTGTGCCTGGGAGAAGTCTTGCATGAGGCATATAGAGAACCTCTGATGGCTTTGGCATATTGACCAGGCTAGTGCCAAGGGAGCAAAACCTCTTGCTAAAGGTCTGACGGTCTTCTGGGGCTATCTGCACCTTTACACCCTGAGGCTGCTAACATCCACCATTACTACCACCCTCATTGCAGAGAACCTTGGGACAGATAAGCACATTTGGTACATCGCTGCTCACATATATAGCAACTTTTTGGGCAGTATTTGTGTTTGCTGGTCTCTAAGGAAAAGGTAAACTGCCTTTCTTCATGAATCTCAAAGTGCCTTCATGAAACAGACCTAGCAAACCTGTGAAGCACAGTCAAGATTCAGAGCAGGATGCACTGCCACCTGGTTGACAGCAACACCTGGCAGCAGGATATATGAAAACATACTGCCATATACAAAGAAATTAATCTTTTACCCATTACAAACAGAAAGAACAGCATAGGATTTTGCTTCAAAAGACTCGACAATTAAGAGCAGAATGAATATGAGTCATCTGTCCAGCAAAAGCTGTGCCAGATGCAGACACAAAGTAATTCTGCATGTTAATACCACTTATGCAATGCTGATCCTATGACAGGGAACATTTGCTGGTGGTTTGTGGGGTGGTACATGCACATGCATGCATACGCATGAACTTTGGTTGTTCAGTTTGCTCATCTGTCAGCTATTCAACCTAAGGCATTTTTAATATGTCTCAAAGTCATTTGGAAGCTTACAATTTTTTCTTCTCATCCCAGATATTATATGCACACACTGAGCATAAAGCTGGCTAAAAGTTAGGATTTCAGTTTGAAGTAAACGCCATTGTTTTGAAACGTGATGTGTAGTGTATTCAAGCAAGCAAATGAAATAAAGATTGAAGAAATTTCCAGCAGCTGCTCAGGCTCTACTGCTGTGGTATGGAACAGAGAGGATCCCGGGCTGCAGCTCTGCCAGTGGCTCCCAAAACCCCTGGGCTCCAGGGCAGCTCTGCAGATAAGGAGACCCTGAGTGCAGAACTGGCATCCTGAGTCCCCTCCGAAAACTGGAGTGAGTTTCCTAGGGAGCTGAAGTGGTGGCTGAGTTTGGGAAAGCAGCAGCTGTTTGGGAGGGAATGAATTAATGAATTGGTATTTTCTTTTGGTCATTTGGAAATTTTCTGACCAGCTTTGGTACTATTCTACTTGTGGAGTACTAAAGATGCTAAATCCTCTCCTTCTTGAATTGCTCTGAAGTCTCTACCTGAGCATCAGTGCCTTTGGAGATGGAATATGAGAGATGGTATTGCTGATGAGAACAATAAGCCAAAGCACTGTCTGTGCTGGCAGCTCTAGGTTTGCAGATGATTTCCCCAGGGATGTTTGTAGCCAATCACAGAGACCTTATCTTGCTTACAAAGAAGCCCAAAGCAGGAAGCTGGAGTCATTTATACCCCCACCTTTCTCTGCTTTGTAGAAGAGAGGCTCTTGGGCCTTGTGAAGAAGCCTCTGAGGTCCTGGAAGACAGATTCAGGATGGTTTAGAGAAGGTCAAATGTGAGTGCTGTCCAAATTGCTGCTAAATGTGAGCTTGGAGGTACTAAATACAGGTGCCCCAGGCTACTTGTTACAAAGGCAGTAGTAGTGGCAGGCTTGCTGATGCTGTAATGTGATTTACTTAGCTGTTTCCCATACTTACCATGACTTCATTTGCCCACAGCTCTTTCTGTTGTTCAGGTTGCCCAGATTGGGAAATTTGGGAGTGGGTATGGCTCTTGAAACACAGGGCCAGGGTCATGTAGAAAATGCATGTTGCTGTTTGGATTGTGATCGGTTATGTGAATGCAAGAGAATGAGAGATTTTCTTTTTGCTGGCTTGCTAATGGGTGCATGTGTCTCCTTCTTCAGGCTATTGGAATGAAAACACCTGGAAGTGAACTGGGGGGGTTGGGGATTTGGGGAAGGAAAATTAGCTGCCAGTACTAACGGCAGCCAAGTTGAGTAGCAGGAGACAGCAATATGCTAGCACTGCTGGGAGATAGGGAACAGAGGAGCACAGAGGTCAGTGCTATTAAATCTGTGTGTTGTGTGTGTGAGTGAGAGTGGGGCTATTTCAAACTTAGCTATTAATTTTTTACCATCTATTGCTGATTTTTTCATCTTTATTTTTAATAAAAGACATGCATTTTTGGTGAGTGCTTGCAAACTACCCTAGGGGGATACCAATTGTCATTGCATCACTGGATCTAGTGATGATCTCACCAAACTCAAGGAGTTGATCCCAGTGACAGACTCAGGGGAGCAGGATCAGCACCCCAAAGGTTCCAGATCCATGTGACTTCTTTGCTTGGCTGCTCAGCTTGCCTGTGAAATGCTTTGGCTTTAAGCACACAGAACACCAAAGCATAAAATAAATTCAAACTCCTAAGATGCCCAGCTCTAAAAACTGCCAGCAGCAAAGCATGGTGCTATGATAATTAACTTCCATGATGTCAGCTCTGTTATTTCAGTGCACTTTGGGTGCTATGGGAGCTCTGGTGTGATGGACTGAAAGCGCTGCTGGGGGGGGACATGGGTTGGTGAAAGGACTCCCTGGGTTTGGTGAGCATGACAGGGAGCTAGAGGCAAGCAGCTTCTTGAGGAGGAGCTAAATAAGAGTGCTTTAGTGCCTTCTGTGTTCTTCCTGCACCTCCAAACATTGCAGCTGCTCAGAGAGTCTGGGAACTAAGAAGTTTGCTTCTCCTGACTGCTTGCTGTAAACAGTGTGTACAGCAGTCTTGATTATACATCAGCTTGCTGGGCTCACTATAGCACAGTAATTAAAGGGGTGAGAACGTTTTGGAGTGCTTTCCACCACTTGTTGTCTGCGTAATCCCCCTGTGTTTGTCAATAAATAGAACTTTTAAGTTTAATTAATACACACTTGGCTGGCTATCCATTTAAAACCATGCTTCGTGGCCTGAGACACTATCCACTTGTGCTCAGTGTTGCTGGTAGAGCTGGTGCAGTGCTGGAGGGGGAGCAGAGGGCTGGAGCCAGGAGTGCTGGAGAGCCCTGGAGCAGGGAAGCACAGCTCCACATCCTGGGGAATGTAGGTCAGTGGGCAATTCAGAGCACTCTCTGACACAAGCACACAGGCAGTGTGAGAGAAGGCAAAGTAAATAAACAGCTTTTCTCCTGAATGCGGGGCAGCTCAGGCTATTTTAAAAATTTATTTCCAAACGCTGGGTTTTGTGAGTGAGTTCGTCCCAGGCTGGGGTGTCAGAGGGTCAGATGAGTCTTGAGAGAGAAATGAGGTCTCATCTCTCTCTTTGCCCCCTCAAACTTCTTTTGTGTAGGGCAGTTCGAGCCATTGACTTCATTTTTTTGGTGTGAGCTTGGCAGAAACAACAACAAGAAAAATTTGTTTGGATCAGATCAAAAATACATTCCTTCCTTTCTCCTCCCCTCCTGGGATGAAGCAAGCAAACAAATCATGCCATTTAGCACCATTGTGTCATTTGCCCCGAAAGGAGCCATTTCATTTTGTACACTCTCTGAAAAGCAGAGAGAAGTAACAGCTAGAGTTTCAAAAAATTGCCAGAGGACTTGGACTCCAGTCCCAGCTCCAGTGAGCGCTGTTATTTATCTGTAATGGCAGGGTGTCAGCAGGAGCTATTTCAGGCCACCCCTTCACTCCAGAATGCATCCCAGGTTGTTTTTTGAAGGATTTTTCTGTGGGTGGCTATGAGTCTGTGCGGGTAAAGGAGTGATCTGAGCTGCAGTGTGTGGTTCAAATGAGCCCCAGAAGAGCAGAAGTGAGGGTCAGGGAGGGGGGGGAAAGGATTTAACTCAGAGTGAAAAGAGAAGGAGCTGGAACGAACCAGGTTTCCAAGGTTGCATATTCTGCTGTTTTTCCTTCAGTCTCTGTTACTATTTTTCACTGCTCCCCCTACCTCTCCTCATCCTTTACCCTGTGCCTTCTCACCTCCTGTTCCCAGCTCTTTTTTAGTTTCTCAGCCTTTCCTTTGGATCAGGTGCTTTCATCTGGGAAGTCAAGTTGGTGTGCTGTGGTGTAAACTGACTAATGCTCCCTACCAATGATCATACATATTATTGTGTGTGTTGAAGACCCAATTGAGGGTTATCACTCTAACCTTCACAGAGTTTAATTTTTGAAATTTATTTTTAAGTCTACATGTTGAAAAAAATGCTTCTTTTTGGAATTGTTCTTCTGGAGAGGGTTCTGCAGGGTAGAGGGCTTGAGAAACAACCTTTCTCGTGACGTCAGATTGGAGTGAAACAGGCACTTGTCAGGTGTATTTGTCCTATTTCCTGTCTATTACAGGAAGAGAGGAAGTGTTTCCTTAAAGACAATGTTTCTCTGCATTATCTGTAAATGAGCCCAGGATGAGTGGCTCAGCTGCAAGCATCAGCCATGTGCATGTCCACCTGTGCCCAGAGGAACTCCATGCTCTCTCTGCTTGGCCAGACCACTGACTGTTGAACTAGCAACAGCAGGTCCAGAAGATAATCAGATATAATAAAAAAGCTTCATGGCATGGTAGCTGGGCCCATGCTGTGTGACTAATTAGCTTGCTAACCCTGTGGAAGTACTTCCAAAGACAAATTCCTCTCCTCTGGTCTTGTTCTTCCCACATTCAGCTTCTGTGCTTCTCTGGCTTCTGTCCCCTTCCCCATGAGGATAGCATAGCAATGTCTTACATGCCCCACTCTGTGTACAGGAGAGACATGTCACCTCTTGTGCCTTTCCTGGTTGGTCACCGTGACCTTCTGCAAGAGCTGAGAACATCAGCTCCCTCTCAGTGAAATGGAGCAAGTCTTCGCTGCTCCTTTCTTTGGGCTTCCCTGTTATATACAGTAATTATCCACCAATAACTGTATGTAAGATCAAGGAGATGAGTACTTTTTGGAGCTGTGTTTCTTTTTCTTCATGGCAAGGAGAGTGTTACCCCTCTACACATCAATGATCAAAGGAATAGATGTGCTTCTCTTTTACATGGTCAGATTTACTAGCTCTGTCATGCAAAATATGGCTTCTGTTCTTCTGAATCTTTCAGGATTTTTCTGTTCTTAGAAATATCTTAATTTTCATAGTGTGGCTTGCAATGCCTGGCTCTGGCTTTTTGTACCTGTTTTGCAACAAACCCACTTGAGAGGTGAAAAAGGAGGCTCTAAAGCCCAATTCCTAGATTACAGCCTGCACATTATTTTAATTTAAACCTATCTCCCGTTACAACTGAGAATCAAGGTGTAAGTGTGTAAAGTGCTTTGGGAGCCCTGTGATAAAAGGCCCTATAAAAATATAAATGTAAGCAGATGGCAGTCCCAACCTTCCTGGTAGAAGCAACACATAAGCTCAGAGAAAAGGGTGCAAACTCAACCTCTTCCTGGGGTTATCTCAGGCAACAATAAATGCAATCTCTGCCAGAGCTTGCTTATTTCTGAGGTAGACTCCTCTTTTTCTCACCAGTTGCTTCAGCCTCAGCTTCAGTTCAATCAGCTGGGCTGCAGCTCCAAGCACGTTCAGACTTTGTGTGCCTGTTTGAAAGAGGTCTATGACTGTGGCAAGACACCAACAGCAAAGCAATGGCCATAGCTGCATCTCAGCCACTCTGATGTTGATGTCTTCAAGCAAGAAACAGCATAAAACAGCAAGTCCTTGGGTACAGTATCACCAGTTTGTAGTTAAGATCAGTCTGGGGCATGATGGACAGGAATGGGAAGAAGTGAAATCTAATGAGTGAGACATGCAGCGACGTGTTTGCTGAGGAAAAGGGAGAGCTGATCTTTTTCTACTCTTGCCTGTTCTTCTAAACATCCTTTTTTTCCAAAGGATGGATTTTCTCTTATCTAACTAGGCTTTTTTCCCTGCTGTGAAATGTTTTGGGTCAGATGATATTTGCCTGGCTTTAGAAAACTGCTAAGAATTAATTAATCTGTAATGAAATTGATGGGGAAAAGACATACAGAACTGTTAATAGAATTACATCCTCAAAAGGAACAAAAATAAGACAGTTTCCTTTCATTTCTCTTTCTTATAATTTGCAGTCTGACAGATTCCTGACCAAGTTCGAATTTAGACAAAGTGCATGTGGCAAAAGTTGGAAGTGTTGTAATGCTTCCTACTGTGATTTGTATAAACATTTAGGATTCCCTGGAGAGGAATGTAATCCAGGGTTCCCTGCTTACACAGAAACACTCAGAACAATATGATATTTGAAAGAAAAGAAACATTTTTAATTGGATTTGTGCTGGCTATTTTTGAAATACAAAGAAGGCACTTTATCCAGTAAGCTACAGATTTTGTTTGCAGTCACAGGAAATTGACAGGCCTCAAATTAGCCACAGGACAGACCTTGCTTTTGTTCCATTAGCCCAACAAAATGTGGAGGTTTGAAGGAAAAATGCTAATGATAAGAAAAGGCTGTAAAATTCAAGCCCCATGCTTCTCTAAGTTAATGCAAGTTTGGCTGAACGGATCATGTGATTTCCTCGTGCATTCCTCAAATGACAAAAAATTGAAGGGGAAAGTTGTCAAATTTGTCTTCCTTCTCACTTGAGCTTTGGTCTGGGGTGGGGCAGTTGCTGACATGTGCCCTGCATTGCTCACCAAGGAGGGAGCTGCCAAAGGGTGACCTTGGCTTGCTCCCCAGGACCTGCCACCTCACTCTGAACCCTTTCTGCCTTCGAGAGTGACCTTTCCTGTCATCCCTTTTTCCCGTAGCCAGTAGGAGAGGGGCAACTCGAGGCCACTGCTGGTGTTTGCCCGCCAGGCTGTCTCCAGTTCCTGTTTGTACCAAAGACCAAGAGAGGAGAGTGCTGTGGTTTCAGTACTTCCAAGCGGAACCATCAGCAACAAAGGACAGAAAGTTGCACTCCAGAGGGTATATCCAGATTTGCAACATCCCATGGCTTTTGTAGTAAGCAAAGGATGATATTAGAGGCTTTTGATTAAGGTATAAAACCTGGCTTTATTTCTCTTTTACTTCCCATTGTTACATTTTCTCTTTCTTTCCATTGGAATATGGTGAGGTTCATCAGGCCTAATTTTTGTCAGGTGCTGCATTCCCCTTGACAGCAATAGCAGCTGGAGAATCACCAAAATTAAGGTGAGAATAGGCTTCAGAGTAGTTCAGAGTAGTGTAGCTCAGTAGTTGTTGGTATTTATTATTTCCGAATATTGAAAAGAAAGGTTAAGTTTTATTCCTATAGAAGGAAAGATATAAGCTCAGGTTTGCCCTGACTATCCTTTGGCACTTAATGGATAACCAAAAATAAGATTATTGCCACTCAGTCTTCCTTTTATGTACCTAGAGAAAGAAATGGGTATCTTCACAGGACAATCAAAACTGTGTGAGGTCTGTGAGTCCCTCTGAAGGGGACTGTTGCTCTGTTGACTCAAGTGACCTGATGTAGGTGTCTCATCCAAGTACACATAGTTAGGAGAGATGAGTCTAGCCTATATTAACTGTGATAAGTGAAACTCAGGACAGAACAATTTGTACATGATAAGATCCCATAATTGCTGTTTAAGGAAGGTGCACACTTGGATGGTTCCAGTAACTGTTTGACAGAGCTGTGAGCACATTAAGTCAGGATTAATGTAGCCAACTGGGTAGGAATGAATTTTTTTTTTTTTTTTGGAGGAACTTGAATAAAGAGGGCTCCTAGAGACTGAGATTTAAGGTGGGACAAGAAGAAACAGGATGGGAAAGAGGGCTAAGAGTAAGGGTTTGGAATAAGGAAAAAAAGTTAAGTAGCAGGGAAATTATTATGCTTGTATCACCTCATCTTTAAGGACCCTACCCAGAAGTTCTTCAAGAGGAAGGCAATAGCCTCTCTTGTCCATGGATGGTCTCCTCCTTTCCAGGAAGGTGACAGTGAAAACAAGTTCTAGCTAAGATGGGGAGGAATGCAAAGGGGAATGATTCTGCAAGTTTGAGGGGTGACCATCATCTCCCTTAACATTAGACATCCACAGATGTAGATGTCATGGCTGAGCTAGTTGTGCTGAGCTTCCTTTTTAGCCAAAGGAGAGCAACTGTTGATTTCTGGGAGCCGTTCAGATGAACTATTTTAGATGTCTGCTTAAATCAGTGATGAATCCTATCTTGCCTCTTTCTTTCTATTGATGAAAAAAGGAGTTGAAGGAAGTTAACTCAGATGGGGAGTCTATAATTTATCAGATACTATCAAGTGATCTGTGTACTTGCATTCACCTCCATATAGCTAACAAAACTGCCAAACATTTGCTTTTTCTGGACAAATCTTACTGCTGTATAATCCAAGTAGGACTTTTAGGTCCTGAAGGAGACTTAGAAGGGTATACTATTTAAGAAAAGGCTAAATGAGATATTTTTTGTAAATTTGCATTTCCTGATTAGTCATCACTTCCCTTTTAATTTTGAGAAACTGCCCTCTTTAGACATATTCATTTTATTTGGCAGAAGTGCAGATAACTCCAGATGTTGCTGAGTCTTTTTCAGTTTATTGCCTTAGGAAACTGCAGTTGCACCTGAGAGAAAAAAGAAGCCAACCTGGAAGCAAAAGAAAAGAGATATATAATAGCCTTGCTAGAGGGAAAGGAAAATAAGTTTAATTTGTATGCTCTGGATGATCTCTAATTGTTTCCTTAAAGATGAATTAAAAGCCTTTTTTATTCACAAAGAGCTGAGTTCAGGACCTTGTACATCTCTGATTAGAGTTGAAAACATCACTGATAAAGAGTTGCATTTTCTAGCATCTAGCTTAAGGGTCTACAATTGCAACGGAAAACAGAGCACTAAATGTAGCAATTGGCAGATAAGGATAAGTGATAATAAGCTTTGATATTGAGGAGCAATATCCTTGGCTGATATAAGCGGGTGTCAACTTCTGACTTCATCAGATCTGTGCTTTTTCACCCCAGCAGAAGATGTGGCTTCTCAATTCTTAGCCATGTACTGTTGTAATTTTAAATCTGGAAATGTAATGGGTTATCTACTATGGCTTTTGTGCTTTTGAAGCTTGGTGGAGAATATTCTTGCTGTTCTAATCTACTGAGGATAAAGCCTGAGAAAACACTGAGCATCGTGTTTTTTTCATTCTCTGGGATACCTTTCTTTGCTTATATTGTCTGTTATGTCAACAGAGGGTGACAAGGTTAATGACAAACAGACCTTTTCCTCTCCAGACCAGCGGTTCGTCTCTAGTTCACGCTGCTGGCTACTGAAAGTCACTTCACCTAATAAAAAAACAGAAAAAAGAATGATCTTGTGCAGTTGATGGTAGGTAGGAATTCACAAACCTACAACCACTGAGATGGAGCTTTCCCTGTCACTAAGCAGAGTGTGCAGGCATGGAAGCTGAATAACATGCCAAAGCAGTCCTCCGTGACACCTCTGTAAAGCTTGGCAGACTTTTCTGTCCAGGGCTGGAAGACACTGAGATTTCCAGGCTATTATCTTCCACCGGAGTAACATTCAGTCAAAGATAACTTGCACCTTCCGGTGAAAGGACTTCCAAATAAATAAGAGAAGGAGCAGTATCCTTTGGAAACCAGTCCGGCATCACTTCTGACAGATAACAGCGACTGTGATGAAGAGTAAACACCTCAGTCACAGGGTGATGTGAAGCATGCTGATGCACACTGGAAGCAAGCCCACAGAACTGCAGAGCTGAAGGCTGAATCACTGCTGTATCTAATTAGACACATCAGTTAAGATATGCAAGCCTCCAATTGTCTGGGAAAGGCTGAGATTGCTAATACAAATCTGTTGTTGTCCCCCTTGCTCAGAAGAGGTGATGGTTGATAAGATTAGAGAAACAGCATTTTGTGTGAGAAGGGGGTCAGTAGTTTCCTGGCTGCTTGTTGGGGGAAAGGTAGGCTTGGCAGTTAAGTGATGTTACATCACTTCTGATTTGGCCCTCTGAATAATGTCAGGGTAGAGAAATAAATTGCTCATATTTAAAGTGGTGAATAACAGCAGCCCCTTGGTTTTCTAATCTGGTGTAATTTGAATTGGATATGTTATTGAATCAGACAAAATATGTATTTATGCATTAGATTTCTTCAGGATTCCTCATATGTTTTTTAACAAGATGCAGGAAAAATAAACTGAAATGCCGATCTTTTATTCCTAGGTTGTTTGTGACAGAGAGTCAGCAATACCCTGTGCTGAGCATGATTCATGTAAGGTGCAGACAGCAGATACTGGGTTTGAAAAGGGGCCTAATCAACAATCTTAGGAATAAAGAAATACCTTAACTTGAAAATGTTGATTCACAAATGAATGTAATTCTCTGTGTGCTTGAGTTGCTGTTTAGGGGACACTTGTACTGTAGCAACCACATTGAATCAGTTCAGTGTCACTCACAAGCAAATTAATTTGTAAAATCTCACTGCATGTGTATATCTGTGTCTAAATATCTGTAGAAGATTTATTTATTTTCTATTTTGCTTAAATTTTTCCTTTTCCAGTGTGCTCAGCTCAGCCCTGGAGTCTACTGAAATTGAGAGTGAGGTACCAAGGAGGTATTTTGCTCTTTTTGCTAATGTTTAAGGATAAATCTTTCTGGGAGAAGACCATAGGCAGCTGCCAGCCATTTGATAGGCAGAGGCTCCCACAGGTGGGTGGAAGGTCTGCTGCTCTGGTCAGGGGGACAGCACATATCCAAGACACATAGAGCAAGGCAGCAGTACAGAAATTACAGAACCTGAAGCAGGATGGAGGGAGGTGCGCAGGGATAGTAGCCCTTGCAAAAGTTATGAAGAGCAGTGGAAAGACAGGAATGGTGAAGGGGACCTTAGAGGACTGTGGCAGCTCATCTCATTGATGGCTGTTTGGCCAAGGAGTCTCTGTGCACCTCCTCTTTTAGGCATTTTGCTCCAAAGATGAGGGATAAGGGGACACTGAAGAAGGAGGCCAACCAAATTAATTTCCCTGTGAAGACAACATTGTGGTTCTGTAATCTAGGCAGTGTTGAGCATTGCAAGTAGCCTCTTTGTTGTGTAAATGAACACAAGTGTGGCCTCCTTTTGAGAATTAGGATGTGTGTCCATGTTATGGATCCTTCATCAATGACCTGACCTAGAGTCACCCACCCTTCTTTGCCACAATGTGAGAGGCTGCTGCCTCTGCTGCCATGCTTGTTCCACTGCTGATGTGTCCAGGACAGGTGAAAATGAAATGGCTACAGAAAAAAAAATTATAGCGAGAAGTCCATAGAGAAATAGGTGGATAATAGGGAAAAAAGTGCTTCATTTTAAACCTCTGTGTTAGCTAAACTGGTGCAAAGCAGAGGGATAATTAACCCGTCTTGGGAATGGGAAGTGGCAGGGATGATTTGGGCTGGTGGGGGCAGGAACAAAAACTTCTTAACCAACACTGCTGCCAAAGGATTAGAAACACCATAATCTACTCTTAATTAATAGGAATGGGATTAATCTGATGTTGCTAAAAACAGGTGTGCATATGGACACTGGTCAGGTTTGGAGAGTGAGAGCCCTATACTGTCCAATAAATCAGCTCCCTACTGCTGATCTGATCTTTCTCTCTGCCATGAGGGAGTCCAGATGCCCAGCAACCCAAGTGGCTTGCTTTTGGATGGCTAAAAGTGATTTCACCTGAGTGCTACCCTTACCCTTTAAATAGGTCATGTATTGTCCAAGTTTACAAGTAAATCTATTATCTAGCTTGATTATAAACAGATTTTGTAAACACCTAATGTTGGACCTATTTGAATGATGGAAAACTCTTTTCTACAGGTTACGTTGCTAAAGAAATATGATCTTCTTCCATTTTGTATCATTATTTGCCAAATATAGTTTCTTGCCAACACTGAAAAATTATGTTCTGCTGGAGAAAATTCCTTAAATACTTGCCATCTCTCAACATTTCTTCCCTCCTCTATTGTTTCTAGAAGGAATAAAGCTCCAGAGTGCTTTAAGCAAGAACCACCACTGCTTTTCTTTGTCATTTGAACTTGGCTTAACCTCTTTCCTAAGGACAGCTTGCCTTCCCTCTTCAGAGGGAGATAAACTGAAGACATGGTACTGGAAAGCTGGTAGACCTTGCCCAAAGTGTAATTTTATCTAATCTGGCATTGTAGTTGTGATAGTGACTTTATAATAATTTTCATGTTCACTGGGTATAATAACCATATGCAATGAATGTGCTGCCTGCTATACTGCATACAGTAAAAGCCAAGGCAGAATTAAGGTTACTTAGGTACCCATTTGAATATCATTGGAAACTATTTTTCAGGTTTAGGATACTTGGTTTGGAGAGGATTAAACTATCATTTAGAAGACACTCTAAAAGGTAAATACATATTGAGTCATATGGCTATCTTTCTAGAGTTTTTGTCTAGCAATTGTTACAGCACTGTAGTACTGTAACTCAGCATTACTGTATGTAATATATTATTATTATTACCTGACCAGACGAACTGTTGGCTGCTTCTTCAAGCCAGCTGAAGCTGGTCTTTGTTTCCAAGTGAAATCAATGCAGTAAATTCCCAACTGACGAGAAGAGCTGCGTTTGATTTATCATAATTACAATAAAGTTGTCTGTAGGGAATTGCTTCTACTTTTCTTTATATCCTCTTTAGAAACTAGATTTATTTCATTACCATTTTCTTACCTGAAACAACTACAGATGCTGGTATCGAACCCTTAGTTGTTACCTCACTCTTTTAATAACTCAATTTCATAGAATCATAGAATCTTTCAGACTGGAAAAGACCCTTGGGATCATTGAGTCCAACTATCATCCCTCCTCTACAAAGTTCTCCCCTAAACCATATCCCCCGGCATCACCCTTAAACACATCCAAAGATGGTGACTCAACCACCTCCCTGGGCAGCCTATTCCAGTTTGTGATCTTCTTCAGGTAGGGAACTGAAGTATATATTTAAAATAAATATGTATCATTTGTATGCCACCATGGAGACATTTTGGAAGGATTTGGTGTCCAGAAAGTGCAGATCACTTGCCTTTTGATGAGCAGGATTGTCAAAGTGTCACAAGGAGAGTGTTTAAATCTTACTACCTTTGAAAAGATAATTCAGTCCAGTGAATTACTGACTGTTAATTAATTCCTTAGATTCTCCCCCCTTCCCCCATCACATTATGCAGAACAAAAGGGAGAATCCAACCAATTTCCATGTGCCTGTTTTGTACTTTGAAACTTCTGGGTTTTGTTTCTTTCCCACCCTAGCATCAGCATGAACTGTGGTATTTAGGTTTCCCCCTCTTTCTTTCCCATTAGTCGCTCTATTAAATATGTTAATTGTAGTGTCCCAGATTACGAGGAGCTCCTTAAATCAAAGCCATGAGACTTGGTAGCAAGGCGCTTAGCTATGAGCTTTGCTGATGATAACTGCATCATATGAGTATTCATACAGAACTGATTGAGCCCCTGAGGCCAGATGCTAGAGCTGTTTTGTACTGCCCTGGCACCATAAAGCAAACTTGAACAGAGTTTACGTGTCTTCTTGAAGCCTATTTTCAAGTGGGGAAATCCTGCCCCAGTGGCTTTGATGCTGGCTGCTCTGTCTTTTGCAAAACCTTACTGGAAGGAAAGAAATGAGGCCTAATGATCTGGCCAGGAAGGTCCATCCCATTCATCATGCACTGAGCTGAGAAGAGACTGGACATTTTCAGTGGCCACTATTTTTTTTTAAACTACAGACTTGGTGAGGCCTATGAGATGGTTTCATAACAACAATAACAATTAAAAATAAGGAAATTGTTCTTTTTATTACTCGTCCTCCTACTCTACCCAGTTGAACTCAACATCTCATGGTACTCAGTTCTGTATAAACATATAATTTCCAAAGAAACTTGCACTGACAGCTTTAAAATTTACCTTTCTGCATCTGTGATCCTGCTTTCGGTTTTTCCCAGGGTGTATTTGCTGAGTATATGGTATGTCTTAAAGCAGGTACAAAAGAGCTTTATTTGTACTGTCTGTCATTTCAAGTTGGAAGAATTCAGTATCTATCTCACTGCCTTTGCCATATGCAGTTGGGTTTTCTCCTTCCCTTCTGTAATTCTTCTGGGGACACTGTATAATAAGAGTCTCAACTTAATCAAGAAAAATTCAACATGTGGCATGGCAAGAGAGAGCGTCGGGATATAAAAGCAGAAAGCAAACAAACAAGCAGGGCCTTGTGATGTCAGGCTAATAACACATTTGCTGCTGTGCTCTCTGGCTTTCTGGAGTGTGTACTGTTTCTCCTGTACAACATTGTTCTGGGCTTTGTTTCCTTCAGCTGCTCAGCCTGAGAGGGTTTGCTGCTGCCAGGGGAGATGCTGGGACACCAGCAGGTGTCTGGATAATTGGAATCAAAACTCTTTTAGAAAGAAGCAGTTCCTGGAAAAGAAAATCCTGTTCTTAGATTAAAAAAAAATTAAAAAAAAAGAAAAAAAGAAAAAAACTCATCATTTTCCAGGGCCATTAACTGCATCAAATTTCCCTCTCTCTTTCTTAGAGATAAAATTAAGGCACACATGAAGGAGCAATTGTTCCATATTGGAGCAGACTCAGCACGGGGCACGATGTGGAGAGCCACGTCCTGCTACCCTATGGGAAGTAGAGGCTCTTCATGGCACAGGGACCAATACTTGACTCCTGGATTGGCACCACAACCTGGGGCTGGGATTTGTCAGGCCTGGCAGTGCTGCTGCCTGGAAAACCAACGTGGGACAGGTGGCCATCCCTGTCCCCATTCCCGGCACAGTTGTAGCATTTTTTAAACCCCCATCTCCCAAACACTTTTTGAAAGCAAAGATTGACTGCTACAGCAGAGACCGGCTGCTTAGGCACAGATGGATGTGGGTGTCTTGCTTTTTGGGCACCTGGAGGCACTGTGTAGTCCAAAAAGGGACAATGTAGGAAGTGGGGTGAGATGCCCTGGATGGTGGGGATCTCTTCCCACAGAGGGGATGGGCATCTCCAACACCTTTTCTCTTCAGCTCAGGCTGCCTTGCTTTACTGCAATTTCTATGCTTGCGTTTGCTGCTGGATGCACCTGGCCAAGCAGAGGGAGAGGTGCTTTTTCCATGTGATGTAAAATGGATGTGGGGCTGGCTGTGGAGTGGTGGATGAGGGTGATGTCTGTGGCCCAGGTTGTCTCACCTGCTCCCTCCAAGGCTTTGGGAAGGAAGGGTGAGAGGAGAGGGCTGAGCTGCATGTGGATATCAGCTGGAACAGCACAGCAGCTGCTGCTTGTAGAAACTTGTGGTGCTGGGCCTGGAGGAAAGACCAGGACCATTTTAAGACATCCCTTATGAATGAGGTAGCAGGTCAGAGAGGAGGTACAGCTTTTCAGTGGGAAGCCTACCATGCTGGGAATGGGTGCTTGTGCCTTTGCAGCCTGTCCCTTGCAGCAGCAAGGAAGGTATAAGTGTGATGAAAGGGCCCAGACTTGATCTTAGAGGCACCTTGGGACTGGTGGTAGGAGTGGGTTTGAGTGTTAGCACCACAGACACTTGCAGAGGAATAAGTTCTGCCTCCAGTGTGTATGGAAGTTTCTTTGGGTGCTAACTCTTTACATTTCAACCCCAGGGACAAATTCGTTCTCTCTTGAATGTGTTTTTTCCTTCAAGACCATCTCAGTCCTTGACTGAGCTGACACTAAGTCTTGTGTGAGACCTGCACAGCATGTAAAATATCAGGAGTGTCACTCTCATAAAAAGCAAGGTAGCAGTGGTTAAAAGAAATGTCCATGTAGAAGGATAGCAGGAGGGCTGGGCATTTGCAATGGGATGGGAAGAAAAGGGCTTAGTGGCTGAGCATGTAAGAGCCCCATAGCTTTGCAGATCATTTTGGCATTCAGCATGTTTATGAATAATGAAATAAACTGGTGTGACACGAGGGAATAAGCTGTAAAGTGTCACAAAGCACCAGAAACAAAATCCATCCAAAATGCTTCTTTTCTTCTTGAGGAAAACCTAAAACAACTTTTCTGATTACCTGACAGTCCATTTAATCCTCAGGAAACATTCCTTTGTTACAGTTTCAAGGAGAATTACTTGAAATAATCCTTTGTACAATGCGGTTCATTCTATTTTAGTTTAAATCATGTCCCTTTTCTTTTTTGATTTTCATTTTTTAAAGGGGAAAAGAAAAAAGACATCTCATCAATGCCTATGGAAGAGCTAAGGGCAAATCTGAGGTTTTCTGTTACAGGCATTGCCTTTGTGAGGAAACCCTTGCTAAAGAGATCAAGACTGGAGGGGCTGAACAAGAAATAATAATTAAAAAAAACCTGAAGCCCAAATTATTGTAATTATGCAGCACAGACTTGGCTGTCACTTTGTCCCTGGGAGAAGGAATGGTCCTTGGCGAGTCTGTGTCACACCCAGGTGCCTTCAGCAGGCCTTTGTGCTGCAAGTGACCCAGATTCAGGAGGAGATGTGGGATCTCCAGCACACAGGTCTTCAAGGCTTTTGAATGACACATGGTCAAGGAGGAGAACTGGGCTTGTCTGTGGCTGATGCCATCTGCTTGCCCTCCAGCAAAGGTCATTTTCCAGGAAAGAGCCACCTTACCTCTTGGAAAAATGTAGTGGCATGGTGAAGGGAGGAATGTAAAAGGAAAAAGATTCTCATAAATGTAACGTAATTTTTTCTCTGCATTCTGGACGTCGTAAGTTAGTAATTTTAACAACAGGAAAATGATATGATTGGGACAATATTTGCGTCTATGAGTTTGGTATTTAAATGCTCTAATTTTCTCTCCCGCAATCAATTCCAGAGTCCATTTTCTGTAATATTGATATAAATCTTATTCACTTCATAAAAATATGTCAAAAAATACTTTCTCCCTGTTCCCAGACATCTGAGGGCATTTTACATGTACAGCCTGAAGGATGCTTTCAGATGGGGTGTCTTTGTGAAGGTCAGAGAACACATTTTTGGGAAGGAGGTTCTGACCTTTTCTCAAGGATGGACTCAGAAGGTGGTGTCATTTTCCTCTCATCAGATCTCTGCCCTGAGGGACATACTGTTGGACATGGTGACAAACTGTGTACCACTGTCTGTGGCTGAGGTCTGTTTTTCCTCACATCATGTGACTCTGCTCTTGGCTGTACCATGAAACTCACTGCCACCAGGTAGTGCAGAAAATAAGTGTTTAGTAATATTGGGGAAAAGCCAGACCTGTTTTCTGGATGAGAGCTTTCAGAATTACATTGAATAGGACCAAAAATTCTCCCACCAAACTGATGAATGCACTCATCCTCCAAGGAAGGGGATCAGCACCAACTGAGCTGGATCTGGAACTTGAGTTTAACCTGAAGTGGCTGTACAATCATCACCTGTGGGTTTTCTTGCACTTGGGTCTGCAGCACGAGGTCACAGGCACATCTCTGGCTCAGCACAGGTCGCAGTGAAGGGAAAAATTAATTACTGCCTAGGCCACAGGTTACACCCTTCTATTTTTATTCTCTTTTTTTTTTTCTAGCTTTGTGTTCAGAAAAGTCATTGGTTTTTTTTTATTCCTGGAGAAAGAAGCTCCTTTTGATCTATAAATAGCTCCACAAGTCAAAGTGATGGGGCAACCTTAAAAATATATTATGGAGACGTCAGTAGTGACTCTTGCTAAGGTTGTATTGAGGTTTGAACTTAAAGCAGGACTAATGTTCCTTTTTTCTTGCTTCAATGAGTATGAAAGTACAGTGGCCAGGTTTGGCACTGGAAATTTTCAGAGGATGATTGCCTTTGCTGTGTATTACTTTAGGGAAACCTTGAACCTGTGCCCATCCTTTGAGATCTGCTTACACACCGACATGTATGTGTTGGGTACTATTTGCTCAATTTTGAGAGATTCCCCTTCTTCAGAATGGCAGGTTTTTTTGCTACTGAGTAAACCACTTGGCCATGCTGGCTGCTTTCCCCATCACCAGCTGTCCTGGCTGGGACTGGGGCCCTGTGGAAGAGAGAGGTGGTAGCAGGCTGGGTCAGGGCAAAGGGATGGCAGGGGCTGTAGGGTGGAGCGTACAACTGGGGGAAACTCTGTAGCAGAGCATCCAAAGAACAAGGGAGGGAGAAAAATAAAGTGGAAAGCTTTGGGGGGTGGGGCTGGTGCCTTCCCCTGTGAGTGCAGGGAGATGGAGGAGACATGGGGACAGGGGATGCAGGACTAGGCAAAAATCCAGAGTGTATCTTGTAAGTTGCATATTTTCTGAAATGCCGTCTCTAAATAAAAAAATAAACAAATAAAAAAAAAAAAAAAAGAGGCTCCTGGGGGAGTGAACAGCAGTAAGTACAATGTTATTTTTAAACAAATAACTTGAGAAATAATATCCTATTTAGTTCAAACAGAGCAGGAAAAGAACAACTGAAAAGGCAGTTAACATGGAAGGCACTAAATGCTTGTGTAAAGTTGCCAGCACATTATCCTTGTATCTTTAACCAGGGAGGACTTCACTTGCAGAAATGGCTCTTGACAAAGTTAAGTGGCCCTATATATTGTTTGGGAAATTGCCCTTATTTTGTGCGCTTCTTGTTCCTGTAATGGAACCCATGAGCAGAGGATAATTGCAGCAGTCTCATCTGTCAAATAATATTAGAAGTCAACAGCTATAATCTCAGCCACTTGCTTTGCACAGCTTTTCTCTGTATTTTCTGTTCAAATTGTCAGTTGTTACATGTAAGTGTCCCCATTCCCTGTGGCTGATAAAAGTAAAAAGATTTAAGTAAATCAGGAGGAGTGCAGAGACGGGGCTTGGGCAATGGCTCTCAGTGCTAGCACAGTAAATCATGACAACAGCACACTGGATATGAAAAATTACAGTCTGAGTGTAGTGTTACTTGTTACTATTATCGGCAGAGCAGTATGACACTGAATGGTTTGGCTTTGCAGGGATTCATGGAAGCTACTGATTGATTTTAGCTTGTGTGGGTTTGTGCTTTGTGAGCTTGGATTCTAGTTTTGGGAGATGAATGGGTCCCTGAAAAATCAAAATGGAACCCGGCTGAAACCATGTTCTCAAAGCTCCCTTCACCTCACCGTCCTTATTCTGCTTTCCTTTCCCCAGTGCTAGGAAAAGAAATATAGATATGCTTACATGATGTAGACTCCCCACACCACCACCTCCTGGTGAGGCTCTACCTTTGCTTCTGCCTTGCAGGAAGGAGGAATGTATCTCCCTCAGTGTCTCTGCTACTCACAAAAGGGCATGATCCCCATTTTGTTGTCTTTTTGTGAGCATTTTGCAGCTCTATTAGAAGCTGGATCAAGTCTGCCAATGTATTTTTTATGGTGATTGAATAATTATCAATTGGTTGAAGCTGGATTGTGAATAGCCAAAGCCAAATTCATCCTCCTGACTGAAGGGAAGGGGCTTTGCCATTACCAGCCCTCTGCTCAGCAGACAGGGCAATTGGTTCCACAAATAGCCCAAGCCATGCTTGGCAACCTCTCCTTCATGCAGGAGGCAACTCCTCATGTTTTTACTTAGTGGCATAGGTTACATGAACTGCTACTGAAATACTGTGGGAATTATTTCCAAAGGTAGATTTAAGGATTCTTGTTGTGATAGAGGTGTTACACTCTTCATGCAGTAGTATCTTGTACCCTCAGACTGCCTTGTGTAGGTTTACTTTACTCAGTGTTGGACTATCAGCTTCCGAGCTGATCAGAGACATTGTACACAGAAGTCACACCCTCCCGTGGCCCTCAATAGCTTCCCTGTGCTGACCACCCCTTAGTGGTCAGAGCTTGCTTTCTCTGTTTCTCTACTTTTTTATAGATTGCATCCTGGGGCTGTCACAAATCCTTGATGTAAAGCCATAGGATAAGTCCTGTGTAAAGCTCCAGGTACAAAGCTGAGGTGTGTCGCTGCCCATGCTGTGTGACTAAGTTGTTGCTCAGGTGCTCTGATACTGTCAGCTGCTTCCTTCTGCTGAATTTTATCCCCCTGAGCTAGTGATAGGGTGATCCCATCAACCACCTCACATCTTCCTCTGGTACTTATTTCAGTATGTCTGTAGCAAGCTCTTTTGTCTTTCTTTAGTGCAATATTTGTATGTGTACAGCAATACAGGTCATGATTAATGGGCTCTGCAGTCTCCTTTTTTTAATGTCAGAATAATAAAATATCTGGCTCGTCAGATGGTTCGCTCTGATTGTTCATCTAAATGCATTTATCACCAGAGGTAGAGCTAGCATATATGTATATGAATACCATCCTGGCAATTATTGTCAGAACTGACAGCTGATTGCAGGTATTGGAATGATGCAACTTGTTCAAATTTAATGTTACCTATTATGAACTCTACTTCATGATGATAATAGCTGGAAGGCATTGATTTTGTTTTCTGTTACTTATCTCAAGCCCATACATTTTGCTTGCATTATTGACTTTTCTGATCATTTCATGCATCATCTCTTCAGAAGATGTGTAAATCAATGTTGACTGTGCAATGTATGTTGTTTATTAAGCTGCCGCATAGGTTTACACCTTGAAGAGAATCATCAAATACAGTCCACATCACATGTCTTGAATAATTGTTGAGCAGGCCTGGCAAGAGAGGGCAGCCTTGGAGCATGCTGGCGCTGGTGTGGAAGAGTTCAGTTAATTATTTATCTGGGCCACAGTATTTGCATGCCTATATGAATTTTTTATGAAGTTAATTAGCTTTTCAAGATGTTGAATCGGTTCAGTGCTGCAATGATTGCAGCCTGACACACTGGGCGAGCGGCTCGGAGAGAGACTCTTGAGTCACAGACAGGGTGAGAGGTGGTGGGGAATGCAAATGGGATGTGGGTGCCTTTGAACACTTTCAACAGGTGGCCCTTAACACCGCAAAACCGATTGTGTTTGCCGTCAGCACTTTGAACACCCAGCCCAGGAAGGGGCTCAGATTGCGCCCGTGTCTCAGGCAACAGATTTAGACATTTAGGCTGAAATGAAGCTCCACCCACATAAAACCCAAGAGGGTGGAGAGAAAGAGGGACTGGGGAAATTAAAACCCATCTCGTGAGATGGCCCAGGCTGCACAGCTGCTGCACAGGCTATTCACTCAGAGCTGCTTATTCAGACCATGGATAGAAAAAGCCACTCATTGCCTGTCTGCACCAGCTGGGCCCACTGCAAAGACCTAAAACAGGCTCTGTGTGTCAGGGCTCAGGGCTGGGAATTCATCCCAGTCAAAGACTGGGGGGCAAACCCAGGGCCAGGACCATCAGGGACTGAGACTGCAGAAGCTGGTGCTGTTGCTTGCCATTCAATGAGTGTTTGTTTTACTGCTCAGACCAAGGCATGGTGGGTGGGGGGGAACTAAGACCTACCCTGGGCTTGTTGAGGATGTAGGTCTTTTGCCTGGGGCCAGAGGCTGCATCATGGTAGAGTATAATCCTTACACTGTAGGTATTCTTGTCTGTCACCACTGCAAAACTTTGTGTGAGCCATTAAGCAGGTAAATGGGCATCTAATGCAACCTGTTCCTCCAGGCACCATGACAGTGGGGCCTGGCTGGTAAAAAGTTTCCTATGGAGCACCTCCTCCAAGAGGTAAGCTCCCTTCCAAAGGCTTTGATCTCCTCTCTGCTCTCCACTATTCCCATTTCTGAATAATTGGTGGTGAATGTACTAGGTGTAGAAACATTTTCATTCTTTTTCTAGAGGTCTCTTTTCATTGAAAAATTGCATTGTTATGCACAGCAATGAAATGCAGACTGTGACAAAAAAATAATAATATAACACAAGACTGATAGCATTGTAAATGAACAGTTAATATAGAAGAGAAGTACCCATGTCTGATCTTTTCACACATATGATGATTTATTCAGAGAACAAATATTTTAGTATTTGGAGAGAGCCTCAGCTTTGAATAATATCTCAAATTCAGCTACGGAGAAAAGAGTGTCAAATAGGCCATAGAAATCCCATTGAACTAATGTTTTCATAATCTATATTGAAAAAATCTGTGAATATATATATATATATTTAAGTGTCTGAGGGTTAGTTACTGAGCTCATTTGGAGAAATGAAATTTTCACAGATTTAGAAATGACAAAATATAATTGATATTCATGAAGATTAAATGAGATTTGGAGCCAAGTATTGTTCATATTTAAAAGTTAAATAAAAATTTGGCCTCCATATAATTAACAATAATTTTCTTCATCTGATTTTATTGTTGGTTGGCTACAGAGGTCATTCTCTACTGAACAAAATGGGGAAGAAAGAGCCTCATTGGAAACTGTGGAATAGACCAGAAGGAGATGGGCAGATGAATGAGAGAGATTGTGTTGTTTTGGATGTGTTTGTGAGCATAATGTCTCCCTGAAATCCTCATGGAAGTGATGTTGAGCCAAGAACTCAATCAGAGGTACAGTGGTCCATCTAATCTGCTCAACCCCCCTCTACTTGCTTGCATTCAATACTTCATCTGTGCTTTTGAAAATACATTTATGTTTACTGTGTGCTCAATTTTGAGCGTTGTTGTTCCTTATTTTTCCCTTTGAATGAACTCCTTGGAAATCTTAATGAAAACTGAACAAAAGCCCTCACTGGGTCTCTCCTGGAGCAGCTCCATTCCTGCCAACTGACAAGGGCCTCCATGCAGTTTGTGCTTCTAAAACAGTTTCCTGCCTCTCACACTTCCATATCCAGGGATGGAGCTTTATTTAGCCTTGAGTGTTCTTAGAGAAAACTCTTTGAAAATTTTCCTTACTTATTGGACATTCTTCCTCATGCTGCAGACTGAGGCTCATGCTGAACTGTGGTCAGATGCTGGAACCACTGCTTAACAAATCATCCTCCTCAAAACACTTGCTGGGCTGGGTATTATTTAAACTGGGTATTATTTAAGATGGGTATTATTAATATACATATATGCATATACAGAGTAATTGGACAGGTGGGAGGTACTGGACACCCAAGACCCTTGGTCTCATGTATTTTTCTCATCCCTGCAGAGTTTTTAAAAGCTCAGTGTGTGGTGATGGTAATGTTTGATCCTTTGACTGTGATTTCTGGCTGCAGATTCTCAGGATCCTTGCTGAAGAGCTCAAAAAAAAAAAAGAAAAATTGCAAAAGATCTTTAATTTTACTCTTGAAGGGAAAAAGGTTGACAGAAATGACTGCTAGTCCCCTAAATGAGGGGGCTCCTCACACACGCTAATTGTCTTAATTTAAAGCTCTTTTGGTGCAATTCTGTCCAGGTGACAGTGAGAGACACTGAAATTAGTATAGCCAGGGTTTAACCTCATTTCCTAATATTGTACATTGTGTATCATATCTGCCAGGTCTGTATGGGATGTCTTAGATATCCAAGGCTTCAAGGAGCATATAAATCCTATTGAGGGTCTTTTTCTCTTTTCTGCCCTGCAATAGTGTAAAAATCTCTAAGCAAAATAAATCACTGATTATAGATTATTAGTAGAGAAAAGGGACAGTGTCATTAATATCATAAGGTAAGTAGGACCTGAGTTGAACTATTTATTTTTCTCTAAGTTCATATATTCATATTCTCTCACTTAAATAGATTAAGAATTGGTATCCTGGTTACAATCCTCTAACTCCCCAAAAGTAGAAGACTTCAAACTTTTTCCCACCTTCTTCTCTGTTTCTTTCTCAAATGCAGCCTGAAATGGGAAGGTGGGCACTCTGCCTACCCGTTCTCATAATTGGCTGAGATTTTTTGCCAAACAAACACAACTCATAGCAATGGGGCTTTAATTCTTCATTAGTCCTACTGTGAATGTTTTAATATTCCTCTCAACAAATGTACTGTAGGCAGCAGGATAATGCTTCTGGTTTTAAGGCACACAGGCAGGCAGGTGTATAGGGGATTCAGGCTGAGAGGTAACTGTTCTTTTTACAGTCTGGAGTTTGAAGTGGCCTGAGATAGGTCTCTGGGTAACTGAGACCTCCACAGAAAGCAGCCACTGCATTGCTTGTGGGAGGAGATCTCTGCCCTTCTGGACTCCCAGCCAGAGCCCTAAATGGCTCCTAAATGGCACCAAGTGCCTATTCTTGATTAACCCAGTAAAGCCCTCAGCATGCCTGCAGCATTGTTCACATAACCACTGAAATGTGGGTGTCTTAAACTTGAACTTTCAGATAAAAAGCCAACCAAGACAGACATCCAGCTCTCCATGTGTCTGCAGACACCATGTCCCTCCCCCCCCTTCTCACACTCATGCTCATGGTTTGTGACCTGGGCTTCCTGTTATTTTAATTCCTCCTGCTTCCCAGGCAGTTAGTGAGCACAGTCCTCAGGTGGTGTTAATTGGATTAACTCCAACATTTTAAGCCATCATTTAATTTGCAAATGAATGTTTAATTGGCTACTGAATGCTCAGACACACATGGCAAGCTTTATAGGGATGGTATGTAGGGCTGACTCCATGAAGGCACAGGATACAGTGGTACATGGGAGCCTCTCTGACCCGTGAGATGAGCTATCAGGTTATTTGCCAGTATTCATTTATTTATATTTATTGTCTTTTTGCATTTTAGAAGCTTGTTACTGGGGAGGGAAGTTGAAGAAACTTTGCATTTTGCTGGCTTGTTGAAGTGTGCTTTGAAAACTACAAAAATACTGAGCTACCCATGCCCATGTCAACATTGGAGCAGGGTAGTTTTGAATCACCATGTTTCCCTTTGCACATGGGAGCAAATCTGGTCTGGGATGCAAAGTCATATTATACATTGCAAAGTAGCAGGTTTTAGCATTGCTCCCTATCAGGATGTGTGCTCACTACTTATCAGAAAACAGCAGGTATTTGATATTTGACAGGTCAGAAAAATGTGTGACAATCCAGGAGGAAAATTATTTCCTTTGATTACTTCTTTTCTGACTGCTGAGTCTGTGAGATTATTCTGTTTATCTCCATCTAGGTTTGAGGAATTCAGTATTTTCCTATACATTTTTTTCTGTCATGTGGACTATAGCGATATTGCATTGTATTGCTCTGGCTCATTCATTAGTTAGATGATCTGTCATGAATAGGTAACACTTTTATACTTATAAGCTGCAAAAGATTTTTGACCTCCTGTGCATCTTCAGTGACATACGGACTTATGTGACTGACATTGTGTGGATGTGAAGGAGATCAGGTGAGCACACACACAGGAGCACTCTCACCTGTTCTAGAGGAGAAGACCTCTTGGCTCTTTTTGCCAGGGGAATAGGAGACAGACCAACCTCAAGCAGACTGGATGAGAATGAGAAGGAAACAAACCAGGCAAAGAAGCAACACAAGGAAGAAATGAATTTGTTTCCTAGTGTTTACTTTCTGAGTGGTACTAAATCTATTTTGACTTCCTGTCAAAACATCTTCTGATCTGCAGTTAGATGCTCTTTGAGGGGGGGGGGGGAAATGTGACATTTCTACTGGGTGATCACGTTCATTTGAAGTGGAAGTAGGCAGGACACTGGCAGCATTGTCTTACCAAGCAGTGCATGTGAGTGGGGGTGGGGGAGAATTATGTTCCAGTCTACTTGCCATCTGCCAAGCACAGCTTTCTGCAATGCAGTTCCACAAGGGGATGTTTATTCCACAGGATGCAATACATAAGAAATCTTCTGGTGCATGTGTGCCATCATTTTGGATTCTTTTAAACACATTTAGTCCCTAGTTCCATAAACATTTCAGCATGTACATAGGTCTACTCATATAAAATACATATTGCAGAAGAAAGTGGTTTTTTTCTGACTCTACATATATATTTGCTTGGAGAATCAGTTTTCCTCAAACTGTTATGTTTATAAAAAATTAAAATCTAGAGAGGTTATGTTAGACAAATAATATTTTGTTCAAGTCATTTGTCTATTTTAACAGTTATTTATTATTCCAAGATAGAAGTTATTACTACTTAAAAATGTGATGAGAGAGACTCAGGTATTTAGTACCATCAGGGTCAGAGGTGTTCTTTTCAGGCCTGGGGTGCCTATGCATGCTGCTTGGGACAAGGTGACAGCTACCTCCTGCTACCCATCACAACTTGAATTACAGCTGATGTGGGTGCTGTGGGAAACCCAGGGATCCCAATCTCTTCTCTCTGTAATGGGGCTCAGACTTTACTCTGAGATTTGCTGTATGTCAGTGAGGAGCCCTGCCAAACTGTGCCTACTGTAGGAAGTGGTCACGAGCATGTAGAAAAGCCCATCAAAATATGCTTATGGAACTATCAAAATAACATTTTTTTCCTAAACTTCCAAAGGAGAACTTAAATTTTTAATGGAATATGGGAAAATGTCTTTTTTACGACATTCTGATAGCTGTTGCCCCTAAGACCACCCTGAAGAAGGCACATGTGTTGTCCACCATCTAGCCCATCCCACTGTCTTTCAGTACGTACAACAAACTTGGTAACTGCATGTGTGCTTTTGCTGAAGTTACCAACAAGGATATCCCTAACAATGAGGACACAATTTATCACTGGTGGGTTTATTTATTTGAATAGCTTAGACTTCCATTCTCATGAGCATTTTCTGTGGGTGTAGACATCATAAAGCTGGCAGTACTAAATTCATGGCTTGAAGTCCTGAGATTTTTTTTTTCCTCAAAGATGTTTCACATTTGGACTCATAAAATAGATAACAGTCTTTACACCTGCAGATTGTTATTTTTAACTTGAGAGGATACATCCCTAAAAACAAAATTGCTTCCCAAGGAAGTGAAAAATCTTGTTTCTATGTTCAGTCTTGCAAGAGATTTTGGTCATCTACACATTTCCTACCAACTTATTCTTATCAGAAGGAAGAGCTGTCCGGAGAATTTACCCCTTGTTAGGAGCTACTGGCTAGGAAAATGACCTTTCTTCCCTGCAATCTATATATTACCTTTTGCAATAACCATTAAAGAACAGAAGCAGTTACAGGAGAGATAAATAGGAAGGAAGGTGGCTTAGAAGATGAACCATCAGTAGACACTGGCCACAGTGCATTCTAAATCGTTTTGAGTCTGTGGGAAATGAAATTTTTCTGCATAGGAAATAAAAAGAAAGGTAAGTTATGATTAAAAAAATTAAAGATCTGGTTAATTAGATTTACTCATCTTTAGTGGTCATGGGAAATGGAAAGGTGGTGAGAGCAGCGAAGATGAAAACTGCTAATTCTTCAAATGCAGGTGAGGAGCTGTGATAAAACCCAACTTTGTGGTAAGCATTTAAAGGGCCCCTTAATTAGCTTTTCTGGAAAGTGCACTGATGATATGCTGGAATAATGATCCCATATGTTCGAAAATGTCTAGTCATTAGCCAGCATGGTGGCTGAACATACTAATGCATTTGCCTTTTAGACATTTCAAGAGTGTCTGGTGCTGCTGCTGCCAATGCTGGGGAGGTCAGCCCTTTGTTTCTCTAAATCACATGGTGGCTTTCAGGACTGAATCATTTTCTTAGTCAGACTGTGAACATCAGTTCCCAGAAAAGAGAGGAGCATGATCATGTTCGGAGTGGAAAGGGCAGGGGTTCAAGAGGGATGGGGTTTGTTTTGTTCTTTTTTGTTTTCTGTCCTGGCCCTGGTCCACCAAAACGTGCAAGGATCTGGAGCAAATTAGCAGAACAAGTGCGAGACTGGCAGCCAACTGCCCATAAATTAGTGATAGCATGAAAAACAAAAACATTTTTATTAACGCTCTGTTGCTAAAGCACCTTAGATTTTCAGACAGCTGTTCAGATATATTCTAAAATAGATGTCCTCACCCCATCTTTTTACAACTGTGAAACCCAGTATCCTGTCTAACAGAGATGTAGACTTGGACCCTGAGACTGTGACTTACTGAGGACAAGAAATGTCTTGGCTGAGACTTCTCAGCTGTGAAGTTACTGACCCATTCATTAAGTCCATGTCCTAGAAGGCTTGAATAATCTTCTCTAAAGTTATTGGTGCAGTTTTACTTGGCCCAACTCATCATAGGAAATTCTTCTTATTGACTTCATTAGGAATGTATTAAGTTCCAGTTAAAAATAAGAATCAGGGGTAGAGCTAGGTAGAGCTAACCTAAGAAAAATCAGCAGGAGAGTTATTTCTGCAGGTTGGATTTCAGAAAGGTAGATTTGAAGACAGAGAAACAGAGCAGGACTGTTCCAGTCAGTGTGATTAGGAAAAAGTCCTTATGTCAGTAGTGAAGAGACCACAAGAAAATGCAGAGAATAGGCGAGTTTTGGACCAACAAAAGACATGGAAGGAGGAATAGCACAAGTAATTCCCATGTTTTCAAAGCAACCAGGAGATGTTACTGGTTGAGATCAGGTTCAGCAGACCTGATTTTCAGGCAGCAGGAAAAAAAATTTGCAAAGAATATATAGTAAAAAGACTCCTAAGTTTAATATCCCAGAAATAAGCATCTCAAATTAGATTAAAGATAATGTCCACTAGGGTATTTTTTCCCTTCTTACAAGTTTCCTTTTTAAAGTCTAGAGGACTGAGGAAAACAGAGAATCAATAAATGTAAAATAATGTCCTTTTATTGGTGTCTGTTATGGGGTTTGATGGCATTACAGGAAAAAAGGAAAGGTGTTTCTCAGGGTAAATTCTAACACGTTCTTCTTTTTAATCATATTTCTAAGCTAAGGCAGTGTGATTAACCATTCTCTTTGTCCTGTGGCTGCCTGGAATAAAGAGTCTGGCCTCCAGTGGGACACTTTTCTCCACTTATGGTAGAAGAACTCACACTGAGTTCATTTTTTATGACTTCCATAGTCATGTTTAGATTGTGACAGAGAGGGAGCTAGATTAGTTGTGGCCTAGAAAATAGTGTCTTAATCAGCTTGAAATATACATCAGATCAGAATTTCCATTTCCAAAATTTGGAATGAGTTACTCATCTGTGAAGCTGACAACAGCTTCCATGTTTAAGTGCTAAACAGCTTTTATTGAGCCAACTTTTAGAAGGTGCTAATATCTAGATCCACATGTCTTCTATGTTTGCAATGGCGGATACTCAAAAAGAAGCATAATTTGGCTCAAAATGAATTGATATAATGAAAAAGTTCACATTCTTCCTGTGTTGCTGCTGCCTGAAACAGATATAGAGGCAATTTATTCAGATTAAATCATTGCCAGCCTTAGCTAAAATAACTTGCTCTGTGAAGCTTCCTTGTGTATGGAACCAAAGGGAGCTTGCCTGGTTACATCTGTTTTTGTACGTCTTTCAAATATATCACATACAAAATCCAGCATTTGGGGATATTGTGTCATCACTGACACTCTCTAGGGAATTTTGGGTTCATAAACCAACGAAGAGATTACATCCTTCCATATGTGCAGTTTTTTCATCTGTGACAGACGCAATATTGATAATATTCTTCATTGTAATATTTAATGACAATCTTCATTTAATAACTGATGTCAGTATAAGTGAATGCAAAAAGTTACTTATACATGGGAGGCTGGAAAATGTTCTTCATATTATTTAACTGTTTAAAGACACCTTGAGAAGGAAGGAAAAAGTGAAATTGCTTGTGAAAATATAAACAATATGGATTGGCCAGTTTTATGGTAATTGGCAGAAGTGGCAGAGCAAGTATTTGGACATATCAGTTAGGGGCAGATGCAGGAGAATCAACTTTTCTGGATTGAAGTCCCTTTGCTTTTAGCTAATTTATCATAGAATCATAGAAAGTAGGGGTTGGAAAGGACCTTAAAAGGCCATCTAGTCATCCCCCTCTGCCAGAGCAGGGTCACCTACAATAGGTAAATCAGTCCACCAACTTTCTTTGAGACACAAGTGCACTGATCTGTTTCACTCTTCTACTTCTCAGAAGCCTGTCCTCTCCCTAAATAACTCTCCAAGGCAGCTGTTTTGCCTCTAGTGCCTCCTGACTAGGCAACCCCACTGCAAGACCTCCACTAAAGACCTATGTTGTTTTGCAACTACACAAGCTGGGTTTTTTTTTCCCCTTTCTGTTGCTCAAAACTTTGTGCAGCACTTACACCAGTGTCAACCTGTCAGACTGCCTCCAGGATGGGGAAACTTGCAGAGCATGTCTTGAGAAATACTTTTCTGTCTTTTTTTTTCTCATAGTCTGTTGCATACCTCTGACAGAGGTAGAAGAATTTATATCAGCCATCAAGTTTTTGCTCTTTTGGAAACATCATGCTTTTCAGATGTGGCCCTCTGCTCTGATCCCACATGTATTAGAGCTGGGGAATGCAACCGAAGCATTCCTAGTGCATGCTGATGTAAATCCCTGGGGAATGGGGTCTGGGGATTTTCAAGGCTTATTTGCAAGACAGACCACAGTGGAGTAGTTTCCAGGAGGCAAGGTGTAGGCTTTCAAAGTTTTAGGTTGCTGAGTCCAAAAATGACACCTTATGTTTCTGTACTGTGCTTTACTAAATGAAAGATGATCGGAGATTCATCCTCAGCAGATGTATGCTGTGCCAGTGCTGGCTTTTGTAAGGAGACTGTTACTCAATAATTTTCTCCATTTCATCAGAGCAGAACTGTGGGAAACATCACATGAAAGTAATACAGCATATAAAATATATTAAAAAGGTGAAAAATACACCTGTGGGAATTTTCTGATAATTTTATTATCCAAACCTTCAAATTTTGCTAAACTGGGCTGGAAATCTCAGAGGATTGGCTAACTCACAGAATTTCTGCTGCTTCACTAAGGAGAAAATAGGGCAAGCGCACATTTTAATTCAGAGCACTTTGTTGCTTCAGTTTCTAGTCTGTATTTGAGCAAAAGAAATGCAGAGGTATTTGAAGACAAAACTGAAGCAGAAAAGGATCTGCTTTTCTAACCATATTGGCAGTTGTCCAGGTCTTTTAGGTGTTGTAAATTAGGAAAACTGTGTGGCAAGCTAAGGAGCGGCTTTAGTTTACACCACATGAGAATCTGACACGTAGCATTTGACAGGTTTTTGAAATTTAGATTTTCAGGAGAGAGAGCATAAGGCTTCTATTTAAGTACTCAGGTGCAAACATAACCTGAGCTCTTCTTGTCTGAAAATATCTAGCTTTTTATAAGCACACTCAGAGAATTAATGCACAAACTAGCTGGATGCCCTCCTGTATCAACATTATAGCACTTTTGCATAGTCACGCCTGTCCTTGCTGTTCAATGACTACTCCCATGGCCCCCCTTTTAAGCTTAATTCAGCTATAGCTCACTAATTAAGCAACTTTGAGATTAATTTCAGAACCTATGGACTAAAAAGTTATATTCTTTCAAAGCTGAAAGTGTTGCCGGAGGGGAATTAAGTCAGCCCTTTAAATTTTTTAGTAGCATAGCTTTCTGCTCAGTGGGTTTTGAAATACATCTCAAACTCACTTAATTAGTCATAGTGTATTTTAGCCCTAGGAAGTCGTTGGTTTTCTCCAGGCATGGGCACTCACTAGTAAGGCTTCCTGCAAGTGTGCCACTTGTGCACTATGCCATAGGTGTGATGGTGGAGTGCAAGAAGCTGAATGTAACAAATGGGGACAGGGTTTAAGAAATGGGGACTGAGGCACCTTGTGTGATGCTAGGTGTGTAAGGAGGTCCCCTCCCTAACTGTCTTGGATGTCTTGACTGGATCACCATCAGCAACAATGGAAGCCAAGGCAGCACTGATGAGATCCCGTTGCTGCAGTGGGTGTCCAAGGTAATTTTAGGCTTTGTGGGGTATTCTGCTTGAGTCATGTGCAGGACCTCTGCAGGCTCCTGTAGTGTCTCTAATACAGATTTCCCAAATATTCTAGGACAGCTCACATAGCCAGACACCTGTGTTTAGGCAATGTTTTTTTTTTGTCTCGTGTACCTGTACTAATCAAAATTAAATATTTTTTTTTAATCTGGAGATGAATTTTATATGGCAAGACTGCACTGTGGTGTCCCTAAGCACGCGGGGCTCCTTGAGCCGCCCCAAGGTCAGGAAAGGGCTCTGTCTGCTCCTGGTCTGCATAGTGGAGCAGAGATTCCTACTACTTCTGGGCTTGTAAATCTTCCCTCCTTCCAAGAAGAAGCAAAGGTGTTCTGCTAAATTCCTGGATGCTTCTCCCTGTCCTCACTGGTCTGAACTCACAATGATGTTCTCCCTTGACTTTGCAGAGTATTTGGACTAAGTTTTGATGAACTGTGAGCTTATTTAACTGCAGATGCTACTGGCAACTTACTGCTTTTACACTAGAAAGGTGAATTCACACAGTTAAGCATCATCCTCTGTCACAAAAAATACTTGGAACAAATGCCTGTAGATACTACATTGCCCTTCAAAATCAGATACCACTCACTGGTTTTATTAGTAGACACAATTTGTTAATACTCACATTAGACAGTTCTCTCACTGAAGACTAATATTAGTCAAGAACATGCTCATTTTCTAATATCGTAAATACAAACTTGCCTGTCTACTAGTTTTAAGGATACTATTTTTTCATGAGTATTACCTGCTGAATTTTTTTCCTTCATAGCTTTTTTTCTTTTCTAAAACCATGCAGAGATGTTTTGAGAAAGACTGTCAAACACCTGTTTGACCTACAGGCTGGGAATCTTTTCTGCTGGTTCTAAGGTGCCAGACTGAAATAGTACAAAAATACACACAGCCTGAGATGATTTCTTCTGAGTATTGACATTAAGGCTTTTTTGAGCAGAATTTTAAGTTGACCTTCTGAACCTATGGCTGAAGCAGGGACATAACTGATCTGAGAACTTGCCAGAAATTCCTGTCTTTTCTATCCCTATTTCTGTTTTTTATTTTCCCCCAAAGTTTTTTATTACACTTTTCAGTGCTTTTTAAGCAAATCTGTGTTTGAGATTGTCCAGGTCCTGTGCATCTACTGTGATACAGGGAGTAATTCAAGTGAACCAAAGTTTATTTTAAACTTGCCTTCAAATTAAAATGAAGCCTGCTCTAAATAATTCCAAATCATTTCAATGCTCAGAAGTTTTTGAGCATTTTAGAATCTGGGCAAAGTCAGAGAGAGAGAGTAAGGCAACTCTCCCCTCCCCCATTAATAAGGAAAATTCCCTTAAAGAAAGACAAGTTTTGCAGAGTTGTTATTTCAATTACAGCAAACTAAAAAAATAAAAAAAAAAGAAAATCCCCCCAAAACAGTCTAATAAGTATAACTGGAAGAAGGCCAACATTAACAATTATATATAATACTGTACCGACCTTAGTCCATACTGAAAGCCAGATGTGGTCATGAGGATGAAGTCAGAAAAAACTCCCTTTCCTTCTTAAAAAAAACCCTTTCCTTCTTATATGAAGACTTGATAGAGGGGTAGAAAGGATGTTATTGATGTATAAGACAATGACAGTTCAAGACCCAGTGACACTGAGTGGACTGCTGTGCCTGTGCCAGGATTTGCTTAAATCTGAGTATGCCTGGAGTGTCCAAAGGTGTAGGTAGCCTCTGATTGCATCGAGTGCTACCTGGGATACTTACATGTGCTACAGCATCTTTCTCAACAAATCTGACCCCTAAGGAAAGCTGCCTGAATAACTTGCCAGAACTGGTTTTGTTTGATGAACATAATTATTATTTTCTGCTTACAGATGACCCACAAACAGCTTTGAGAATTTTTTCAATTTGTTAATACTTATGTGGCCATAATTAAACTGTTCATTAAATAATTAGCTGCTATGATGGGGTGATGGTATATATTTATGGCATAGGAATAATCTCTAAACTCTGGTGATACTATCCCTGCTCTGTAACTGGGCAGACTGCAGTTTATATGCAAAGATCTCATCCTGGTTCAGGGTGTTCAGAAATATTTGTGATTGCATGGAAACAAAGTAATAATTTGCACTGCTAATAATGTCATAGATGCTTGTCCCAACCAATATTTATGAAGTTTTTGCTTTCAGTTACTGTTCCCACAGCTCTCAGAGTTGTGCCAAACTGCAGGGACATCAGTGAAACAAGCCACTGGGCTTTATCTGGAAAAAAGGATTAAATTTTAAAAACCTGGTTTTGCTTTCTCGATTGCTTATGAAATCATACCACTTATGAGGAGATACTAGATGGTAAAGAAAGAGAGACAACAAAGATAGGGTTGGATGTTCCCTATAGCTCTAGAAAGAAGTATTATGGGTAGAAACATGTACTATTTAAAATCGTCTATAATGTGCATAGACCTAGTAGGTTTTTGTTGTCTCTGGCCAGATCCTGGCAGTCACAGAGTATTATGAAGGACTCAATTAACTATTTCAAGTTAAAGCATAGTAAACACTGACCTTTTGCTATTTTCTTCCCTAAAAGCCTATTTTCAGCAAGGAAGGACTGACTTTTTTTTTTTTTTTTTTTTTTTGCTTTTCAGAAAATGGGGATTGGTAATATTTAACTTTAGCAATTTCTTCCCCTGCCATGCTCCCAACCCATTCTTTCAGGTTTGCTTAGGAAAAAGTGTTTCCATAATTTTTAAATTACTTTCATAATTTTCTCTGAACAAATAACAATGCCCATTTCTTACTTACTAATAAGTGGAACTCAGTTGTAATGAGGAAAAGCAGTATTTGTGTTACAGCACAGCAAAATTTTGATATTTTCAAATTATCTAGAAAGTCCAGTAAAATCAAATGGACTTCCTTTCAGTGAATGCTTTCAAATGAGCAGATCAGTTATCATGTGCAAATAGTTCTATTGGGCTTACGATTTCTTCCGCCTGTGCTGTGCAGCTATTAACATACTTTTTGTTGCCTAAATAGCATTCCAGAAGATGAGCAGGATTTATTAAGCAGGACTATGAGAGCTTTTTAACTTTATCAAACAGTGTTCTGGCTACAGAAGTGTGTTCAGACTGGCTGGATCTTGCCTAACTTCCTTGGAAGCACTACAGTGGGAAGCTGGGCTATCATTGCTATCTTTCCCCTCTACCTTTTTCTTTCCAGGAATGGTAGTGACTGGAATTGCAACTCTCCCACCACAAACAAACCTCTTGCCTCGAGTCAAGGCATACATACCCACTATCTGGCTTAAACTTATCATGAGGGTATCTCTTGCCATTGTTTTAGCTTGTTGAGATACCGGTGGATTTTTTGGGGTTGGTTAAAATAACTAAACCACTTCAGAAAAATAGAGATATGGGAAACCTTATATCACTTTGTTGTGGGATTTCGATTCTATTCTTTCCAGTTCACCAAGTTCTTCGGCACTCTGCCCCTTTGTGCAGCTCACCTGCTTATCCAGCAGTTTTGGGAGGAGTGGCACCAAGTTGACAGCCTCCAGCAGACAAAAAAAAAAAATCATTACCCTTCATCTGCAGCACTGTCTGTGCCCTGCTAAGGGAGTGAGCACTGCCCACTGGTGTGGCCACAAGGCTCTGGCTGGGCAGAGATGCCTCTGTCACAAGTGTCCCTGGGGAGGTTGACTACCACAAGCTTCCCCCAGCCCTGACACTCGGCCAGGACACCAGGGGGTTCTCTGGTCTTAGGGCTTTTTCCCCACCACATCTTCAGGTCTAGATCATGCGAAGTGTGAGCATTCAACTGTTTCTGCTCTTAAGTTGCACTTAAGTTCTGCTCTTAAGTGGCTCTTAAGTGGCTGTCTTTTACCTTTATATGTCTGAACAATGTGTCAAGTTTTCCTTTTGCTTTTCTTTTCCAGACAAAGGGAAAAGTGTGTACAAATTTTATGACTTAGCACTGGAGGGCTAAGGTAGGCATAATTGGGAGCTCTTTGCACTAATTATAGGGCACAATGTTTCACTTCCACCTAACTTGTTCAAATCCAGCCCGGATGAGTGGTAACAAAGAGCCTGGGCTGGCAACCGGCCAATCTTGTGGAGTGCAAGATGATCAAGCTGTTCCTTGTCCCTGTTTCTCCTAATGGATATTTCTTCAAACACCCTCACCAGCCCCCTGGCAACCACTGGCACCCTCAGCCAAGGTACCACCATCCATGGGCGCTGATGACTTCCCTGATCTCCCATTCCCCTTCCAGGAGGATCTCTTTCCTGTAGCACTGTCTGGTTAGGAAAAGCTTTTCCCATGTGAACTTAAACCCCAAAAGTGACTTTGCAGAGAGTCAAAATGTGCCACATCAGGATGTTAAATGAACTGAATAAAGTCCCCAGTCAGCACGATGCCTAAGGATGTGCCTCGTTTTAAATAAAGCTGTCCAGCAGACATCAAATTAAGCTCCCTCTTTAGTATTGTGCTGCTTTCAGATTGGAAAAAACAGTTTAAAGTAGCAGATATTTCAGTTGTGTGGAGAAGGAGATTTTTGTTGTTGTTGTTGTTCTTGTTCTTGTGGGGTTTTTTCCCCCTCTTTTGTAAAAGGAGTAAGTGAATATCTTATTTGTTTGGAAAAGTAATACTCTGGTTAGCTAATCCCTTGTTTTGAAGGATCTTTCTTTTATTAGGGAAAACAGCATCTGTATCTACCCAGCTTAGCTATTTGCAGGTCACTTATCTCTGCAGTGTCTGAGAGCCAAGACTTGTGTGGAATGCTAACATCTTTAGATTCTGATTGAGAATCGCATTATGGGATAAGTTCAATTCCATGTCATAGTGGGAAAGCTGGAGCCTCGCTGAAGATGAGCTGGGGATTGAATCCAAGCAGTATTTATTTTGTGTCCTGGGATTCTTTTTCTCCCCTTTTAACTTTCTGTTTACTAGAGACTTTAGACCTTAATAGCTTATAAAGCTTGAGCAAGGGGGAATCTGATACAATAAACCAAACAGCATCAGTAGGATGGAGAGCAAGAACCACCTGCCACTGCATGAGCTGCAGCCGATGAAAGGTACAAAAAGGAAATGATTGACAGCAGCATACAAACACATGCCCTGACTAGACACAGCAATACAGCTCAATAGCAAAGTTATAGCCTGTGAGGAGATAAAAGAACACAGGCTTTGAAAGTAAAACACTTTGTGAACATAAACTCCCCATATATTGCAGCGAGTCCCCAAGGAGCAACAGTGTGCTCTGTGCCCCTCCTTTGCTCCTGCTTGCTACAGATCCTGCTCTGCAGGCAACAGGAAGGTTCAAACAAGGTCAGGGCGTCTGGCTTCTTGGCAGGAGCTGTCCTTTCTGCAAACTTAATAAATGGAGTCCAGGTGCAGAAGATATTCTTTGCAAATATGTCCTCCATCGTGCCTGTAATGTTTTCCATTGCCTGGGCTGTAGTAGCTCCCAGGTTGTATTAGTCCCCTGCTGGTCAGAAAGGGGTCTGACAATGACCAGTTGCCAAGAGAAGGAACTTAATCAAATTAGAATGCATAAAAATTAACACATTTCTGAAAAACATACCAAGAATTCAGAGCTGCACACAGCTGCATAGAGCCGAGGTCTTGAACGCTCTGCTGCAGTTTTACTTCTTTGTGGCCCATATGGCACATGAAGCTTGAAAACATGCTTATGTTTGAAATAAAATGCTGCTTATTCACCTGGCTAGAAAAGCAACCTTTAAAAGCAAGATAAGATAAAGATAAGACAACAGATAAAGAATTCTCTTCCTTATGTGAAATGAGAGCTCTGAGTAAAATTAACTACTTCCCACTTTTTCCTCCTTTGTATTGCAATGCATTGCATTGTGATGTTCACTCTGAAGCCTAATAATGATACAAATCTCTGGCAAAATTACGAGTTTTGGTCAAATGAACTAGGGAAGAAGAGAGAAATACAAGTCTGGAAGAGACCTCCTTAATCAACAAATGCAATTCTCCACTGTCACCATTAATAACCTTCCTATATTATGACCAGTCAAGCATAGTTTGATAATGAATTGAAGAAGAAATGAAGCTGCTCATTTGTTGAGGGGAAGCAAATTCATAAGTCAGGAAGTTAGGGCTGGAAGGAAAAACAAGAAAGAAAAAGTAAGAGGGGAAAGAAAAGAGTAAAAAATTAAAGAAACATTGGGAGATAGTAAGAGAGCACCAAAAATGAGGGAACAAATAGCCAGAATACTTGAGAGGCATGCTTCCATTCTGATGGTAATCAGTATGAGTTAAATGAACATAGCTTTGAGCTATGCTCATAGCTCAAAGACAGCTATGAGCCTTCTTATTGCATATGAGACATATATACCAGTTCTGATTGTAGTATAACATCCTCCATAATAACTCTGCTATTGCATAACAGATATCACTGCTCTGCTTAATGTAGCACAGGGTCATAAATTTCTGCATCAGAGTTAATCTCCCTCTTAATGTAAGTGTATGTACTTATAATACATACAAATTTTCATTTATTGGTGTTTGCTTCCTGGGAACTCATGAGTTTACTTGTGGAATTGCAAAAAAAGTGGAGTTTTATCCTGAGTTTTACTGAAAACAATTTTGAAGTGTACAACTGGAGACATAAATGGTGTATTTGCACAATTAGTCACACAAAAGTTGTGTCTAGTTTCCTTTAAGAGGTATTATTTCTAGAGCTAGTCAATGTGGGTCAAATTCAGTATTACAACATGCTGCACTACTTTGTCTCTGTGTTGTCCAGTCAAAACCACAAAGCCCCCCCATGGGATTTGGGTGGCTATCCCACTATATTCAATCAACATATTTGCTAGATAGAATTTAATTAGACTTTCATACCATTTGCAGCTTCAAATCAAACTTTATTATTGGCTCACTGAAATGGCAAATACATGGAAAGCTGTGAGCGACTTTGGACAAACTAAATTAATCTAATAAATTAGTCATCCAGCTGTGCTGTGAAAACAGTTTTTTTTCCTGGAATGTTTGCTTTCAACTTACCAAGCAATGCTCCATCTCTCCATGGTTTTGGGGCAATCTGAGCAGAGCCTGGCAATAATATCTAACTCATAGATAGCTTTGTCCTATGCAGAGTGGCTGCTAGGCTGGTCTCAGCAAGCTGACTCTCCTTTGAAAATTGCTCAGGACTTGAAACTGTCTCCTGTCACTTCCCCTCATTTCACTTTAACCTTAACTGATGCCCAGAAGGTCCTGACTGCAGGGCACTGGAAACAAATGTACCAGAAATCCATCCTTCCACAGTTTTACCACCAGGCATTAGATATATCAGAGATCATTCTATTTAATTTATGAAGTGTGAGAATCAAATAACCTATATAAAAATTTATGTTGTGTCTCAAGATGTCCAATCGAGATTGAAATATGTCTGGTTAACTTCCAAATAAATTGACTCCTCCAGAGTTTTCTCTGAATTTTTCTCCCGGGCTAGAGTATGATTGAGTTTTATAGGCTTAACATTGTGAAGTAGCGCCGCAGAGAGAGTAGATTTGAGACATTTGCTCATACCATAGATGTATGCTATGGCTTCAGAACCAGTGAAAAGGACTCAATTTAGGGGGGGGTTTATGACTCTGCTTTGTGTGTAATTACTGATTAAAGTGGTACCATAGTGATACTTAAAGAGAATCAAACCCCATGTACTGAGGGATAGAGACAGTGTTGCAGGAGGTATTTGTGGATGAACTCATGCTCTTCAGCCAGCAGAAATTCAGCTGCCATCCTCAGGCTAACTGGAAAAGGAGCAGAGGAGGTGTAGTTACATTTGAGTCACATTCTCCCAGAGAAGTGGACTTGGGATGCCAACATTTGTGAATCCATCCAGCCCAAGATGGGCTCTAAAAAACATAAGCAAAACATCTATAAAGGCAATTTGAAGCACTGAGCACTCTCCACCAGTGTGCCCCTTTGCAGGGAGCTCTGCAAGCTTCTGGACTATGTGCTTGGTGGGATTCATGGGTCTTTCCTTGTGGCAGAGGCTGGTGCAGCAGGCTGTGCTGGGCTTTAGTTCCTCTCATCTGCAGAGCTAGTGACAGAGCTGAACATGTGAAAATCTTGTCCAATGTGGAGAGTTCTTCTGTATGGGGGTGTATGTTCCCTCTTTGGTGTCTCTTTTTTTGCTGCTGCTATATCATCATGCCTTGATAATGTATATGGCAGCTCTATGTACGAGTGTGAAGCTAGATTTTTGCCATGATGTGCAATGTAGTTGAAATGAGGACAAAATGGAGGAAACATGCAATGCTTGGGTAGCAATGGGGAAATGAAGTGTTGTTAAGGGGGCATCTCCAGCAAAGAAATTGGTTGTATGCACTCTGATCAGGAGATATGAAGAAAAATTCCATTGCAAATTCTTCAGTATCATTGAACCTAAACCTAGCATTTTTAAAGCTCTGTCCATATCTAGCAAACACTTGGGGCAATGTTTATCATACCTTACTAGCTGCCAAAGGAGTCTGTGAAAAGACTGCACCATCTTGGTTTCTTTTTGTTCTGGAAATGGTGAAAGCAAGACTGGAAAACTGGCAGAAGAAGTGTGGTCTCACAACCCATTTTTACCCCTTTCCTTTACTCTTTGGTAAATCTGTGGCAGAAGGTGTTTTACACTTCTGAGAAGAGGAGCAGGAGAGCAGCTTTGTCTTTACTTTCAGATTGTGTGCTGTTTTAGGCTTTAGCTTGATGATTTAAATGAATTTTGTAGGATGTGCAAAACAGCAAAACAGAAACATGTAAATCTGTTCTTTTTGTGAAAATTTACAACTGGCACAATAATTATACTTCCTCAGGGCTGCTAAATCCTGTGTTTTGGGTTTTTTTTAAATTGAAAATTATAACAGATTTCTTTCACTGTGTGTAGTAAATTTGACCTATGATTTTACCTATGTTTTCCTTTATTTTGCTTCAGTTCCAGCCCCTCTACTTTGCTCTTTTCATCAGCTCTTATTTAACTTTGTCCTGCCCTTGATTTTTTTTCTGGAATAATCTAGCTCTCTTGGGCTCAGTCTTCATTAGAAAGGAAAAATAGTTTCCTAACATGTCTTACCTAACAGCCTTGTTTTTTCCCACTAAAGGTGATAAAGGTGATTTTCTTTTCAGACCTGACAATTCTTGTCCTTTCTTCTGAGATTGCTTGCCAGCATGGAGATGCCTTTGTGTTGTGAACCCCTCTTTCAGAGTTCAGCTCAGAACTGGGTTACAACCACCTTGTTGTACCTGGGTGGCTGTTCAGAAACATTTCCAGTGACAACCAGCAGTGGGTTTTTTTGCTTTGAAATGTTGATAACAGCTATTGTTTGGTTCTTCTCATCCTGATTGGGTTCACATAAATTATTGTGTCTGTGTGTGAGGGAGCAAAGGGGGAAGAAAACAGATGGAAGAGAAGTATAGTAGTACCAGGGAGTGGATGAGTCCACAGCACATGGGAAACAATTAGTGCTATAATCTGATTTGCTAATAATCCATTTATAAAACAGTTATGATATACACTTGTAGGAATGTGACTGATAGTAATGACAAGTGATATTACTTCCTTCCCTCCCACTCTGTATTAAGGAACCTTAATTATTTGATGGCTCAAGACTTTGTGGGTGACTCATGCTACAAAGAGTCAGATGCTCAGAGCACATAATGGAGCTCTTGAAAAGCTTTCATGAGGATGGTGGCTCAGGCTACCTCCCTCCCATACATCCCTCTTTGCCAAAGAGTTATTAGGTAATTTAAAATAATTAAAAAGGAAATAATTAAAAGATTTTACACACACAGAAATAGCACTTGCAGCTAATTATGTAAGTCTATCACTCCTAACACTGGAACACTATTACCATTATCAGGGAATTGCCTTTGAATTGTGACGGATAATCCTTTAGTCCTGTGTCACACTCTGGCAAGTGGGAGCTGCTTGTCTAGGTTTATATGGAAGGAAAGAGGTGTTGGGAGCCCATGCTCTAGCCACAACTCTGCCATAAGAAGTTTCTGGTCAGCTTGGTTCCCTGCAGATTTTTACCTAATTAAAATGTAGCAAGGAATGAAAACTCATTCATTTAATCGTAATGTGCTTGCACAGGGTGTTTTGCTAAAGACTCAGGAGTTCCTGCAGGTCCTTGTAGACTTGGGATGTGAGAGTCACTTCCTGACAGGGAGACTGTGGGCATGGGTCATGTTAAATGGGTTAAAAACCAAAATTACCCTGTGGTCTTCTATCAGTAACATGGACATTGCCTCCATAAATGTGGTGATGGGGCTATGAGGTAATAATTTATTGAATCAATCAGCAACACAGAGCTACCTTTCATGTGGATAATGGCAGCTGCTTAACGGTGCAAAAAAAATTACATTGCTGTTTTATGGCAAGAAGATAATATCTTACCCAAATAAAGCCTTTGACACCTAAGGCATTCAGAATCTAATTATTCCGAGTGAAATTTGGCCAAAAAAAAATTGAGAATTGAGGCAAGCATTCTTCCACCTTTGGAAGATACCTGTAATATACACTGCTGCTAACCAGAATGCCCCTAACACTGGACAGTCAACAATAGCTTAATACTAAGCCAAAAGGATATGTCCAGACTGAAACAGCAGCAGAGGGTAACAGTGACAATTGAATTTTTGTATATAATTTGTTATTTTTGCCCCCTAAACCTGAAAGCTGTTAAAAATATTACTTGCCTGTATGTTTCATCTTATTTGAAAAAGATATGAAATAGGTATTGACCAACATGTGATACTTCTGATTCAAACAACTGCATCTTTCTATGTATTTTCTCCTGGCTGAGACAATGTCCCCAGAACTACAAGTGGATCACAGCACTCAGGAAAAAAACTTCTTTGCTGTGACTTTCAAAAAGATTTTTCCTATTTTGGCTGTCTTCAGCTCTGATTGAACTCTGATCTTCAGCTCTGTTTTCAGCTCCGATAGATACTTCTCCACCAAAACACCCTTTGGACTGCAGTGGAATTTCAGTTGGATCTACGGGTACACGGTACCTCTGAAAACATCAAGTGCTTGGAGCAAAAATGTTTTTTGAAATGGTGTGATTAGTTCACAGATTAGCAGACAACCTTCACCATGAGGGGCAGGGGCAGGATCAGACTGCCCCAGCCAAACACAGAGCATCTTGGGGAGCAAGAGCCATCTGTGGCCCTGAGCCTGGCAAGGGTAGTAGTGGGGGACAGAGAAGCACTTGGTCACAAGGCAGCAGCAGATGTGTCCTTCCATATTTCCAGCTGGACTGAAGAGCAGCTGTAGGGTTGTAGCTAATGTGCACATGGTTGCTGCCAGGCAGCTCCATATGGTTCAGGACCATTCAGATTTGAGAGAGGGCTGAGAAGGTCCAGTGGCAGTCGCTGGTACATTTCTTAGAAGACGGTAAAGGTAATTTAAAGGTACTTTACTGTGCCCTAAAAGAAACATTCAGGTAAGAAGCTAATGGGTATGTGGGAGGGAAACCCAGCAACACTGATCTATGTGCATTCATTTTGATTTGGTTTTGACCTTTCCTCCTCAGTTTCCAGTAGTAGAGGCTGGAGTCAAACCTGGCTTTTTGTGTCTGCAAAGTCCTGGTGCTGATGGGTGTGCAGGAGCACCCAACTGGCAAGGCTGTGTAGCACCAATTTTTGCCTTTTTCCCCCTACCTGCCCATTCTTCATCTACAGTGTGTCATATATAAAACTGCTGTGCTCTGGGGCAGATACAGTCTGAAAAATTGTTTCACTGCCGAGGCTTAACAGGAGATTGTGTGGAAGAAGGAGACTGGAAGTACTGAGAATTTTGGAGTACCTCTGAAAGATGTATTGGTGTTCTGACCTCTGGGTGGGGATGGGGTTTCTCAGAACCCCCTCACAAACTGAGTAGCTCAAAAGAACAATCAGCTTCTGTCAATGCTTCCCAGGCTGTCGCTGATGAGCCACTGTTGGTTCAGGAAGCCACTTCCAGTGCTCTGTGGAGACATACTAACCAGAGCCACATCACTTTTGGGTGCTTTTTTTTTTTTTTTTTTTTTTTTTTTTTTTTTTTTTTTTTAAATCTGGAAAGTAAAGATTTCAGGTTTTGATCTGGAAAAAATCCTAAGGGTCTATCCAAAACTTAACTGGGGAATTAATTCCTACTTGTACATAGATAAGTTTTCCAACATAGCAAGTTGCTCATCTGCTAAGTGAGGACAGGTGACCTGCAGCCCACCTTGGTTGATAAAGGGTGAACTGAGCTTTGTGTGAGTCCCATTCCTCCCTTGCCAAAGTGACTCCCCCATGGGTGCTTGCCAGAGTCTTCCTGAATCCCATAGTGGGACTGGTATCCCCTAAAGGTAGAAAGCTCATTTTCCCACTTCAAAATGGGCTCTGGAGAAGTTTGTATCTTTCTGTCCCTTGACTGTAGATGAAGAGCAGGGAAAGGAAATCAGCTTTTGTGAGCACCTGCATAATTTGCATCTCTGGTTGTAATATGGGCTAACAGTATTTCCCTGACATATGCAATGTGTTGTGAGTTATGGATGGATTGTGGTTTCTAAAAGCTAAGCATTATTATGATCATGCAGTACTTTAGGAGTGATGTAAGGAGAGGCTGTATTAAATACCATCATTAATGATCTAAAAGAAAAAAAAGTGAGAAGAGCATGATACAAAATTCAGAGGATATTGAATTAGGAGGACTAGAACGAAAATGAGATAATAAAAAGAGACCTAAAGAGATTATAAAGGTAGGCAGGGGTTTTTATAGAAACGGAGATTCATCCTAGAAAACTGCAGGATAATAAATCTGACGGAAAATAATCTGAAACACATATCTCCACGAGGAAGAAGGAACCTGGGAAGCAGTAATTCTGAAAGAAGTAAGATGATAATGGATAGCCAACCAAGCCTGAATTTGCAATATCATAAAGCTGCAAAATGTCCAATGTAATTTTAAGTTGCAAATGCCAACTATCATGTCACAAAACTGATAATCTTTTTTGGAAACTGTTTATTACGACTGAATGCAAAACAGCTCAAGCAGATTTCACCTTTGAGTAGTGAGTTTTGATCTATTTAGTTACTGCACAGGGCCCTCACTACAACCAAAATACATTTCATGGGTTTCAAGATACCTAAAACCAGTGAGAGGCTATTTTGTTCATGCACTGTGCATGTCACACAGACTCACCATGGTTTTCAGTGGCAGTCCATGTAATTGTGTGAAGTAATGTTGATATTGTTGATAGCAACTATCACACACTTTCTTTTTTGCTTTTACTCGTGAGGGAATGGTATCTATGGGTGGATGGGGACTGAAGGGGAAAGAAGATCCTTGCCCTAGTGTTTTACTGAAACGTGGAAAGAGCTGTTACTACCAAACAGTAGGTCAGAAATCTGCTCTTCACTTGAAATGGGCAGTGGGGAAAAAGTGATGCCATTCATGGCAGTTTAAATGAAAAAAAATCAGTCTACAGTTTAGATGGGCTCAAATCACACAGGCAGGCTATTTGTACATCTCAGATGAAGAGTGAAAACTCATAAATTTGCAGTAGTTGGTGGCTTCTGCACTTCTCTTATCATACCCTCTGTTCCTAGGTCCTAGACCAGCAGTTGTCTATGCAATTTCCTTTGAGCCACAGCAGATGTCAAGACAGCAAAACTTGTTCCTGTAAAGTACTATGATCCCATACATACCCTGGGCTGAGATCGCTGGGCATTTTGCAGATAATGATGTGATGAACCTGTTGCAATAGGCAATAAGAGGTTAGCACAGTAAGGACAGGACAGTTTTGATATGTTCCCAGTAATGGGTATTGCTGAGAGCAACTCCGTAGATCAACTGAGGAACTGCTTTGCTGCTTTTGGTTCCCGTTGTATTTTTTTAACCACTGAAATTTTCAGACCCAAGCGGATTACATTTACAATCTCCGTATTAAATCATCATAAACTTTTAATGCTGGGAATATGACCTGTTCACAAAACCAAATGTAAACAGTAAAGGTTTGGACTGGTTATTGAAATTGCTGTCAGCGTGAATCATACCTTTTTACCCAAGAAATAAGCTGCTGGATTTAATAAGGCAGAAGTTGTGAAAATGAATGTCTCCTCCAAATAAAGCAAAACTAACATTTTACCATCTTCTGATGGTTAAAATTTATGGTGGCAGCTAAGATATGAATGAAAGTTAAATAGTCCTATTAATTTGATTACTTGTTTCCAGAGCCATCAGACATGTGGAAAGTAATATCATGTGGGAAGTGGTGTAAGATTTACACTCGCCTGAGAGAAATCACTGCTCCGTCTATCAGATTTGATAGGTGTCAGAGGGCCTTTTGAAATGAATAATAAGAGGACTGAATAATAAGAAAGATGTGTAGCTGTTCAAAACTTTTAAACATTTGGATGAATTTTTAAACTAATTAAAACAAAAGTTTAAGTGGAAGTTTTGACATATATCTGGAATATGGTAGAACTGCTCAACTGAATGTGTGAATTAACTCACACCCACTGGCATTTGTGAGGATTTTTAAGGTGAAAAAAAAATTTAGGGCCAATCAAATCAGAGGACATTTGACTTGGGTTTGTGCCTGTATCCTTTTATCCTTTTACAGTACAAGAAAACTCAGCCATGTCAGGACCCTGCTTTCCAAGCCTTCATAGGGACCCAACTCATTTTGAGTATGCAAGAACCCTTATATATGATATTTGCTCAATTTATTTTATGTCCAGATTTGGTAAGCAGTTAACTGTAGTCAAGTTCTCTTGTCTGGGGCAGTGCAACAGGCCCCAACTGTTTTAGGTCACAAAACAATGCTGATGAAGAGCCTATTTATTGCTTTGCTAATGCTGATGGCAGAACTCCGCATTGACTTCTGTGGGAGCAGTGTTAAACTGTAAAAGAGGCTTAAAGGAAACAATTGTCCTGAACTGGTGAACACTTGCTGCCTTTCATCCTTTTGCTGCCTTCTGCTGGGAGGTATCTTATCCCTGTCCAGGCACTGGAGGTCACACCTGGCTGAGTTGCTCCAGGCCATCATGGTGCAAGAGCTGCCTGGGTAGCAGAGCAGTGTAACCCAAAGCCCCCTGTTCAGAGCCCACATTTCCCTTGGAAGAGCAGTGGTTGTGGTTCAGCCTGGCATAGAGAAGGGATGGATTGATCTCTTATTCTCCATTTGCAAGGCTCTGTAGTAAAAGACTAAGGTTTAGGATTCTACATCCATTTAACACCTGGCTAGGAATTGGGGGTATATGTTCAGATATTAATGTGACTAAAAAGATATATGCTCAGGTTAAGGTTATTTCAAAAAAAGCAGCTCTGTCATTAATAATTTTTGGTCAGGAGCTCTGCCCGTCATCAGGAGATAAATCAGCTTGCAGCAGCTTTGACAGCTCTTTAAGTCTGAGGCCTGAACAGCTTAATTGGGGAAATGATCAATTCTAAGATGCATAGGCAAGATGACATCCTTGGTGCAGTAAATTCTTTCAGGAAGGAACATGAATAAAATGAATATATTTATGGAACAGTGATGTAATTCAGAATCTTGGCTGTTAGAGACCCTATGCATCTTCATTCCTTTTCTGCCCTGTAGCAATTTTCCAAGCTCCAACCTCACATAACTGTGAATGGTCTGAAAACTGCCCTAGGTGAATGCCGATTTTATAAGAGTGAAGAGTCTTTCCAAACACTATCAATGAATAAAAAATCCGCATTTCCTGGTGAGTATTATGAGTTGACTTTTTTTTGTTTGTTTGGTTGGTTTTTTTTTTAATTTAGGGTAAACATAAGTCCTCAAAGCCTCCTACTTGTGAGTTGCTGGAAAATATTGCTACTTTACAGTGACAACTATGTGCACTGTCTCCATCCATAGTAATATATAACCCATAAGAAGATCCGGAAGTTTCTCAACTTCTGTGCCTGAGCAGCATTTGAAAATACCATGGCTTGGTCTTTGAATCTTTCTGGAATCAATCTTTTACTCAGCTGAGGCCACTCCAACAAGGAAATATTTATTCACCTTTTGGTAAATATATTCTTGCTTCAAGGCCCTACCAACTGGCTCTGCCTCCTTGCTCATCTTCCTACCAAGCAGAGCATCCTGAAGTATGTTCTGTTGCTGCCTGTAACTACCTTGCACAGCAAGGGAACTTCACCAGCCCAGTCATGGGCTGAGTGAACTCAGACAGAACTGAGTGAATAATGGAAGTGATTACATCACATGATTTATTTAAAGGTTGCATGGAATTCCTCACCAGAAAATTTGGACAACCATCTCAGGGTTCTTTGAGGAACTTGACCATGACTTCTTTCTCATAGGAACCTCTTCCCAGTGGTAGGGAGAGTAGAGAGGGTGGCAGGGACAATGTGGGAGTGCCCGTGCTGGGCAGCTGATTGGACACATCCTGAGTTGGGCAACTGATGCAGAAGAAGGACCCTGCCTGTGCAGAAGCAGCTTGCTGAAGAGACTCAAATGTGGTGTGCTGAAATGCTGAAAAAGAAAAAATTGTGTTTGCACAGTGTTGGGCTGATGCCTCCATCCTGCTGTCCTGGGGGCTTCGCTGGGGCTTCTGCAGTTTTTATGGTGCCCCGCTATGGCACCCAGGGAGTCTCAGAGGGGTGTGATTTTTTACACACAACAACTAACAATCTGGCAAGTTTTTCTCTGGACACAGTCATTACATTTTTCAGACACTGCTGCTGGCTGGAATTTACTTTGCAAGGGAGGATGGCTCACATCTTATATATATTGCTGTGATTTCAAATCCTGCCTGCACCAAGTGTTTTTTGTCTCCTGATGAGAGTCATCAGGCATGAGACACACCAGCACCTCTGGAGGAGTGCCGTGGCTCTGCCTTGATGCTGCATCTCAGAGGTAAAGCTCATGCATGGAGGGAATCTGAGCAGGGGCAGGACACACTGGGAGCGCTGCTGCCCAGGGAGGCTGCAGATGGGCTGCAGGTGGTTGCTTGCAGTTCAGTTCTGCTGCTGCTGCTTTTGGCAGAGGATGGTGCTGGGTACCTATGGCAGAAATGGGCTCTGGAGCCTGCTAGGTGTGTATTGAGCAATTTTGGTTTTAAATGAGGTTATTTTCATTCTTACAACGTGCCATGTGCCTGCACATGTTCCTGGGGATGACAAAACACTACAGTAGCCACCCCTAAGTTATCATCAGTGACTTTATGCAGCAGAAATAGCTTCAGGTTATGTGAAGAACATCCATTCATAGCCAGGTTCTTGATTAACCCTGCAGGTTCCCACTGAGTTGTTACGGTGAATAAAGCAAGAGGCCACATGAAAAGCACTTTCATATTGACATAACGTAGAGCAGACCAAGCGCCCTTACTGTGTATTTTGTCAAAATAAATTTCATGCCGAAGTTTAAGCCACATGGCATAAATATTTCCCAGCTAGCAGGCAGTGATCATGAAGCACACACTAGAGTGCATGACTCAGGCCGTGAAAAGAAAAGCTTTAACCATGAACTGTGTGAACTCTAAGGAAAAACCTCCAGTTGAGCTAATATAATGTATTGGAAGTGACTTGGATACCCTCCCATCTGTGGTGTACTTTAATGAAATCTGTCCTCTCCCACTCTTGAATGCATGTGTGAGAGTGAGTGTGTACTTAATAATACTGTGAAGCAAACTCCCCAGGATTAGCTAATGAAAATAGCACTGCAAAATGAATTGAGCAAATCAATACAGCTGGAATTTTGAGCACTGTGACAAATGCAGCAGCCCAAAACTCCTCTCTTCCTCTGCAGCCAATATTTTATATGTGGAAGTATGTGTTACAAACTTCTACAATGAGACTGCTATTTGTAAATTAAAATTCACTCTGGCCAGATGCATCTGCTTAGGGAAGCAAAGGAGGTAGAGGAGCTCTTCAAGTAGTGGAAGATGGGACTGTCCTTGGGAGTTCCCTGTCATGCTTGCCATCACAAGGAAGCCCAAAGAGACCCTCCCGACTGATGGTGGTGTGATTAACTAGGTTCAAATGTGTGAAATAACATAGAGGCTGAGGGAGCTGGGAATTTTTCCAGGGTCCTCATTGCCTTTTGGAAACCTCTGAGGCTTCCAGCTCAGTTGTAAGAAAATGGAACCAGAAGGGAAAGTTACCTACAAAAATAAAAGACTGTGAATGGGCCAAAGCCCCCAGATGTGGGCGCCTTATGTAGTTTCACCTTCTGGGTCTTCCTAAACACATACCCCTGTTCCCTCCAATGTTGCAGGAACCCTCCCTTTGGGGAGTGCAGAGGAAGTTTAAACTTTCTCCATTTCAGGAGGAATTTTTTGGTTTTTTGCACAGGATAAGTGAAACATAATTTGAAATATGAATGTTATAATTAAGGCTAATTATTTTACCATACTTTTGCCTTCATTAGACATTGTGTTTGTAATAATTGCTGTAATCGACCATATGGTTAGTATTAACTCCTTAATTACATGAGGGCAGATGATCCCTGCAGGAGGAATAGATGACTTCCAGGTCTGGAGGCATCATGCTAAATCCTGTGACCCCAAAGAGCAGTGGGGGTTTGGCTCTCCTTCACCTCCCACAAATGAGCAGGAGGGTGAGGTTTTATATACCTCATGTGGCCGAGTGGGTTGAGAGAACCTGTAATTCCCAAATTCTTGCTGTGACCACATCTGACTGTTGCATCTGCAAAAATACATCTGTGCCACAAAATGTGTCTGTGTGGGTGCTCCTTGTTCCTGGAGAGCAAGAGGAGGGAGCTGGCTGAATTGGAAGTCTCACCAGGCAGGTCCATGTGGGCCAAGCCGGGCACTTTTGGTAGTCATATTGTCATGGTTTAGCAGAAATATGAAGCAATTCTGTAGAAAAACTTCTTCTCTATGCATTAGTATTTATGTTGATGCACAGCACCAGCTTCAACCTTGTGCCATCAGCTGTAATTTCGAGGAGCTACTACTAGCATCTGAGTGTGTAATGGTGGTATCTACTAACTAATTCTCTTTTCCCTGGTTTGCTAATAATTCTGTCATCTTGTTGCTAATGATTCCACTCTCAATTTTTTTTTACAGTTATATTATTAAAAAAATCCAGATTAAGTACACTGTAATTGCTGAGGATTGTAGGATATATGTTAATTTTTCTTTTGTAGTGTGCCAGGCTGCCAGAATCAGTTAATCAAGTGTTTTATCTTTCTGTATAACATTTGCAATGTAAAATACTCACTGAGTAACTTCTCACCTGAACCAGTGTTAGGTGCTGTGTATTTTCACTGAGCTCACCTTACTTAGGTTGGCCCTAGGGCCAACCATAGGGCAAAATCTGCTCTTACTGCTGTTTGCCACCCAAATGTTTAACCCATATGCTGGTTTCTTCATTCAATTTCCTTTTTTCTGTTTCCAAGAAAACATACAGACAAATGTATTCACTCACATAGTCAACAGTGATGACGATCAGAGTGAATCCATCATCTCTTCAAAAGCTTCTTTAGTGGAACTGTGGCAAGATTCTTTCTTAGCTTCATGGTGGAAGTGCTGGTCAAGTCCAGAGAGACAGGGGACAGCAAAATTATCCCAGTCCAGACTTACCTGTGATGAAGATCTGTCAGAAGTAAAATTGTGTGACTTCCAAGATTTTTTTTATGCTGTTTTTTCCTTCTGGGTAATATATTGGAAAAACGTGAGGTGAAGAGGGCTTTTTGGTGGCTGCTGTAAACAGGCTGCTTCCCAAATCCCTCCTTTGTGATTTATGGTGATTTGTAAGGAAAGTAAGTGACACCTCTATCTACTGTGGGAAGGTAAATGGAGGAATTTGTCCCTTAGTGAATATGACACAGGGGATATATTTCTACTCCTAGTTGCAAAGATAGGGAGTGGAATGGGGACACCTTTTTGTGGGGTGAAAAGTCAGGAAGGTGTGAATTTTCAGGTGTGTTGAGATAAAACCCCAAGCACAGACAATTTGAAAGGGAACTGAAAATCTGTGACTGAATGCTGGCAGGGCTTGTGCAGCCTTTAGAAGCAAGCTGGTGTCTTACAAAACATACAGAGCCCTTCCAAGCATGGAATAACTACTTGATCATTTTAAATGAGGACTATAAAAAATTACAGTAAGCACATAATAGGTGTTTTGCACCCATGCTAAGTACTGCCAAGAAAATAGTTGCCCAAGTAAATCAATAAAGTATTATTCCCTTCCAAGGTCTTCCTGTCCCAGTCCCTGAACCTCTCATTTCAGAGGAGTACTGAAACCTGTTCAAGATTTATTTTGATGAAAGTGAGTGTCTCTGCATTACCAGGCAGTAAAGAAGTTGTTTCCTGTTTCTCCAGGAGGGTTGAAAAATCCCTCTGAATGCACACTTGCATTGTAGCTATCATAAAAATGTCTACCAGCTATTGGAGACTCCAAATTGGTTTTTTTTTTTTCTTTCCAGAAAACGAAGATTTCAGCCCAAGACCTAGGAATTGCTTCATAAGAAAGCCATCTGTGTTGAGAGAGATGGACTGAATTATCCTGTCATGTAGACTGTTCAAGTTCGGTATAAAACTTTTATGTTCATATTCTGTTAGTAAATAAGCCTGGGTTGAGGTAGCAGCACCTGTTCTGAGTTCGTTTCCTATAAATCAGCCTAGATGTTTAGTATGTTCCTCATTACTGGAGTGTTTGAAAACTAGCAATACACCTGAAAACCAATTTGCTGGCATGAATGTTCCAACAAAATGGTGATTTTTCAGCTCACACTGTCAATTATTGGCAGGAAGCAAACTTTGACTTGGCCCTTGTCAAGGTTAATACAATTCAGTCATACGGCTCCAATCAAGCTATGAAAATGCAGTGTGCAGGCTACGCCATTGCAAGAGCTGGAATTCCACGTTTTTAACACATGCAACAAAATCTTTGCACAGGCACAGATAATCTTTGCACATATATCAAATGATTTTTTGAAAAATTTCAAAGAGCAAAGACATGGAAGAAAACATTCATCTGTTTGCAAAATGTGTGAGAGTGAGAAAAGCTGACTCAGCTCCTGGCTGTGAAAGGCTTGCCCTGCTCTGAGTGATGCTGTGCCAAGTAGCTGGCAGAGCAATGCTGCAAAGGGGAAAATACCTTGCGCTCTGGGAATTGCCCCAGAAACAAACCAGAATGGTATCTGAAGCCAAGACAGTTTGGGGCAGTAAGAAGGTGAGGAGGAGGGGTGCTAACCTGCTTGGAGCAGGGGTTGGGTGGACAAGTTTCTCATCCCTGTGTCACCTCCTGGCAGCCACGAGCCCCTATGGGGAGATGCCAAGTGACCAGGCTTTGTGGACCTCCTAGCACAGGGGCTGCTAGCATCTTCCTATTGAGGAATGTGACATTTTGGGTGAGTCATCTAAACGTTGCATGTCTATTTGAAGCTACTTATTTAAGCTTCTTGCAGACAGCAACTTCCTAAGCCTCATGCCTTGAAGCCTTGACTTTATCTGGATGGGTTTTCTCAAGATACCAAGCAAGGCATGTGACTCTGTGGGATGTGGAGAAGACCAGACTTCTGCAAGTCTGAAATCCTGGAAGTTTTAGCCTGCACAGAAAGTGCTGGGGCAAGGGAGCAAAGTTGCAGCACTTGGAGCTACGATGACTGGATGTGCCTTGTTCCTGTGATTAGTGGGGCTCAGGTTTTAGCATCGCATGCTATGAGCCGCAGGTAATGGGAAGAGTTCAAAAGATCCAGGGCAGCTCTTGTGTCTGTGACTGGGAGGCTCCACCACTAGAAGGAGGAGGATAAAGGGAAGGTGAAAGAGCCAGGACAAAGCAGATTTGCCACAGGAACTGGGAGTGGCTCACATGTGGCTTTTCACTCATTTAGCTTGTGATTCTGTTTTCCAGAGCTGGCACAACACTGACTCTTCTCCATTATCCTGCTTTGTTGAGATGGAAAACACAACTATTGATATTCTTGCATTGTCTAAGCATGGTTTCTTTTTTAAATTGAAATACTGGGTTGAGAGGAAATGTTAGTTGTGATTTTTCTGTTTTACTTCCCTTGCTTAACTCCAAATTCCTCCCTTTTTGCTAAACTTAGAAATAAACCCCTTATTTTTTATTGAGTTCTTAATTTTTGTATCTTGAATAAGCTTCTATTATTGATGTCTATCTTTATGTTTCTAATGTAGAAATCTATCAAGTCCATCAAGAAATGGTTTCCCAAACAGAATTTATTGCTAAGCTGATTATATATTAATATATACAAATGACAAATCTAAAACACAATGTCAAAAAGCAAGAAAATGCAATCAAGAATTTATTATTCTCCTATTACTATTCAGCTCGGAAAATAGCTGCTCTACTTTACCAGAATAACTTCCCCCTCCCAAACCTCACACCCAACCCAGGTTTTCTAAGTGCGTGCCATGGAATTATTTGTAATAAAATATTTTAATATATAATAATATCAGAAGTTCACCATAATTTATCCACATATTTTTTCTCACTCCTGTATTCCAGATAGGCTTATTGTAAAAATTTATTGTCACACATATACATTGTGTACGTGTGTGGGTCTCTAAACTTACTGGTCTCTTTTAGAGATAGAATAAGCATCTTCTGCATTTCATAACCTTGCATCTTATTTTCTTTAGTACCTGTTTTCCCAGCACTGTGGATAAGGTTTCCTCTAGAAATTGTTCACACAAATGCTTCTTCCCAGGAATTACCCTATCCCAAGATTCTATTCAATGTTGTTTGTAATTAAAACCCAGTAATTTCAGTAAAACGCATTTGAGGTAAAAAAATAAATCTTTGCTTTTCCCCTTAGAAGATGACATTGTGCCAAAGCCTTACAGTTCCATTTTATACCTCAGGGCGTAACTGTTCATCAGGCCTTTTTCAACAGAAGGACTCATCCTGCTGACCATTTTGTTACCCTTTATCTTGGGAGACAGAAGGAGATATGGGGAAAGAATCATGTGTTGCAATGCCATTGGTTAGCAACATCACTGCACGTTATATTGATGCCATTATATTTGCTTGCCAAGGAATGCTAATTATGGATGTATTTTGGATCAGGCAGCTCCTAGATGCCCACACAGCAACTGATAAAATGCCTCTCATTTGCACTAGAACAGTTCTTACTTTTGGGAAGTCCATAGCAGCCATAGCCATATATTTTTGTCACCAGAAGCTGGACCACTGCCAAACTGTCTGAGGGATATGGTGGTTCTGGACGTGAGGAGCAATGGGAGCAAAATGGTTGATTTACACACACACACAGGTATGCACATGCACACACACTCTTGAACACATATACGGATCATAGAGCTTCCATCATACACTATACATATACTTGTATATAGTACCATCCATTACTGACAAATGCATCTCAGTGTGTGTATTTGTGTATGCACACACACTTAGGAACCAAACTCTGTGAAGTATCCTGAGCATAATACAGAAATGATCTCCCTGTGTTTCACACAGAGGCAATCACTCTACAAGCACATACAAGAAGTGATTATAATAGTTATTCTATTTATGGAGAAATGTGTAGCTAATATGTAGGAAAATTATTGTTCTCCATATTCTCACTTTTTTATTGAAGAAACAAATCACACAGTAAATTACATCTGATTTGCATGAAATGTTGCATGTACCTAAAGCTCAGCAGGAACCTGGAAAAAGACATTTTTTTAATTCCATAGCCTTTATAGCGATTGGTTTGTTTGTTTCTTTCTTTATTATTATTTTTTTTAATATACATTTCCGAGCTATAATTCTTACTTGGCTTCTCTTGTACTTGGTAAGCCCTCCTGGCTCTAATTTAAGATTTGCAAATTGCCGCAGTGGTTGAGGAAAGAGTAATGTGCACTGCCCAAGAGGAGGTGGAGGAGAAGCAGGAGGCAGTATGTGCCTTCCCCATGGCAATGATGGATGTTGCCCATGCTGAGAGCTGCTGCTGCTTGCTGGGGAGATGAGGGAGGGGAGGCTCCTGAGATGTCAGCTTGTTTGCATCAGCCCAACATGCTGGAGGTTTTTTGGCTTCTCCTTTTCCTCCATTTTTTGCCCCTTTAATCTCTCTGGATGTCACCCATCACATGTCCCCCTGGGGTGCATGCATACCAGCTGGAGGACACACCTGGGCCAGGTCCAGAGAAGGAAAATATGGTAAGTGTGGTGGTGCACTGACTCTCTGATTCCACGGGGTAAATAGAGTCCTTCAATATACAACCTGAAAGACATCTGCTCAAAGCCTAGTCTGAGAGCCATCAACAAGATCTGAGTAGGTCTGAATGAAATTTTTTTGCAATGATTGTGTATTTTCCATAGAAAACCCAATACTTGAATATAGAAACATTTTTGGTGAAGATATACTCTACCAAATGGTTGGGAAAGGGCAGGAGAGGGCGAAGGCAAATACCAGCCGGGCAGCAAAAACCTTTTAGCCTTTATTACTGTTTCTGAGTCCTTCTTCCCCCTTGAAGTCCACATCTGACAGTGCTTCCTGGTTGGTACAGGTCAGCTGATTTTTATTTTCTTCTCTCAGCTGTATCCTTGCTCAGTCTAGGGTTGCTATGATTCACCATTTGTTCTCTTGAGAAAAAGCCCAATACCTCAGGAATCTCCCACCATGTGAAGCACAGTCTGATGAAACAGCTCAAGTCACATAAGAGAAGGGGAGCATGTGTTATTAGGCCTATGCTCCACATTGAAGTAATTTGGGTTAGAGTCACAGGTCTCCCATAGTTAATTGTAGCTATAAGATCCCAGTTTTCTGGATAATGGATTCTTCTGAAAAAAATCTTTGATATAAGTGCAGGAAAAAACAGAAGTGGACAAAACTGTTTCAGTTAAGCTGGTTAAATAAGCAGTGGTAAGGAAGGCAAATCAGGAGGATGTAAACCCAAGAGGACAATTTTGTTTTCTAATTCAGATAAGGACTTAAATGAAAGTCTTAAATTATATCCCAGATGAGAGTCTTGGTTAGGTATAAAAGGCATTGAGCTGCAGGATAAAAATGAATAAATAAATAGCTTCTTGAGAGACTCTTCTCTTGGGGTTTTCAAAAAAGGACTGCTTATATCATAACACAAAAACACAAAAACATCTTGTACAAGTTAATAATTATGCTTAAGGTCTCTGTTATTTTTCAGAGGGCAGGTCCATGGAGAGTGCAGGTTACCCTGGCTTAGCAAGTGAGTGCTTGCTTTCTGATCTGAACTCTGTCTGGCAGCACTTGTGCCCTTGTGCAACTTGTGAGTGCAGTTCACCTGCTTCAGGCCTCCTGATGGTGATGGGTGATGGGTGATGGTGATGGGTGGCTGCAGCACCAGCACTGTGGCTGTTCCTCTGAGTGCCATTGTGCCAGGAAGCTAAATCTGTCCCACAGCTAGTCTTGGTGATGAAACAGAGGAACAGTAGGCATTGCCTCACAATCGGCAATATTTTTAACAAATATCACCTTTTTCTTTCATATGGATTTTATCTGAGGGAACTTATATGCTTGGAGTGCATATGAAAGTATTAAACCTATTTTTTGAGAGAGGGAGAAGGGGGTAGAGAAAGGGCATACCTCTTCATAACCCCTTAAAAATTTTTAACCAGGTATGCTCTACTTCCCTGATGTTGCTGAAAGCACACTGTATCTTGCTAGAAAAACTGTTTAGTATGCTTAAGGACTCAGAAACTAATCTCAAAGTCTATCCTTGAAGGGTGTGATCTATTGCAATTAGAAATGTATTGCTTTGCAATTACTAGTACCACTTGCTTTTACCTACAGGCACATAAATAAATACCTCTTGCCTGTGGATATTTATACCTTCTAAATTCCTGCAAGGAAGCTAGTCCTAATTTCGGCAGATCTTCTGGGGTGAAGCTGATGCCTCTAACTATCCCTTGCATCTGCTGAAAAGTACGGCAAGCAACCACACCTGGGTTTTAACTATGATTGTCACCTGACTAATTATTGTCACCTGTTTGTAGAAGAACTCAGAAAATAAGCATATTTAGGACACAAGTTTGATCTGGAAAATCTAGGGATTGCTACAATAACCTAGTTTTGGACATATTATATGTTTTTCTTTGTTTTTTCACCTGGAGAATGTTAAAGCCCAAACATCTTTTTCATTATTCACTCCTTAGCATTTCTGGAGAATGACGCCAGAGGAGTGGTGAGTCACTCAGATCTCTCCTGTGTTGGACACTCTTTGACCTGCATGTCCAGCAGGTGGTTTAACAAGGCCTCTATGGCAGTATCTTCACCATACATCTGTCCTGATCCAGCAGAAAGAATGGCTGCAGGAACAAGATGTAGGTGGTACTCAGCTCTACCCTGCTTAGCAGCTTGGTGGGAGGGGCCCCAAGGAGGACCCTGAAAGCCACAGGATTCTTGTGAGAGTGAAAGCAAATTAATAGCATGGAACTCATAAAGAGTGCTTCTCTGTCTTCTGTTATTGGTTTCTTCATGGGCTAAATATTTTTTTGAGGCTATTGGCTGAAAGGGGAGGACAAAACTGATCTAAATGAAAAAGATTCCCTGCTCTGAAACCTTCTCTGCATTTTTTTGCAATCTTTGGTAAACTCTTCATCCCAGATTACCATATGCACTGTCAGTGCAATTTAAGGAATGAGGACAAGTGTGTGCAGACAAGAACTTCAGCCCTGAGAGCTTCTGCAGGAAACCACCATGGATCAGACTTTCCCCTCTCCTGCTTCTGGAAGTCTATCACAGTGGGCAAAGACTGGCCCAGCAAAGAGCTGAAATTATCAGCTGTGTGTGTCAGATGCTGCAGGATATGGCAGGGCTTTTTCAGACCCTTTGCAGGGGACGTTTAACCAGCAGACGATGGCATTTGTTGAGAGCTGTGTGGAAGTGAAATGACTCAGGCCCAGCCTCCACTGCCTGCTACCAGAGGAGACAGGAGGCAGCACAAGGGCACTTGTTGGGATTTGTTTGTGTGAACAAAACCTGGCTTTATTCAGCACATGCTGGGAGTACACACTGGGGATCAAAGTGTCTTAGGAGCAGCTAGTTTCTGTGGAGTTGAAGGAGCTCACCTTTAAAATAAGATATAAAAGGGGCAAAATTATCTCCACTCCTTATGGTGACTTAAGGGGACTATTGCTTGCTAACCAGAAACCACAAGGAAATGAAAATGGGCAATAAGGGACTGCTGTGTGCACCATATACTTGTCAGGTTAGTATGTGATGCCAGATTGAGAGGTGGCTGGATGCAGATTTTTTGCCACAGGAACGTGCTGAAGGAGTAGCCTGATGAATTTCAGTCCTGTCTAGTCATTCTTTCTTGCCACTACAAACTCTCAAACAAAGCCATTGAACTACAGCTAAGAGCAATAACACTTTTTTAATAAAAAAGAAATCAATAGGAATTTAAAGTAAAATTTATTACCGTATCCTTTGCAAAGCTATTTCTTGAGTGGGCTGTAGGATCTAGTGAAACCCTGCTCAGTTTTTGCTTTCTCTGTGTTTAGGATGCTCACTTGTCACAAAGGACAGAAACATGTGCTTCTCATATTGTTCCTTATAAATCTCACAGATATAAAAATATGCATTTATTCTCATTAGATTTCACAGGCATACATATGCCTCCACTACAGTGTCACTTGAATCCTATAAAGCAATATAGTTTGGGAGACTATGTCCTGTTTTGAAGAAGGATCATAAAGCAGACTAAAATTTCTTTTGTACAGTAGCAAGAGAGATTTCCTGCTGATAGGAGAATGTAGGAGATGCAAACACAAGAGCAAGGTTAATGCTGGTGGTACACATGCTTTCAAGTTTCTTGCTCAGTTAATCAGATCCTGCTGCTTTTTCCAAAGGGCCTGAAGCTTTCCTTGGGCCATTCCTTGAAGTGGCCTACTGTACTGTGCATTCCCAGCATCCCCCACAAACGGAGAGAGAGAGAAAATCCCTACTCAACTTGAGAGGTGGGGCACCAGAGGAAGGTAAAGTCCATCTCCACTTTGTCCTGCTCTTTACTCTCCCATTTTTCTCCTCTCTTCTGAACAACAGAAAACTACCTCCTGTCCTTTGCAAGCAGGGAATTCCTATACATTTCTACAACCTCCCATCACTCCCAGCAGTGCCATTTGCTTGACATATACATACACAATCCAGGACTGCAGCTTTGCTTGGCTTGCAGCATTACTCATCAGAAAAGAGAAAACCTGCCACATGTCCTACAGTGCTGAAATCTGCTCCTCAGATTTGTATAAACAGTTCTCACATTATTGCAGCCTCTCACACTTGACTGTCTGAAGTACTTAAGTAAATGAAATTTTCATCAATAAAGCTGTCACAGGTGAAAAAAGCCTACAGCCTGTTTATGATACAGTTCAAGATAGTCATTGATTTCTGGACCTACTGTAGCCCTTTGGGGCATATCTCAAAGCCAAGCGATGCATGTGCTTGAGAGCTGGCTTTTGTAGCTGAATTTCTGAACAAGGTGGAACAAGTGCTTTAAAAACATTAGAAGACCTGACTCACAAGTCTGACTTCTCCCATTGAGGGTAATGTGTATGTCCCCTGCAAACAGGTGATTCTGATTTAGCAGCAGTTTGGGTATCTGAAGACCATACAAATAGGCTGGATGCTAGTGTGTGATAAATTGGGGCATGCTTCTGCTGGGCTCAGTCTGGGGAAATTGCAAAATATTTCTCACTAACAGAAGAATTATTGTTATCCCCAGCTTTTTGGTGTGGAACTGGAGCTGCAAGATGCCAATTGGCATGCCAAAGTCACCCAACCCCACCCTGGAAAAGTGGATCAAAAGCCAGTTCTCTAGCTCCCAGGCAAAACTGAGCTTCTCCTTATTTGGGGATATGACTACAGCACTGAGGTCTTGGTAGATGAACACTGTGACTTGTCATACACTCCAAGTTCCAGCAAATGTTGCCCAAGAAACAATGTCAGGTTTGTTGACTATTCTTTCACTGACTAAAAATCCCCATCATATTTCTCTTCCAATAACCTTCCAACATGGAAAGGCTTCTTCTGGTGGAAGCAGTTTCCAGAAGACTTAACTTCTTTTCATGCCAGGCCCAGTAGGGCAAATGCCAAAGGATGCTCCCTTCACCCACCCTGGAATTCTGTGGATGAAGTAGGGTAGTAAATAATGGCAGGAGTTGAAAAGCATGGATAGTATTCCCTGCACTACCACTGACTCCAGTGTGCTGCTTTTCTTTGTGCTTCAACAGACTCATTTGTAGGAGGGGCCCAAATTTTTCTGACTCACTTCTGTAAAGTACTTTGAGATCCTCAGCTGCATTTTATGTTTTATTATTTTTCTGTTGTTCCTAATCCTCTGACACTAAATTATAGTAGGGAAATGAAATTAGAAAATAATGTATGGATTTATTTTTCTTGACTGCACAAAGATACACACATTTTCATTAGACATATGGACTCAATCCTCTTGTTCAAAATGGAGAAACTTAGTACTCTCAGTGAGATTGCTAGGAAACACACAGCTCATACTTTGTCCTCAATTACAGGCTTTGTAGTGAAACTCTGTTTAAAAGCTTTTATGGTTTGTAAAACACATACTATGATGAGAGCTGCCAAAAAAAGAGGTAATGTGTACAGCATAAGTATTAAAAGAGTGTATTCTAAAGCTTCTTAAAATCCTGTAAAAAAAATTAAAGTGTTTTTTTGTTTTTGTTTTGTTTTGTTTTAGCTTTGGAATGTTTATTAGTTACTTTTCTCACCACCTTTTAAGAGTTTTAAAATGTGAGTTTTATCTGCTTTTTTCCCCCTTGCTTCTATAGATTAAAGGTGGGGTGGAAAAAGGAAGAGAAAAGCCCAAAAACTGGAGAAGTTAATAATTGTTTTACTTGACAACCTCAAAAAAATGTAACATGCAAAATGTACAAGAAATGAATTGTTTCTAGGGAGTGAGTGATTTTTCATGTTAAAAAGTTTCAGATAAAACTTTGGCTTGCTCCAACGACGTCTAAAGCTCTGAAACCCATCCCCCCAGGTCACAGCCCAGCATACGCAGAGCCTGGCAATATCATTCCTGCAGGATAATTTGCATCCTGAGGAGCAGAAGCAGTGCAGTGAGTTCAGGTTTCAAAGTGGGAAGCGAGCGTAGGCCCCCAAAATTGTGTATATGGGTTAGTTATAACCAGTCTAGCAAGTTATACAGTTCTGATTTTCCTTTAACCCTTTACTAATGGATGTCTTTAGTTTGTTGAAGAGGTAAAGGCACCATTTCTGACCAGAATGTAATACTCACCTACCTTTCCCTTTTCCACTGTTTCAAAAGAGTACTGCATTGGCTCTGTCACTAGTGGTCAAGGAGATGTAAATGAGCAGTGCTATAGTCTGTATATGTGTATCTGTATATTTCTGTATTTATTTTAAAAAGTTGTGGGGTTTTCCCCTCTTCTAACTTTTAAGAAATCCATATCTTTCTAGATGGGCTTGTTCCCCATCTCTCTCTCTGTTGCTTGCAACATTCTCATGCTGCTCAGTGGGAGAAGGGTTGTGGTAAGTGGTATCCCCATCAGAAAAGAAGGAGGTTTTAATGTTAACCCATTAATTTGCTTCTCTGGCAAGATGCTCCATTTCTTATTCCACTATTTTGTGTGCAATCATAAGTAAACTCTTTGGTCCAGGTTCACAAAAGTCTAGTGAAGCAGATGACACCTGTAAAGGTCTCTCTGTGTCTCTAGGTTTCTCTTAGGCTGACTAGTACGCAAGCACATCAAGGATTGTTATGAAAATGCATGTGTTATGGGCAGCAAGGCCCTCCAATACTGCTGTGTTGAGGAGTCAAAGAAGCTGACATTTGTCCTCCTGAGCTCTGGTGTCAGAGTCCAGGTTTGTGAGAGCGTTGTCATCTTTCACAGTGCTTGCAAATGGTGAAACAGTGTGGAGAGCAGCTGGGAAGTTAGTTTCCTGATGCCACATTTGTTATGCATTGTCCTGGTCACTTCCTAACCCATCAGCAGCTTTGGTTTGAACTGCAAAAGCGTGTAGTTAGTAAAGAGATTCCACTGATAATAACTTGGCTTTCAAGAGATATATTCGAAGAAGAAGAAATGACAAGGGAGGAACATCAGTGCCTCTGTTAGAGTTGCACAAAATTAACAGAAATTAGATCTCTAGTTACTGAAGAGTCTTCTGTACTGAGATAGCTATTAAAATAGAACAATCAGAGATTATGGTACATGAGAGTCTTTTTAATCGTTAATTTGCCCACTTCAAAATGACCATACAGTGAAATCACTGCCTTTTTAAATAACATTGTTTTCCTTAAAATTGGTTTCCCTTTTCAGCGTTATCTTTCTGAAAGCAGTGTGGTGATACTGTTGGGAATTATCTATCCCACACTAAGGGGAGCCTATCTGAAGCTAACACAGTCCTTGCAAAGTGCAAGGTAATTAACCATTCTCCTCCCCCTATTTATCTTGATTTTTGCTTCCATCTAGTTGTTTTTCACGCTTGTAAAGTATAATTTGCATAGAGTTTTAGCACTTTCTTCCTACACAGCCCCTCACTCTCAGTTCTTTCCCTCCATAACATTGCAGTGTGAATTATCTTGGAATAAGGGTGGGTGAACTGTTCTGCCTGAGCACAGTAACACTGAAGACAATGGAGCACAGCATCAGCGATTGACACAATTCTTTCTCTCAGAGACATTTTGTATGCTAATGAACCTCTGATGGCAAGACCAGACATTTTTACTGCTAATTTTGGCAATATCTATCTCTAATTTCCACCCACAAGGATCTTCAGAGTAAAGGAGTGAGAAAAGAATGATGCTGAGTACTGATGTGTCTCTCCTCTTGGCTTCACTCATATTTTGCCCACAGCCAGGAAAACAGAGCCTCTAGACCAAAGCACTTGGCACCTGGTATTTCCTTTCAAGTGCTTCTATGCGCCAGGCTCCTTTCACCACTGGATTTCTTGCAAGAGCTTTTCTTTAAAGCAGTCACTCCTTCCTTTGTAATTAACCCACAAGGCACATCAGCATAGCCAGGAAACACTGATCTAATAGACGTAAGTGGTGATGGTCAAGAACAAGCAGTTACCGTGACACAGTAATGTTGGGCTGGTAAGAAGGGGCTTTGTTGCATATTTTGTACTCTCTGCAATGTAAAACGATGGAAACACAGAGGCAGAGATTCAGATGACTGTATTTACACACCCAGTATCACATGCAAAGCATGACTTTGCTGAGTAGCTTAACAGAAGGTCAAACACTCAGAGCAATTGTTCCCAGTCTTCTCGTAGCTTGAAATCTGTGGCTTTAACATCAGACCTAAAGAAGGGCTTATGAGAGCCACAGTTTGTCTATTTTTCCCAACTAGGTCAGCTGGTTTAATTAGAGACACCGTGTCTCCCTCCATGGCTTACTTCCCTAGGCTACTCAACTGTTTGAACAGATAATCCCAATTCCTAATAATTGCAGCTGCAATATTATATATTTTGAGAAGATAACTCAGCTGAAAATTTAGAGCTGCCAGTTACATTCTCTTGTATTAGTCTCCTGCCATGAGGAATAGTCTGGCTTTTCCTTTCTGCCCTTCTTGTGTGCCATAAACAGTTTTTCTTACCACTTCCAAAGTGTTGGTCTACAGAGGTGTGATTCTACACCAAACCAGCCAGGCTGGTGGGACCACTGTAGAGATTTGTGTATTTTTGTTTAAAAACAAGTTATGGCAGTCTGACTGGTGACTCTACATTTGCAGGTGCAAGTTAATATGATATTAACCAGGTTTCAACTGCTTTAATAATGTTTACACCCAAATCTGGTTCAATTAGCTTGGATTTAGACCAGGATGTAAGAGGGGACATGTTGGTTTGGTTATTAATCAAAGGAATAGGAACCAGCAGCTCTATCTCTCTTCCATCTCAAGCTCTCCAATAGATCAGTGATGTGACCTTGGGCAGATCTGCTGGCATGTTTTTGCCTCTTCAACCCGGATATAATCAATTTCTCAGAATAGATGCAATACTGAACTCACAGGCATTCGTGAAACTTAATTCCCTGCCTGCGGAAAGGGTTTTGGCAGCTCTTAGGGCGTGCAGCTTGGTGGGGAAGGGGCAGGGCTTCTCTGAAGCCTGATTCAGCTCCTTGCAGATGGATCGCTGCCTGGATTCCTAGGTGCTGCCTTCCATTGCAGCAATGGTACCTTGCACTTAACCCTAAACTGGAAAGTACACAGATGTACAAAGCATTCAAGATGACTGGGATACTCCTAACCAGGAGTTTGCTCTCCATTTGCCAATATGGATGGGAAGTCCATCCAACGGATTATTTTTTTTCTTGGATGGAGGGGAAAAAGATACTCTTTCAGAAAACAACTTTTTCCTTGTTTTGACTCCACGGACCAGCTGTAACAATACGCCTGGTACTTGTAGGGAGGAAAGGTTAGAGAAATCACCACTCTGTTAAATTACAGCAAGTGCTGTTGTCAGCCAAGCACAGGTAGGGCTGCTCCTAATGCTCCTGCTGTCAGCACGGCTGCGCCCAGCTGCCTGCTCCCTGCTGTCCATGCATCTGCTGGGAAAGCAGCTCCTGCTGAAGGACTGCTCCCACAGACCACTATACATGGGAAGTACACTATTGTTTACGTTTTGGCCCACACCTTTGGCTATCTGCTGCTGTTGTTGACCAATACAGCCTTGCTGTTGTCCCTCTGCCTAGTCAATCCATTATGTTCCATGAAGTTACAAGTGATAGGACAAGAGGTTGAACTAGGAGAGGTTTGGATTGGATATTAGAAAGAATTTCTTCACTGAAAGAGTTATCAGACATTGGAACAGGCTGCCCAGGGCAGTGGTGGAGTTGCCATCCCTGGAGGTATTTAAGAGTTTTAAGGTATTTAAGACATAGTGCTTAGGGATATAGCTCAGCTAAGGTCTTATCAGTGTTAGATTATGGTTGTACTTGATGATCTTGAAAGTGTTTTCCTTCCAAGGTAATTCTGTGATTATGGAAAGTGTAGAAGTCCTACTATCTATCTCTTCATCTGTGTCCTGGTGTGTCTTTTCTGGAGCTTCTGCTTCACATTTCCATTTATGCTTATAATTTTTCTGGTTTTGTTTGTTCCTCTTAGACAAACTATGGCTTTAAAAGTAAGGGAAGGAACTTACAGGCTCAAAGAATTTACCATGGTTTCATCAGAGCCATATTTTGGTGCACACAAGTACTGTGACATCAGTCTTGCTTTGAAACATCAGAAGGCATCTAGGGAGAAGAAATGTAGTGCCTTTCAATTTTTGCCCCTCAGAACTAGAGATATAGAAATAGAGATGACATTGACATTTCTTAATTGTCTGCAGTGGTCCAGCAAAAGCTTCTTGATCATAACCCCTTGATAAATCAGACTCCCTAGCATCATGCAGGGGTGCTCCAAAAGAGGCTGGAAGTAAGAAAAATAGGATATGACTCTGCTCAGAGCTCACTTATGGGTTTACTTAATAGACAGGACTTTGCACACAATTAACTAATTATGAGCAAAAGTCAGTGCTTGGGGTGAAGAGCAGGCCTTGAAAAATAAGTACTGAGCCTCCTTTGAAGGGCAAACACTTGACACTCAACGTGAACTTAAGCAGGAACTGACTTTCAAAAGAAAAAATGTCACATTTAAGTCTACATATTCTCTACAGACATATTCTCTACATATTCTCTTCAATATTTGGGATTCTAAGCTCTTTGAAGGTAGTCTCTTCACTTCCCCACAAAGCACTTTTTTGTTCACCTTTGCAGTAATTTTCTCTCTTCCCTTTCCCCTTCACCCCCAATCCCATTAATGTTACAAAAGAATTTGCTTCTGGGATGAGATTTTGCTTGCTGAGTTTCTGCCCCAAATTATATTTTACAGATGACTTTGAAATTCCCTGTAAGTGTGCTCTCATTATTGGATAGCTTTGATACAACTTTAAATACAACTGTGCAGACATCGCTGCTATTAGTGCTAGGAAAATATAAAACCTACACAGAGAAAGCAACAGTCAGACCCAAGAACCCCTGTGACAGATAAAAGTAGGAGTGTGTTTCAGATACGGGACCCTGGCCTCGTAAATATTGTGAAGCTCTCTGAAAGATGGCCTCTCACCCTACTCTTGAGTGCCCCTTTTTCTTTTTTTTCCTTTTTTCTTCTTCTTTTTTTTTTTTCCTTCTTTGTTTTTTCTTCTTTTTCTTCTTCCTTTTTCCCCCTTTTTTCTTTTGTTTTCTTTTTCTTTATTCTTCTTCCTTTTTCCCCCCCTTTTTTCTTCTTTCTTTTTTCTTCTTCCTTTTTCCCCCCTTTTCTTTTTTCTTCTTTTTTTTTTTTTTCTTTTTTCTTCTTTCTCGTTTCCCCCCTTTTTTCTTCTTTCTTTTTTCTTCTTCCTTTTCCCCCCTCTTTTTTCTTTTTCTTTTTTCTTTTTTCCTTTTTTTTTTCTTTTTGACATTCCTGTCTCCTGGCCAGGAGTACAGCAAAAGCAGGCCAATAACAATACTACTGAGCTCCATAAAAGACACGTTTGAAGCACATTGACTAGACCCTACTGGCCATGTAAAGACGCCTTTGTTTGGGAGGAAGAGGATAAACCCGGCCCCACCCGGCCCCGGCTGGCCCCACCCGGTGCCGCCCGGTTCCGCCCGGTTCCGCCCGTCGGTGCGGGGCGGTGTCTGCGCAGTGACCGAGGGCAGGAGGGGAGTGCGGTCAGGTGACCCCCATGGACCAATCACAGCGCTCCGGCCCGGGGTGCGGGGTGTGAAATGGCTCCGCGGGGCCGGACCGGTTCGGATTCTGGTGATGCTGCTACTCATGTTCTCTCCTCGAAGGAGAGGAACATTGCTCATTATGAGAGGTTGTTGCCTTCACCTGACTTCCCAGCTAGGAGAGGCTTGACTGCTCCAAGGCTGTTGAGGACCCTCACCAGGAATCTGGACTCGGGTCCTCATCTGCTGCTGAGCCCAGTGTGGGACTTTGCTCCTTGGGAAGTAGTTACCAATTCGGGAGAATGGCTTCCATATTTAGTTGTATTTGTAATTCATTATTATTACCACTCCATTATAACTGTTCTAGTTTGGTGGTGGCTTTCTTGTGTTGGTTTTTTTTCTGTTCCAACTCTCTTCCTTACTCCCCTTTTTATCTTCCTCTGGCAGGGCAATGGAGGAATAACAGAGAGCATCTGTTGCTGGGTTATTGGCTAAAACTCTGGCAAAAGAGAATGTGGACATTCTCTAATGCCTAATCAGAGACATCGAATTAGATGCCTAATGTTTCTTCCAGCAAGTCAAGGCCGTTTTGTATTTTTCAGAAGGCCCAAACAGCTTTTCCCAGGGGGCAAAGTGAACAGGCTAAACTCACTCAGAGGTGGAATCTACTGCCCCAGCAACACCAGGACGGACACTGGCTCATCCATCACCTTTATGGATGGCAGCCCTATGTTTTTGGAGGTGTGCACAAGATACCTGTGCAGAAAGATGCAGCAGAAACTGCTTGTGCCTCCACATGCCCTGCTGCATCTCATAACAAACCCTGCTATGCCCAGGGCTGTGGGGGCTCTCCTGGATGTGGTTGCTGAGGTGGTGGATGAGCAGTTTTACAAGACCAGGAGAGCAATGGTCAAGCTTTTGTTTGTCACCCCAGTTTTGCTTCAGAATGCAAGTGGGAGGTCTTTGGTTTTGCCTTTTTTTGGGTAATAAAAAACTTTTCTCTGTACTGTATGGGGATGTGTATCCCTTGCTGTTTTAAACACTCCTCTTGTAAGAAGTGCTTTGAGATCATTCAGCCATGGAGAAGTGCAAACTTTGGAAGAGATTGCTTTCAGGTTTCATGAATAGGAATTTATGGTTCGCAAATTAAAGTAGGCTGGAAGTTTCTTTGGTGTGCACTTGCAAAAGGACCAGTCAAAAATTTGGAGATCATTTACATGAAGCTTTTCTTGGCAGATTTGCTCTATCAAAAGGATATGTTGTACTGATCCTCAAGGAGGAAGAGGAGCTAAGTATTTCTGAAATTCTCCAGCTACACCATTTTGAAAAGTGTTATTCATGTAATGTGAATCCTTTTTCTCTTAGCATCCAGCCATTCTTTTGAATATTTCTGAAACCCTCACACTGTGTTATTTTGAGAAGAGATATTCACATACTATAGATCACTTAGTGCTAAGCCATTGCTTTGCCATGTCAGTAAAGGCAGAAAGAAGCAGACAACAATATGGCTAGTACAGGTGGAGAAATTGCTATTAAAACTAATCAGAAACAGGATCAAGGGGCCTTTCCGAAGATATTATTTCATCAATTGGGATGCACATGGATTAACAGATAATCTTGTTTTAATAAGCTGATAATATTTTTATTTTAAGGCAAGAGTGCAAAGAACTGGCAAAAGGGAGCTGGAGATTTAATTTACTCAGGTTTCATGGTGCTTTTGCCACAGCAACAAACACAAAAAGGCTGAAGTGTGGGGTCAGCAGGATGGCATAGGGGTGGATGTGCTTGAGTGGATTAAGGGTTAGTCTCAATATAGTCTACAGAGAGATCATGCTGCATTGGTGTGACCTGAATGGAGGAGCGGAGAATTATATGGATGAGAACTGGTCTAGATTGGTTTCTCTTATTCATACAATTTGTGTGAGGCCTGAGGAAGATGAAATACTGTAAAGCAAAAATATTTGCAGATAATGCAGAATCAGGGAGCACTGCCAGTACAAAGGAGCTAGCTGTGTGTATGGGAAGATGAGTGACCTAGATAAAAATAATGAGGAGCTGGACAAAACAGAGGACCAGACTTGGAAAGATCATACTATGCAAAAATGCTGTTCAGGAAAATGCAGTTCATGATAATAGAAGAAATTTGAAGCAGAGGGATTAAAACAGGTGTACACACGTGCAGAAACTTGCAGAGATTTCTGCAAATTGTGTGTAAAGATCAGATTTAAATATTAAGAAATTACTTCCCTTTAGTAATGCAGAGACCATACTTGTACTGTCATTGATGTTTCTGATCACCTGATTTTAAGGAATTATTCTAGTGAAAGACAAAAGTGTAGCAAAAGCAAGCAGAATAATGAGGAGATGGGTGGATGCTAGCTGTCCCAAATAGACCATAGAAATTAGGGCTGTAATCTGTGAAAGAGGAGACTTGAGAGGTGAGATCATTTTGCTCTATGACATTCTTGAGGGAATAGGAAGAATGGTTGATGCCAGACAATTTGAATTTGTGTCAAATACAAGAAGCAGAGGGCACAAATTAAAGTTTTGCATTATATGGAAGGAGTTCCCACAAGGAATTTAGTTTAGAATTCCTTTATGCAGGAAGCGGATAATACACAAGATGCTGAAATGTGCACTCTGCTATATGGAAAGCCCAGTGGGAACACAAATTTTTACTGCTGTGTCCCCCAAAGCCACATCTTTGTCTGAAGAGTGCTTTAAAGGCAGCACCATTCTTCTAGAGAATACAGGAGAGGGCTATAAGAAAAAATAACCTATTTTATTCTCGTGAGAATACTCAAACTGTTTCTCCTGGATTATTGGTAGTGTTTTTGGAGAGGCTGGATGTATGAATCCTTTTGAAAATTTCAGCAGTGAAGGAATTGTTTCCTGGAAGAATCAGTGAAGTAGCTTTGAAATTACACAGGGCTGGAGCAGAAATTATGAGACCCCTTTGGGACGCAGGACTGAGAAGACTGAATTTCTGCTTTGACATAGTTTTTGCAAGTTTTAAAGGATTAGAAATACTGTAGCAGTGGAGATAAAAGGCACATGGCAAAGTCTGTAAGACACAAATGAAATATGGCATTATTTGAATGAGTATAAAAAAATACTTGGATGATGAAAAAAATACTTATTGGGGATAGACCTGATGGTGCAACGGGTACAGGTTAGTTTATCTGTCTCTTTGGTGCTCAAGTGAAGGGGTTATTCAGAGCCTTTGCTGCTCTCTTCCTTCCCTCCCCGAGTTAAATGAAATAAATCTACAGGGTACTGGCTTATTGAAAATAAACAGATGCTTAACTTTTTTCTCCATTAAATTGTGTCAAGAATATTGTATGTGAAGCAAACACTTGTAAAAGCTCTGACTCAAAGAAATGTGTTTGGCTTCTCTTCTGTCCCTTTTCATTAGGGGCTCTGTGGACTTCCAGCATCTGAAGGACTCCTTGACCTGTTAGTGACATCTGCTAGTGTATTACAAAAAACCCCAAAAAACAGCACACATACTGCTTGCAAGTCAGTCTGAATCCAAACCTCAGAAGCAAAGCAGCAGTTGTAAATGAGTCTTTCATATAAAATATAAAAGAACTAACCCTATTACTTTATGCATCCAAAAAATGTAGGCTGTAACCCTTTGATGTCTGCATCTTGATTTTTTCCCTTTCTTCCCTCAGAGTGAATGCACCATTGAGCATCACTTGCTGACACTGAGAGATTTAAATGCACACAGAAAGACAAACAGAAAGGCACCTGGCCCAGTCATTTACAGGGTATATACTGCCATACAGTGAATTATTTTTACACAGGTAATTAATAACAGAGAAACAATGTAGTGACAGTGTGAGTCCCAAGGGAGAAAATTGTCAGTCTATTTATTCTTTTCTAACTAAATTGATGGGATAGTCTGATGCCTTTCTGGATTTCATGCAGATGATGAAACTGCAAGCAAGTTTCATTTAAATAACAGGCAAGTATTCCAATTAGTCAAAACTGGATTCTTATGCCTTGAAATGATGAACTGCACATACTGTGACCTCTGTCAGTCTGAGGTGGAAAAAGCTGCCCAGCAAAAATGCAAAGACATTGATCTGAACATTTTGGGCACCGATTCAAATACATTAATCTAGTATGATCTGCCAAGAGTCTGTAATTGTCTTCTGGATTCCTAGGCTCATGTTCTATGGGATATCAGTTATTCTTTCATATAGACTCATCCTTAGCTTTTAGGGACTTTAAGGGAACTAAAGTACAGTTCTAAGAAGTATGTGGAGGATAACACAAGATTCTCCTCTGTAATACAAGACTGTCCAGTCTTTTGTGAGGCTGACACATTCAGAAATTGCAGCCTGCACGGTGGCTGGAATCCCAGTTTCTGTGGGGGAAGGATTTTGACAATAACAATTTTCTACTCATTTAAAAAGAAGAAAATGGCCAGAGAACCCAAATGCAAACCAAATATCTCATGGATGTTTTTGTCACAAGGCAGATACTCCTTCAGTCCTGCATAAGTTAAAATGAAATTCCCAAACTGCATGTTTTAAAGTGAAAAATGCCATATCTTTTCTGCTGGCTTAACCTTTCTCTCAGATTTTATGTCTCTATTTTTGCACCTGTTTGTTTTCACATCTGTGTAAGTTAAGGATCACCTCTAGTTCCTGCATTTTTAAAATGCAAGCTGCTGGCTGGCATATATGTGGAGCAAGAATCCCCAGAGCACAGTGAGTAAAGAATGATTTTTGCTAAAACTAGCTACAGCTGAATCATGATAAATCATACTATTTCATTGAATTTATCTTCTGAATATTAAATTTAAGAAGCTGTGTCATGTTGAAATATTGAAATATCTCCAATGTAATTCACTGCAATCCATTGTTGGGAGTTTTGAGGGGGAAAGGGCAGTGAGGGAAAAGGTTGGCTAGCATTAGATAACCAATAATCTGCACAAGCTCTTGGAGCTGGCAGCAGAGCCACAGTCTCAGCACTGTTTTCAGCCTGGGAACGATTGACACTCCCTGTACCAGCTATTTGGCTGGGACTTAAGTATGTCACTTGGCACTGAGAGTTGATAAAAGCCCTGTTATTTTCCAGGCTGAGTGCTAAACAAGGCTGCAGTCTTCCTAAACCATTACACGATGCTTATAAGGAATTGTTGGTTTATGTGAAGTAATTTAATCAACCTGATCATCAGATGGATTTGTAACTTCCACACTTTATTCTAATTGTGTTTGTGTATCTGCATGTTACACTTTGGCCCAGTTATTTAGTTCTAATTAATAAACTGGAAACAAGCATGCTATGAATTTCTGCTTCTTTTGAGCACCTTCCTGAAAGGGAGGAGTCTGCAGGGAAGATAAACAGGATGGCAAGACCAGGGGTGTTTTCCAGAGCACCCTTGCAGACTGCTGAAACCTGTGGCTTGAGACAGAAAACACACTGCTGAAGGCCTGGCATCCAAAGCTAATGGCATTTCGACTCATAAGGTTGTGTTTACTGCATCACCTACTTCTGCATTTCTACCCCTGCAGGGAGATTGTTAACATTTGGGGCATAAGCACTGTTGAGAACAGTAAAAGACTTGCTGTTAGTCTAAAGGAATATGTGTGTAACGTGATGTGCTCCTTTGCTGTCTTTGTTCTCAGGGTCCTTTTATTTCCTTGTTCCCCTGTTGCAGGACTTTATGGCTGCACTGTCCATTGCATCCCACTTCATTTAGAAGCTGGTGGATAAAGTCAGCCCCTCCTACACAGCAGGGCTAAAGCTCCAAATATAAGGTTTTTGCTGTGAAAGCCTCAGACTCAAGGGTTTTTTGAGGAGAAAGTTTTTTTTCCTAGCCTACATCTTGTCAGACTGAAATAAATAATAATCTTATTTTTGTTCTATTCATGTACCTTTTATATGTGTACATCTTTTGTCAGCTTCCTGTGTATGGAAATATCCTGTAACTGACAGATGAACCAAGTGTTGTCATCTCTCTCTAGTGCCAAGCCAGTAGCATTTTACATGCCATTTATTGAAGTAAGACTGCTACTTGGCAGAGCTTTGCAGTGCAGCAGTCTTCTCTCGCTGCTGTCAGTAGAAAGGTGCTGACTTTGAAGCAAGCCAGACTCGGGCTTAAATGCACAAGAGGGAGGAGCTTCACAGTGCAGGGCTACATTACTAAATATGACCAAGAAAAGATTTCTTCAAACTTTCTGTGAGTCTGTACTCAGCTCTGCCTTCTTTTGTATTGTCATGAAGTGAAAATTTTTTGAAAAAAAAACCAAACAGAAATGGTGCACATAGTCACAGTCTTTGGTGGAAACATTGTCTGGTCCTTGACGTGCTCCACTAGAAAGCATCTAAGAGAGGTGCACATGGGAGTCTCTTACTTTCTGGTGTGACCCACCACACAGCATGTAAACATCAAGATGCTTGGATCAGGATAAAGACCTCAGCCTGACTGGCTGCCAGGAAAGACCAAGGCTTGGGCTTGGGTATTGGTGTGTGGTCATCCTGCTGTTGGATTTTGAGTGTGCTCCTGGCCCTGTTTTGGCCTGTGTCACCTACTGCTTCTAAATGATGTCTCAGTGAGGTTTGAAGGATGGCACAGGTGGGGATCAGCACCCTTAGGCAATACAGATGCCTAAGGGTGCCTTGTGACACCTGGAGGGGAAGAAGAGGCTGGAGACCTGTGGGAACCCATCATACTGTGCTGCTTCTTCCCTCCCATGGCCAGAGAAGTCCCAAGGAAGTGCTCCACAGGTCATGGACCCGTGTCCCTGGTGGTGACCCCGTTGCATCTCATGCTGTGTCCCAGCCTCTCCTGCTGGTGGTATTGCAACCTGCACAGGTCCTAGATTGCTGGACTGGGGCTGGGCTCTGCCTTGTCTTACAGAGACATGAAACCTCTAGTATTTGTATTTGAAAACCTCAGTATTGGGCTGGTGGCTCTTCTGAAGGGGAGGTCTTACTCTCCTTCGCTCTTGCTTTGACTGCAAACCCCATTTTTCTTTAAACTTGTCCATTTGTTCCCACTGGAAATTTTAACGTTGAATTTCTGGAAGAATTCTTTTACCAGAAAAATACCTGATCAGGTCAAATGCTGGTTTAAGTCTTATTAATTCTAAATGCCTTCTGTGTTTTAGCAGATGTTGGGGTTTTAAAGGCCTCTGGGAGCAATGTATTTTAAGCTTATTCAATTTGGAGAAAAAGAAGACTGTGGCGGGGAATGGTGTCAGTCATAGTGAAAGAGGTCATATAGAAGCTGGAGCTGTAAAGCTCTTGCAGAAGAACAAGAAAGAAATGCAGCATGTAATTCAAGAGGTCTGGAAAAGACTGGGAAGATGAGGTCATGAAACATTGTCCATGCATTCAGAAATCATTGAACTAAAATATGCTCTGTGCTAGATCATAAACTACAAACCAACCGCTCTGTGTTTTAGTGACTTGACTTAAGGAGTTAAATTTTTTTCTCTATTTTTTACTGTTTTTCTGCCCCACTATGGGTTATTTTCTTCATGTCAGATAAACTTTGACACTCATATCAAAAAGGCTGTGATTCAACTTGATAGATCAGCTACTGTGAAGGGGAAGGGGTGGGTAACTGACCCTACTATTGAGATATATGATGCTTATTTAGAGAAATGACATATATTCTTGATGAGGTCCACAAGCATAAGCTGCATGCTTCTCCCTCAAGGTTACTTACAAAAAAAAAAAGAGGAGAAAAAGCTGGGGTTTTTTCTGCATTAGAAATACTATGTACTGTGGGTGAGTGAGAGAACAGATGAACTGTGATCCCACTTGACATATATATGGGGAAGCTTGGGGAAGTTGGGCAGGGATAATAGTTTTAGTGAGCTGATGTTAGAATTTGGGGTTAGGTTTTTGTTTTTTTTTTTTCCTTTCTATATATTCTGAGGATGTCTCTCCTGAAATTAGGAGATCCCCATTACTTCTTGCAGGATTAGAAAAAAATATTTGTGGGAAATAATGCTCCCTGATGTGTTTGGATGATTCTAATAGTTTGAAAGAAAGTCAGGATAGAGATCCATAAACTCCAATAATTTTTTAGACAAGTGAAAAGGCAGTGGAAGGACTTCCTGAGCCATGCCTGAAGATAAGTTGTAAGTGATGAAATGCATCTGCACAGGAACATTCTTAATTGTGATTGGGTAAGAATGCTTAATTATTTATTTCAGTGAAAGTGCCAATTTACTAAAAGAATTTCAGAAAATGAGCTGTTTTATTTCAGTGAACTATTTGTTAACAAGTCACATATGCAAGAGGAAATATCTACTTTATTTACAAAAATGATAAGCATTGATTTTTTTTCAGTCAGAGACAACTTTTCCTTTTAAAATTTAATATGATTTGCATAGAAAAGAGAAACTAGGTCAAATGAAACATTTCAATTGAACACCCCCCTTTTTTTTTTTTGCTATTTCATTTCGCAAAAAAAGGTTCTTTGTAATCTACACTATTCTCTGATTATATGAGATTTCATTTTTGAGGCTGGAAAAATAATTGAAATATCAAATCTTTATGAATATGAAAACTATTTGCTGTGTAGCCTCGTTTTCTAATAATGTCCTGATATCTCTCTCAGAAAGATTACAAATAAGCAAATTTTTCTGCATTTCTTTATGAGAGAAACGTGTTAACCTGACTAAAGACATATAATTTATTTGTTTGTTTTCCCTTGAGCTGCTTTGTTGAAACCTATGGGATGACTTTTAACTTAGAGTTTTCAGTTGCAAAGGAAAGCACAAGTGGAAATTTTCGTTCAAACTGTTCATGATAGCTGAAGAAGATTCTGAAAAAAAAATGTAGCCCTGTCTGCTTTCCATTTGTGTGCATTTTGTAAATTATTTTTACTTTGTCTATTTTTGACAGTATTTAAATTGCTCACATGAAAATCTTATTTAAACACCTTGCTTTTTACTAGACAAAAGTCTCCACACCATCACAAAATAGATTATTTCGAGAGGAGTTCTTAATGAACTGCAAATTGGAAACTAGGCTGTTAATCCTTAACATTGGGTGGAAATTCTTCACATTACTCTTTATTGTTTTAGTGTCATTGGAAATGAAGGTAGGAGAATGTTTCATGAAAAATGTCAGGCACTAGCAGAAAAAAAAAAAAAAAGAAACTAAGAAAAGAGGGTTGGATGCCAGAAAGCTGAAGCAATGAGCAATCTTCATCAAGAGCTGAGGTTTGAATGAGAAAACCTATATAATTTGGGTACAAAGAGTTAATAATTACCTCTTTTTCCTCTGAAAGTACAGAGTGTACCAGCAGGTTTTTGGTACCCAGTTAGTTCTCTACACATACCCAAACTGCATTAATTTTGTCTTTTTCTGGTAGAAATTGAACTGATTTCTGATTAACCACCACCTCCAAAATTTCAAGCTCATCAGTGTTTAGAAAGCTAAGTAAGCTCCTATAAAGAGTAGATAATTAGGTTTTTTTTGTCTGTTTTTCTTTCCCTTATTATAAAGATAGAAAGATGGTATATTCAACTCTCCTATTTAGATGGAAGCAGTTGATTTCCATCAGGGGATGACATGTTAATACTCCATTAGTGCATTATGGAGACATCACACCAGGGCATCGGAGGTAGTGACTGATTTCAATGCAGCTTGTCTATGTGAATAAATGAAAGAAGGGGATTTAGAACAGGTAGGTGTGGCCTAAAATTACTCAATTTTGTGGCCTAAAATTACTCAAGTCCATTGCAAGGCCATTACTGTGCCCATTACAGTCCACTAGCTATGTTTATTCATTAATCAGATGTTTATAAATATGCAAGAAATGGAGAGTGAGCTTCAATGTGTAAGCAACTCATATGCAAGAATCTATAATTAAGGCTACCATATTTCTGAAAGTCATGAGACCTGCTGAGCGTGTGTACCCCAGGTGGATATGTGTTAGACTTACCAGATGACTGCAAAGCCTGGGCAGATACAGCAAAATATTGAAAGATGTCCAGAATGAAAAGAGTATGTCTGGAAAACCCATTTATCTATAGTGGCCCTGCTGTGGTTGCTTCACATCAGTGCCTCAAAGGCAAAACAATAGTATTGTCTTTCTCTGAGAAGATAATTGGGGTTTCAGTCTGCATATGAGACTGATGAAAAGGCTGTGTCTATCCATGAGAAGCTGGGATTTTTGAGTTCCACCAATTCTTGCAAGAGGACAAGGAGGACTTGTCAATCACCTGAGGTACTGCTGTCATGTGTGAATTTGAACTGGTCACATTAGCCACCAGAGGCAACTGCTTGAGGTAACAGGAAAGCACACAGTAAGTTCCAGGAGAGTGATGGGACTCATCTCTGGACACTGAAAGCACAGAAGTGCTTGGATGCTGTTTTGAATCTTTTATTTGTAAAAATGAAAATTATCCTTCAAAAACTGATGGTAGCTTTTAATGTTCATTTCACCTCCAAACTGCTGTTAATTTTGACTGTTCAGCAGATTTATGTTTATGCTTCTGAATTCACATTTGAATATCTGGATTGTGAACAATGTTGACTAGGCCATAGCCTGGTTCTGATATTTCAGTCCCCTCTCTGATTCCTCAGCAGAATAGAAATCAGGCTCTTCCACGGTGCTTCTGTAATACAGTTGTTATTACAAATGATGCCACTTTAGGCAGGATAGACACAAGCAAACTGTAAGCTCAGAATTGCCCATTGTAATCAAATTGGCTATTTTCCAAACAATTCACAGTCTCTCTCCCAGTGTGACCTTTCAGAGCCCTGCACTCAGCACAATAGGGGTATATTACCTCTCATGCACTACTGCTCATTTTCAGAAGAAAGCCAGGATTATTGTTCAAATTCTGTATGATTACATCTGAGCACCTCATTGTTTTCAGGAGGAGGACACAAACCAATCTGGCCACCTTTTGGCACAGAGCTGTGCCTCGTGTTACACAGAGCAGGGCAGAAAGAGAAGGGGTTAAAAGCACACTAATACATATGTGACATGCTGAATGCCTAGGAGGCTGCTATCTCCCAGTTAGTCCTGTTACTCTCACCTGGCTTTAATGATAGTTTCCAGAGGCATAATTAGATGTAATATATGTTGGGCAGCAGTAGGGGGTGGATGGGACAAAGAAGATAACTTGTTTAACATGTTTGCATGTTACATAAACAGGTAAAAGAGCACATGAAATTTGGAGTTAGGAATCCTTTAGTTTAGGGTGCTTGGGCTCTAGGTTGTTTCCACTGACCTGTTTTCTCCCTAGGCTGTATAGCTTCTCTTAGAAATCTTTGAGTTTACATAGATACTTAAAAAAAGATCCAAACAATAATAGATCGCCCAGCAGAAAAAAAAAAAAAAGCTCACCCAACATGAAAACCCCTCCCTAACCATAATTGTTCTTGAGATGGCATCTGCTTTAAAAGTACAACACAGTTCCATCTGAGGTGTAAAAGTAACACCCTCCCCCTTATTTTTTTTCATTTTTTTGCTGACATTGGGAGATACAGAACTTGCTGACCGTATGTGGCTGATAGCTGTAACAGTCAATTCTAAATAGTCTATAAACCCACCTACAATATAAAATATAATTGATTTATGTAACTGGGAACTTTTAGCAATACAATTTTGTGTAATTATGTTTATTTTTCCCTATCTAGATTTGGCTTCCCTGGTGAATCTGGAAGCAGTCTCTGATTGTACAGAGCCACTATATATTCCACCCTTGTGCTTCCCTTGAGTATAAGTTATGATATATCAGCATTGTCTTTGAGGTCTACTGAAGCTGTGGATGAGCAATACACTGAAGAGTGCAGAAGGAATGAAGTTGAAAGGATTCATGAATAAAATGTAAGTGGATGATACTTCAAACCAAAGCACAAATACTGCATTGCCTAAATTGAGAGAAATTGCTTCTTTTACTTAAGTAGTAGAAGTAGTAGTAGCAATAAGCTAGTATTATTGTGGCCTCTGGTCTCAGGTTCAGTTGTTACCTGGGAGTGGCACACAGCTGGAATACCTTCTTTCCACATGACAGTGGCAGTAGAATTTTGGTGAGGAAAATAAATACCCTACTGGGTACAGAGTTTTACAGATCTGTGAGAGAAACTTTGCCAACTCTGAGTGGCCAACCTGCAGCACTTGTAAAAATAAATAAGTTTTCCGTTCCAAAATTCTTGATAAATGGAAAGCACCATTCTCCCTTGGCACTGTCAGTTTTCTCTCTTTTTTTTCAGGGCACTTGATTATTCACACTCAGTATAAAAACATACTGCTTGAGGTAAATATGTACCAAGGCTAGTGCTGTTCTTGAACATAGATCATCATTTTACTTACTCCCTTACATTATTTAACTCTCTTCTGGTGACCCTGGGACCTGGTAATACACACCGCAACCAATAACCATAACTCCATGATCCATATAGAATACGTGAAGGATGGTGGCAAGTATATAATTTATTACCGTCTGTAGTGCTGTGTTATTATTATGTGACTGTTATAGCATTCATAGTTTGACAGATTCCTATTAGCCAATCAGTCAGAGTATGTAGTGTATTATTTTACCAATACCTGATGCATATCAATAGAGTGGTTGAACACTGCTATAAAAGAACAGCTGAATTGGCTTGGGCAGAGTAATGTTCCATCCTGAGTTCTCACCTGAACCATCAGCTTAAGCTGATGGATACTTTTGTAAGTATGAGAAAAATCTTGGTAACTTTCTTCCTCCTGTTGTCCCGAATCCCTGAAAGAAAGTGTCAAAATAGTACAAGAGGGTATTTTCATCGTATTCCCATTCCAACAGCAGAAAACAGAATTTACAGGAAATCTTGCACTGTGAGACAACCTGTTCTCACAAGATTTCCAGCCCATTAACTCAAGAATCAGATTGTTTGGGTTAGGTTTGCACAAACAGCAAAGCTTTTCAGGTGCTTATCCAGAGGCATTGAACCAAATATTTTTAGGTTTCCCCACATACTTAATATATTATGCAAATATTTACTATGTGCAAGCAAAAGAGCAAGATGGGAGAGATTGCCTTGTCTAGGGCAAGCAGAATTACTTCTTGCTGGACAAATAAAGTTACTGGACAGGTAGAGGAAGAGGGAGTGGAGGCGTGGATGTGGGACTGAGGGTGACCATTGGGCTGGGGAAGCTGGGAGCTGATGAAGGGTTAGAAGTGGAGGTGAATCTGTGTACAGCTATGAAAGAGTCCATCAAATTATGGGACATACAGAGCTTCTAAAAGAAAAGGATATGATCAGGGACAGCTGTGGTGCTGGGAAGGGGAGCTGGGAAATGCAACTGCTATGCTGACCCATTGCCAGAGCTCAGTTGACAGCTGGTGGCCTTGGTGGGGACCAAAGCAAAGGTGAGCATGGGGTATCAGTAGTGCAAGGGATGGACACTGCTGCCATTCTCCTGGGAGTAGAATAGCTGGCTGGAGCCTGTTAGATGCCTGGTTCTGCATTTCATCCTCCTGCATTTCTAAAAGAGAGACAGAGTAGACTATCCTGTAATATTTATTTTAGGATTGAAAGGTATAATATTCTAATTAGATAAAATTCATTTTAAGAGCATCAATCAAAATTTAGGAAACTACATAGGGAAAAATGCAATTTATTAATTGTTTTTTCTGTAATTTCTATTGCACAGGCAGTCTGACAGATTTCATGTAATTCATCTATTTTGAAAGTTTTATCTAGCAGTGAAATCAATGTGATCAAACAAATTTTAATCAAGGTATCTGAAAGAAAGCCTTTGGTATATTATAGGTTCTTACTGAATGCATTACAAGAGTACATTAACAAGCTGATGTGAAGTGTAAATCTTTACAGGGAAACAGCCTGACTGTAGAAAGACCATGGGTCCTGCCTCACTCAGTGCCATGACTGACAGTAGCACAGGGAGAAAGGTTTGCACTTAAGGCAGTCCTACTGATCCTGCTTCTGAGGGGTAAGATTAATACAGTATTAGTACAGCTGTGTCTGTTCATGATTTCAAGAATGGTCAAGCAAAGAGAGCATAATGCTCTAGGTTACCTCATGAAGAACAAAGATGCAATCATTAAGTGCTATACAGAAGCTGTTTTTTAAACGTGACTAAGGGAAAGTTCTGTAAACAGTAGAAAAGTTGATGGAAAGAGAACAGAGTTGTAAGAAGTCGTGGGAGGAATGCAGAGTGCTACTAGCAATTCTGAGCTTTTTTTCACCTACCTTTAGATATTTTCATGGTAAGCATTTAGGGATTACAATCACCATAGAATCTTTTTATACTCTATGGAAATAAATAGGCATTTTTAAGGAAGAGATTGGTTTTAACTGGTTTTAGGTGGTTTTTTGTGACTTTATAGTTATTATTCTCATCAGTGACTATAATGTTCAACAAGTGATTACAATTATAGGGGTGTTTAGTTAGAAGAATATTTCCCTCTCATTCACCACAGACAGTAATTTTTTTTCAGTGTATCTTGCCTCAGCTGTTGCATCACAAGATGTTTTATGTGAAGGTGGTCAAGGTTTGAAATAGACTTACAAGAGATGCTTCATTTTCTCAGTGTACATTGAGAAGCATCACCAACTATTTCACATCTTTCTTAAGGAAAAAGGTTGGTTTTTTTTATAAGCTCTGCCAAGCAGAGGGAACTATCAGCAATTATGTAAGCTACCATGTCTTCCACAGGATGTTTAAACATCTGTTTGAGAGGGATTGAGTGGGATTCTCCTCTGCGAAGCTCTCTTTCTCATATTTGATGGCAATTAAGTCCTTGTTCCTCAGTGGTACACTAGCAGTTTTGCATTTTGATATGTCAGAAGATTGAGTGGATATATGGATAGAAGAGTAGAAGATCATCATTACATTATCTCCAGTGAGCCCCTCTGTGAGATAAGTCTTTGCTGGGTGGGACAGTTGGTGGGATTGGTTGTGCTACTCCAAAGTGGCTGCCCTGTCTCTGCTATAGATATGGTAACTCACAGATGTTACTTTCCAGCACAGGCTACTTTCTAGAATAGATATTCAGAGCCTCTGGAAGATTTGCACACTGTGATAGCTCTCGTATTTATTTGGAGCTTGCTGGGTTCTAGCTGACTCTTCTGCAGCTGAAACTCCACAGACAGCCAAGGCATGCCCTGCAACAGTGGAGCCGATCTATATGGTTCACATGCATGCTGTGCTCTCAAGTAAATAGCTGAAGAGATTTTAAGTATCAATGTTTGTCTCCATGATGTGTTGTCATTATTAAAGTAAGTGTCTCAGGAGCACGGTCCCACAGTGAACAGAGAGTCAGCTGTGTTGCTGAATGAAGTCCACTGAAATCTCTGGTTTTGCTTTTTTTAAATTTAATTATTTTGATTCATAAATGTTGTGGAAACCACAGATGGAGAAATGAAGCCTACATTTTTCAGTCTTCATCATAAGCAGTAAAGTTTCAACCAAGCCAGAAGGGGTGCACAGCAATAATCTGGTACTTAATTATTTGTTCCTCTTGTAAAATATATGTCTTAGATCTAAGAAGAGTTTGCTAGGATTTTTCCAATATGATGCCTACCTGCATGGAAACATGCTGCTCAAGAGCATATTTTTCTTCAAAATATTCCCCCCCGAGAAAGTTTTTTTCGGTTCATATAATGCTGAAACTTTACATTTGTTGATGGAGCCAGCAATATTTAATCTGAGTCAGTATAACAGCCCTTCTCTCATGGGAAGTAACTGGGGCCAAATGTTGTGTCCATGATGCAACCCTGAGTAGGAATTAAGGGACGTGGCTCACATAACATATCCTTTCCGCCTACCAAAATGAAACATGTCAGTGTAGGAGGGATAAATGGCAATCTTTGGCTGTCATGCACTAGGATCTTATTATAGACACAGAGACAATGAAACTAATGTGTCCTAAGGCAGAGTTACTTAAAGAGTATCAGAACAGGAGAATGTGTGCTGAATTTCATTTACTGAGACATTTTTTCTGGTGTGTTTGGGGCTAAGTTTCAGCAAACAATACAGAGCCCTGGTCCCTCAGAAATGAAGTGGTGTTTGGACAGCTGGCAACAGAATAAAGCTGCACAGGATCTGCCCACCTATTTTTGAGGCTTCTTTTTGTCAGAAAATGTGTTCATACTTACATGACCCTTTCTATCAATCCTTCACTGAGGTAAACGAAGGCTGGGAAGAACTGAATCCCATGCAGGTTTTCCACAAAACATTTGTATCTGTTAAGCAAATGGTAGAGAGGATGGGAACAGCTCATCTGGAAACTAGTAAGGTCAACTGATGCCATTTTTGAAGATGATCAGATCTGACAGAAATGAGACTCGTTGCATAGCTTAGTGAGAGTATAGAAATTTGGTTTTAGGTGCATTCTTGGATACTGCCTTGTGCCTGTTCCCTCCTGATAGACTGGAGTTTTCACAGGGCCAGTTAGGATGCCTGCATTCATGTCATGACTCTGTGTATAAGCAGTCTGTAGGCTGCACTTTAATGTCTGTGTGGGTGCACCATCTCTCTCCAGTGGCTGACATGATCTATTGTTATGTACAGGAAGCATCTTAATCCTCATAATTAGCACAGTTCTGGGGTCAATGCAGGTGAAGACATTTCATACACTTTTGAAGTTTACTCATGATATTTTCTTCATCTTCTACCCACTTTTATTTTCCCTCTTCTCCCAATAGCTTCTTGGTATAACATCCTCCTTATGTCTCAAATATTACACTGTCGCTAACAGTTATAAAGGGAACAAAACAATCTGAAAGGAGAATTTCCATATGGGAAACCTTTCTTAGCAAGGTATGTTTTTATTTGATTTAAGTCAGGAAAGTAGCTTTAGACATTTAGAAGTAGATCCACATTCTTCTGTTGAGACTTTGAAGTTTTTAATTATCCCAAGAGTTTAAAAAACAAAGCTGTGTAACACCCCATGCACATTGGTCTACATGACTTTTACTATCTATATTAATCTACAAGTCGGAAATGCTGGGCACACTTCAAGTATATGAAAGGTGAGCCCTCTCTCCAGAGTTTAAGCTTTCCATCTACTAGCTTACTGGCATGTTATAATAGTCCTCTCTCTGTCTGATCTGTGGCCTTGATCAAATGACTTAGCCTTTTACTTGCTTAAAAAATGCAAACCTTTTACTTGCACTTGAATCCAGAGAAATTCAATGGTGCCACCCACACATGCAGAGAAGGTGTAGAAAACCTTAGGCCATGCAAACAATGTCCTCTTCTTGAGGAGCCTCATGTGTACAGCTGGCCCACCCTGTTCCTCTGTCAGACATGCTAAGCTTCCTGCTCCACTTAAACCAGTCATTCTAAAACTCCCTCCACCTCTGAACCCTAGTATTTAAGCTGCCCAGTTTCTTTGGGCTGATTCAGATTTGGGGAAAAACAAAAGGTAAGTTCAGTCAGCAGATCTGACTAGGTGACAAACTTGGTCAGGTGTTCTGGATGCAGCCAGGTTGGCACAGGGTGAGATGAAAACCTTGGCAGTTGTCCTGTCTGTACCTAGAGAGTCCGTGAACATACTGCCTTCATCCTTTTATTTCTGGGGTTTGAGCTATGTGCTTAGCACCAAAAACTAAAGGATGCTGGTTCTTCTCTCCACTGACTAATATACTGAAAAGTTTAGAGGTGTGTAGTTTAAACATATTGAGTCTTCCAGAAGATGGAAGTGGAAACTGGTGTGCCACAGTCATATCTATGCTTTTCTTAAAAATTGTCTCAAGAAAGAAGGATATTCAGGTAAAGGTAAGGAATAGAATAATGTATGCAGAAGGAAGAATTGGAAACCTGAAGACAAAATGCAAAAAGCATTTGGATTCAGTAGCAAATGCTTACCTTGAATGAGTAACAGGAGAAATGATGACTGTGAAAGACAGTCCTATATTTGATAAGGAAGGAACGTGTGTGATGGGAAGATATGGGCCATGAAACCAGACAGCAAAACTGCAGCAGCTGAGCTGTGAATAAAGTTGAGTGGAGGAAGAGCACTGCTGGGAATCCTGGATGGAAGAGAATGTTGCAGTGTCAGAGCTCTGGAAAAGCCTCCTGGGTTGGAAGGCATAATCATTTAGAAATGGAAGAAAGAAAGAGGGAATGGAAGTTACTGAGCACTTGGATATTAAAGAGAGTAAGAGTACCATAACAAGTACAAAAGAGCTTGCTTTGTTAGGAAAAGCTTTCATATTGGTTCAGAGTGTTGATACTTATATACATCATGTCTGTGTTTTTCAAGTGTCTGCCATGTAACCCAGTTTTCCTCACAATTCAGAGAAGACCTGCACTTTGCAGGAGTTCAACATGGTTTGAAATAGGCTCTGAGGACATAAGCTAAAAGTTTATCCTATAAAATTCAGCACAATATGTACCTGTAAGCACCTCTCATCCTTCACAGACATTAATCTAATTGCACTTATTATTAATCTGCAATGAAAAGTGTCAGAGAAGACACTGGACACTTTAAGCTGTTATCTCAACCTTCCCTGAAGGTCTATCCAAAAGAGACCCTGAATGTTTGTCATTTGTCAAGGATTTGATAATTGGCAGGAAAGGATGGCTTTGGGCATGTATGTCCCTTCTGTCCCTCCCTCTCCCAAACACTGTGATCTTGTTTAGCTTTGTACTATCAAGTTAGCTTCTTTCATACTTGGTAGGATTCGGCTTGTATATTGTGATGGTGCTGCAGAAGGCATTCTTGTCACCTTGAGCACTTTCCACTCTTTCCTCATGCTGGCTGCTGTTTCCATGGCAGTCTGTGATGTGTTTTATTCAAAGTATGATTTGTGGAATGTTTGCTTAGAACAGAGGAAGGGAAAAATAACTTCTTCAAGGCAGATTGAAAGAAAATGTACTCTAAATTTAAAAAACATCAACCCCTCTCTAAACTTTAATGCCTGGCTCTACTGAATCCCCAATCAATACTAGTTCAGTTTAGGATAGAAGTGTTCAATGACAATGTGAAGGAAGATATGTCAGGTCACAGATACAGAACATGAAATATTTCCACTCTTTTAATTATGACCCAGCCTTACTGAAAAAGAGATGGAGGTGATTTCAAAGCTTAGTGTGTGTGCTTGTGCGTATGTACGCCTGTCTTAGGAATAGCTAATTCAAGTCAAACTTTGGATTCTAGTCAAGACAACAGTTTAACTGCCTGAACCAAATTGGTTCCATGCTCTTATCATTATTAAAAAGAAGAAAAAACCTGTGATTCAGTCTCATTCAGCTCCAAAGAAAAACAATAAATTCTCATACTTTCAAATAACAGCCCACTATGCAATACTTTCCAGTACGACAGACAGAGAAGAACACACTCTGGGCTTAATTCTGCTTGAATTTTCACAACTAACTTTAACATCTGCAGCTTGAGTAATGCAGCTAAAACCCCAATCAACCTCTTCCCCTTCCCCATCTCCTTGTTACAGGGTTACATAGTCAAGCTTTATTTATGCCTGATAGGCAGAGAGATCCATCTGCCTATGCAGGGATGTGCAGCTCCAGCTATAGGTGCTCAGGAGCACTCTGCATCCTCACCAGCTATGGTGGATTATCCAAAAGTCAGTGTTGCCTATACCCATTCCTTCAGCTCAGCCATGACTGTGAATGTTTGAAGTTTTGCAGGAGCTTAACTCTGGTCTTAAACCGAGCCTTTTGCAAGATTTTGAGGTGTCGTTCATTACTATGAAACATCAGGAATTCAAAGGGAGGAGCAAGACCAGAAACAGGTGCCTCCAGACTGTAATGGCAGTGCTGGTAATTGGGACATTTGCAAAACAGTGTCATATGTGCCGTTGCTTTTTACCAATCCACAGGAGCACCTTTAGAAAAATAGAAAATGATGATCTGATTTTTTCCCCCCACTTTAGAGCTGTTTTACAGGAGAACGCGTCTCTTTTCCCTCAGAATGGACATTGTTCAGAAGCCTTTTATAGACAAAGCCTATTTTCTAGGACCACTGACACTGGGACACAGGCATTAAGCAAAAATTAAACAAAGTAACCCCAGATGCAGTGGAATGAACAGTTAAAAGGCTGGAAGATAACATATGTGCTTCTCTGCTTTGGCCCAACGAGGTGACACTCTAATAGGTTTCTTATTCTGCTTTCTTCTGCTGAGAGACTAGAAGACATATGTCAGTTTTCCACCTTAACTGTGCATTTTCTAGTTTGTTTGGATTTATGTCATAACCTTAATGGGATTTAAATGGAATTTTTATATGTGAATAATACTCTGCATTAATGCAAGAACTTTAGGTTGCTGTGCTACCAGCCTGATTTGCATAAAGGTTTTTAAATATGAAAGAAGAATAGCCAGGCTATTGTAGATGGCAAAATGGGAAAAAAAAAAGACACTAGCGTAATAGTAGTAGGAGGAGACAACCACTTCAAAATGTTGGCTTGTGAAAGGGTTAATACTCTGACTCTTAGGTGCAACTGAGTGTGAGAGAAAATCCTGGAGGTCATGTCAGTCATGAATATTTAGTTGCTGCAGAGTCAAGGCCGGATTAAATGGTGAAGCAGCCAGGTCAAAGTCATAGGTTTACACTTTATCATAAAACATTTCCTGTTCTAGTGGTCTGTGGTCTGTAAATGTAAATTGTCTGTGTTGAAACGTAGCTCACAGGACAGTTACATACACACATACCAGACTGGTGTGCAGCAGTGCCTGTTTCCTGTAAATATATGCTATATTATATATTTTGGGAGATTATGTGCAAATTTTAAAGCCAATAAGCTGTCCATGTCTTCCATTGAAAATGTGCTATTATGTGATTACATATTGCTCATGGTCAATAAACTATATGTTGTCCCTCAATGTCCTGGTTTAACTCGAGTATACTGAATAGGAGAATATTTACTCCATTTGTATTATTATTTTTTCAGAAGGACAATTTGGGTTCAGTAGAGTTCAGTAAATTTGTCTTGACAATTTTTTTTTGGCAGCTGTGGAAGCAGCACTGCAGCATATCTGATTCTTGGTCCTTTACCTTGAACAAAACATCATCCTTTTGGTTTTCTAAGCCTGAATTGTGGGCAAGCAGCTCTGAGTTACTGATGGTAGTGCAGTCAGTGAACTTTTCTGATGGCATGTTTTTCATTCTTAGTGTACTATTATTATTTTTAAATGAATTATGTATATAACATACTTGGTATGCAGACTACTCTGCATGTGAATTATAAAGCACGGTCTCTGCTTTGAGGAACTGATATTCTAAGGGCTTGATCCAGTAAACACTTATTCCTTAGTGATTTGCTTAGTTTACTATCATGAGTAATCTGTTGGTCTGGCCCTAATCAGGAAACTTGACAAATAAGAACAATAGGACATGCTCTGCAGTGCAGGAGGGAAAGGATGGGACACAGCAGTACATAAAGATTTAGGAAGAAAGAGGATAAACACAAGCTGGTTTAGATTTGATTTACTTCTCTGTGGCAGTGTCTGTATGGAAATGCTGTAAAGGGTAGAGCTTGGGCCCTGGAATCTCATGTCAGAGTTCATCCAAACTTTACATCTTGCAGTGAATTTAGCCTGTCCTCATGGAAAGTGATAGCCTTGTCTTGACCTGATCATTTTCCTTTCTGATGCATGTGTGCCATCAGTTCTTGAAGCCTCTTTCATAGAATCATAGAATTGGCTAGGTTGGAAGGGACCTCAGAGGTCATCAAGTCCAACCCTTGATCCACTACCACTGCAGTTACCAGACCATGGCACTGAGTGCCACATCCAGTCTCTTTATAAGTATCTCCAGGGATGGAGAATCCACTACTTCCCTGGGCAGCCCATTCCAATGTCTGATCACCCTCTCCATAAAGAAATTCTTTCTAATGTCCAACCTAAACCTCCACTGGCACAACTTGAGACCGTGCCCTCTTGTCTTGTTGAAAGTCGTCTGGGAAAAGAGACCAACCCCCAGCTGGCTACACCCTCCTTTCAGGGAGTTGTAGAGAGTGATGAGGTCTCCTCTGAACCTCCTCTTCTCCAGGCTGAACAGCCCCAGCTCCTTCAGCCTCTCCTCATTTGCAGTGGTCTTTTAAAAGGAGGCAAGATGGAATATATGTGCATAGGTGAAGAGTAGCGGAGAGGGCTGAGGTAAGCTGTGCTGTTTGCAAGCAATTATCTGGCTGTCCAGGATAGCCCAATGCTCAAGGAGAGTGAGGCTTATTCTTCTTCCAAATGAGCTAGCTTCCTGTCCATGGGGAACAGAACTGTAGCAGCCAGGTGTATGTATGACCTTCATGTGCAAAAAGCATTATTAAGGCATGATACTGCTTTGGAGTTTAGTCCTGGTTCTTTCTATCTGCTGCAGAAACAAAGTATGCAGTGCCAGGATGCCAGAACACCAGTCTCAGCTGGGAGTTCTGCAGGATGGGGGGGGTTCGGAGATTTCAGGTGTTGGTACAAATGAACTTAAAGTACTTTATCAGGGTTGAGGCCTGGATAAGCACTGTTTAAATATGGTTAGTTTATGTTGAATAGTAATATTTAGTTTAAGCTTAAAGATTGGGGGTTGCATCTCTAGAAAGAAGAAATCAGGAAAAAAACCCAGGAGGCCTATATGGATCTCCTTGCCAAAATCAAACATAAAAGGGAAACCCACAAAGGCTGGAAGCAAGGATAGGGAACCTGGGATGATTACAAGGAAATCATTTGTGAAACCAGAAATGAGGTTAGAAAAGCTAAGGCCCTTGTGGAGTCAAATGTGGCCAGGGACATTAAAGATAACAGAAAAGGATTCTACAGATATGTCAGAGAAAAAAGAAAAAATGAGAGAATGTGGGGCCCCTCTGGAACAATACAGGTGACCTGCTTGCTGAGGGTTTAGAGAAGGCTGAAGTACTTAATGATTTTTTTTCTTCAGTCTTCACTGTTAATCACTTGAGTCACACTACCCAAGTCATGGAGGGCAATGGCTGGGAGAGTGAAGAACCACCGAGAGTAAGTGCAGATAGGGTCTGGGAACACCTAGAGAACCTGAAAGTGCACAAGTCCAGGAGACCTGCTGAGATACATCCATGGGTCCTGAAGGATACATCCACTGGTGGCTGAAATTGCTAGGCCACTAGCCGTCATATTTGAGAAGTCATAGCGGTCTGGAGAATTTCCCACAGACTGGAAAAGGGGAAATTTAACCCCCATTTTAAAAAAAAGTGAGCAAAGAGAACCCGGGAAACTACAGACCAGTCAGTCTCACCTCTGTGCCAGGTAAAATAGTGGAGTGCAGGTTAATGTGTGCTATCTTTAGATAACTTGAATACCACCGACAGCAGACCCTCAGAAGCCAACCTCTTCAGCTGACTTGCAAGTCTAGTGGCAGAAATACCACTGGAATTTCTTACTGAGGACCTCCAAGCAGGTAATCCCATGCTAAAATATAAATTTAAATGATCATTCTCTACATTGTAAGAGAAATCTGTCAATTTCCTTCCTCAACAGTTCTCAACAGTTTCCTTCCCCAATATCATGATTTCTCCAGGTCTGTTTTATACATTATTTTCACTCATGGCCTCAGATTAAACATGAAGTAAGGTATCTTATCACAACAAAAAGCATTTCCCATCTGTGCAATCCCAGATTTCCTGAATTCTCCATTCTATTGTGATTTTGGCCTGTGCTGAGCTGTCTGTGCTATTTTCACGTCTTTGTACACCACCTCCTGACATCTGTGCTAAAGCACAAGAAAAACAGTGAGGTGATTGGTGACAGCCAACATGGCTTTACTAGGCAAATCACGCCTGACAAATTTGGTGGCCTTCTACGACACAGTTAGAGCTCTGGTAGATATGGGAAGAGCAACTAATGTGATCTATCTGTCCCACATGACATCCATGCCTCTAAGACGGATTTGATAGATAAACCACTTGTTGGATAAGGAGCTGGCTAGAGGGTCATGCTGAAAGTGCTGTGATCAATGGCTCAATGTCCAGCTGGAAACCAGTGATAAGTGGAGTTCCTCAAGGGTCTGTTCTGGGTCCAGTGCTGCTTAATGTTTTTGTCAGTGACATGAACAAGTGAACCCTCAGCAAGTTTGCTGATGACACCAAGTTGAGTGGTGTAGTGGATTCTCTTGGGGGATTAGGGATACCATCCAGACGGACCTCAGTAGGCTTGAGAAATGGGCCAGTGTCAACTGCATGACATTAAAAAAATCCAAGTTCAGGGTCAGTCCCAGGCACAATTACAAGCTGAGTATGGAGTGGGCTACAAGTAGCACTGAAGAGAAGAACTTGGGGGTGTTGACTGTTGAGAAGCTCAACATGAGCTGTTAGTGAGTGCATGCAGCTTAAATGGCCCACTCTATCCTAGGATGTGTCAAGAGGAATGTGTACAGCAGGTCAAAAGAGGTGATTATCCCCCTCTGCTCTGCTCTTGTGAGACCCCACCTTGAATACTGTGTCCAGTTCTGGTGTTCCCACCATAAGCAGGACACAGATCTGTTGGAATGAGTCCAGAGGAGGTCCACAAAGCTGATGCCAGGGACTGGAGCACATCTGCTATGAGGAGAGGCTGAGGGATCTGGGACTGTTCAGCCTGAAGAAGAGAAGACCCCAGGGGTGCCTTGTAGCTGCTTTCCTGTACCCAAAGGGAACCTACAGGAAGGCTGGAGAGGAGCTTTTGATAAGTGTCCAGCAATAGGACAAGGGGAAATGTTTTCAAAATCAGAGAATAAGTTTAGACTAGATCTTAGGAAGAAGTAGTTCATTACAAAGGTGGTGAGACTCAGTAACAGATTGCCCAGAGAATTTGTGTATAACCCTTCCCTGGAAGTGTTCAAGGCAAGGTTAGACACTTGCCTTTGAGCAACCTTTTCTTGCTGAGAGGCATCTCTGCCCATGGGAAAGAGGTTGGAGTAGATGATCTCTAAGGTCCCTTCCAACCTGAATCATTCTATGATTCATATGATTTTATGGTTTTTTTTGTGTACTGCTGTAGGTGATGCTCAGACTTGCAGAAGCCACTGCTGACCTTGTTTGGGTGGGCTTTGCAGTTAAAGGCTTCAGTAAGGTATCAAAACCTTGGCAGAAAAAAATCCCATGCATTTTTGTCTGGGAGATGATTGATGGGAGACTATCAGTGGATCTGGAGTTGTGAAGGGTAGGATGGAAGCACCTGTAACCAGCTTTGGAAGAACTTGACTTATAAACTTAGTAACATACTGTTTATAAGCTCTCTTGAAGCAATTCCCTGGTACTTGGCTTCTGCTTGTATCTTCCATGAGATCTAGGCTAAGAGATCTTGAAAAGTCCACTTAATAATTATGGACAAAATGATTGTCTTATTTCACCAGCTGGTAATGTTTGCAGTGTGGAGAGTTGGCTCAGGAATAATAAAGTGGTAATCATGCAACTGACCACTGTGCTGGAAAAGGGATGGAGGTATTTCAGTAACTTGGTCCTGGAGGTAAATCTTTTCTTTAATGCAGAGGCAAGTTAATTCTGTTCTTATTTTAAGGCAGAAGTAAGTAGGAAAACAAAACAAACTTTGGGCAAATATCCTGTTATTAGGCAAATTATGACTTACATTTTAAAAGATCTCACCAAAAAGCTTGTTTACCATCTTAATTTTTTTCTCTCTCCTGTGTAGTACTTGTAAGAAAATATTTCCCCATACTCTTATATAAAATGAAATTAAAACATCCCACTACAGGTGTCTATTTTATTTCCTTTCCTTTTTATTTTTTTAAAGGGAAATATGTATCTTTCAAATCTGTGGGGATAAAAGTTTAATTATGTCTTAATTGCTTGCTGTGATTTTGAAATCAGTGCTTTAGTCTGAATAAGCACTTGGTGGGTTATAAAATTACATGATGAATATTTCTATTTGTCATGTTAAAATCTAGTTTTTTGTAAGGTATTTTTGAAATAATGGAGTTAACACTGGATTAACAGAGCTGATCTGAAGTTGATATCAAGAAGGGCATTTTTTTAAATAAATGAATGAATGAAAAGGGAAAAAATGGACCATACTGTGGAAGAAAATGTACTTGCAGCAGTAAGGATTCATCAACTCATGTTTTGCATGCCAGTAGAGCTGCAGATAAAGATATGTGAAAAAGCTAAAACCCACATAAGCTTTTTTTATCCCAGTAGAATTTTATAAAGGCTGGGTTGTTGGATTATGTAAAAATACTGGTTTCTATAAAAAATAAACTGACACAGAAATAATAGTTTAGATACAGCTCATATGAATAGATAGTCCCTAAGAAGAAAAGTTTTCATTCCATGATGAAAATGAGACAGAAGTGGAGGTCAACACAGGAATGCCAGGGAGTTTCTGGACTCTGGTAGAGAGGGGGCAGAAAGTAGGGACAGGTCTGAGAAGAGAATACAAGATTGCTAATGGACAGGTAAAGTGGGGCCTTGTACAGGTGGTTTGGGAAGAAATTGGCTCAGGGAGTCTGTGTGGAGCTTACTTTTAGCTAGACAAAGGTTTGATGGCAGGGTCTGTCTCTAGAAAAGTCCTCATCTTGGGGCCAGCCTGGTCTGTTTATTAGACTATTTGACTATTATTAGACTATTTATGTTTCTGCCATATCATATGTTTGTACTATTTCATAGTGCACCCAAATCCTGCAGAGTGCATCCAGTTCTACTGCCAAATCCTCAATTAATAATCAGGTCTTTCTTTGAATCTAACAGTTTAAAAGAATGCTTCGGGGCTTGTGAATAAGCCACTTACACTGCCTCCATTGCAGATACCCTCCTCAGAGAGACAAAAAATGGAAAGTGTGTGTTCAGAAAGATTTCTTTACCCTGAGACATGGTACTTTCATGTCAGGAATCAAACAAGTGTTTTTTCCCATGAGTTCCCAGCCTTCTTTTAGCTCTAGACATAACTAAAAATGTACATTACAGATGGAAATAACCTCTACAGCTCCAGTCTAAAAATCAGTTCCTAGGAACCAGACATAGAACCACTGCCCAGAAAAGACAGATATCAGCTGCACTACCCTCTGCAAGTCTTTTTCCAGCTTCAGATAAAAACTAGAAAAATGCACAGGCTTCACAGTCATTTATGTGGACATCTGCTTTGTCTGATTCTCCATCAGAGTAGCTGGTGTTTGTCACATCTCTGTTAGTGTGTTCCTTCCGAAAGGTTGAAGGCACTAAAACTTGCTTTTGACCAGAAAGCTTTTAGAGTTTCACTTCCTGCTGAGTATTCTGATATATGAACAATCAATTGTGCTAACTGCTTTAGGGGAAAATACCTAATTACTGCCTCAAAACATTTCCCTCTTGACTGAGGTAGAGTCTTTCTTGTACGAACTGAGAGAGAGAACAGGAGGCAAGATAGTCCACTCTAAAAATATTATATAATGAAGAAATTTTTACTAGTTGTAAGTACTGTAATACTTTTCTCAGATCTTTGTAACTCTTCTATAACACAAATTCAACTTCAATCTGCTAGATATGGAAATCAGTTTTTGTGTACTGTCCTGTGTGTCTGTTCTTCAGTTTATTTATATAAACAGATTTTGTTTGGCATCTTCTGTCTTGATCTTTAGGAATTACTGACAACCATTTACCTAATGAGTGTGTACGAGGCATGTAGCAAAGCAGTCATGCTGGGCTGATAAAGGGCAGCAGTCAGAATGGTGTGTGTGTATCCATCCTACCAACCCATGAAACTTAATAGGTGACAATATGACCATCCCAAGTGCTCAAGTGCTCTTTTGTTCAGATATTATTTTTAAGATATGTTTATTAAGAAGTGTTTTACAGCAACAATAATATAGTAATATAGATTTTTTTTTTTTTTTACAAGAGTTTGGAGGAAATATGGTAGTAAGCAAAGAAGCAGAAACAGGAAAGAGTGTTTTGGAATCCACTTGACTGCTAGAACAGAAATGCAGAATTGCCTCATCCACCAGTGCAAAGTTACTTCAGTGAAGCAATGACAATTGGTGCCAGCAGGGGATTTCTTACTTCCCAATGGCCCTTTGTTTTGGCTTGCACAATTACATGTTTGGCTTTTGTCTATTTACTGACCTGGTTATGGGAGGATGCATAAACTGGGCAAAGAAGCAGCAAAATCACTTGATAAGGGCCATGGGAAGGGGCACCTCAGAGGATCATAGAACAGTTTTCAGCTTGGCTTGCTTTTCCTTCATAGAATCATAGAATCATAGAACTGGCTGGGTTGGAAGGGACCTCAGAGATCATCAAGTCCAACCCTTGATCCACTACTGCCGCAGTTACCAGACCATGGCACTGAGTGCCACATCCAGTCTCTTCAAATATCGCCAGGGATGGAGAATCCACTACTTCCCTGGGCAGCCCATTCCAATGTCTGATCACCGTCTCCATAAAGAAATTCTTTCTAATATCCAACCTAAACCTCCTCTGGCACAACTTAAGACCGTGCCCTCTTGTCTTGCTGAGAGTTGCCTGGGAAAAGAGACCAACCCCCACCTGGCTACACCCTCCTTTCAGGGAGTTGTAGAGAGTGATGAGGTCTCCCCTGAGCCTCCTCTTCTCCAGGCTGAACAGCCCCAGCTCCCTCAGCCTCTCCTCATAGGGCTTGTGCTGGATCCCTTCACCAGCCTAGTTGCCCTCCTTTGGACCCGCTCCAGCACCTCAATCTCCTTCCTGAACTGAGGGGCCCAGAACTGGACACAGTACTCGAGGTGTGGCCTCACCACCGCTGAGTAGAGGGGCAGAATCACTTCCTTGGACCTGCTGGCCATGCTGTTCCTGATACAGGCCAGGATGCCATTGGCCTTCTTGGCTACCTGGGCACACTGCTGGCTCATGTTCAGCTCACTGTTGGCTCATGTTCCTTGAAGCATACTATTGCAGTGCTTTTCCTCCTTGCTGATTTCTCAAGTTGGGCTGTAGGTTTGCAATATCTATTTTAGGGCTGAGTAAGTGCTAGCAAGAGTAAGTTTTGTGTATTTGTGGAGTTTGAAAGAATCTTGGGATTTGGTGCAGAATTACTGAAACAACCATTAAGAAGAAATACCATAAATATTCAAACATTAAGAAATACCAAAATATTCATCACAGTTCATGAGTCAGTCTGAAATACATGATTATCTTTTCTTGTCAGTTGATCTAGCTGCTGTTATGAAGTTCTTAAGGTGGAAAAAACCCTTCAGTTGACCAATGGGTTATGGCCAGATTTCATTCTCATTTGGTATTTCAAATACTAAATTTGTAGTGCCATACAAAATGACTGTTATTGGTAACTACTTCACATTGACTCCTGTCACTACATCTCCTTTGTGTCTGTTTCTGGTATGTTATGTGGTCTCCTATCTAGCACATTGGTCAAGCTGCAGGAGTGTTGCAGTTTCAAACAATTTTTATGAGCTCAGTGATAACATTATGATCTTAAGATTGAATAAATTGAAAATATAGAAATAAAACGGATGCATTAAGAAAATAAAGGCAAGCATAAAAGGATGAGCTGAGCCATTTTGACCATGAAGAATGGAGACAGATAGTTTCTGGGATATACTTGATGGTTTGATTTGAGCATGGGTTGCTTCAATATAGGATTTTCCTACCTGATTACTTTGAATTGATGCTAAAATAAGTGGGATAAACTGCTTGCCCTTGGGATGGTGAATACGATGGTGTTTAGAGACCTTTCAATAAGGATGCAGTTCAGGCCTCAGTGGGTGAAGGTAAAAAATGTAGTATGCTGAATCTTAATCTGTTTGGCCCTTCAAATGAGATCAGGTTAAATCAAGTTATTGTGCCTCTCAAAGAAATTTTAGGCAAAACATACACCACTTTGGTATGTCTTGGATCAAATGATTCCTGTGGTTTGCAATCAGTTTTAATTCTGATAGTAGCTTTTTTTTTTTTTTTAAAGTATGAAATTCTTGCATTTAGTTTTTTTTGAGGGAAAAAAGCATTCAGACAAAATCTCTGAGTTTGAGGAAACTTCTATAGCTTTATTGGTACATAAATAAATAAATACCGTATAAAGAAACAATAAATAAGTGTATAAATAAGGAAAAAAATATATGTAAAAATGTTCTCATATCATGTAAAGGTATAAAGTTGAATCATGAATGCCCTGGTCAGGGTATTTTTTGTGAACATAACCAATACAAAAAACATATTTTCATAACAAATATAGGTTAAATGGGTAGTAGAAATCATAATTTATATTAGAATTCTAGTAACCTATCAAAAAGGATAGGTCTTATGTTGCCGATCGAAATTAATCAAGGAGTATATATTTCCTTCAAATTCCTAGAAGTCAATTATGTGATTTCTTACAATCATGTCAGGTACTGTTACAGAAAGCTGAGCTCTTGTGACTGTTCCAGACCTGTTTGATGTTACTGGGCTACCTGCCAAAGTCTCCTTTCTATATGCCAAATGGTAATTATTGACACTTCATAGGGGAAGGGTTTCAAGGAACTCACATCAATATTTCTTCCACAGTAAGAAACTGGAAATGCCACTACAGCAAAGAGGTCCTGAAATCCTTGGGGATTATATTCCTGGACTGAATGAAGATTAGAGAGCACTGAGAGAATTAACCTCAGGCAGACAAAACACAGTGAGTGTGCAGATGCCTGGAGTGGAACTGGGGCAGAACTATTTAAAGAGAATAAATCTGGGGAGGAGGAATGGGAGCGGGTGAGAAAACTTTTTAAGTGCAACAAGTTGTCTTTTAGAATTGAAGAGGTATGTGCATCAAAATTAATACTCAGGAAGGGACTACAGGGCTTGGCTCAACATCTCAGGAGTAAAGCAAGAGCTTAGGTGTGGTGGCACCAAGTATTAGGAAGACTGAAGCCATCACTTTTTGTGCTTTCAGGGTTTTGTAACACATCTGTCTGTGGTATTTGCTTATTTTGGGTTTTCTTCACAGTTATAGGGGCTAAATGACCTTGAGTTTGCAGATAAGGTTTTTATGGTGAAGGAGAGCTATTTCACTGAGTGAGCAGATTTTAGACCAAGATGTGAAGTTTCTGGTCATTCTGATCCCTTTCAGTGGTAAATTTTAGCACTGGCACTAGGTTATGCTGGGCTCTTCTGCTTGTGTGAAGTGTGTGTATCCCACTGTTGAGACTGCCAGCTTCACAAAGGGGTGTGGAAGTTTATGTAGACTACCATGAAGAATTCATACTTGGCCAGGCACAAGCCACAGTCATTATGATTACTCTCCTGCACTGTTATTTGAATACTTTAGATACTTGTGTGTAGTTATTGTGTCCTGATTCCTGGTTGCTACTTGGCAAGCTCCAAGCTACTTGTACTCTACAAGATTCTTAACTCAGTCTTTCCTCACGTTTCCCAATGTGAGCAAATAATTCCATAAAGAGCAGAAATTACAAAGTTTGGATTCCTACTGATTTTTTGTTTTGCAATTGGGTCTGCCTATTTCTATTAAAAATTGAACTCTTATTTCAGTCTCTTTCTTAGGTAGGATTTGAAGAAAATCTCTCACAACTTGCCTGCCAAATCCGAAAGACTTAGGCAATTTTCAAATTTGTTTGACATTACTCAGTATTTTAAAAGTTGCTGAGGAGGGGAAACAGACTGACAGACATAACAAGTTGAAGAGAGTCATTGAGTTGTGTAAGTCTTATTTCTTTAAGAAACCCATAAAAAAAGTTAGAAGGAAAATTTTATATGATGACTGTTACATAGCTACATTTATGTGAGAGCTATTTAGTTCTTTGTCTCTGCAAAACATTTAAAGTTTTTCCATAAGTTCATCTTTCAGCGCTAGCTTGAGTAGACCCACTGAAGTTGTACTGAGACAGTTTAGGTCAAAGATCAGACTGAGGAATAAGAAAGGCTTAGTATAAATAATTAACTACTCCATGTTTTAAGAAAAGCTGAAACTGGCGATGATTTAGCCCAGAAAGTGCACCTTTATGCGTGACAGCTCAGGAGCAGACTGCTGTGCAGCTCAAATTCTTGCCCAATGTGATGGGCAGCATCAGCCAGGGACATGAACCCTGCCAGCACCCCAAGCCAAGCCATCCTCCACCTCTGGAGCTGTATGCCAGCAGCTCCAGGCCTGTGCTGTCAGCAAGAATGTTTGTGTTAGTCCAGGATACTCAAGTCTTCACTGCTTTATGAGCTGGAAGGTCAGCTACAGTTGAGCTTCAATCTACCATCCCCTGCCCTCCATTAAGTTAGCTGCCTGGAGCTTGAAGCACAGTTTAATCTGTGATGGAAACTTATGGGGGTCTGCTCAGGGGCAGCACTCAAGCTGTACCTCAAACTAATTCGACAGCCCTTGTGAGACAGTGCGGGTTTGTTAAGGAAGACACTGGATGCCAAAAATGTGTCTATGCAGCCCAGAATAACTCTCTATGGTGCCATAGTAGGAGGCTGAAAAATTCATAGGACTAGCCCAGGGATGTCTGTGATGGGAGGGAAATGGTTTATGGAAAGGGACCATACGTGCTGTTACATGAAAGCTACAAATGAGAATGTAGTAATTATTCTTATTAATTCTAATAGTAATTATATCGCTGCAGTCTAAAAGCCACATTGACCAGCTCTGTGAAAAACTCCTACAAAATAGTAGAAGGGGAAAAGTGGTCACAGTGTCACTGCAGAAGTGATGCCCAAGGGGACAAATGCCTATGATGTCTGTAGTACTCATGATGTCTCAGTACTGAGCCTAGACTTCGACTTGACAAGCACCTTGTCTGGCCTCTCGTCCAGGCTGAAGAGCAGACAGTCACTCCCTCAGCCAGGAGGCAGTAAGAAATGTCTCTTTTTAAGACATTCCTCAGCTATCAGTTACCCACTCTCCCCTGTATTCATCCTGACATCTAAGAGTCTGGTTCCAGGTCCTTGGTTGTGGTTTAAATAATCTGTTTTACTTGTCACCAGAATGGGAGAAGGGATAGCACCCAGTCTGATGAAGTAGAGAAACCATTTCAGAAGGTGTTTTCTGTTCATCTCTTGGCCTGCCCTGGGCTGCTTGCTCATGCTGCAGTGGGGTCTCAGCTTTGCCCTGCTTTGCTGGTAGCTCCTGGGGCTGCAGCACTGTGGAGAAGGCATCAGCTCCCAGATGGAAGAGTTTTGGGGTGATGGGCATTGAATTAGTGTGCAAGCCAAGACCAAGTCCCTGACAAAGTGGCACAGAACATGTCTCACTCTGTGCCATACTCCCTGCTCCTCCCTCCTGTATTTATCTTTCTCCTTTAAAATACACAGGATGGATTCTCCAAGCACAGAGTAGAAAAGTATTTCTGCTCTTAAGTCCTTCTTAGACTCCTGACTTTACACTGAGTTTAGTGGGAGGTTTGTAGCCTAATGAAGAGGCAGAGGCCTAAGTATTTAATTTGGTTGGAAGCTTAATGTTTGTGGGTTTCTCTGAACCACAGTGAAATCTAGTGCAGTTACATGCTGTATATTACATTGCCATGCTGTTCTTGTTAAAGTAATTAAAAGTGTTTGCACATTAAGCAAACAGACAACTAAAAAAAAGGTGCTAATCAGTTATATTTCAGAAGAAGTTGAAAGAAAAATGGCGCTGTCTAAATGACTTGGAATAGTCAAGCCTATTCTATTACATATCTGTAACAGCAGGATATAACAAAGGTAAAGATTTAAGGCAATTTTGACACCTTAAAGCAGAACTGTTAGCACTGCATAGACTTTCAAATCCAAAGAGGATCCAGCCTGCTCACTTACTGCCTTCCACATCTTCAAAGGACCAGGGCTCTTTTTTAATCTTTCTGCTTTGCTGTGAAGCCGTAGGAACTTATTGACTTTACAGGCAGTTTTAGTACACAATCAAGCAAAAAAAAAAAAAATGCTGGTGCACTCAGAGGCTGTGAGTTCAAATTCTCATCTCTTTGTGTCACTCCCCTCTCTGTGCTGAGGCAGAATTTAAAAGTGCAGAACAAATGGTGAGCTGTTATACAAGGTTTTGTTTTTTGACCCATTTACTGAGCCAAAAATCTCCAAAGACTTTCACAGAGGCTTTGGTTACACCACAGCTCTTCCAAATGTAGTTGGAATAAGTTTTTCACAATAGTGTTGCTTAATTATAATTACATGTAGTTTGAGCTCTGGATCTGAGCTCCAACATCTCTCTTCGTGGAACAGCTCTGGGATAAGAGGAGGCTGGAGAGCTTCCAGGGAGCACGTGTTTGCTCTCTGGTCAGTGTCTGGCCAGAGTGCTGCCTGATTTCCTTTCCTGCCATGTGTAAGAGCACTTAAATTTCGCTTTGCCTAGTGCCAGAAGATGCTATTATAACTGATGCTTAAATCACCAAGTAGTTTGGCAAAACTGGAAGAGGGTCTGAGGCTGTGTGTTTGAGTGGGTTTTCCCTGAGTTCCTGGAGCACAGATCTCACCTTAGCTTCACTGGAGTGAAGAGCTCAAGTTTCTCTGACCACTGAGAGAGAGGTAAATAGGAACAGAAAATGCAGAGGCCAGCAAGTGAACTGTAGCCCCAAGAAGTGCTACTGGAGGCCCTTCTGCTCACAGTGGGCCTAAGGCTGAAGCTGGCCTCCACCATGTGAACCCCAGTGCTGCAGAGGATAGGAGGACTTTGTGTCCATCCTTCCCAATTACATCTGTGTGAAACAAAATGTCACCAGAGTCCCTCCCTCAGAAACCCAGATTATTAGCAAACATGTTTGTGTCAATGTCCAAGTGATGGGCATTATAAAATAATGCAAAATTGGTTTGATGATGAGACTTTAAAGTCCTACACCAAACTATGAAAATACTAAGAATTCAGTTTTGCATCTTGACTGCACCTCAGCAATATGACAAATCAGCAGGCCTGTTTCCTGCAGCTCCTAGGATGGCATTGGACTAACTTTCTTTCCAAGACTACATCGTTATACAAGATAACCAAAGATATTACTTCAACTGGATGTTTTGTTTTCTAATTTTTTTTTATTTTCATCTTCTCTTAGCTTCTGAACGGTTCCTTACAGAAAGCCTTAAAAACTTTGAAGGGCTATTCCTAAGTGGATAAAACTGCTGCCTCTTATTGGAAGCTTTTGATAAAGTTTAAATAATAAGACATAAAGATACATTAACTTAACTTGAAGGCATAATAAGGTTCTAAAAATATAGCAGTAATGACAGGTAGTTTTGAATGCCCCCATTTTGGGATATCTAACCTGGAATCTTAATTTCATATATAGGCTAGGCAGTCTTGTAAAATTTATGTACCTAATACCTGAGCTTTAGTTAATGTAGAAGAAAAATCATGATGAAATAAAATAGTGTCCTTCCTTCTAGTGGCAAGAAGGCATTTGGAAAGCAAAGATATTTCCAGAATCTACTGTTTGGTTTTGGTATTTTTTTAAGGCATGTAATGATAGTCTACCCTTTTCAAAACTGAAGAAATCAGTTCTGTAACAAGGTTGGACCAGCTGATCCTTGCAGTCCCTTCCAACCTGGCATTCTATGATTCTAAGAACATTGTTTTCTGTTATCTTGAGAGGTAAGCACTGCAATGGGGAAGTTTTAAGAAGAAAGTTTGATACAGAGCTGAACTGGGCGAAAGTACTTGCTGCCCTTTCAGGGGCCTTTGCAATCTTATTTTCTGTTTCTCTGACATGCCACAAGAAACTCAGACAAAAGAGCTCAGTTAGACCTTTTGTTTTCTCTCTCTTGTTCTCTCTCAGTTTTCACCTGTTAGATGTGTGAGCCTCAAAAAGGTGAATTTTTAAGGAGGCCCTGAATGAGAACAGAATAGTGCTCAGTTTTATAAGGTTGAAGAGATTACATTTAGTGAGCTGCAAATTAAATAGTTTGCCATATGAGATGGTAAAAAATACTGTGTTAGATTTCATCAGGACAGATGCAGCCCCAGTTTGATTGAGGTAGGAAGCTGTATGGCTGTGCTATTACCACTGTACTGTGGACAGGGAACACACATGTGAAAGCTATTGAACACTGCTGAATGGAGATGAGAGCATAGGATCATTTGTCCCACAGTAAGCACTCATTTGTTTACTTGTATTTTCATAGTTTTCTGTTTGACCAGGACACAATTTTTTCCAACCTAATGATGTTCTGCATCCCATCTTTAGATATTTGAGATTTCTGGAGCCCAATTTTCAAAAACAATAATTAAATTTTTCCCCTTCATTGGAGGTGGAAGAAGCTAGGAGTCTAATACAGTATAGTCAGACTCAGATTTCTGGTAATCCAGTTTAGGACTGTAAAATTTTATCAGCCTTTGCCATCCTGTTCAGAAAAGGCACCAGCTGTGTGCTTCTGCCCTCTTTCACTACTAGCCTCACATCCTAGTGCTCTTCTCACTTGTGTTTGTACCGTCATGCTCCTGCACAACCCACTCTGGATTGAGCTGCTCAAATTTTACATGTATTGCTGGAATTCTAGTTTGTGTCTTTAACTCTGCAGAGGGAGACCTGTGGAGAACTCATTTAGTTCAGCCGAAGCGTTAGCAGCCTCCTCTCTGACATCCATTACACTGCCATGACCTGTCCTGCGTGTCTAATGCTGATCTATTCATGGTTTTCATATCAGCATGCTGGGCAGGTTTTAATGCTAAATCATCTTTCTTCACTGGTCTCTACTTATACAGCAGCAACTAAAAAGGCTTGCATTAGTGCAACGGGCAAATGGGTCTCTTTATGTCCTACCTTTTCAATGTAATTTCCTGAGTGAATAAAATGGATGGACTCGCAAATCTGGCCCTGAGACAGATACATGCTGTGGGGACACTGTCCCACAGAGAGAATCTTATTCTGCCAAATTGTTCAGTGTTTTGTGATACTGACTAAGTGAGGTCAACGAAATAACTTCTGTCGGTGATTATAAGCGATGTTTGAACACAAGGCACCAGAGATAAAAGACCTCCTAAGCTAGCAGTCCGCCTGAGAGCAACCTGGCTGAAACCCCCAGTATGGCACTGGGGACATCCTCAGTAGGGCATGGACCTTGTTGGCAAGTGTGGTCTCTGGGAGCAGAGCACCCTTGGGATTGAACCTTGGCCAGGGACCCTGGGCTGCAGCAGCTGCTCAAGCAGGGGGCAGCAAGTCAGCTTACAAGGATAAGCAAGAAAACAACAGATGGAGACAGGCAGATGGAGGAACACCAGGAAACACAGAAAATATTAGTCAGCATCATAGGCAATGACCTCAGCATACCACGGGTCTAAATTTTGTCAGTTCTTTTGTAGGCACCCCTCAAAAGGGGGGCTTTAAAGAAGGTGTTAAAGGAAGATAAAAGAATTGTTTTGTAGAAGTTTACAGAGCATGGCTTCTGAGCATCTGGGAGAGTGGAAAGCAAAGCATGAATGTACTTGATAATTCATTCTGAGAACCTTTCAAGCTGTCTGTTGGAAAATTTTATGGCTGGAAGCCTATTAAAAGGCTTACTCTTAGTGCAGAGATAGAAGAGATGGTAGAAGACAAGAGGGTAAGCCATGAAGAAACTTCTGCTAAAAATGAAAGAGATTACTTTTAAAGCATCAGTCTGGGTAGATATGAGTGAGGAAAATGCTGTGTGTGAGGGACAGGCAAAAAAGGGAAGGGAAGGGAAGGGAAGGGAAGGAAAGGGAAGGGAAGGGAAGGGAAGGGAAGGGAAGGGAAGGGAAGGGAAGGGAAGGGAAGGGAAGGTGTCATAGGACTTCCTGTTGAAAAAACATGGGCCTGTGCTGCATGGACAGAATGAAGGTACTACCTGAGTACTGTTTCTTCTGACATAACTAGTTCAGATCATGATCCTGTTCTGTTTTAATGAGAAGGGAAAACAGGGAAGATGATTGCCTTGCAGCTGTACACAAGCTGGCCAGGGTTCATGTCCTGTCTGAGAAAAATCATGAGAAAAAGAGCTTGGAGATACTGCCGCACCTGACAGTTTTCTTCACAGGGTGAAAAAGATTGGAAATCCTGGAAAAATGTGTCTGGCCATGGGCATTTCTGAGGATGCTGAAAGAAACTGGGAAGCAATCGAGAGCAAGAGCATAGTTTGGGGAGTTTGGGGGTTAAGTAGGAAAACTGATGTAGACGATAGAACCATAGAGGAAGAGAAGTAACAGTAACTCATTGGCAGCCTCATTCAAAGGAGGAATAGTGGGAAAAGAGAAACAGCTAGAAATGATGAGAGAGGATTTCACTTCAGACTGAAGTAGGAGAAGGCATTGGCAAAGCAGCATTAGACACTGAGACTTTCTGTGTAAGAGTCATGGTCCAGAGGGAGTGAAATGTGGAATATGATGAAGAGATGCAAGCCAGAGACAGGGGTGGCTGGGGTGAGGAGGGAGAAGGGTGACAGATATGAAATGAAAGAAGACAGAATGGCAAAAAATAATAGCAGTGATGGCATGTGAGAGGAGGGAGTCAGGGTAGACAAGTATGGCAGATGTATATGTGAGCAGGGAGTTAAACTGGGGCATCTTCTGGTTCAGTTTCAACTTGGATTCTGTGGCAACAGAAACCATTCCAACTTAATATTTTTTTGAGTTCAATAAAATTTCAAGATTGTTATGTAGGCTCAGCTCCTATTTAAGAAAAAATCAAGTATTCAGACCTATTTATTTCTAGTTTTAATTCAGCTTCCTGGAGGAAAAATCAATGTGTTGCTCCAAGAAGCTGGTGGTAGAGAAGGATGGTGATAATATAAGTGGGGAAATGGAGTCAGTAGAGGAAGAGGGATAAAAAAATGGAAAGCAGAGGACAATGAGGCTGAAACGACATCCTTGAGAGGCAACAAATAGATTGGGTTAAATAAAAAAAAGAAAATGAAAAAGGTTTAAAAAAACAGTGCTGTGAAGAGATAAATTAAATAACGTTTGGAAGAAAAAATCCCATTCATAAAGAGTGCAAGGTATGTATCCACCTCTTATGGAGCCATGCAAAATACAAAACAATGGAGCTGAAAAGCAAGTCTGAAAAAAAAGAAAAGCAAATCCTGTAAGAATTGTTAAATATGAGAGCACAAAAAAGCAAAATGTCATCACAGGTAAAGTCACAAAGGTAAAAGTGGCAGAGTTTCTAGTTCAAGCAAGCATAGGCTCTTATTTTTACATATTTTGTAATTTAATATAACCTAATGATGTCTCAGACTCAAAACAATTCCAGTAATTCAAAGCTAATCCTTTGAAGGCTGGAGGAATACGGTATATACATACATTCTCTGAAGCATTCATTTGGCAGGAAGCCTAGAAAATGCTGATGTTCTGTGAATGCTCACATGTAGCAGTGTGCTGCCAAAATTTCAACAAGATGGTCTGTCACAAATTTGCCATTGAATCGATGGCACACCTAGTTGGCAGGCAGGATTGCTTGGAAAAGAGAATTTATTTTCAACAAGGAATTCTGCAGAATCCCCAGGCCCCTCAAACTCAACACCTTTTGCTCAGATTTTTTCACAGTTTGAGCAAACAAATGAAAAACCAAACAAAACCTGAAGTAAGAATAAAGTGTTGGGGGATTTTGCAAAATGACTTTTGTTTATGTTTCCAGCTTTTTATTAGGGTGGGTGTGAGTTGTGTTCCCCTTCTTCTGAAACAAAGTGCAGGGCCTGACACTTCAAATCTGGAAACTAAATGAGCTTGTGATGTTTCCTGCTTTTGTCTTTTATCTCTTCTTTTTACTTACTGTCTTGAAAATTTTTATTTAAGAGTTCAGACATACAACTGGATTATGGCCACTGAAAAAGTTCTGTGAATCTGTGAACCCACATATCTCAATCCTGCTTCAGAGGTGGGGTCAGGGGTGGATGACAAAGGAAAAGAGGGTTTCATGGAGTTAGAGAGAAGCTGGCTGTTGGATGGAGGGTAGGACAGCTTATGGAGGAGCTGCTGTAAATTCTTTTCAGTTTGAAATCTGCAGGATTCAATCTTGTGAGATATTTTGAGCCATTGGCTAGGTTTGGTATGTCAGAAATCTTCATTAGACAGGACAAAGATTTATGAGTTCAGCTGGATATTGACATCTATTAGGAAAAAAATACCATGAATGGTTGGCTTGACTGGGTATCACAGCAGAATAAATAATACTTTTCTCCAACTGGTTTTAGAAAGACAAGAAAATTGTCTGGCTTTCCTAGTTCTCTCATTTAGTTTAATTCCTTAATTTCTAACTTCTCAAAAAAAATGTTGCATGCTCAAGAGACACCTGTGTGCTTTCTTTTTTTTTTTCTTTCTAAGACAGACACCTATATGCTGTTTTTCTGGAGGAAAAAGAGGGAAGTTTCAGAAGGCTATCACCTGGGACGGGCCCACAGGATGGCCATTTGCTGGTTGTACCAGGGTTTATGCAAGTGGCTTCAAAAGCAATGTCCTGGAGGAGAGAACTGATGGATATTTGTCCCTGATAAATCAGAGGAAGGGAGGTAGCCAGCTAGAGGCTGAGGTTTTGCAAGACTGGTAAGGTGTGTGTTCAACCTCCAAACCGAAGTATTATCATTTCTGAAGGGTAATGTAAATACTTAGAGGAGACTCTGTAGAGCTCAGTGGATTCAAAACTGAAAAGGTATTCATATTTTCATACTATAAATAATGTAGAATATTTAACAGCTCCTTAATATTGATGTTGGTGGCACACTGGGAAGCAATACTTAGCAAGTCAATGAGAATAATGTCAGACAGAGGTAGAAATCTTTTATCAAAGATAAAATAATTTTTTGGTATTGCTGTTGAGGGTTCTTGCTAGCCTTTAGAAGGCAAGTTATTTTGCATGCTGATTTTCTCAGGATTAGTGTCAAGTATTGTTATTGTCTTGTATCTCTAAATATACTTATGCAAGTAGATGTGTTAATACGGTATTACATTGTATTGTTTAAAAATGTATAGAAATGCCATCTGGTCCAGCTGCTGTGTGGGCCAGTAACTGTTGTATTGATTTATTTATATCACTTTGGGACATGCTTGCTGTTAGAATTTGGGGCTAATCACATGTTTGAGAATGGAAAGGTTTAGCTGGCTAGAAATGTTCTCCAAGAGAAGGACTGGGTGGTGAAATATGGAAAAGTTAATTTTGCATGTTGATGTTCTGTTTAACACCTGGGGCTTGAAAGCTTCCCCAGACTGCCAAATTACCAAAAAATGTTTAATAATTCTATAGTCCAAGCAAATATTTTTTGGATTGTGAATGCATGTTTCAAAACAGTAAGTGTAAAATCATTTGCTCATGTCGCATATATCACCAACTTGGTCACGTATAGATACTTGTGGATGTATCCATCCTGACAGTCTGCCCCTTCTTGCAGTGCAAAGTCAGTGGGGACCAAAGAGTAGCAGCTGAGAGAGGAACAGGGAAACTGAGTACTGCTTACTGCAGAGGCACTGAGCAGGGTTAAATTGTTTTATCTGTTCCCCTTCTCATTTGCTGCCACCCTGTTCAGCTAGACTATGTACTAATGCAACTGTCTCCAACTGTGTGTTTCTACAAAGTATACCACAACCAGATCCCAATCTCTGTTTGAGCCTCTGACCACTATCATGTTATAGATAATGAAATATACCTCATGTTTTTAAATTGTTTCTGATCAAATTTTGTATTAAAGAATTTTGTTCTGACTTCAGGCTGTATTTGGGACAATAATTACTTATAATTATACTTGATATTATTCCCACAGAAGACAGGGGTGTATGTTGGTGTCACAGAACTAATTAAGATTTTTTGAATTAGCATTTTATGATCATTTCAAAGAAAGAGTGTTTGGGAAAGTAAATAAGTAACCTCCATTTTAAGATAGGATGTTTTGGTAGCTATGTCTCATTGGCAGGGATGTAACTAAAACTCTAGGGATACCTATTACAGATGAACTATATCAATAAAAAAATCTTCCTTTCAAAAGCTTCCCTACTCCAGAATAAAATGGAGTTCAAATGTCAGAAGGGACCATGGTGATTTCTTATCCCTCTCTACTGGAGTAGGTCATATCTTTTCATCCCTTTAACATGAAGTAGATCCTTGTGGAAAAGAAGATACAATGCTCACAGCCCCATCATGGAGCAGTATTCAGCTCTATGAATCTCAGACATAACAGCTCTGAATTATGGAAAAATAAACAGTGCTTCAGCCCAGTGTGAAAACAAGACAGATCTAACACTGGACCATACTATGTGATGGAAAATCTGCAAGGAATTGGGGAACAGAAATAAGAAATTGATTTCATTCAACTGCAAATACAAACATCTATACCCTTGTGATGTAGCCCAGCTCATGGTACGAGTCCTGAGGTCAGTCAGTTTTGGGTGTGGGGGCAGGAAATGAAAGAGAAAATAAAAAAGCCTACCTAGCTGATGTCTGTAGAAATGTCAGAAATGCCTGTGCAGAGAAGTACATTATCCTGAGATATTTCTGGATGTGCAAAAACTAATGAAAACTTTACTTTGTGGCTTTTAAAAACTACAGATGTTACTGTTTCCAATACAAAGGTGTAGAAGAAAGATTTGCAAAACTGTCAACGCCACACTCTATTACTAGACAGGAGAAAAGTACCTTATTCTGAGCTAATGTCCTCAGCCCCTCTGTATCTCTCCTCATTTCAAACACTTTACCTAGCAAGGAAAGCGTCACTTATATCCGAATCTAGGAGTTGCAAAAGAGCCCTTTGTAAAGTGATGAATTCAGACTTAAAATGATTGGACAACATTCGCCTTTCTTTTCCACATCCTTAAGACTTCAAGCTAATAGGAATGATTGCAGTTTTTAACTAGGGCTTGGGGTTTTTGGATGGAGGTGGAAGGAGGAGATGACAATGTTAGTGGGCCTGTAGCTTGTAGCAGTGGAAATATTTTAGTATTTTATTGACATATTTTTATTTCTTAAGAAAAATTCACTCTACAAGCTGCTTTTAGTGGAGACCCAATTCTTACAGGTTTTCTTTTTATTTGGGCTTGAGGAACATGTCCTTTAGTGTGATTAAGGAATAATTGGATTCATTTTGAATTGTGGTAAATGGCATGGCATTCTTTTCATGGAGTTTCTGGCTCTGCAATTACATTTCTCAGCACTGTCTAGCAGTCACGAAAGATTAGCTGTGTTTTCTTCTTCTGCCACGCAGTTCTCTAATCTGCTTGGAACAAAAATAGATCAAGAAGTGCAGTTTTATAAATTGCATCAAATGCTTTTGTGTGTTTCTTTGTTACTGTTGGGTCACTCTTGGATACGTAGGGTTGACATACATCTCTGTAAGTATTATTTCTGCAAAATATGTACTGTACACTGTCAGAGGGGTGTTGTCTTTCTTCCTTTTAAGTTCAGATTTCATAATTAGGACAAGATGAACAATAGCATCCTCTCACAGAAGAATAAAGATATGCTCGACTTCCTTTCTACTGCCTTTGAAAGATGAATAAATGGGTATTTTCTGCAGCCTTGCTTAATCTTCTGTTCCTCTTCACACCTTGCTCCATTTTTGAGTATTTCAATAGGGATGCATGAACTGCTTAGATAAGAGCCAACTCCAGAAAGAACTTCAAAAGAAAAAAAGATGAGGCCAAGCAGCCCAGAGAATTCCTTTGGAGCACAAAATGCAGGTGTCTTTGCTACCAGGTATTGGTGGTGACCTTTCTTTCATTATAATTTTACTTTTCCTGTGCACCGATCTTCCTTCCTTCTTTCCTGTTTTCTCTCTTCCCTCCTTTCCCTCCTTCCTCTCTTTTGTCTGCCCTTCCCCCCTGCACCTCTCCTTTCCCTTCAGCAGGGTACATACTTTAAGATGATCATACATCTGTGACAGAAGAGGCTGTTTCCCTTCTATTTCACATTATACATTTTCAGAGGCACACAAACTTGCACCTTACTTATGCAGTTGTTTCCATTCTGGGGCATTTTGCAGAGTGACTCTTGTTGCTGTTAATGGGATTTGTTCAACTAAAATTGTGTGGAAGCCAAGCCTTTTCAAAAGAGAGAATTTCCTCAGAAGTACAGATAGACCTGGTTAAAGATTCTTTTGATGAGATATAAGGCAAGATCTTAGAGCATATCTAGCAATTAAAGAATGTGGACAACTTTTCACCAGTTAAAAGTGTTAATCTCGCCATTATAACCTTATTTCCATTTGTCTAATTACTTCCTGCTGTGTAAAATTCTTCCTATAAATTCACTTAAAGGTATTTTTATGCTTTTTGAGAATGATTGTTCAGTGTTATTGCATGATTTTTAAAGATGAGCTCATCAATTATCAGAAAAAATATTTGCCAGGTAAATGTTTCTATGAAAATTGTCATTACCCATCAAGTGATTTATTCCATGAGCAGTATTTGCAGAGCTATGCAGCTGGTTGATTACTACACAGAGAAAAATTACTCCAATAAATTAGTTGACAAAAAAAGATAAAAATTAATTAAGATAATGTATATGTTGGATAATATTTGTCCAGCTGTTGTTTGAAGGCTATCACCTTTCATATTGGTGGGCTTACATACTGGCAAAGCAATCCCTATATAAATAGTTCTGACTTTATCCTGTGATCTGTCATCCCTACTTGAAAAATGCTGTATAAATGATCATTATTATGATTGTAAATCAAACCCTATTTTCATTGAGAGTAAAATAAAATGGCATTTGAAAAAGCAAGGCTGTAGATGAATTGAGTGCCATGTGGTCTGATGTGTGCACTTTTGGATAAAGCCTTCGTTGTTCACAGACTGGGAATAAGTGTCTGGCCTGCTGGAGGCAATTGTTTTCTTGTTCTTTCCTTAAAGCCCCTAAGTTTCTCTAAAATTAGAGACAGTGCAAATACAAATTGTTACATGGAATTTAGCAAGTTCAGTGAACAGTATCTTCAAACACCACAGCCCTCAAGATTTATTTTTAGAAGTAATTTTCCATTGGCCACAACAAAAAGCAGATTACAAGGCTTTTTTCATCCTGTGCTAAAACATACTATGTAATTTTATGACAACTAAATAGTGTAGTCTTTAACCCAAACAAGAGGGAAGATTTTCTTTGTAGGTGTTCAGAAGTTTTTAACATTTACAAATGAGTAGGAATGTAACTGGGCATTCTTTTATGTAAATTTAAGTGTATGATTATTATGATTTTAGAAAATCAAATTCAAAGTACTCAGCACCTTCAGGTCTCATAGCACTATCAAAACATCACAAATACTGCAGTCATATAAGCTGAAAGGTTGAGCATTTTTATATTATTGATATATGCTGAATTTGTTTAATACAGAGACAAATGTTACCTATTCAGTGATCTTGAATCTTCTCTACCTTGAGCCTTTTGAAGAGGAGCAGTGCAACATTTGGGGAAATTTTTTAAGCCTAAATGGGCAAAGGTGAAAGGAAGGTAAAGATGAAAGAAAAAAGAAATAGTAAAGCAGAGAACAGAAAGAGTAATTGCACACACAAATTTCAGTCCTTTTCTTTTCTTCAAAACTTATTTGAAACAAGTGGCCTGAAAATATGGTGAGATGATTAAATTAAGAGATGCCACAGACATTAATGTCTGTTTTTGTTAAAGGGGAATGATTCAGAGACCTTACAAATATGCAGGTAATCAGAAGAGAAGCATCTGAGTTTCAGGGTTCATAAATGCAAGATAACACATTCAGATGCTCACAAACAGTGCTGAATTAATGACCATCACTCACATTAAAGAGCAGGGAATCACCACAGACAGCACGGTAAAACATCTGCTTAGTGTGATGTGATAGCTGGAAATGCAGATAAAACATTGGAGTAATATAGAAAAATGAAAACCATTGTATATATCAGTGGTATGTTCTCAGTTAGACTATTGTATTCATTTCTTGTCTTCCCATCTGAGAAAGGTAAGAGAAGAAACTTAGGTATATGAAGTATAGGCAAAGCAAATTTACAAAAGATTAGCAAGTGAACAGAAAACATTAAAACGGAAGAATATTTTTAAAGGAACACAAATCTTTGAAACTGCACCTCGATGTGATACTTTTGGAATTAAATACGTGTTAAAAGAAAACTAAACAGCTGATCAGCCGGCTGATGACAGCAGTGGTCGCAAAACATGGAGCTTCTGAATAACTAAATGTTTTGCCAAGTGGGAGTATGAGGACTGTTAGCAGTCTGAGGTATTGATGAAGCCTCTGCTTTTTTCTTTTAAAAACAAAATGAAATAAAGCATAAAAGACTTCTACAGCAAATATAATTCACTTGCCATTTCCCCCTATGTGCTCTGCAGTGTTTTACAGGAGACTGTTCTCCTAAAACACTGTGACATCCAGCTTGCTGGAGGCTGGGGCACGACCACACCAAAACATACTCTTTCCCCTTCAGGCTGATGAAAACTTGATGAAGAACATGTTCCATAAAGCTCCCACTATCTCTCATCCCTTATGTGCAGATGTTAGGAAAAACTACAGGCTGAAATATCTTCCTGTGACAATAGAGAATAACAAAATTTTGTTTCCCTTCATTTATGCTTAGGCTTGATCCCATTCCAACTGATTGCAGTTATGTGCTTGCAGATGACTAAAAAAGGAATAAATTCTGTCAGTTGAACAAAACTTTTCCATCAATGTGAATTTCTCTAATGGCAGAATCTCAGAGAATTATATGGGAGTTATACTAGCAGAAAATTTGACTCCAAATCTGCAAATTCATCAGACTGTTGTTTGCCTCTCTTTTTCTTCTGATAGTGAAAGGCTGAAAGATTTTTATGTGCTATTTAGTCTTGCATTTGGTAACTCATTTTCCTTCTGTGTGGAAATTAGCTGCAATGGTTTGTGTGTTTATTCGTCTCACAGCTAACATACTAATACTTGCCTCCACCTTTTACAGGGGAGACAATTTCTTCTCAAGCATTGAAATGTTAATTCATGGGTAATACCAGGTAATAATATGAAATAGAGTTGAAGTGTGGAATTTTCTGCCACCCTGTTCCTGTCTGAATTTACAGACTCTTGTTCCAAAGGCCTGACATAGCAGTGCATCTGGGAATATTTTAGAAGTTCCATCACGAAATATGAAACTTCTGTATTTGAATGATGTCTCCCAAGGACTCAAGTCTTGTGACACAAAAGCTTGTCTTCTAAAAGTTTGGGCATGTACTGAATAGATTCTACCAAGCAGCTATTCAAAATTTATTAGGAGTAATTGTTTAGAGATGAAATATTTTTGAAAAGGTTTTGGAATTATTGTTCTGCCTTCCATCACTCACCCTTAAAACATTCAAAAACACCAGATGCTGGTGAGGGTTATAAAATAAGATGACCCAGTTCAAACTGGAACAGATATGAAAAGGATGAGAAGAATCAGGATGTGGGAGGTGGGTTTTTTTGTTGTGCGGGTTTATTCCTGGTTTTTTTTTTTAGGAGGTGTGTGATTTGGGTGGATTTTGTATATGTTTGTATGTGTGTGGTTTTGTTTGTTTGGTTTATGGTTGAGTTTTGTTTGGTTTTTTACCCTCTATTTTACCTATATATTTGTGTCACGGTTTAACACTGGCCCAGCGATTAAACCGAATAACAGACGCTCTCTATTAATCTCTCTCTCCTTGATAGAAAAAGGAGAGAGAATAAGGGAGAGAGACTTATGGGTTGGAAACTAAACTACACAACTTTAATGAAACAGTAATGATAAATAGGTAAAATTACTAAATATATACAAATATACAGGAAAATGGATACCACATTCCTCCCCCCTCTCCCCCAATAACTCTCACGTCACCACCGAGGCTGTAGGGCAGCCCTGGGAAAGTCCAGGCTGGACTCCTGGAGCCGGCAGCAGTCGGGAACTGGAGGCAGGAACACACAGATATGGGCTGGCACGGATCAGGACCACAGGCAGATGAACGGACAGGATCCTTCCAGGATGCCGAGTGAAGGAAGGGAAGCAGGAAATCCGGAAAAGATCAGGCTCGGCCCTTGTGATGCCTCAAATTTATACTGAGTGTGACGTATATGGGATGGAATACTCTGTTTGGTCAATTCTGGCATCTATCTTGTCTGTTCCTCCCTAAAGGAGGGCTCAGGTGGGACCTCTGTGTCCTCCTGGACGGTAAAATGTTTTCCTCAGAGCTGAGCAGTGTCCTTGGCTCTGCATACCAGTCTCTAGCAGTAACTATAAACATCAAGTGTTATCAATCCTAGAAACACACACACTGTCTGAGAAACTTAGCTAAAAGCAAAAGTACAAGACAGAAAATCACCTTTATCCTGGTCCAAACCAGGACAATTTGGCAGGATAAACTCATTTTACCAAAGCCAATTCCAGAAGAATGTACCAGCCATTGCAATATTGCACAGTTCTCAAAAATAGGTCTCTGGTAGAAGGTATCTTTTTATACAGTTTGATTTTCTGTGGCACAACTACGATGTTGTAGTTGTATCTAGGCTACTGCTTTATTACTTGCACATTAATCCCACTAAAGGTCTGTTTTATATTGTGCCGTGAAAACTCTGATGAGACAAAATACAGTGAGCACTTTTTGCATCCTTTTTTCCACGCTCTTGACCTTGGTAGCCTATGAGTTAGTTGAAATGATTGAAATATACAGGTAAAGGAAATCAAGATTCTGAGTACCTCCTGAGGTCTATCAGTGAGACTGCAGCCTTTTACTTTCTGTTAAAATGCATACCATTGTAAAAGTTTTCTTGTAAGCTACTAAATAAATAGTGATATACAGAAGGTACAAAACACATTTAATAGGATTCAAGCATCTAATTTCCTTGAAAACTCCTTAACTAGCCTGTGGATGAGGAGGGCAGCCTTTTGCAACCTGTCCACAAAGTGCCTGGTGATGGCATCAGACAAGGGGATGCACCTCAGATGATTCTCTTTAGGCTCCATTTTCTTCTATCAGTCACATGCCTGCCAGTGGTTACTTTGCCTTGTCCATATTTCCTTTTTTACTATATGTAGAGAAACTGAAGTTTTGTTGGGTAGTGTTCATGCTGGTAGACAGCAGTGTGCCACGGTGGCAAGGTCCTTGCAGAGGTGGGACTCTCCCTGGGCTGTGGTCACAGCTGTGTGGTGCTCCCAGTAACAAAGAGACCAGCTACTGCCCATCCTTGTAGCTGAAGTGCTGCAGGCTGACAAAGGGAGCTGCTGTTGCTTGTTTTCTATGGTGACAAAAATTCTAGAATTTGTTTTACACACACACACACACACACACACACACAGACAGACACACACATACACACACAAAGGCTCTTCAGTAAGGAGATGCTTGAGGAAACAGCTGTGGGGCTGTCAGGACTCCTGTGAAGCCCAACTGAAAGATGGGGAGATGTTTTCTCTGCTGCTGAGGACACTTGCTCTCCTTTCTGAATCCTGCTAAATCTTCCTGTCTTATAAAGCACATTCTCCCTGGAGACCATAAAGACACTTCAGAAAAGAGTGCTTTCCCCCTCTCCTTTTAAATGCAGTAGACTTCACCAAGAATGAAGAATTTTCTAAAGACCTTCTTTCTTTTTACATTCAAATTACTCAAGGGTTGAACTCTGTGCTATGCTAGCAATATAGTGAGTGTATTTTGCTTTTGGATAGAAAGTGTAGCTTTCCAGTGAGAACATTCTGTTTATCTGTCAAGTAGAATTGCTCCTTCCTAGCCTAGGGTTATGAGAAAACATTTTTGTTTAAATGGAAAAAAAAATGAATAGTTCTCATAGCCCTTAACTCACAAAATCCCAGTTAAAGGTTTAGCACAAATGTAAAGGGAAAGTGGTGTTTGCTGAGTGCCCCTTGTTAAAATATTGGCAGCTCATCACAAATTCAGGAAGATGCCAGATGTCTCACTTAGAGTAAAAACACAGTGAGTGAGAACTGTGGATAATTTCCAGCATGAGTTGTTAGATACCAATATTATTGTTATTATTACTATTATTACTACTACTATTATTTTTTATCGTTATTATTATGTCATGCTTTTTTTTTTTTTCAAGTAAAGCATACCTTTTGGACTTGATCTTAAAGATCCTTCTCAATCCAAATAATTCTAAATGTTTCTATAAATTCTATTCTAATTCTGTAAATGTACAGAGAAACCTGAAACTGAGGTTATCTTACCCTACTGCTTATATTCCCCCTTAAAAACAGCATGTGCTGATTTTTAGACCCCTTTAGAAGTCAATGGTGCACTTTGCCCTTCTGGGAAGTAGCATTCCCACTCATATATGAACTGAAAGGCAGATCAGAATTCAGACTCTTGCTTTGTCTGCACTAAAGCTTTCCTCAAGCACAGCTTCAGATTCCTCCTGCATAGGAAAACTCATGGTTTGGTAAAACTTACCCTTGTAACATCCATCATAGCTGGTACCCACTGACCAGGGCACTGGGTACTCACCCCAGGATGAATGAAAGGCAAAGTGCAGTTCTACTCTTGGTGGTTTTTTTTTTGTGTGCAGTTATTGCCTGTCAAGATAGTTGTAACCAATGTAGGCTCAAGCAATCTCAGGATTGACAGGTTTTCCAGAGGTGATGTTATTCTACCAATGATTCTTTGATCAGGGTCTGGTAGTGCTGAACTTCAGCCTCACTCAGGGAAAAACGCAAACTGAACCTCAGCGTTGTCAGGAAAACAGATCTTGCAAATTGGTGTATATGCCTATATCTGTGCTGAGTAGATAAAGGGGTATATCTGATGTAAAAGATAAATTTGGTGACTTTTCAATGGTATATCTGCTAAAGTAACTCTTAAAATTAGGAAGCATTTTGAAATGGCTAACACTAGCTACATAATGCCACAGACATGGTAGGGTTACTCTGAACCAAATTCTTTTGTCTCATATTTACAGAACCCAGAGGAAGAAACATTTTCTTTTGAAGAAAAATGATTATTGATAGTTTATTGTAGACTTTATTTTTCCTCCCCTTTTAAGGGGATATTATGCTTTTGGCTGCAAACTAGGTAATGGAGAGCTAATATTTTGGATACTGTTTAGTTAAGCTGCTCTGCCTGTAAATGTGCTTATTCTATTAATACAGCTTCAGTGAGCAGAGAGCCAAACACCTGCAGATTTAAGGGAATTACTAGTTTTTCTTTAGAGAAGGAAAAGGGACTCTGGTAATGTCATTAATGTGATTTCCACTGAGTTTTTTTACACTATGATTTTAAGTGCTCTGTGTCTGTCTTCTGAGAGAGGTTCTATTTTGTGGAGAAAGCATATGAAAGAAAGCTCTGCACAGAAAGTTATTTGACTTTACTGTTGCCTCTGCATACCTTGAAAGGCTGCGCTTTTTGCCAGCTCCAATAGTTCCAGACCTGTTTTTGGAAGAGTCTCGGATGCTTTTGTGTGGTGCAATGGTCACACCCAGTGGCCAGTTGGGTTAATCACATATGTGTATTCCCTATGGATATCTGAATCAGTTTGTTCAGGAATTGCTTCTTAAAATACTATGATGGCTTGGAATCTAACCCAATAGCAGGAAAGCAATGTATGTCCACCTTCATCTCAAGGCTCATTCCCAAAAGTACCTGGCTGATCAAAAGGAAGTTCTGAACCATTCATGAAACAAATAGCAAAGAAGCAATGAAACCCCTATGGAGACTGACATTCTTAAAATTAGGACCTTTGACTATAATGAGCTGGTGTTTTAAAAGAATGATTCAAGGACAGGCTGAAACAAAAAGACTGTACTTTTCGTTAGTTTGAATTCTTTTAACCGTGGAAAGCCTGAAACTTTTGAACATATGCCTGATTTTTTTTTTTTTTTTTTTCCCATTATCAAGGTAATTTGAAAAAAGAGCCCATTTTTCTTTACTATAAATGAAAAATGTATTGTAGTACCATGGATAAATCAAAGGAGGTGCATACACCCCTTCCCCCCCCTCACATTCCTCCTAGCCTAACTATAGCATCCTCTATTAACATCACAATGACACTAATGTTTTCTTTCTCTCCATGTGGACCATTTTATCAAGGTCCTTCTTTTCAATTAGTGTCAGTAAATGACACACGGTTGGGAGTACTTCAGGCATGTTTGGTGGAAGGAGCACTGCTGATGCTGATTTTGAGGTGGGGAATGGGAGAGCCAAATTTCAATAGGGAAAAAAAGGAGGGACATATTATATTCTGTATAAATGCTTGCTTTAATACTCCCAAGCACATAGATAAATGTTAGTTCCCAATTTTACATCACACATATGGAAGCAGTCTCTTTTAAAGCACTGCATGTCATGGTAGGTTCATTTACACAGAGTGTCAACCCACTAAATAGCTAAATCTGCAGCACCTAACTTTGGTGGTCTTGCCCCAAATGTTTTGACAGATTTTGCCACAAAGCCATAAATGAGTGGGATTTTTTTCAATCTCTTACAGGTTCTCCCATCTCCTTTGAAACAGGCAAGACCTGTCAGTATCTACACATTTCTCTTCTACCTACATTATCTGCTACTCAATTCTGTTTCCATTTTTGCTCCTCAGGAACTGAACAAGTTGCTCCACTCAGGTATGAAAAGCTCTGCTCCAGCTTCAGCATTGCTGACAAGGTGTGGGCATCTGCAGGAACTAAACCAAGGCTTTTATGATCTTTTCATACTGAGAAGCTTCTAGACATTTCCTGATCGAGATACTGACTTTGGATACTAGATATGAATGCACTGGTAGTAGTCCTGCTTTACTCACTTCCCCCTCACACACCTTTTACGTGTAGGCCACAGTCTCCCAGGGCTTCCCGGGCCACATGTTAGATGAAGAAGAAAAGGCATTAATCAGAGATATTCTTAAAAGAACTTTTAATTCCTTTTCCATGGTGAAATTTCCTTTTGTGCTTCACTGACAAAGTCTCAGCCTGTGACACTGGACATGCAGAGGCTGACTCCACAAATTCTCATTTCAACTGAGAGAGTAATTCAGGAGTTAGCATAGGATGAATTCTGGGGTCTCTGCAGTGAATTGGAAGGCTTTATTCCAGGTCCATTATTTGGTCCCCCCAAGCCCATGCACTAAAATAATCCAGCTGTTTCTGAAACTCCTTGCACCTCACAGCCTGGACAGAAGTGCAGAAGTTTGTGTTTTCTTTTCATTTTTGCTTTGCAGGTCATATTTAAATGAAACTTTCACACTCTGTCAAGTTGGACAAAAAGGTACCTTAAGAAAAAATGTTGACCTACTTTTTGTCTCAGTTTTCTTGTTGATTGTCTGAAGGTGTAGGTGATATAAAGGGACTCTTATCAGGTCCTCGTTGCCCCCAGATTCAGATTACATGCAAGAGTAAAATAAACATTTAGGAAAAGAACCCCCTAAATTTAGTAATTTTTTTTTGGTGATTTACTACAAATGCAGAAATTTAAGTCAAAATACTTGTATTTAATTCCTTTCCTGTGCTACAAAATAGCAGTGGTGCATGGGAATCCTATAGGAAAATTTTGTATAAACAAAATTAAAACATCAGTGTAGTCTTCTCTGACTAAACTGAGGGAAGTTAAAAAAAATGTTTGTCTTCTTATACTGCATTGATATACTCTCATTCAAAGCTCCAGTTAACATGTAGGCCTATTTATGTTAAGTGCCATCTCTTATTTAAGGATTAATAAGAAAATGGTGAAAAATGAAAGTATTTGTACAGTTCTTGCTATCTTCAATGACCTCATGTGGGAGTAAGTAAATAAAAAAGGAGTAAATAGAAGACATGCCTGTATGTGTCACACTGTTAATAGATATGATATGCTGTTTTTTAAGGGGACTGACACATTCCTATTGAAAGTGTGAATTCAGCTTTATGGAGAAATACCAAGTTACCTGAGGCACACATTTTGCAACGGAGATGGAACAAGGAGTCCCACTGAGCTGCCCCCGTTTTCAGTTCTGAACACATCCAGCAGGTGAGGAAGGAGTGAGTGCAGCCAAGCACTTCATCTGTTGTCAGAGGAGCATGTTTTCTGCACATCCTATACCATCTGGGGTCAGGACATGGAGCTGTGCATATTCCCACTTTTCATCTCCTTTCCCTTTGACCACCCCAAATTCGTTCTTCCTTTTAGGGAGGAGATACTGGACCAGAAGTTGTACAGCAAACAATACTTGTCTGATGTATTCCTGGGGCTGACAATGAGGATGAGGAGTTACTGTCCAGGCAGAGATCCCCCAGCATGGACTTTCTGCCTGTGTAGTGGCAGGATCAATGCTGTTACGGTCTGTGAAGCTGAAGGTCCACCAGTGAGGGTACATTGCCTGTGCTGAAAGAACAGCCATCATGATTGCAGGGGGGAGTAAAATCCTGTCAGGTGTGAATCCAGACTGAAGTCAGTGGGAGATTCCTGAGGCATACCTTTCAATCCATGCTTCAAGCTCTGTCAAGGGTGCACTCAGGTGTGCTGAGGTTTGATGGACTCTTGTGCCTCCTGAAGTAGCTGTGCCATTGCAGGGGGAGGACCACTGCCATGATATTAGGGATCTCATCTGGAAGCAGTTCTGCAGCCTCACCTCAGAATTACTCAGGGTGCAAATGATGCATCACGAACGTTGTAATAGGCTATAAGAAGACAAGAATTTTATATAAGCATTGAGTCTCTTGATTAAATGTCAGTGAGGAAGCCTGAACTATTTACTTTAGTCCTGTCTACCATTCAGACAAGGGTCATAATTTTTGTGCTAAGGTCGTGACAGTGCACCACAAGTATTAATGGTGCCAAATGTGTGACATGATGCATAAGCATGACTGCATGAAATAATGAATATGCAGCTTCCTCAACTCACTCAGCTTTTTCCTCCATAATATATTAGTAAACAAATGTTGCACTTACTGAATGCAGAACCTTCACCTGAGGATCTAAACCAAACCAAACAGGACGACCTTCCTCCCCCAAAGTGGTAATTAAGCCACATGATGCAGTTGCACAGCAGCTTCTCTTACTTGAATCAAGTTTGTTCCTATCAAGTTGAATGCAAAAAGCAGTTGATCATTTCATCCATGTGACTTCAAGGGCGACTGTCACAGCTTGCAAAGCATATGGTAGTTCTTGCAGTATCAATAATAATCTCTAAGTAATGCAACTTTGGGTTGTAGTCATCTTTTATTATCACTTCAGTCTTCCAGTAGCTTCCTCTTGTCTCTCTCTTTTAGAATTTTTGTCTTTCATAATTAAATGAAAACTTCTATACTCAGTGATTACATTATCAAGGATTACCTGCTGAAGGGGATCAAAACTGATCAGAATAAAGGTTGCATTTGCCTGTATAAATTTTACTTATTTTGAGAGTCTTTGTCAAATTAATTAGAGGATGAAATGAAACAATATGCAAGTAATGTAGTAGGCATTTTGCAGATGGGGACACTGACATTTAAAGAGGAAGAAAGGGACTTGTCACAGGTTTGCCGTATGGACTAAAACAGAATTGAAATTTTCTCCTTGAAGGCTAAGTACATCTCTTACAGATTCCAAGAGGAGTGGAGCTTACAAAGTGTTTATTTAAAATCTGTGGATGGGAAAGAAATACTTTCTGGTTGTCATTTTAAAGTCAAATTCTATTAAATAAGGAATAAAATCCACTGTAACTATAACAGGTAATTTTTCTTTAGACTTATCAAAGTATTCAGTGCCCACTCTGGAGTGAATTCAATCTTGAACATATTCCCAGCATTCCTTACTATTTCTGTAAGATCTATTTAAATAATTCTTTCTTCTACAAGAGATGCATTGCACACTCTCTGCCTGTTATGGGATATTGATAACATCTGTTTACTAATCCGAGAGCAACATCCAGTGACTCCAGAGAATGTGGCAGATTTGAATGGCTGTCATGGTAAGTGAGGTGGCAGAGTGCCTGACTGGTTAGCTAGTGAAAAGAATAGGGGTTTACAGACAAAATGAAATGGGACAGCAGCATATTAGGGGAACAGATTACTTATAATCCATGTTATTCTGGGAATAAAAGAGTGAACCTAAAAGTATAGAAAGATATAGAAGTCATGAAATATATTCATATTTTTGTCCAGTGATTTTTGAGTCTCTTGGTAAAGCAATTGCTTTGGGTTGTGCAAGGAAGGGGTAGAGCACTGCAATATTTAATAAGTGAAGCCCTTTTCATTTGCCTCCAGAACAGGGGAGTTTCATGGCCTTGTGTCTAGTTAGGCATTGATGGTGTAGATGCAGACTTTACATTCTGCTGCCCTGCTAGGACTGTACTCAGAGCACTTTTGCTGGGAAAGAACAAGATTAAAACATCTCCAAGGGAGTTGGTTCTCTGGTCTGCCCTCAAGTGTGTCCATCAATGCAACAATCTCACTCTTAGCTTGCCAGGGCAGTCTTAGCACAATGTGGTGGAACAGTGAATGCTTTAGAAGGGTAATAATGCAGTTTTCTTAGGGCTGGTGAAAGCAAAGGATTGCTTTTTCTGCCTAATCACACTGAGTGTCTGTGTAAACCTGGAAAAGCTGACCTTGAGGGGAGACCACACTCTCCTTTGCAAAAGATGGGGAGGGACCTGCTGTCTTTGTATAATCTTTTAGGCTATTGTCTTAAAAAACAATTTAAAGGAGTCTGATTTGCCTGGCTTTTGTGGGGGTACAAAATGATGAGAGAAGGCATAACGTGCTTTCTCTGTGCTCTTCCCACAGAATCAGACTTACCTCATCTATCTTTGTTATCTCAAAGTGATGATCTGAAAAAGTTATCCTGAGCTCCTTGCGCAGTCAATGGAGAGAAATTAGAAGGTGTTTTTCTTCTTCAGGTGAAGCATAACATCATAACAGGTGGTCCAAAATGGGCAAAACAAATCACCTTTGAAGCTGTGTCCTTCCTGCCATTAAGTATAAAGACTAGAGTGAATAACTCAGATTTAGATAACTAACTTCTAAGCACAGAAGTTAGATACAGTGTATATCAGGAATAAGGACCAGCTCTTGTCCTGTTTCATGTTTTCTGGAAGATGAAGGTCTCCAGAAGGGCTCTGTTTAAGGGAATAGTATTTTATTACCTGTACTGGCTTCTGTTTGTTTGTGTGGGTGGTTTTTTTTTGTGGGTTTTTTTTGTCTTTGGTTGGTTGCTTTTGGTTTTTTTTGTTGGTACCTGGTCCACAGTACAAGGGCTATATCTTCACTGTTGGTCGGTGAGGCATAGGTCAACAAAATAAAGTGTGTAGCTTGCAAATGCTGCTTGATTTCAATGGAATGTACATTTACTGAATCTGAGCCCAACTGTAATGTTGTCACAGGTCCAGCTCTTGGACATTTCAAAATTTTTCCAGGAATATGAGAGTGATTTTTAAAGCTAAACTGAGTCTGAAAACTTCCTGATGTAGCTGAGAAGAGAGAACACAACTGAATTCATAGAGCTCCACAATATTTGCCTACCTAGAAAAGACACATTTCTTAGTCCAACTTCAAAAATAGGTACTAAGAAAAGATACCTATCTCTTCTTTTTTCTTCCTTACTATTGTTCACTCGTGAATATGTAACACAGCATAACATTCTCAAACTATAATCTGCTCAACATTATCTAATTGCATCTGTCATTTTACTCTGCAATAAAATACTTCTGGGGGAAAAGAAATATGGAACTTAGCACTTGAGCTACTTTTTAAAAAATTGCTTCTGATTTTAAACACGTAGCAGTGGCGTTTACCTGCTAAAATTTAAAAAGCAAAAACAATCTGCATGTTATCAAGCTCATATGTAGTTATCATCTGTAGCTCATATGCTACAGTGTGGATATACCTTGTTCAAGTGATTCTTGGAGCAGAGAGTCTCTCATACGAGAACTCAGCTAGGGTCCACATCTCTATTTTTGACATATGCTATAAGCAGTCTCTGGACTGCCTGTTTGGTATTGTTTAATTATTGTTCCTCTGAATGTGCTAATTGTACTTTGGCTGTAGAACTTGTAAATGGGAAGGATGCCAACATGTTCAGTAAGTAACATCTTTGTGCTATCCATGCCAGCTTCCCAGAAAATACATCCAAGATGGTTATTGATCCTTCTTCTTGTGCTTTTACAGCTTAATTCCCCTTCATTCTTTTCCCTTTCTTCCTGATTCTCAAGCTGTTACCCTGTAAAAGTGATTTGCTTCAGCAGATCCCATGCCAGCAACGTGCCAGCTACTTGCAGCATTCCATGTCACTCGCAGTCTCTGCTTTCTCACCTTTCTCCTCCTTGTCCTTTCCCCTTCATATATCTCCTTTCTGCTGCAACCAAATGAGGATAGGAAAAGTCTTTTACTGCCTGATGGTTGGCATTCTCAAGTTGCACAGAAAGTATTAGGCATGAATTTGTTACTGCCTTCAAAAACCATGGGAGCTTCTACACAGACTTGTCTTCTAAAATTCAAGTACAAAGACAGTCGTGCCTTGTATGTGCTTACATAAAAAGCAAACAGCAGGGATTAATTACTTTAGACAGCTAAATAAATATTTATTTCCCCATAATAGTCTTCAAAAATATCTGTCACCGTTTCACTACCTAACAATGGCTGGTAGCGACAAGTGGGATCTTTTTCAATGGAAGTTGCTTTTTAATGAGTGTTTTTTCAAGTAGGGGATTTAATCTGGTGCTGCTTTTGGACCAATGCCCGCCCTATCCCACTCCAAACTCCCTCTGATTAACAAAAAGCCTTGTTTTTAAACTGATCTAGCTCAGCTGATGCTAGTTGATTCTTTTATTTAACTCAGGCTTGTTTATGAGTCAATTAGCATTTAAACTGAGCACCCAGCCTTAGTATAAACTCCCAGTCACCTAAACCAAACAAAACAGCCTTTTCTTCTGATTTTTAGGGGCCACTAAGCACCTATACAGTATCCTGCTGTAGCATTCTTATGTTGCCAGGGCTTAGGGAATTCATCCCTAATGATTTTGGCTGAGATTTGCACAGGCCAAAATTAGATAAGGTGCTTTCCTCAGAGCAGGAGCCTGAGTTTCCAGTCCTCTCTCAGTGTCCCTGCCACCATGCCTGTGAGGCACCTCCTGCTGGGAGTGGTGGGGTAGGCAGTGAGCCACAGTGCACTTTAAATGACCTGAAAATGCTGAAATCAGTCCACCCAGAGGATGGTTTTGGTCGGAAGGAATCTTAAAGGTTATCTTATGTCCCACCATAGAGCTCCTGGAACATGTCGAGTGAAGAGACACTAAAATGATCAGAGGGCTGGAGCACCTCCCCTGTGAAGACAGGCTAAATAAGTTGGGGTTGTTCAGCCTGGAGAAAAGGAGGCTCCAAGGTGACCTTAAAACAGCTTTCCAATATCTGAAGGGGGCCTACAAGAAGGTTGTGGTAGGGCTTTTTGCATGGGTGTGTAGCAAGACTACAAGGGGCAATGGTTTAAAACTTGAACATGGGAGATGTAGGTGAGACATTAGTAAGAAATTTTTTCCTGTGAGGGTGGTGAGACACTAGAACAGGTTGCCCAGGGAAGTTATGGCTGCCCCCTCCCTGGAAGTGTTCAAGGCCAGGTTGGATGGGGCTTTAGCAACCTGGTCTGGTGGGAGGTGTCCCTGCCCACGCAGGGGGGTGGAACCAGATGATCTTTAAGGTCCCTTCCAGCCCAAAGCATTCTATGATTTTACAGTCTGGTTCTGTTCCCAAATTTTCCTAACTTGCACTTATCTTTTTCATTCCATCTCTTTCCAGTACTTTCCTGATCCCATGCCTGGCCTATGTGTTAACCATTCCTGGGGTGTGTCAAACAGCATAACCAGCTGGTTAAAAGAGGTGATGGTTCTGCTGTATCCAGTGTTGGTGCGGTGTCACCTTGAGCAGTGTTTGCAGTGCTGGGCTCCTCAGTTTCAGAAAAATGTGAAGAACCTTGAATATATCCAGAAGAGAGCAACATAGGTGGTGAAAGTACAGGAAGAAATGTCCTCTGAGGAGCATCTAAGGACTTCGGGTTTGTCTGGTTTGCAGAAGAGGAAGCTGAGGGTTGACCTCATGGCTCTTTACAGTTTCCGTAGGAGAGGATGTGGAGAGGGAGCTTCTGAGCTTTTCTCCTGGGGATCCAGTGATAGGACACATGAGAATGGTTCAAAGCTGCTCCAGTTTTAGACTGGACATTAGGAAACATTTCTCTGCTTAGAATGTGGTGAAACACTGGAACGGACTTCCTAGAGAGGTGGTTGCTGCCCCAAGCCTGTAATTATTTAAGAAGCATTTGGACAATGCCTTTAAGAGCATACTTTAACTTTTGGTCAGCTCTGAATTTTTAGGGAGCTGGACTAGATGATTGTTGTAACTGAAATAGTCCATTTTATTCTATTGATCTTAAACTCCTGTCTACACATTAGTGTCCCTAACTGTAATTCCTGATCCCTACCTCTGTCTCCCTTTATTCTATTTGCTTTTTTATTCTATTTGCTATTTCTATTCCTTCCAGTGTTACTTAGCAGGCAGGCACTGTAAAAGTGTTCAGGAAATAGTGTTTAATTTCCTGAAGGTACCCGGCTAGTGTAGTCATGCTCCTGGCATGGAGTTGGTGAAAATGGAACTAACAACAGGAAACAAATCACAAAATGTCCTAGATAATTAGGCTTTCCCATACAGCTGCAAGAGAGACAATATAGATGTTGTTTTGTGTCTGGTCATCCAAGTGGAGTTGTCTCATGAGCAAAGATGCCTTTTGATCGTCTGTATGAGGAGAAAGGAGAAGCAGCTGAAAAGGCTGACTGCCAAATGGTATACATCTGAACCAGTACTATACAGCTATTTCAGTCAGATGAATCACACCCCTGAAGACCTGAAAAATGTGTGAGACTTTTAACATGGTGGTAAGAAAATTACTGATTTGGTGTGTGGTTAATTAAACACCAACTGGTACTCTTCACTGTTTTAGAGAATTAATAAATGCCTCTGTTGCAACGTCATGTTGAAGCCTGAATGGTGTCCACCAGCTGTGAAGGATAGAGAATGCAGGCTGTTCTTCCAGCAGATAATGAGACATCTTGTACATCATGTGCATCTCTCAGAAATCCTTCAGACTTCTTGCTTTGAATTATCAGTAAAGATTTGTAGAGACTTCATCTAATCTTGGCAACATTCCTGGTTTCAGAGGTATCTGGACATGGTGACCTGAAGAGGACCCTTCCAACCAACAACTCTTTGGCAATATAAAACATTCAATATTTAATACCTTGGCTTCTAGGTCATTGCAAGTACAGAAGGCTCAGTCTGTGTTTATTGGGAAAACAAGGCTTCTTTTAGTCCATGGATAAAGCCGAACTGCTGAAACCTCTGCAAGGCTTACTTGGAGCAAGTTTTCTCATGCTTTATAGAAAACATGGTAGAGAAAGAGACCACAACTCAAGTCACCAGAAACAGTACCTGCTCTGCAGTAGTGCCCAGGCAGCTCCTGATTCTGACAAAAGGACTTGTCCAAAGAATGAGGGTGCTTTGATTTGTCCTGTGCCCTTACGACAATCCTCTGTCTTTCCAGGGGAAGGCCTAGGTCAGGTCCTCCTGGAACAGAAGTGCATGGTGGACATGTAAAGGATGGAAGCTTGCGGACCACATGGTTATGTTGAGGGAAAACAGAGAAAATGACAGAGAAAGGGTCTCAGAGTGTCAACAGGAGTCTGGGGTAGGGAGGAACAACCACGCGGTACTGGCGAGTAAGGAGAATAGGGAGAGAGGGAGAGGACAGTGGTGCATCCTCCTCCCCTTGGCCTTGAGGGAAAGGGTGTGCTGTGGCGGGAAGGCATACATGAATGGGACACTACACAGAGATACAGGGCTGAGAGAGGAAGTGCGAGAGAGGAGGCAGGAGGAGGCGTGGGGAATCCCTGAATTAGAGAGAGGGCAGAGGGACGGGCAGGGAGCTTGTTGTGTGATACATGATGAACAGTGCTTCTTGCACTCAGACCTATGGAAGCTGCGAAGTTTGGAGCCCACAAGGTGCTCCACAGAAGATGAGTATGTGTTGTAGTGGTGCAGCCTGACAACTTTCCCAGCTCTGGGCAAGGGACAGGGAGAGGAGAGGGTTTTCAGGAGAAAGTGATGTAATTTAGTCACCTCTCTTCATCTACCTTCCCCCCATTCATTATGTTTATTTGTTCAGTCAGGTATTTGATAGGTGGTTTAATATATCCATTTTATGTATGCCACGGTAACTCCATCCCTGGTTGAACTCCACTGAATCTAGATCATTATTAGAAAATTGCTTTATAAATAAGCCTGGACTGATAGACACATTCCGTGTTAAATACAAAGCACCCTGCTTCTAAGCTTCTGCATGTTTTCCTGAAATGCAAACACAGGCAGCAGGCACATCATTGTTAAACTAATTAAAATTTAAAGAGAGACCTTTATACATAGTAGTCTAGCTAATTTGTTGTCACAGGATCATAATTCATGAAATATATTTTCTATTGTTAGTTAAATTAATAATAAGCAAAACAGAGCATATGGAATGTGTCAGCTGATGAGTCAAGATGGAAGGAAACATCTTTACCAAGTCTTTAAGTCATGCCTTCTTCTACACAATTTTCTTCCTGGATAAATGGCTAGAAAGTTGCAGTCTAAATAAATATGATGGACTTTCCCTGCAGACACCCTGCTGTGCTGAACTGCTGTGCTTCTATTTTACAAAACCACTGAAAAACAATGTTAAAGCAACCACTGCTTACTGGAAGCTCAGATGTCTGTATTGGAGACAAAATTTGGAGATGAGGTAAATAGAGGAGAAGTTCACCAGATGTGAGTAAAAGTGTCATGTAACTTGCAAGAATTTGGTTTAAAAGAGATACATGCAACGATTCACCCCAGGACATCATAGCTGTTTTCATCTCAATGGATCTGTTCCATTCCTCTTGCCGGGGTGGCTCAGCTGCTCCAACAGCATTAACTGAACTCCTGTGCATTAAAACACAGTAATTTAGAGAAAAGCCCAGATTGATGCCAGCTGAGCTGCTCCACTCCAGATACCGCTTTGTAAGCATAGGAACCACCTATGCACTGGCAGCAGAGGTGTCTAAAACAGAAGCAGGAGAGACTGCCGAAGGCAGAAGCCACAGTGAAGTCACAGGATTAGGTTCCCCTACAGATGAATTGGAGTTGTCAGGCCTATGTGGCATCCTTGAGCATAATTCAGTTCTGGCAGAAGTTTTGGTTGTGTTATTGCCTGTGTCAGCACAGGGGAAATGCTGCTTGGTGCATTGTATCTGCTAATTTTCCTGGAAATTATGTGGGCCTCTGCCCTGGGGCTGGTAGAAAACTGAAATGAACATCCTGTGAGCATGGATTTTTGAGTGTTATTTCTATACAAAGCCAAATCCTCATTGAAAAGCTACCTAGGTACTTCAGAGAACACTGGCATAGCATGGGTTTGTAGGAAGCTGAAGCTCCATAGTTTTCTTGTATTCCTATTTCACCTCTGGCCAACCTATTGTCTTTTTCTTGGAATGAACTGTCTTCTGGATTTCTCCACATATTCTTGCTCTTGAGTTTGAATTCCTGCCTGTAGCAGGGAAATGGACTTTCATATTCCAAATGCTCTTGATTTCAGCCAGGACAGGCTTATGATTTCCCTGTGACTAGGTTGAATGAAGCTAATTATAATCTTTTGAGCATTTGGTTGATAAGGGGACTCTCCCTGAGCCATCATTTTGGAGCGTATAGCTGCCTATCTCACCTCCTTTTCTTATCACATTAAAACAAGTGTTCCCGTGATTATGGTGCTAATCAAGATGAGGGTCCTTGTGGATTTGTGCTGAACAATTCATGCTCACTGTCTCTTTGCAACTGTCCTAGCTGTCCTTCCCATGCCTCTTCTGCCACTGTTATGGCAATCAGTGCTTTAGGTCCTCCCAGCATCTTCTAAATGCCCTTTGGTTTCTCTCCTCCCTCCCAAGGTCTTAAACAATCTCTCCCATCCAGTCATCCTCATTGCATCCATTTTTATCTCATATCCACTCCCAAACCCTTGGGACCGTGGAGGATTTGCTATTTCCAGGGGTTGGGTTTCAGCAGTGCTCACTGTCTTTTCTTGCTGCCTGCAGAGCACTGCTGGACAGACTGGCAGACAAAGAAGACAAATAATCTCTGCCTGTTCTCCATCAGCAGAAGGGTGGATATGACCTTCTTTCTTTCTTTCCCCAACTTCTGGATTTCCTGCAGTTTTAAGAATTTAATAAGTTTTTATTGCACTCTCTTGGTCAAATTTAATTTTCGTGTTTCTTCTAACAGAAAGGCAGGCAGATAGGTAACCAGGCAGCATGAGTGTTTAAAGCCTTTGTTGCTGTGGACTGTCTAAGACTTTGGACTACATAGGAACATCACTTCTTTATCCTGTTGGCATTTAGTATGTCCCACTCTTTTGATTTTTTTTGGTTTTGTTGCATTTTTTGTTTTTTTTTTTGCCAGCATCCAGAAATCCTGATCAAGTCACAGACTACTCAGGTCTATATTCCAGTGTCCAAGATTTTGTGTTTTTCATCCCATTTCCTCTTTCTGGTAATTTTCCACTGAAATCAGCTTGGCCAAATCATGTCTTTCTATGTGGCAAAAACTTGTGGAAAATTTTTGAAATAAAATAATTTATAAGGCCACCAAATAGAGCCTTGTTTTCTCAGCTTGAATCTTGTTTTCTCTGCTCATGAATGAAACTTTGTATTTTAACTGAGGCTAGACATTTGCCCCAATATATCTATCTAGTAACTGTTGGCATTTTGTGGTAAATAAAAGGAGTTGTTTAAAGGGCTAGCAAATAGTAGAAGAAGTAAAGCAATGAGTTCATTGTGTTGCAGTTCAGTTTCTAAAGTATAGTTAGAAATACAAAATGCCTATTAATAGCCAAAATTGTGGGTTATAAAAGCTGGAACAGAAGCAGTGACTCCTTTTCAAGGATCTAGGAGAGTGTACTATCAGAGCTGGAAGCTGTCAGTGAAAAGAACCATTTTTTGACTAAAAAGATGTAAAAGGTATACTGAAGAGAATGTCTGATTCCTGATACTGATAGCACTGTCAAAAGTGTACATGATGAATGTGATTAGCACTGTCAAATATAGACACTGGTTAATGCTCTCTTTAATTAGCATTGAAGTGTGCTTTACATTAGTGTATGAATGAGAGCTATGCCTTGTAGAGGGAGAAGAGCAGAAGATGGCCAAATGGTGATTTTACGTGTGTGACCTGCAGAAGAAGTAGCATATCATAGCTTGTAGGTTACTTGAGCAACCAAGTATGAGATCAGCTGTGGCATGTGGGTCCTAGTAAGATGGAAGAAAGGAGGAAAGGAGCTCTGGTCAGGGGATGGATACTATGACTTTGCACTGGTAAATTAGTCACCTCATTTTGTAGGAACAAGACATACAAGGAGACCTGAATTTTAGGTTTACCTTGAAGAAGCAGTGGTGAATGTAAGTTGTTACTAGAGGTTATAGTCCAAGTTTCACAGTCTTTCTTCTTTTGTTTGCATTAAGTATACCAATTTAGCCAACCACAGCAACTTCATCCAGGTGGTGTCCCAGCAGACCTTCTGTGGCCCCATAGTGCCAACAGTGCTGCCCATGGCACTGGGCTGGCCTGACTATGCTAGAGAATACTAGCAGCAGCTCCATGCCTTAGTGTGTTGACCCTTGCTGGATGCTTTGTGCTCACCAGCCCCTCTACCAGTTCTCTCCTCAGTTGGAGAGGGGAGATACAGTACAATGAAAGGCTCATGGGTCAAGTTAAGGACAGGAAGAAATCACTGTAGTTACAATAATGCCACAGGCTAAACAAACATGGCCTGTGGAAATCAGTTAAATTTATGACAATCAAATCTGAGTAGGCTAATGAGAAATAAAAACTGTTTTAAAGCACCTTTCATTCACTCCTTCTGTCTTCTTGGGCTCAGCTTTAGTCCTGATTTTCTCTACCTCCTCCTCAGCAGTACAGGGTGATGAGAAAAAGGGGTTCAGTCAGTTCATCTCACATTGTCTCTGCTGCTGCTTGCTCCTCAGGGAGAGACTCCTCACACTCTTCCCTTGCTCCAGTGTGGATTCCTCCATTAACTTCTCCAGTGTGAATCCTTCCACCGGCTGCCATTCTTCATTAACTGCTCCAGCATGGGTGCTGTCCCCAAGGGGTGCAGTCCTTCAGGGATGGACTGCTCCAGTGAGGATCCCCCATGAGGTCACAAGTTCTGCCAGCAAAACTGCTCCAACCTGGGATCCACTCTCCATGATCATGCCAAGAGCCTGCTCCATCATGGGCTTCCCATGCAGTCTCAAGCCATCCACTACCTGCATCCACAGCACTGGCGTGGGGTCCTCCATGGGCTGCAGGTGGATATCTGTTCCATTGTTAACTTCCATGTGCTGCAGGGCCACAGTCTGCCTTGCCATGGTCTTCATAAGGGGATGCAGGGACATCCCTGCTTTTACACCCAGAGCACTTCCTCCTCCTCCCTGTTTACTGACCTTGGTGTATGCAGAGTGTTTTCTCTCACATATCCTCACTTAGTGTCTCTGGCTGCAATTGCATAGGTTGGTTTTTTTTTCCCCCTTCTTCAATATGTTATCACAGAGGTGCTACCATCACTATCTCTGATGGGCTCTGCTTTGGCCAGTGGTGGGTCTTGTAGCAGCTTCTCACAGAAGCCACCCTTGTAGCTCCCTCACTAGCAAAACATTGTTATGCAAAACCACTAAAAGAGTATACTGCTATAGTGTTGTCACAGGGATTTTGTCTATGCAAAGGTTGTTGTCTCCCTCTTTCTAAGAGCCCATATGTCCCCTGGGCATGCAGCAGTCATCTAGCCCCTCTAGTATTTTGGCTCTGTGTTAAAGCCACCATTCAATGCAGCTAAACCAACCATTCAATGGGAACAGGGTTTGAACAGACCTAAACACTCTCTGTCACTGCCATCCTCACAACACCTCCTACCTTTTAAATAAAATAGGTTTAAAAATCTTCTACAAACTGTTTTGCATGACATTTTAAAGTAAACAAACACAGTTTAAATTTAAAGCTAAAGCAAAACAAGAAATGTAAATGGAAACTTAACTTACTTTCCTTGTAGACCTTGCCATGGAAAAATGAAAAGAAAAAGTAATTAAGTTATATTTTCTCAGGAAAAATAATTTTCTGGCAAAATCTCATTCTTCAGAGAAAAAGATTTTTCACCCACCATCTCTGGCCAGCTGAAGTTTAAAAATAAAAAGCAGCATATATGAACTTACAGTTTATTGTTTGCTGCCCAGTAATATATACTTCAAATGAAAAGTAGAAGCAACCCACCACATGTAGAGTAGAGGGATGAAAGAAATAGCAGAAGGAACTGACAGGCACAGGTTGGAGAATAATTCGTCATTCATCAGTGTAAGCTGACAGATTTACTCAGTAGAGTCCAAAAGCCTTTTGTATCTCCATTTTCACCCATACTCTTTCATTCTGGATGTTGCAAATAAGTACTTTAAAATGATTGCTCTGACTATTTTGAAATATTTGCTACTAGAAATTATTGTTCCTGGTACTTCTGAGAGACTTGGAAGGTCACAGAGTGATTTCACAGTGCCCTGTGAGTCATGGTACAGTTTCAGAGGTGTTTTACAAATTCAAGTCAATAAGGCTATGTTTCATTATAGAGAAGAAATCAAAAAAGGTTGTAACCATGAAAAAGAGCACTATATATTAATAGAGTTGTTCCTTAAGTCAACCAATACATCTTTTTTATCTTCTGGAGTTATATTAAAGTTAAAAAAAACCCATCAAAACAATTTCAATACTAAAAGTTATTTCCATTAGAATCAGAATGGTTTAGGTTGGATCATCTAGTTCCAAGCCCCCTGACATGGACAGGGACACCTTTCACTAGACCAGGTTGTTCAAAGCCTCATCCAACTTTGTCTTGAACACTTCAAGGGAGAGGGCAGCCACAACTTCCTTAGGCAGCTTGTGCCTCACCTCCCTCACAGGAAAGAATTTCTCCCTAGTGTCTAACCTAAATCTCCCCTCTTCTAGTTTAAAGCCATTAGCCCTTGTCCTATCACTACTGTCTGTGTAAAAAGTCCTTCCCCTGTTTTATTGTAGACCCCCTCCATGTTCTGGAAAGCCCCTATCAGGTCTCCCCAGAGCTTTCTCCAGGCTGAACAACCCCAATTCTCTCTGCCTGTTCACAGGAGAGGAGCTGCAGCCCTCTGACCATCTTTGTGGCCCTCCCCTGGACTCCCTCCTACAGCTCCATATTCGTCCTTTGTCAGGGGCTCCAGAACTGGGCTCTGGGTGGGGTCTCACAAGAAAGGAGTAGAGGGAGAGAATCACCTCCTTTGACCTGCTGGTTACACTTCTTTTGATGCAGTCTTTTGGCTTTCTGGGCTGCAAGTGCACATTGCCAGCTCACATTGAGCTTCTCATCAACCAACACTCCCAAGTCAATTCCCTCATGGATGTTCTCGATCCATTCTCTGCTCAGCCTGTATTTGTGCTTGGGATTGCCCCAGCCCAGGTGCAATTAGGTTATTATGTATATAATTGGCTTGGAATAAAAGAGATAAATGCTGTTTATTTTTGCCTGTTTCTCTCCAAAATGTAAGCTCCTCTGTACCACCAGGGCTAAAGGGACAACATAAATACAATGCAAACTCAGAAGCAGAAGATAGAAAAATACTGCATCTAGCTGTGTCTTCTCAGAAATTCAGAGCAGTATAAAAGAATCTCCAGGCAACTACTTTGTTAAAAGAGCAAACCCTGAAGCTGCTTCTTCATGTAAGGCTGAAATGTCACATCTGTTGTTCATTGATTAGCAGCCAAAGAAAGACACAGAGCTATTTCTTTTTCCTTCTTGAGCCCTCCTATATAATGGTTGCTCACCTACTATATGAATGTTTTATATTTTATAAGCTCTCTCACAGAGTCCTTTATTAATCATAATCTCAGAACAGAATATGAGATGAGAGATGGAACAAGGAGAAAAAGGAGAGAAGGAAGAGAGGAGGAGAAGGAGACGGGGAAGGGGGAGGGAAAGGGAGAAGGAGAAGGAGTCAAGGTTCAAAACAGCTTAAGCTCTCAGAAGCAGCATGCAAGAAGTCCAGAAAAGGGTTATCTATTTCATGATGTCAGGTGAAAGAAAAAGGTGAGCAAAAGGCTGATATGTGTTCAATACAGCAAACTGGGAGAGCTCAGATTTGCTAATAAATCTACAGTTGAATTAGGAATAGCAGCCTGCTGGCGAAGGTTAACCCCTAGAAATTATGAGGCTTCTGAGAGATCAGCCACATGTAAATAAAAAGAATAAGACTTCTGAAGTGTTCACAATGGAGTTGAAATTGAGTCAGAATAGAGTTTTGGAGGCCAGTGTTGTTCTTCTTTGACACAAACTGTAGTGAACATCAGAGATCTCAGGTTAGAACATCTCAAGGTGAAGGTAGAAAAATTGTTTGCATTTTACCTAAGTGCAGAAAAGTACTAGACCAGACTTCAGGATATGAAAATTAAAATGAATAAAATGTTTTTTCAAACCATGGGTGCATTGCAACATGCAGATGTGGAGAAAAAGTAAAAAAAAAGTGAAAAATACTCCAGAAATTTCTAATGGAATGGGTTTAGCAGAAATCTCACAAATTATAGTTACCTATGTGTTAACTTTTGATAAGACAAAGCTGCTATATTTCCACAGAGCAGAATATTTTTGGAAAAAGTGCCTAAAAAATTTGCACATCTCTTCAATATATGTAAGTATGTCTTTCAGTGATCTGTACAAGAGACAGCTTACCTCTTAACACAATAATATTGTCTGGGTCAGAAACAGACTTCTCACATCTCTTAAACTACAGAGATATAGAACTCTTAAACTAGATATGGAAGGCAATCTCCAAAGCTTCAGTACGGTGTTTGAAAATAAATGTTAGCTGTGTTGGGCAGACACATGTAGCTTCTATTCTGTAAATGAGAAAACAGTGCTTTTTCACTGTGGGCTTGAGCAGATGTGCCTTACAGCTGCTGTCACAAATGGAAAACCCACTCTTGTTCTGCAAACATCTCCGACCTCCTGACTGTTGATAGAGCACATTCCTTGGAAGAACAGCAGCTCGTAAGCCTGGAGATTGTTTTCCAGATGTTTTTAATGTTGTCAAAGAAAGCCAACAAAAACATAAAGTAAGAATGACTGAATCAGTTGTCCTTTCATAGATGTTCCTAGAAATCTCTCTGTGGAGCTGAAATGAAAACTTGGAAGAGTTATTTTGGCCAAGCTAGATACAATGGAAACTATAAGAGAGCTTCCAAAGTTAGTTTATTCCACAATAATTATGGGAAAGAAAGATGAGTGGCTGGCAGTCTGAGTAACTAACAAAGAATATAAAAAGGGGAAAAAAAGATCCCTAGCCAGGGAATGGTTTCTGGGGATCAATGGTTGCTTCAGCTGTGTTCTGACAGGGTCCTCTGGACAAAAAAGGCTCACATCTCTGCAATTTTAGAGCATTATTTAGAAGGCCCCAGTTGACCGAGTTATTTGGAAAACACTTCCCAAAATTTGTTTTATAAGTATTTCCCACAAATACACAATAAATGATGTGAAACCATGAGGAGAAGATAAGGAGAAAAATAATAGAAAAAATATTGCAATCAGAGACTCTGGTAAACTCCTGAAAGGGATTCAAATTAGGAAGCTGAAATGTAGAAGACAAAAATGTTAGTTCAAGGTTAAAGAAATAACCAATCTAGGAAAGTGTAGCACGACAAAAAAAAAGCTTAGCAGAGGATGCAAATACATCTGATTACTGTTATGTCCCCACACATGCATACAGAAGACACGCTGAAACATAAAGAAAAGGCAAATTTTGTGGGGGAGTTTATATTCAAAGAGCTCTAAACCATTTAAACTGCTATCTGAAGGTCTTTAGTTTGTAAAAATGCATAATGGGCATGGACTGGTAATCACAACAGGGACTTTCTGAATCTCAAACAGTTGATAGTCCTCAGAGTGTATGATAATAAGCACCAAACAAAGCTGGCACTTGATGCTTCTAAGCAAGGCCTTGGGGCAACACTTTTAACAAGGAATGGTGATCACTGGAGACCCACAGCATATGCTTCTGGAGACCTGACTGGAACAGCATGTCAGCATGCACAAAAAGAATGGGAGGCTCTGTCTCTAGCACACACATGCAAAAAAAAAATTCATTGTTTTTATATGGAATACCAGTGCTAGCAGGAACTGATCACAAGCCATTAGTGGCAATTGCTGAAAAGGGCTTTGCAAGCAGATCTCCTAGATTGCAAAGTCTGGTATCGTTTACTACTCAAATATAAATCTGGAAAAGGCTTACACAGAGCAGACATTCTGTCCAGAGCTTTCAATAGCACTGGAATAGTAGAGACACAGAGTATCATGTGCATGCAAAAAATCACGAAGAATTTTTTTCTCTCAGACAGGATGTCACTGTGGAGACTTGTCACTGCAGATGTCCACAATACTAGGTAAAATATTGCAGAAGGTAATACAAGCTGTGAGTTTGACTAACTGGACATCACTTACTGGTCCTTAAATGATTTTGAAAGAGTATTTTATATAATATGGAGCATATTTTCTGAGCATTCTAAAGTGCTTCCCAAAACTTAGAATCTGGTGCTGGTAAACAGAATACATGCATAATATCTGTGTATGAAGAAAAGGCCAAATGTATTTAATCATATCTATAAGTATTAACTCTGGATCGGTGTGGGCAAAATAGCCAAAGAACAACAACAACAAAAGAAGTTCATTGCAAAAATGTAAAATTTTTAAGAATGTAATGGTAATGGTAATTCCAGAAACTTGAGGTTCATATTACACAGCTGAAAGACATTTATTTATGTTTGCTGTAAAAAGATTTCACATTTTTTCAGGTCATTATTCCTGGTATCCAGAAATAACATCGCTGCAGGTATCATCTGCTGAATGTGTGATCTCACATATAAAGATGGCATTTGTCTGCATCACAACCCATGGTTATGTCAGAAAATGGACCACAATTTGGTTATTAGGAATTTAAACATTTTCTAAAGGAGTTTTAAACACATTACTTCTGATTCAGGATCCACAGTCTGATGGCAGTGTGGGAAGACTTTTTAAAATCTCTGTTAAATTCCACTCACAACCCAGTTACGTGTTCAGCAGCAAACTGAGATTAAGACTGTCCAGCAGTGTGTAGTCAGTGTTGTTAAAGTGAGGGATGTCTAACTGCTGTGAAAAAAAAATAAAAATCAGAGAATGTACTGTATTAACACATGGCAGGAATTAAATCCTGTCAATCCAAGACACCTAGACTGCATCTAGTGGAAATATATTTAATACCACAAAAGACTGCTGTCAGGAGGAGTTGCTCCTCTCTCTGATGAGGCAGCTACTGAGCAAGCATGGATCAATTGGACAAAGAGGAAAGATTGTGACTTCTTCCCCTTGGGGGAAGAGATGGACACCTAATCTTAAAAGCAAGTAAAAAGGAGCTCTTGAGCCAGGCAGCATCAATGGACCCAACAAAGACACAGAGAAGATAAAACCATAGGGTGTCTCAAAGAGTCATGAACTAAAGGAAGCCAGTTCAGATACTGACTGATAACCATGGATGCATGTGTTGTAGTTTAAGTAGTCACCTTCTTTTTTTTGTCCTTTGGAAGGGAGAAAAAAATGAAGGTAATGGATCCTTGATGAGTTTGGAGTGTACCATGCCCTGGAGGGCAGTGACTGTGAATAGCAGTTGTTACCTACCTACATATTTGAGATAGTGAAAGAGACAGAGACAGCCTCATTCTAGTAGTCTTAGAAAAGACCCATCATGTGATAAGCTCTGACACAGGGTGGCTATGCACATACTGCTATAATTATGCCTGCTAATCTGCAATCTCATTGCAGATTTATTAATATCATCATAGGAAGAACTGACACTAATGCTGAGTTTTTCAGGCTTACACTGGAAAGAAGTGTATCAAAACAACATTGATCTTCTTGGTGGTAGAAGATAAAAAGCTTCCCTGGATTTCAGCTGATGTGTGATCAGGAAATGTGGAGTGAGTGGATTTTCAGAAGTAGACTTTATGATCTGAGACAAGAAAGAGAAGGTAGAGAAGAGATTAAAATATACTACAAGAAAGGGCAGTTTTGAGGGAAACTTTGAGAGATAGGGTAGGCTTTTAAATGTTGATCTGTGCTGGGCTGAAATCCAGCAAAGTTAAACTCCAGGTCCTTGAGAAGTGGCAAGGACATAACTAAAAGCAATTCAGGTGGCCTTCTGTGTTTTGGAGCAACTGTTGTGAGGTGGAAAGGCATTAGTAATCCGTACTCATAGCTTTCTTTTTATCTTTGGGAAACTTGTAGAAGGCAGCAGTCTGGATGCATCTCTAGAGACAGCTTAGCTTTCACAATGAACAGTTTAATAGAAGTGACAGCTTAGGTAAAATAGTGGGGGAAAATAAACCCAGGAAGGAAAGTGTCTTCATTTTGTGGGTGGTATAGAGCACAGAATTTTCAGAGTGTCTCTTTTAGCTCTTTTGGATGTCTCTTTTAGCCATGAAACATCTGCAGTGCTTTGCCTTCATATAATGGATTTTGCTCTTTTATCAGGAAGGTTTGAACCTCCCAGTTTTAGTGGCATTGCTTTTGATTTACAAAGATGTAGGAAGGCAGAGGAGGCATTTTCCTGACTCCTTCCTGACTGATAATATAGAAAAGCATTCTATATCATGGCCATCAAACAGAAGAATTTTGTTAGTAATACTGCTTGTTCTCTAAATAGCAGCAAATAAGAATGGCCACAGCTCTTCATATAGATATTGCACAGTTATTTATTAATTTTTAAAGAAGCAGATAGGCCTTAGAAATTCAGAATTTTTAATCAGAGAAAGAAAAAGTAAGTGATCTTATGAAAGTTTTCATATGGAGATGATAGAGCTGTGTGGAGAAATGCAGTATCTCAACAGAAATTCTGGACTGTTATGGATGGAGCTTTCTGTATCAGTGATTTAGTGTGTGTCTGTGTGCTTATACATCTATAGAGGTGTGTCTGTGTGCAACTATTTATTTTGCTTTACCTACATTGCTTTTCTCTTTTGTATAATTAAATGGAAGTAGCACATCCTCTGTGATATTTCCTCATAGCATCTACAAACAATGGTAGACAAATTTCAGGGCTACTCTCTTGCAAGAGAGGGGTTAATTTTAATTTCATTCTGCCACCGTTTGGAGTTTTTTCATGTGTTTTAATGACATCCTACCTTTTAAAAATAAAGTTTCACCTACATGAAATGCTAGATTAATCCTCAACACTTGCAGACATGCTCCTTTGACCAAAGTGAATCTCCCTATCAGAAGGAAATATTTCACATGCCTTTTTCCAGGAGAGGGAAGTGGGCACATCTGCTCTTCACACCCACAAAATGCTAATGGTTCTTGCTGCAATACTGGGCTCTCTGAAAAGCACCTCTCACTGTAAAAAATAGTGGTGTGATAAAATGGTTCACCATCTCTTAATTTCTGTGCCCAAGTAAGATAGGAAGGTACCATCACAAGCAAAGAGAGGATGGCAACATACACCTCTGTTTTCTTTTCTTTCAAATGTGTCAGACAAACCTCGTTACACTGATCTGCAATTCAAGAAGGAGATATTCCTGCTCCAACCTCAAAAGCTGAAAAGCATAATCCAGTGATGGAAGGCAGCAGAGGCATACCTGTGTCCTTGCTGCTAAAAATATATGAGAAAGCTGTATTTAGCATCTTCCTGCCTACTGTTATGTATGGTGCAGTGTCTAAACAGTAATTTGACAAGAGAAAAGCAGAAGCTTTCTCTTGGAGTCCTTATGTGCATCTTTCTCGTGTCCACAGAGCAGCTCTCTGCATGCTAACTAATGCTGTGAAGGAGGTGGGGGCTCTGTAAAGATCATTCTGGTTTCTATTGTTCTTCATAGTCACAGGAAAATGAACACAGCCTCTCAAAAAGTTCCCTCCCACGGGAAGATACTCAAGGAGAGAAAATTGCTATGAATTTGCCCTCTACTTCAGACACTTACTTGCTCACACAGTTCTAAAGTTGTCAAATGTATTTATACATATATAATAGCAAATGTTTGATGGTGCCTTTTGTCCCCTGGGACTATATCATCTGCATATTGCTGACAGGGCTGTAGGTACCATATAGGCACGAGTGTTACATGACAACAGCAGGGACATCTCTCAGGCACTGGACTTGATCAGATTAGTCCACATGTGATAGGACGAGCTGGGACTTCATGGCCAGCATCCAGAGCATTGGGCTGCTCTGCAGATGTGATGGTCTGAGGCATTTAAGGAGGGCTGCACCCTCCTCTGGATTCTGTGACTGGCTCCTAGAAAGCTGCCATGGCAGTGACCGTCTTTCCAGGGGAAATAAGTGCAAAAAAACCCAAAACTATTTGCACTTTGTTTCAAGAGACCAGAGAAAGGAGACTGCTAATTTTCTATCATTCTTTTTTTTTTTTTTTTTAAATTTAATTTCTCTGGTGCTGACATAATGCACTTAGAAACCGATTGGGCAAATAAACACCACTTAAAATTACAATTTGATGAGGTGGGAGAAATTCTATTCCTAGACATTGCAAAGAGATCTGCCACTTCCTATTTCTATTATGGCCTTACGTTTCTCTCTAAAGCTAGAGGCAAGCTCTGTTGAAGGAGTTACTTGTCATAATGCTTTGTGTGTCACATCTACTTGGTAGATACCTTGCCACCATAGTGAATACAGAGATCTGCTTTAGTTTCCTGCTTCTGCCCACACTCTTGAAGACAGATGACCACCAAGGAGAACAGTTCAGGAGTAAGCCCTGACCCCAGTTGCATGACATCCTAGGGACAACTGGACAGGATTTTTAATTTTAAATGCAGCTGTGTATGATATTAACAGAGAGCAGCCAGAGCCCGTTGCACTTCTAATTCAGCACAGCTTAGTTAATTTTAGTGGTGCTACCCTGATTTCCAGCAGACAGTTCCTGAAAAGGGTTTTCTTGTATTCTGGCTCAAGGCTAAAATAAAATAATTTTTGTGCCTCAGATCAGGCCTTGAAGAAATATAAGGCGAATAAATAGGAAAGGCTGGGTTATAGGTTCCTACAAAGGATAAGGTTACAGCCAGCAAAAAAATCTAAACCCAGGAGTCCACGACAGCAAACACCTGCATAACGAAAATGTTCTGAAGAAGGATGTACTAAATAGCATCAAGTACATCACTGCAACCCAAAAAGAGAAGAAGCAAAAACCTCAGCCCTAACTGGCAGCAAATAAGAGGTTGTTAACCACATGGAGATCTGTCTTTGGGTGCTGCCAAATTGAAAACTGAATGGAACGCAATTTTGGAGTTTATAACTGGAGAGATGATTAGAAGCATGGGGGATGCTTTTTCAAGGACTTACTAAGGAAATAGGATTGTAATTAGAAAAGGAAATGGAATCAAGAGAAGATTTCTGAAAGGTGAACAGAAAAGGCTTTTGTAAATAGTAAAAACATGTTAGGAAGCCAAATTAACAACACAATATTGGTGTGAGTTCGCTTGCAATTTTTACTATGAAAATGATAGAGAAGTGCATTTTAAATCTAATTACTTCAAAAATGTTTCACTTTTACAGCTGTCTCAGAAAAAGCGTGTAAGATTCCACATTTACCATGAGAAAATGAAAATGATCTCTCAGCCCTGAAGTGGCCTGATCCAGCCAACATTGCAGATGTGCTTGGTTCCATGTGTTCATTCCCCAAGCGTTTTGACTGATTTGAATATGAACACTGTCAGGACTGAAACACTCAATGAGAAATTAAGTATTAGTTTCTCCCATAAAGACAATTTGAAGAGGAGAAGACATATGATAAGGATGTATTTGTAATTAAATGTTATGTACATAGTTCCTTAGACAACAGCCATCCAGGACACCAACTGACCCTGAAGTTTTAAACAAAAAGGTAATGAGGAGAGCAGGGGACATATCACAGCTCCTGAGCAGTTAAAGAGTTGGTCTTGCACGAATACTTCATTACACAGGTAATGCAGAACCTCTCCGCCCTCCAGCTCCCCAGCTGAAGGGGAAAACTGGCCAGAGGGGACACTGAGGCTGATATCCCCAGTGTCATTTGGGGTGCAACAGAGGCCCAGCCAGCCCTGTGAGCCTTGGGTTGTTCCAGCAGTCCCTTGTAGTGTGTGATAAAGACCAGCAGCTTGGGAAATCAAGAGCTGACCCCTTTTGTCTGGGTACAAACCAGAAAAAAAGAAGGAAAAAAAAAAAAGGAGCAAATGGGTTTCTATGACTCTGCCTTGGTAAATTTAACTTTTAAAATGTGGATTCACTGGTCTGTGGAATCTCTGTGGGATACCTGGCCTGGAACAAAAGCCAGCTTCAGAGATGTGCAAACTGGATAATTACTGCTTACATGTAGCCCTGATACATCTAATGGTGTCAGAGTGACTTCAATCCAGTCTTCTTTCTTGTGAAGGCTGGGACCAGTACTGGTCACCAGCATGCTTGTTACAGGAACACCACACCAAAAGCAAGAAGTAAAAAGCAGGCAAATGCCATCCATAAAATCCCAAGAGCATCTCCAGTTCATACTTGGTGAACTCCCATGGCCCTAGCCCAAACTTGGATCCTCAGCTAATGCTGGTGCAACAAAGACATTATTAGACAACAAATCAGTATTGCTCACCCAGGTACATCTTGCAGAATCCTTTCCTCCAGGTAGATGTAGAACCTGTTGTTTCATTGCACAAAAAAAGGTGGCAGGAGAAGGGGATTTTATACTTTATGGCTTCAGCTGACAGATCTCCATAACAGCTCACTGCAACTGAAGTGAATAGTGTAAACCTGTCCAGAGCAAAAACATTACTTCATGGGGTGTATTTGTAGAGAATATGATTATTATTTGAGTTAAAAAAGAGGAAGCTGGGGTTTTTCAGTCTAGAGAAAGGAAGGCTCTGAGGTGACCTTATAGCAATCTTCCAATATCTGAAGGGGATTTTACATGAAAGCTGGGGGCGGGTTTTACACAGGCGTGTAGTGAGAGAACAAGGGGAAATGGTTTAAAACTTGAAGAGGGGAGATTTAGATTAGCCCTTAGGCAGAAATTCTTTCCTGGGAGGGTGATGAGACCTGGAACAGGTTGCCTGTGGAAGTTGTGGATCCTCCCTCCCTGGAAGTGTTCAAGGCCAGGTTGGATGGGGCTTAGAGCAATCTGGTGTGGTGGGAGGGGTCTCTGCCCATGCAGGGGGGTTGGAGCTAGATGATCTTCAAGGTCCCTTCCAACCCAAAACATTCTATAATTCTATGAAAAAAAATTTCAAGGAAGTTACTGGATGCCAGCCGATGAACCTAGTTCTGGTTTCATCACCACAAAATCATCCTGAAAAACACTCATAGAACACTGTTAGTTTATGCAACAGTTCACATAACAGTGGTTATGGTGGGATACAAGTTCATGACTCCCAAAGAGTCTATGCATTACTGATTAAGCTAGACAAGCAGAAATTAGGAATTCTCACCTAGTGTTAGATTCCCTTGTGGTACACATTGTACTTCTCCATCTTTCATCATCACCCACCAAGTGTGTCCAGGCCCTTGAGCGAAAGCAACCCCACGAATGGGTTTACCTTTGCCCGAGGCAGGATAAATCCAAACTGTTTTCCCTAGCAGATTCTTTTCATGCACCACAGGCACTTTGTCCCCATCTACTGTGTGTAGAAGATCTGACTGAGCAGGACCAGCTCGATTGATGGAACCCCTGGTATTAACTAACCAGGTAGCTTTTGCCAAGTGCTTGTCCCAGTTTTTGAAAGTTCCACCACCCATTGCTTTTAAGGTAGTTTTTAACAGACCATTATACCTTTCAATTTTACCTGAGGCTGGTGCATGATAGGGGATATGGTATATCCACTCAATACCATGTTCTTTGGCCCAGTTATTTATGAGACTATTTTTGAAATGAGTTCCATTATCTGACTCAATTCTTTCTGGTGTACCATGTCTCCACAAGACTTGTTTCTCTAGGCCCAGGATAGTGTTCCGGGCTGTGGCATGAGGCACAGGATATGTTTCCAGCCATCCTGTACTTGCCTCCACCATTGTAAGCACATAGCGCTTACCCTGGCGAGTTTGAGGCAATGTGATGTAGTCGACTTGCCAGGCCTCCCCATACCTATATTTTGACCATCTCCCTTCATACCAAAGAGGTTTCAACCTTTTAGCTTGCTTAATTGCAGCACATATGTCACAATCGTGGATAACCTGCATAATAGAGTCCAAAGATAAATCCACCCCTCGGTCACGAGCCCATCGATATGTTCCATCCCTGCCTTGATGACCTGAAGCATTGTGGGCCCATTTGGCCAAAAACAGTTCACCTTTATGGTCCCAGTCCAGATCTATCTGGAACACTTGAGCAGCCTCATCTGCTCGTTGGTTGTTTCGATGTTCCTCGGTAGCTCGATATGAAGGTACGTGGGCATCTACGTGACGCACTTTTACATCAAGTTTCTCTAACCTAGTAGCAATGTCTTTCCAAAGTTCAGCAGCCCAGATAGGTTTATCTCTACGTTGCCAGTTGTTTTGCTTCCACTGCTTTAACCAACCCCATAAGGCATTTGCTACCATCCATGAGTCAGTATAGAGATAAAGTCTCGGCCACTTTTCTTGTTCAGCAATGTCCAAAGCCAATTGGATAGCTTTTACCTCTGCAAATTGACTTGATTCACCATCTCCTTCATCTGTTTTTGCAACTAGTCGTGTAGGATTCCATACGGCAGCTTTCCACCTTCGATGGCCTCCTACCAGACGACAGGATCCATCAGTGAAAAGAGCATATTGTTTCTCACTCTCTGATAGTTGGTCGTATGGTGGGGCTTCTTCAGCCCGTTTTACCACTTTTCCTGGTGGCATTCCAAAGTGTTTGCCTTCTGGCCAATGTGTTATCGCTTCTACAATTCCTGGACGATTGAGTCTTCCTATCCTAGCTCTCTGTGAGATTAAAGCAATCCATTTACTCCAGGTAGCATCGGTAGCATGATGGGAAGATTCTCTACCTGTGTACATAAAACCCAGTACAGGTAATCGTGGTACTAGGAGGAGCTGTGCTTCAGTACCAATCACTTCTGAAGCAGCTCTGACTCCTTCATATGCAGCCAATATCTCTTTTTCAGCAGCTGTGTAGTTGGCTTCGGAGCCTTTGTAGTTTCGACCCCAAAATCCTAGAGGTCGGCCTCGAGTCTCTCCTGGAGCTTTCTGCCAGAGGCTCCATGTAGGACCATCACCTCCATCTCCGGTGTAAAGAATATTTTTGATGTCTGGCCCTGTTCGAATTGGTCCAAGGGCCATTGCCTGTACAATCTCCTGTTTAATATTCTCAAAAGCAGCTTGTTGTTCTGAGCCCCATTTAAAGTCTTTCTTCTTCCGGGTAACCTCATAGAGAGGTTTCACAATCTGATTATAAAGAGGAATATGCATTCTCCAGAAACCAACAGTTCCTAAGAAGGACTGAGTTTCCTTTTTGGTAGTTGGTGGGGCCATAGCAGTTATTTTGTTAATCACGTCCATTGGGATGTGGCGACGTCCATCTTGCCACTTAACTCCCAGAAACTGTATCTCTTGTGCAGGTCCCTTAACCTTGCTCCTTTTAATAGCAAAACCAGCCTCTAGGAGGATTTCAATTATCTTCTTACCTTTCTCGTAGACTTCCTTTGCTGTGTCACCCCACACAATAATGTCATCGATGTACTGTAAATGTTCTGGAGCTCCACCCTTTTCCAAGGTATCATGGATCAGTCCATGGCAGATGGTAGGACTGTGTTTCCACCCCTGGGGCAGTCGATTCCAAGTGTACTGGACACCTCTCCAGGTGAAGGCAAACTGTGCTCTGCATTCGGGTGCTATAGGAATAGCAAAAAATGCATTAGCAATGTCAATGGTAGCATACCACTTGGCTGCCTTTGACTCCAGCTCATACTGAAGTTCTAGTATGTCCGGCACAGCAGCACTTAGTGGTGGTGTAACCTCATTCAAGGCACGATAGTCCACTGTCAGCCTCCACTCTCCATTCGGCTTTTTTACTGGCCATACAGGACTGTTGAAGGGTGAATGAGTCTTGCTGATCACTCCTTGGCTCTCTAGTTGCCGGATCAGCTTGTGAATGGGGACCACAGCATCTCTGTTGACACGATATTGTCTACGATGCACTACTGAAGTAGCAGTTGGCAGACGCTGGTTTGTAGTCCTCAGCAATCCCACTACAAAGGATTTATCTGAAAGGCCAAACAAAGTATGCAGCCATTCTGCATTCTCAGTCTTAATAGCTGCAGTACCAAAGGACCAGCGGTACCCTTTCGGGTCCTCGAAATCACCTCCCTTGAGGTAGTCTATGCCAAGGATGCACGGAGCATCTGGACCAGTTACTATTGGGTGTTTATGCCACTTTATTCCAGTGAGGCTCACATCAGCCTTCACAATAGTCAGTTCTTTAGATCCCCCCGTCACTCCAGAAATAGTGACGGAGTCTGTGCCTTTCTGATTCGATGGCATTAGGGTGCACTGTGCACCAGTGTCCACCAAGGCTTTATACTTTTGTGGCTCTAATGTGCCAGGCCATCGAATCCACACAATCCAATAGATTCGGTTGTCCCTCTCCTCCACCTGGCTGGAGGCAGGGCACCTCTAAGCTTGAGCACATACAGCATTGTCAGTATGTGCATTACTGGAGCTTGCATCCCCAGTACTCACACCTGATGTGCAGGGATCTTGAGTCACCAGCATATTTGAATTGGGTAGCTCCACACTGGAGATTTGAGCAGCCATCTTTTTAGAAGGACCTCCTTTTGCCTTCGGCTTACTCATCAACTTAATCACTCGGTCCTGTAGGTCAGCAGTAGGTTTCTTGTCCCACTTTGTCATGTCCTCTCCACACTCACACAGGAGTGCCCATAGAATTCCTCTTGGGATATTCTGTTTCCCTCGATTCTGTCTCATAGGAGGGCGTCTCCTCTTAATGGTGGCAATGGGGCGTCCTCCGTCTGTCTGAGGAAAAAGGGGTGAATGCAGTTTCTCAGATGCTCTCTTGATAGCTGAGACCCAGGCCCGATGAGGGGCTGTGACAGCCTCTTCACACTCTCGTGCAGTTTTAATCACTTCACCCACAGTTGTATCCACTTCTGCAGGAACCCATAGCAGTACTGATAGAGTATGGTTAAAAGGTGATGGTGCAGCATGCACAAACCTTTGCAACATAGGTTTAGGACATGGTACGTGATAAGGGTCTTCAATGTCATCATCATTATAGATCACTTCTCGTACAGCCAATTCTTCCAGATACCTGATAGCTTTTCCAAGTGTGGCTGCTTTGACTCGTGGGCAATCTATTGCCTCTTTATAGGGATATCTCTCCCTGACAGCTGACAAGAGTCGTTTCCACAGGCTAGTAGTTCCAGCCTTTTCCCCAAATGCCCGATCAATAGCTGCATCTTTGGCTACAGGGCCCAACTGCCTAGCTTCCTTCTGAGTTAATGTTATGGTAGCAGCCCCATCATTCCAGCATCGGAATAACCAAGAGAGGAGTGGTTCACCTGTAAAACGGCTGAAATCTTTTCTCAGAGTACGCAAGTCTCTCATGGAATAGGGCTGAGCAGATTCTGAGTCTGAGTCCTCATCTGACTCTGCTCTAGGGAATGCTGTACGAGGAGAGGCAGTATCCCCTGTTTCCTCTGTTTCCTCTATCACCTGGTCATCTTGTTCAGACTTGGAAGGGTTAATTTCTGATTTCCCTTGTTTTCCTTTTTTCCTAGTTACAGGGTCAACAAGTAACTGTGTGGGCTGAGGGGGAGAGGCTGAGGCATCTGCAGCAGTAGCAGCAGCAGGGCTTGCTTTCTGAGCAGCGGCAGTGTCTGTGGGAGTAGACACAGCAACTGGAGCTGTAGCCGATAAACTGGCAATGCTGGCCGGCTTTATCTGAGTTGTGCCCTTGCGTGAGGGGGGGGCGAGAAGCGGCTGCAGAGGCAGGAGTGGGGGTGCTCTCTTTACGAGGCGAGCTCATTCCCCTAGTTGTAATTGTCTTACTCCTCACCAATATATGGTAGCACATGAAAATATTCACAGACACCTGAACAACAATGCCTACAAGAATCAGGAGGCACAAAACTATAACAATCATAATGCCATTTTGACTAGAATCCATTGAACTCAGCCCAAGAGTGGTGTATTTCCTCAAAAGCAGGCTGAAAATGTAATTACCAACAAAGTTCTTAATCCTTCTATGAAACACCACTACACCATGCACGATGATATACATCAGTATGGAGGACCATATTGCAACGATGGTTCTTAAGCATTTCTTACGAACGAAAACCCACATAGCAACAGCAATTCCAGCTGCGAAAATACACATCACATACCCTAAATACCAAAGATATGGCACGATTGGTTTAATCTCCAACCCTGTGAAATTTTCAAAGAACAAGGTCTGATTCCAGCTCAGGAAAGCCATTCTTTCACTGGAGTTGGAATTCAAACTGTTCAGGCAATTTAGTCAAAATTTAAACTGGACTCGAGCCAATTAGCTCGGGCCCCACGTTGGGCGCCAATAAATCTGTCACGGTTTAACACTGACCCGGCAATTAAACCGAATAACAGACGCTCTCTATTAATCTCTCTCTCCCCTCGATAAAGAAAGGAGAGAGAATAAGGGAGAGAGACTTATGAGTTGGAAACTAAACTACACAACTTTAATGAAACAGTAATGGTAAATAGGGAAAAATTACTAAATATATACAAATATACAGGAAAATGGAAACCACATTCCTCCCCCCTCTCCCCCAATAACTCTCACGTCACCACCGAGGCTGTAGGGCAGCCCTGGGAAAGTCCAGGCTGGACTCCTGGAGTCGGCAGCAGTCGGGAACCGGAGGCAGGAACACACAGATATGGGCTGGCACGGGTCAGGACCACAGGCAGACGAATGGACAGGATCCTTCCAGGATGCCAGGGAGGAAGGGAAGCAGGAAAAGATCCGGAAAAGATCTGGCTCGGCCCTCGTGATGCCTCAAATTTATACTGAGTGTGACGTATATGGGATGGAATACTCTGTTTGGTCAATTCTGGCATCTATCTTGTCTGTTCCTCCCCAAAGGAGGGCTCAGGTGGGGCCTCTGTGTCCTCTTGGACGGTAAAATATTTTCCTCAGAGCTGAGGAAAGCAGTGTCCTTGGCCCTGCATACCAGTCTCTAGCAGTAATTACAAACATCAAGTGTTATCAGTCCTAGAAGCACATACACTGTCTGAGAAACTTGCTGTTAATTTCAGCAAATGCAACTACTTACAAGGGACTTAGCTAAAAGCAAAAGTACAGAAACAGAAAACCACCTTTATCCTGGCCCAAACCAGGACAGAGCTAGATGATCTTCAAGGTCCCTTCCAACCCAAAACATTCTATAATTCTATGAAAAAAAAAAAAAGCTCATTTTTTTCTGCTATACACTGCCTTTGGGATGGGGAAAACCTCATCATCTGGTGAGTTTAATTCAAGAGCAAATGTTGGGAGGTTTAGGAGCTACATGGCCTTACCAGTGGCCTATCTTGGGCATATCTCAGGATGAATGCTGACCTTGGCTAGCAGCCTCAGAGCAGCTCTGAACAGGCTGTGTGTCTATATTACCTGGTGCTGTGCCTCATGGAGGTACTAATTGGGTCCTGGAAGCAATGTAGGTATGGCAGCGTGTTGCTGTGTCAAGCTAATTAGCAGTGCTTCTAATGAGCACAGGTGTAGTAACAGGTTGACATGGCTCTGGTGCTTCTTGTTCTGAGCTGGCCTGGCTGCCTCTGCCTCTCTGCACAATGGCAGAGCTGTCACCTTTGTCACACTGAGAAGCAGAGTTAACCTCTCTAAGCAAAACCTAGGTGCATTTGAAGTGAGAGGAAGATTTTGTTATATACATATATGCAATGTCTTAGGTTCTCCACCTGTGAAGTTGGGCATAATGAATGCATCTGCCTTTGCAAATCACTGAAAATCTACGATATCTACAGTGTTAGGATATCTTTTAATTCTTATTCTTTATTATAGTTCTTTTCCTTGCTATACAGTTTATGTGCTGAGACAGAGGTCATGAATTTCAGCCTACCAAAAAAAAAAAAAAAAAAAAACAACAAAAAACAAGGTAGAAAAAGAAAAAATGTTGGAAGGAGAAGTAAAAAGCCACTGAGTGCTGAACAAAATATGAGCTGAGTTTGTATTATTTATACAGTTTCTGTTTTCTGCCTACTGCTGAGCACATTAAAGTTGAATATTCCCTGTACTTTAAAATATGGAGAAAGTAACAGCAGAAACCGAAGCAGGATGGTTGGAAGTGCAGGTGGGAGAATAATTTAAGATAGATAATTTATTCAACAAAATTTTCCTCTCATCTCTTCACAAATTATCCTAAAACAGATTGCTGTTTTCTCAAATTCACTTGTTATGTGAAATTATTTACTGAACAATTCTTTTAAGTTGTTTGTGAATTTAAATTGTAGAAAGTTGGTATGCTTTTGATTTGACAAAAATGCTCCACAGAGAATGTGTTGGTGAGTTGACTGGAGGGATCCTGCTACCCCTTGCCCCCATCTGCCTCCATGGTGCTCCATGCAGGTTTGGATCCTTATCCAGTGGGCCAGATTCCCAGAAAGGAGCTAAATCAGCATTTTGGCACTGAGTCCAAATTCCTGACCATGTTGTTTCTTAATGTTCTGCCAAGCCAGGGGAAACAACGCTCTTTTAACCTTTCACAAGAGTAATCTAAAAAGCCTCCTGCCTGAAAAATTGTTTTTCCAGCCATTTCGTTTGCTCTGACAGAAGTGTAATCCTCCTTTTCCCAGCCTGTGCCTTCTTGAAGCCCTTCAGCCTTTGTAGCCACAGCCACTCCCTCCCTGGTCACTCTGCTCTCTCTCACCATCCCTTTACCCATACCACTTGTAATTGTTTGGGGTGGTTTCTGGTCCTTGGGGACCTAACATTGATTTGAGTTAGATATAGGTATTGTTGAATGTGGTGGTCTGATCACACTGGAGAAAACATTTCAATAGAAAGTTCTTCATCCTTGTCAACTGAAGTTGCTCTTTCCCTTATGGTGCAATATGAGAAAAGATTAGTGGAGCCACTAGCCATGTGGCTAAGCCCACATCCCAGGTGGTTATTTTGTCTCCGTGCCACCAGTGCTCACATCTCTCTCCCCTTAACATAAGAGCAGTTGTGCTCTTGCTGGCCCAAGGGTGAACCCGAATTTCAGCAGCTGCAGGGAGGGACAGAAAGGTTTTCCCGTGTGCCCAGGATTAGTGATTGAAACGTGCCAGTTGCTTTCCTTTTGCGGAGGATGGTAAGAGATCAATTAGAGTGAGAAAGTTCACAGCCCACTTAAGAAGCAATATTCCCCTTTTATCTCATCTGCTTCTCAGGTTTCTACCCTTTTTACAGCTGTGTGGCTGGTGTGCTAAATGCTAATGTGAAAGTACTTTATCCAGTGCCAAGCAGACATTCTTGTGGAACTGAATTCTCCCTTCTCAGGTTAGTCTGGTGCTTTCTCACCTCTCTCCTCTGGTGATCTGATTGTCCCTTGGTATTTTGGGACAATCCTTAAGGTACTTGGCAAGCCGCCAGTGCCTGCAGAGAGCCTGGTGCTCTACCTGCTTAGTTCAGAGCAGGTTTGCTGCACTCTTTATTTTGCAGACAGGCAAGGAATTAAATAGTCTTTTTTTGATCACAAAAAGAGGTAAGTGTTCAGTATTTGATCATCAGCTTAAATGACTGAGTAGACTTTGCTGGATAAAATATTCAACAGGGTCTTTTTTCATTTGGTTGGGTTTTTTTGTTTGAGTCTTTTTTTTTTTTTTTTTTTTTTTTTTTTATCCTTTCAGTCATTCACATTTGTTTGTGATTTCCCTCTGCCCTTTTAAACTAGCTCTTCTCAGTGATATTGGTCTAATTGTATCTAGTCTATTTAGGTTCTTATATTAAGCTCCTCACTGTGATGCCTGAGCATCAGATCAATGCCATGCAATTACAGTCACACAGAGCACAATCAACAATTATCAGTGATCACTTTTCAGATCTTGCAACAAAGAAATGCTATCTGAGACGTTGCTGCAGGATTTCAGATTTCCAAATATTTGTGCTTCTAATTAAGCAGATGGAAGACCTGCTGGTAATGAGAAAGCAGGTCTCAGAACTTCTTCCATAGCTAATTTCTGCCCAGACCAAAATAAATTATGCTGCAACGATTCTTTTCCAAGGTAAATAACACAACACACCACTTGGCAAAGAGCCTAAGAACAACAAAAAACCCAGAGAAGTGTTTAAAGGTATTGCACTCCGTGGGAGATTTTCACACCACAGTAATAAATGCAACACAGCAAAAAAACCTACAGCCAGCAGAAGGGAATGGCTTCTTATCTAACTGCTCTGGAGGATATTTGCTGATCAATCCTATGAAAGGATGATATGCTTCTGTGTGTGTCCAGGGGATGAAATAACAAGCCTGAAGGCAATAATGCTCTCATATCATGTTTGAGAATTTTACAAATACAGCATGAGGCTCTGTGACTCAGTCTGAATGGAATTTTTCTTAGTGCATGAATTTTACATGACATTTCGATGCGAGCTCTTTTGGGCACTTTTCCTAACAGAGCGAGATGTTAGTTTTTAGGTGCTTTTTTATCATATTAGTAAATACTGTGACACATCTTATGAAATGTGTGAGGAAGGCTAGGAACCCAAGAAATTTGAAAAGTACAAGGACATTTGATTGTCCTTTTTTTTTGCTTTTGTTTTTTGCTTTTACAAATTTTCTGATTCTCTTTTTTCCCTGCAAGGATGAAATTAAAAGCATCAAAGAAAAACGAGTTTAGTGCAGTCTTTGTGAATGTTTTCTCTTCTTCTTTTTTTTTTTTTTTTTTTTTTTTTTCCTCACTGTCTTTCCTTAGCTTTTAAATTTTGCCTCTGGTTAAACAATTATCCTCATGCTCCAAATTAATAAATAAATAAAATTAGGTTATCAAATAGATAGGTATTTTTTTGCTTTTCAGCAACAGCAAAAAAGCATTTCTTTTTGTTGTTTCCAAATCTCTAAAAGCAACAATTCTGGTAATTATCAAATTTCCATATAGCAAACTAGTATGCATGTGGGGGTGTAATAGCACAATCTGATATTCTTGTAACACCAGTTTTCTATAAATAGGGAAATCTGTTATTTATCATCGGAACTATTCATTAAAAATTTTTTTAAAATGATACAGTATGGGCATCTGTTCCTAGATCTTCAGTTGACTGACAGTTTTTAATCCATTTAGCTAATGCTAAGTGGAACTTGCTGGAATCTCATTTTTTTCGAAGAGTTCTTTTCAACTTAGTTCTGATGTGTTCTTATGCCCTTTCTTATGATCTTCAGAAATTTTATTTTATTTATTTTAAGTTTGATTCCTGGAGTCAGGTGAGTACATGGAAATTGAAATCTTTATTTAAAAAAAAAATGTTTTCATTGTACAGAAAAAAGCTGAAAATTAAATTGTTTTGGGCTTCAAAACGAGTGTTAGCAGAATACAAGAAATCCTTTTTTTTTTTTTTTTTTTTTCCCCTCTTGTTTTTAAAGCTATTCCCTTGACTTCATGTCTGGCCAAAGGTTTTTGAATACTTGAGTTCTGTGACAATTTTAATATGCTATATTTTATCTGTGCAGTACTGTTCAAATCTTACTGACCTCTGCCATGGCATTACATATTACTAGGTTTTTATGATAGGGGCTACATTGCTTCAGCATATTTATCGGACTGTTATTTTAAGCATAAAGCATCCACTCTTAGCACTGAAGAAGGTACAGGGTGTGTAGGACACCCATCTATTAGCATTTGTGTTTTACCTCCACATCTTAAATCCTCATATTGATATTTTCTCTGGCATTTTCATTCTTGCTGTCCCAAAAGAACAGCCAGCACCTCACCAGTGGAGAAGCCCTTATGTGGCAGCCAAATCCAGGTAAAAAACTGGCAAAATGGTAAAGAACGTTTGTATACCCTGCAATTTTTTGTCACTTCTTGGTACTTTTAAGGGTTCCACCCTACCTTTGCCCTTTTTAGTTTCTAAAGCTGCCAGGGCTGATGCTGGTGTTCACTGGTGTAAGCTTGCAGACAGACTGAGAGAGAGCTTGTCCCTCTGCCTCTCTCCTGTTGATTTACACAGATGGGGGTTTGATTACTTTCTGTTGTCTGCATTTGTTTTCTTTTCTACTTGAGGCATATCTTATATGTAGAGTGATAAATAACATAATTCCAGCTCTTATTGCTTCAGATAGCACAGTGCCCTTTGCTCCAACTCTTTGGAGAGTGAAATACTCCAGTTTACCATCAGAGTTTCATTTGAAAACTTTACTTTACCGTAGCCTTATTTTAAAGATTTCAAAGCTTAGCCTCCACAAATCAGGTTAAACTGTACATTGCGAGGGAAATGCCTGACCTTGGAGCAATCCTTTTTGAGGTGGAGGTGACGGAGGGGTTGGCAGGTGGGATTTATTGCACTCTTGAGGAATGCAGAGGGAGAACATGAACGTAAATGTACAGAGAAACGGGAGTGGGAATTGCAGATGGATCTGGTAGATAAGACTGGGGCCTGTATCTGTAAGTAGGTCAAAAGTGTGATGGTATCATCTCCACTGGAAATACAATTCAGAATCTTGTTTGGATACCAGGCAAGCTTCTTTGGACAGAGAAAACATTATCACCATTACTCTGGTAAGACATCAGACTAAGTAGGGTACTCAACATATATTATAGGCTTGAGAGGCTTGGCGAAAAATGAGTGAGGTAAGAGGAAATATTGCACAGAAAGAACACTTACTGAACAGTGGCAAAGCTGTGGGGGCTGTGGGACAGAGGTTCTGGAAGGGCTGCTCAGGGAGGCCAGTTGCAGCAAAAGGAGAATGGTGGCAGGACTATGCACCCACTTCAGAGTGCATGGGTGTGACATGCCTGGGCTGACTGCCCTGACTTGTGTTCCTCAAAGGTAGGGGAAGAAAAGAGACACAGGAAGGGTTGCGTAGTGCTAGCTGGTAGTCTGTCCTCAAGGAAGTGAAGTATGGGTCACAATGTCCTGTAGTTTTAAAAAAAAGCTTGGAGTCTCCTTGTTAAGGCTGAGTGGAAGATGTGCTTGCAGACATGTTTAGGAATATGTCTGGTGTATTCCCGGGACATATTATCTGGCATTATTTTGATCAACAGTTTCAGTGCTCTAGGACTCTTCTTCCTAGGTTGAATGCAATGAAAGACAGAGTGGTTTTTTGTTTTGTTTTGTTTTGGGTTTTTTTGTGTGTGTTTCTTTTTTGTGTGGGTTTTGTTGTTGTTGTTGTTGTTGTTTTCTAGTAAGTCCTTGCTTTTTAGTAGGTTCTTGCCAGGTAGAAACCACAAACAATCCCTTACCACCTCCATCTTGATTCTACCCCCTTTTGCTGGCACCTCACTTCTGCTTTCTCCATCACTCTGCTCCTTCTTTGGTCTACAGCTATGTCATCCTTCTTTCAAGGTCTTCAGGGCTTCAGCTGACCCAGAGAGAAAAGGGAACAAAAAAGCATGCTGAAAACATTGAAAGAGAGGAATACAGGAGAGAAATGAAAGGAGATGAGTGGGCGTGGGAAAAAGAGACAGAGCAAGCACAGAACAGACTACGTATTTATTTTCTTTAAGAAGGTAAATGGTTATGTTTTGAAAAGCTCCTGCTGTTGTTCTTTCAAGCAGTAAAGCCTTTTATTTGAGCTTTTTTTCATTCTTCTGACTCTTTTTTCCCCCCCTTTCTCTCACTCTCTGTATTAAAGGGTTAGGATGTGACCTTTCAGAACATGGTTGTTGAATTTTTGGGCCATTGGATGATAGTGTCTTATTCTCGTACATATTTGCATAATGAGTTAATTAGGCATAATCTGTGGTTAAAATTAACTACACTGCACTCTTTTTATAGAAAGTCAGCACAGTTTTCTGCCAAAGTGTCTCCTTATACACTCTCTTGGGGGCCTGTTAGGATTCCCTGCCCACTTTCAGATGTCACTAGCTTCTGTTGATTAATTTGTGAGCTCTAATATATTATAGATGCAGTTTATACATATAAAACTCCCTGATCTGGAATTTTAGGATTTTCTAACAACCACATTTTATATGTATTTAAAAAGAGGAAAAGACAAATTCAGTCCTCCATTATTGCAATGAAGAATTTGATAATGTCATAAAACCCAAACATCCAAAACCCAAACACCCAAACATCCAAAAAGTAGAGAACTTAAAAAAAAAAAAATAATTAAAAACATCTAGCTTTGTTATTAATGAGGCACTGCACATGATGTCTTCTGGTCAAGTCTTGTGACAACCGTGTTTCCCATCCTTATTTGCAGATGCAATGCCACTGTGTGTGCTGTTCAGGCTTATAAACCTGTTTCTTACATCTATGTCCAGTCTGTGATGTCTATCAATGTGTGTAATGCTTATCACTGTGGGCCTTAAGGTGCTCCATGTTGACTCTCTTCTCTCTCTCCCCAGGCATGATGAATTTGCTCTTTGATTCTGTATTCATTGGATAAGACAGGATGCAACTGATTGCACTGACAACATTCTGCAGATAAATTCCAACATCTTCCTCATGGCATTGCATTTCCAGTGGTATGTGTGCCATAATTTGACATTACATGCACCTGCTCTTATATTTCTCACTCCGTGTGATGTAAGGAGAGCTGTAAGAGGAAATTACTTTCAGTCCCTTCCTCTTCCTGATCATAAACATCGCTAATTTCCTACCATCCCTTTCTCCTGCGGGCATGTAAAGCCCTCTTGAAAGCACTGGCCACTGCCCAAGACAGGATGCTAAACTTGATGAGTGACAGCCTAATACATTTAAACAAGATCTAGGTAAGAACTGAATCCAAAGCAGAATTTAGAAAGCAGCCCTAAAGGCACGCTTGGTATTTTTTCTCTATTAAAATCCAGAAAAGGAAAACCTGCTTTCAGTTAATTCTCAGTGTTCAACATTTTGCACAGCAGGAGAAATAAATGACTGGTAACCAGTGCCAGTGTGTGTGCCACAAAGGGACACAAACATGATTCTATATATTTATTTATACAGCAACTGCTTTCCACAGACCACTCTCCAGCCTCACATCTAAGGGTGGGTGAATCACATTGTTTCAACACAATGAAATAATTGGAAAAATATAAATAGGATTACAGTTTTTCTTTAACCACTATATCCCTAAAGTTATTAGTCCCAAATCTGAAACATACATACATCTTCTGAATGAAATCACAGAGACAAATGCACTGGCCATTGAACGATAATCTGTAGTTGCATAAAAATGAAGCATTTGCCACTGATGTTTGTATAAATGACATTACACTAACTTGGCATCAATGACAGATTAAACAGTATGGTTATTGAGCTGGAGAGTTAGATATTTAGACAAGAATATGAAAAAATCTGGGACAATAAATCCCATAGAAGTGGGACAAAAATAGATAAAATACCAGATCATTCTGCAATGGCCATGAGTCAAATGGAAGATTTTTATATGCCTGGTATGTTTAGTAAAGTTCTCAAGATTTACACATTGACTGGTGGGCTTGGGGATTAGGAGGTTCTTTCCAAAGAATGACATGGTTACAGGATGAAGCAAGGACTTAAATGGGAAAAAGTTGAACCATGAAAATGAGGTGTAAGAGGTGAATAAACTGGGTAATTTCAGATGAGTTTCTTGGGGAAGAGTACTCCATGGAATTTCCATGGAAGGCAAATGCACTGTCAGCAGAATCAGCAAACGGCTAGAAAATTTCCTACAAAAATGTTTTTCATTAAAAATGTGAAGCTGGATTGAGACAGACATCTTTTGTGAGATTGCACCACTTCTGATAAACCTTCAACTGCATAAAATTTCCAACAATAAGAGTGGAAGTTTTTGTCTCTGCCACAGGAGTGACAGAAACAATTCCTTCTTCCTCATCTCACGTGCTGTTAGGGCTCTCATCTTGTACATGTTCCTGCTCTGCCTAATTCCCACCTCAGCTCTGAACTTTGGTTGCTGGTTTCATGCATGATTAAAAGTAGGTCTTCTGCCATGGCAGTTATATGTTCCACTTCAAGAAGAGGGGAAGAAAAAAGGATTTTAGATCAGCAGTTATGCAGTTAGCAATGAATATGAGTCTTTTTTCTCCTGTTTCCTAGCTACTATTATTATTATTATAGAAACCTAGGAGATTCCTGGTTTAGCTCAGATATTTTCACTGTGCAGGAAATTTTTTTCTTGTCCATTAGCACCTGAAGAAGTTCCAAAAGTGTGCTGATTGAACAGGCTGTCCCAGTGTCCTTTCCTCAGCCCTCTGTATAGAAGAATAATTACTGAAGAAAGCCTCTCTGCCCCCTAGATAAAGAAAGGGAAAGAGAATAATTTGATAATGTGGATTTGGGTACACTCATGCCTCCCTACAGATATCTGAAATCCTTCAGAAAATTGTGTGCTTGAGGGAGACAGAGGTGTACTGTAATCAACCACAACACAGGGAGACAACCCAGAAGACACATTTATGAAGGAAAAAACTGCAAGTGAGAAAAGCAGTTTTGCAGAAAACAACATGGAAACAGAACCTGCTATAATCATCCTGAAAGGGACAGATGTTGGCATTCCACCCTCAGCTTGTCTGGTCTATTATGTCTCTGAATGCTGAGGCTCACAATGCTTTTTTTACCTCCAATTTCAGAAGTGTCAGACAGGAGACACAGTGCCAGTGAAAAACCTTATACGGATCCCTTGTTAGCTAACTGTGGTGTTTTGTTCTATGGTTGCATGTCTGCACAAGGCGTCATTGTGTCAGTCATAATTACAACCTGTTCAGTGGCTCCCTTCAGGTTTCATCACCTTTGCAGTATTAAGCAGGCAGCTGCAGGAAGCAGAGTCGGCTGCCCTGGAGCAGCAACCGTCAGCCTCTGGATTGCAGGGTATAATTGCTGCCTGAGCACAAACATCTCCCTCCTCCCTGCATGAAACACCAAGTCTCACTCCTTTCTTTGGCAGATATCAGAGCTGCCTCAAATCCACTTTTTTTTTTTTTTTTTTTAATCTTTTATATCTTTTTTTTTTCCCCCCAGGATAGGAAGATGGAAGCTGTCTTCTTCAGGAGCAACACAGCATGGACTGGTTGTGTGGCTGTGCAGCTATGTGGCTGCGCCAGCATCTGCCACCAGGTGAAACTGTGGCACGGTATTCCTTATTGGAAAAGGGCTTCACCTTTCCTGTAAATCCTGTTTTTATCCCTCCTGTGACAGCTATGAGCTATCTCTGGCATGTTAGTCCCACTCTAGTATCCTTGATGTCCTCCAGATGAGTAAAAAATGAGTACTCATGAGTAAAAATTTGTAGTACTCTTGTCTAAATTTGGCTCACTCTTCAAGAGATATGCTCTGGTGGCAGAGCAGGTAGATAAATCCTCATCTGGGCCAGCCAGGAAGAAAGAAATGGAAATGCAAAACTGAGAGGCAGTTGGAGAGCATTCACACCAGGCCGATGCATAGTTTCATATACCAGTAGCCCTTTCCTTCTACCCATCCTGTTTACTGTGTTTTATAAATTCAGCTTTGGCTGCATGACCCAGACCAGCAGGCCTGCCAACAATCATGTTGCATTCTGTAAACTGGTTATGACTTCTGGACAGTGTGCTGCTGTTATTGTCACACTCTTTCACTTAAACATATGGCACATGGAGACACAAATTGCTCCAGCATGCAGCTTTCCATGATAGATCTTTACATACCAATTGCAGTTGCTATTTGAGGCTGCTGAGATTGGCATGGTCCAGTCCTGGAAGCAGAGAAAATCCTCTGCTCTGAGAAGTACAGGGCATGCTGGTTTTCTTAGGCTCAATTAGGAAAGCTAAAGACACAGACTTTTCTCAATCTGACAGAAATTCTACCAGTCTGGGGTAAGTACGTGTATCATGTTAGAGAGCCCAGAATGACAACAGAAGCTTTAAAGTAGCAGGAGCAGGAAGAGTTGAGAGGCTAACTGAGAAAAAAAAAGCTATTTCGTTTGTAGGAGGAACAAGAAGGAATTTAGAGATTCAGAATTTCTACCTGATTGAGACCCCCATGTTAGGATGTTTGTAGCATATTTGTCAGCACAGGGAAAATTTTCTGAAGTGTTCCTTGCATATGAGATTTTCTGAGCTAACTTCAAGACCAAGTCACTAAAATTAAACATGAAAGTGTTGGCTGTTAAAATTAATTTCAACAAAACTAATATTGAAATAAGCAGACAGTATAAGAAATCTCCAACACCTTTAAGTGCTCCTTCAAAGATTCACAACTCATTTGTGTGGTGAGGGACAGGCGTGAAGAGTGCTCTTCATTTCCTCTCTTCCTGTAAGTTGATTCCACTTTAGTTTTGAGTCTGAATCAGAGGAAAAGATTTTAAGGAATTTTGCATGAATTTCTTGCTGCAAAACTCTAAATTGACAACCAAAACTAACATGCCTGACTAGAAGGATAATGATCATTGTCTCATTCTTTCAATAAGGCAGAACATAGCACAAATTTGAAGGACAGAAAACCTGGAGGAGAAACCGATGCTAATTTTGTGGAGATATATTGAATTCTTCAAACTCACATATTTTCTACTAGACTTGCTAGAAAATATGTGAGAAATACAGTAATAAAAAATCCATCTTCACCAGATTCTCTAATGAAGAAGAGTTAATCATGAACCTTGAAGTAGAAAATCTGAGCAGCTGTTATACTTCAACTGCTGCTTTTACTTGCAGTACTGCAGTAAAAAGTTTAGTACTGCAAAACAGCACTGTAGGGCCTTGGCAGGAGTAGCATCAGTTTCTGATCCACTGGAAGCTAAGTTGTGAGAAATCTCTAACACTTCTTGGCATTTTAAACTTCTGAGGTTCCACCAGGATGTGTTGTCATATGGAAAGGGATGTATATGTAAATGGTCATCAATGATAACACTTCACTTTCCCTGGCCTCTTGACTTACTTTCAGTCCTGAAACTCTTTTCTTTATCCCTCTTCCTCTCTTACTACTGTATATTTCTCTTGATTTCTTTAAAAGTCCTTTAAACCAAATGTGGTTTAATTCCCTAATGTGGCTGCAAAGAACTGTTCTTGTCTAAATTTACCTCTTCACAGCTGGCTGGTCTCTTGTCATCCATCCAAGGCAAGTACAGTGTTATTCTATTGTCCCACTTTGCTCCCAACTTTGGAACAAGCTACAAGCTTGTTCATGAGTGTTATTTCTCTTGTGAAGTTAGTGGACTAGAGCAGGAATTGACTCAGTACATTGACAGAAGTGGAATGGACTAGAAAAGAAGAAATTAGTGTTTAACAATTGTTAAGATGCCCAACTGATCTAAGTACATTTCATACTTGAGGAGCCTTGAGCTAAGTATGGACCAGAATCCCAATTATGATTAATGTGGTAGTCTTTTCATGAAATGTAGAAAAGTTCAAAGCTAAATTGAGGCTTTTTTATCTTCTCTTTTCTTTATATATATAAAATCCACTCGGTGAGAAAAATAAATGCATATAAAACATCTGTAGCTTCTGTCACGAGACACTAGGTAACTGTAATTGAATATTTCCAAGGATCGTCTGGTAGTTAATCTGGAGTAGGTGTAATATGTACTAATTATTATTCAGAGCATTTTTAATTGCTTTTACCAACAGCACTGTTAGAAAGTCCAATTTGGCACTGGATGAACAGAAACTGATTGGAAAGAGCTGATTGTCAGTGAGCCAAGCCAAACCTGGACACTGTGGGCTTGACTGTGTGGCATGACTGTGTTTTCACTGAAAACTCACCAGGATTCTGTGTCAGACAAATGCACTCCTGGAATACAGGTGGCAGGAAAGGCTTGGACATATGGAGAAGTACTGCTGTTTGTGTCACCGCCAAAGGCTGTGTTAGATGCCCCACAAAACAGAAAAAGGATTTGTTGCAGTCTAAGAGGCTCATTAACTTCATTGGACATAACATAATAAAAGCAAAACTGTTTTCCTTCATTAGAAAGAGTAGAAACTGAGTGATGTTAGAAGAAAAATGCTTGTCAGTAGTAAGTGAATGATGCTCTTACATAGGAAAGGAGCTATAGGAGGACCTTATCAGTACTGACACCAAGATAAAATACTTGCCACTGAACCTCTGTCCCCTCTATCTTCACTGAGCATATCACCAGCAAGATCATGCCTATTGTCACTCTTACCATGAGTTATGTGATTCTTTCACTTTTGACCTGGGCTCTGGCCTGAGATGCCCCCTGTGTCACTCACAGTTATGTAGTGACTGGGCAAATTTATATCTGTAGGGACAGTAATGAAGACAGTAACCTGCCAGCTTTTCAATTCTACCCCCAATCAAAGAGGGATTTATTTCCTGATAGGAATGTGAAATTTAAAGAAAATGGAGTTTAAGGCTTCAGATAGTTGCTGGACATCATCCTAACTCTAAACTTTGCTACACAAAAAAAATAGCCCAGATAGGCAGCCCCATCCCACATATCTCTCATGGTACCATTGCACAGCAATTAACTTTCATCAGAGGAAGAAAGTCCATTTTTAAACCTTTTGAGATATATGACAGGATCTCTGGCTTGGAAAAAGCTGTTGAGGGAGCTGAAGGAAGATGGGATAATCCAGTCTGAGACCATCACTGCTGTTTCCTGGAGCTCACTCCAGTACTCTGCTGGGATGTGGCTTGCTTACAGCCTCTCCACACAGGTGTAATAAGTTTTCAAATTGCCAGCTATAACCAGCTCATTGCTATTTACTCCCCAGACTGTGTATGTTGGCTTAGCCCAAGTGAGCTGCAGTTCTTTCAAAGAAATGGGTTCACCCTATGACTCAACTACTGACGAGTTATGTAGGCACATACACAAATGCTGTGATCATTGGTACCAGTTACAACTGTGCCTTCAAAAGAGATCATCTAGACTGGACCTACTACACCTAAACTACCCTTGAAAGACATTTGTGCATCCTGCTCTTAAGAGTGACCAGAATTAAAAATCTCATATCCCCTTCAGCAATCGATACCTGTGCTAACCTCTCTACTGGTTCCCTAAGGTACTTTAAAATGCTTAATCTAAATCCTGGAACCAATAATAGCCACATGGGGAGAATAACAATAAAAAAGAATTACTCACAATGGGTGTTAATACCAGTTCAGAAGCCTTAAGGTGTGGATTTTCTGACTACCCCTGTTGGTGGTCACACCAGATGGAGCTGGTACCAGGAGAGGGCAAGCATCAACCTGCAGGCAAAATTGCACCACAGCTTTTCAGGGGAAGTTCAACCCTCCTCTGTGTGCCTAGGAGCTTCTTGAGTCAGATCATGGAAAGAAAAAGTTATTTCCTCATAGCAGTCCACACAGGAAGTTTTGGCTTGTGTTGCAGCCTGAGGCAAGAATAAAGGGATGTCTTGGATATCTTCTGAACTCTACACCAAGCAGTAGAGGAGAAAGACCTTGTTTGCCAGTAAGGCTACCTGATCTGAGGGGGAAAGTTGTCCTGAGGTGAGAATATTGCTTTTGGTGATTGAATTAGTTCACCTACAGCTTGCTAGCCCCGTGCCTCCATAGGGCAGGACGTAGGACCATGTGGATGGAGGTGTTTAGGGATGTCAGTGTTTTCTGAATCAGTAACAAATCCAGTGGTTTAATCCAAGGAATCTAATTTCCTTGCTAGACATAAACACAACCCAAGTCTGGTTAGAACTAACTAAGTGAGGTTTGAGCTCTTTTCTTCACCTCCATGGCATTTTTCTGTATTTCCCATAGAGAGCCTCAAGTGTGGTTCCCCTCCCAACCATTCCTATGGGCTGGCAGTCAGGCAAGAGACTTTCATGTGCTTTGCAAAGCTTCCTTCTTCCAGATAGTTGGGAATATGAGGAAAACAGACTGTCTCAAAATAGATTTCTACTTTCCATTCTAACCAAAACCACTACGTGTTGGGAAGATGACATTTCCCCCACGCACCTTAAGAACAGATTTTTGAGAGCTCGGCTTCCTCAGTGATTTGAACTCAGCTTGGCTGAAGCACAGCACAGGGACAATATTTAATCCTTCCTTGCTATTTTCTCTAGCTTTGACTCACAGCAGTGTAATTTTGGAAGCTTAATCTAGTTTCATCAGCCATGACCGGAGCTAGAAAACAGGGCAAGTTATCAGGAGATACAGCAGGGAGATAACTAAAGGAAGTTTCATTTGGCACAAATTATGAGGAAATCCTCCTAAAATCAAGGAAATGTTGGAAGTACATGATTTCACTAAAAATTAACACATACATACACCACAAAACAAACATACAGATACACATCCCCTTTCCATCCAATGAAAGTCAGACTGTTTTTTTCTAAAGCTACCAGAAATATTTTAATGTATCCTGGCTCCAGCCCAAGACTCTGCAAGTGCTGGCAGCCATTTTAAACCATCCTTGTCATAAGTTTCTCTGTAGCAGTCATTTGTGCTTTGATTTATAACCTGACCCAAACCTAGCACTTTGGAGAAACTCAGGGTCTGCACCCAGATCTGAGGGCAGCAACTGGAACACATGCCCGGAATAGGGCTTCATTTTTTATCTGCCTGTGCTGCGGGAGTTCCTGGCAGCTGCCTCCCAAGGAGGGCTCTGCTCCTGGGGAGCAGGTTGTGCTGCCAGCAAAGGCAACTCATGCCTGGGGACCAACAGGAGCAGCTCTGAGGGAAATTGGTGCATAAGGTGGCAATTACAACTAATAAGTTTGCAATCTGATTGCCCCCCGGGTATTGAAACAACTGCTTTCCCAGCCCTCCCCACAAAAGCCAAGGTCACCTTGCATGCCGTGCACTATGGGGATCAGGCCCAGCAGTCTCTGAATCCACCTCCAGTTTGCCTGTGGTTTTATAGGGTACAATTTCTGGCACATCAGAGTGCATCTAATTGTTGTCACTATTGGAGCACAAGGACAAATTTCTGACAAAGAGGGCTGTGTAAAAATGCACCTGGGTGCAATAGCTGTGGCAGTATTTCAAACAGCTTCCTATTGTACATCTTCAAGAGAGATGCAAGCTCTTGTGCTTTGTAATTGTGCAACCATATCACTGAATATGGATAATGCTTACAAGCAAAGCACTGACAACTCTGCACATATAAATATGTATTGTTTTCCAGGCACCACCCAGGGAAAAAGAAAAGTGGAGGGTTTATTTTAATTTCTTTTGCAATGTGTGAGCAAAGTGTTACAAGACTTACAAAGAAAAGTGGGAGTCCTAATGACTTAACCAGCAATTCAAGACAAAGCACCTCAACTCTCTAAAACATTCCTATGTTCAGATCCCACCAATTATTCTTTGTTTTACAACTATTAGCTCTTGAGCTCCCTGGTTTGTACTATACCTTTTTTGGGTGACTTTTCAAAATTCAGATCATTTTAAAGCAAAAACTTTAAATGTCCTTTCAGCCAAGATTCCTCTTTCTTTTTGACATCAAGACTTATCTCTTTGATAACTTCAATGCTTCTTCTTCTCTGCAGTGAGTACTTAATTCTCACCAATGGTTGGTTTTGCTTTTCTTTCAAAAATAGCAATAGCACCCTGAATGTTGTTTATCTGCTTTCTTTGACCATTGGTTGCATTCTTTGCCACTTAAAAATTTTTTTTTAAAAGAATTATTTTAAATTTTCAACTTAAATGATATACACAACACCACTATTTGTTCAACATTTTTGGGGGGGGGGTTGTTTTTCCTAATTGTGTGAAAATACACTTGCTTTTTAAGCTCAGTTAAAGCTTCCTTTATGTGTGAGCAGAGCTTCACAACAGAGGTTTTCATCCTGTTCACTGCTTTCTCTGACTGTGAAACAAATAAAAGCCAAGCTTTTGCATTTCATAACCTTGAAGTTCTCTGAGTAGTTTCACCTCCAGGGCTGGGTAACTAACTGTTTTCAAGCAGCTTAGAGATAAAAATGGGGAGGGGGGTGACGTGGAGGAGAAAAAGGCAGTAAACAAGAAGATGATTTCAGATTTTTATGATTTAGATTAAACTGAACAACAGCAACAACCAAGGTAGAAAGGAAGAGAGAATGTATACCTATGATGGAATAGTTCTATAATTTAAGATACATATTGTGTTAGACTTGCCATATGAAAGGGCTAATGAATTTCTCATAACATCCTGCAGCCTCTTAGTGCTTTTCACCCCACAGCAGTACAAAGGATATTTGAGCAGTGAGTGAAGGGAATATGCACGATGTTATCCACAGCCAAGTCATGGCTGCAGACATGGTATAATGTGGCAACTGTTCTAATAGTGCTCTGCATTACTTCATAGCAATTTTAGGATAGATCTGGGAGAGTGTTTTACTGGAAAAGCAGATGAACTAGTATAGAGGTAGTGACTCATGAGTGGTGGTGAGCTGTGGTGAATTGCTAGGATCACAGGGCAGGAAAAGTGTGATCACTCACATTAGATCATCACTACCCCCTGTACACATCCAGGAATTTTTTATTACCAAAGTGGCCAAAAAGCTTTTTGTTTTCCAGATATTCTAACTACTGGGTCCTCTAATAGAACAGTGACTTTTCATATTGCCCTGACTCTTGCTTTAGCAGTACCAAGTTAATAAAGGTCTAGAATTAACAGTACTGCTTCCTTCACTAGGCAAGTTTACCTTAAAGTCTGTTGCTCCAACAGCTGACCTTGTCTGACCTTGCTGAGCTTGTGCTAGCTATAGAATTGCAGAAAAGTGCACACAGAAGTCAGTAAGAGACAGTTTTCTCAGAAAAAATTGGCAGCTATTTACACCTTCTACCCAGAAACTCCAGCTCAGATGTGCAGATAGCCCCTGATTTGATGTGAGACTTACTTGAGAGTTTGTAGGAAAAAAAAAAAGCTGTGGATTAGGAAGAAAGAAAATTATCCTTGGTTATATAGTGAAGTTATATATCATGTGTTAGTTATGTCATGGAACTGAGAGAATTTAGGTGTTCCTGGTGACAGAATAGCCATAAGATACTGCTTTCATGGTTGGAATAAAATCATAGCAGGCTATGTAGTATTTTCTGACTGTTAAACAAAACTTCTTGACACTCATAATTTGAAATAATTCCTTGTAATCTTAAACCAATTTTTTAATGACTGCTAATAATGCCAAGGCAGTTGCGAGGGGGGGTGTATATTATCCATCTTTTTCCTACAAAGAGTGTTTTTTGGTTTTTTTCTCCTCTTATATTATGTGCCTACAGGATAGCGCATTTATGGATGTAATCTGCAGGGATGTAATGTAGGTATCAGTTTACCAGCAGAAACTTCAAGCTGCACAGGGGCACAGGGCTCTGTCTATGATTTTCAAATACAAGCCTACTCTTCAAAGACTGAGAAGAGAGTGTGGACACCAGTTAGTACAAAGTGCTCATTATTTGCTGCAATTTCAGATATGCATGCTGGAAATCAATGGCCAGTGAAATGCACCCTGTGTAGTCTAGTAAGTTCTTCACTTATTTATCTCTAGCACATTTATGCACATGAATAAGCAGTGTTACATTCATTTACAGCTCCAAGACAAGAAGGCAATCTGAGGCTTACAAGATTTGGCTGATGTGCTGTAGACAGTCTTCTGTTTCCTTCAGGAGTTCAGCACATCAGGACACTGAGAGAAACAAAGAATAAATTTTATAGTTGAAACTTACATGCAAACACCAAGCATCTCATTTAATTGACTTGGAAAATTATGTTGGCTCAGAGATAGAATGGACCAATCTCACTCATCAAAGACATCAAAATTTCCCTGTTGTATGAGTAACATGCTTTTTAAGTGCCACAGTGCACAGCTTTTCACAGGAGAAAGAATGAGGACTGGGAACCAGTCTTATTTTCATTAGTGACCTGGACACAAAAAGTAAAGGTTTGCTAGTGTATCTTGTTGAAGGTATGAGGCTGGGAGTGGTGGGAGGGAGGAAGGCACTGTGAACACAGGTGAAGTTTATAGTGGAGAAGAAGCTGAGGAGTCTGATGTTTTGACAGAAAGAAACAAGATGACATTTATGGTGTAAAAAGAAGGATAATTTTCTTTAGAAGTAATGGAGAAAAACTATAAGAGTTTATTGGTTAGAAATGAAACGGGAAGAAAAATATCTGAGCACTAGACAGTTTACTATGAGTATGTGATCTGATATGGCTATGTTAAGGCAAATTTTGTACAGGATATCTTTCACAAAGTATTTCTGATAAGGAAGTGCAAGATATCACTGTATCTGCTTTTCATGAAGATGAATCTGAACCACATCCAGTACATATCTGTTGGGATCATCAGGACTTGGAAAGCCCAGAATGTAAGAGGAACCAAGCTGGTTATATCCTGGATCAGTTTGCGAAGTGCTTTTATATAATGCTTCTGCTCATTACTTCAAGAAGTGGGAGCAGTGAGGAAAGAGACCCTTTCCACACATTTTTTTTTCATGTTACTGACCTCATGTTTGATCAGAAAGCATGAGTAGATTCTGAATTTGTTGACTAGCTGGGAGGTACTTTTATATAAACTGATAGAATTTGCTCATAGCGGCTGTGGCAAAATTACTATTTCTGCAGAAGTAGGTGCATATGTTTCACAACCCAGGACAGACTTGACAGCTTCCCACCCACCTCCCACAGGCTGCTCTGTCTGGTCCCCATTCCTCCCACTGTAGTGGGGCTGTCACCAGCCACAGCCAAGCATAGACCAGGTCTTGAGGATTGGAAATTGAGTTTATTCTGTCACAAACCTACATCTCCAGAACTGATTCCTTAACATAGCTAGGATAAAAGTAAGCCTCAGAGGCAAATGACAAATAAAGTGCTAATGACATAGTCCTCCTACACTAAACTCAGGAAGTCTGCACTGGTCAATATCCAGCACCTGTTCACTGAAGGAAGAAGAAGAAAAACTGAAAGCACTATCATTAAGCCACACTTCTGTGAAATACTCTAATACTGCAGAGATGACCTAAGAAATAAGACAGGCAAAATAGATACCTGTTCTTGAACAGCAGGTATTATATGTGACTTATGTTAAGTGCAAAGCACAGTGGTACTTCTGTAAATGTAAGAGCAGAAAGGATGATTATTACCTTCCAACCATTTAATCTGTATTAGTGAACAACAATTATAAAGACTGCCCATTCAGTAATGAGTTTCAGGCTCTCTTTGTTAATTTGATTTATAACAAAGAGTACTGAAAAAGAACTGCTTCACTTCAATCCCACTTTATTCTATAGCAGCACTGAGTTAAATGAAGTTTTCTCTGAGCATTCATATGCTGTAAAAAAGCTTACTTGTTTGAATTTGTTTGCAAAATTTCAATGGAAAGAGAAACTTGGCTTGCAGAGTTTGTTGGAAGTGATGGAGTTTTTTAAGACATGTGCCTGTAACGCTTTATATCACAACCTACTGTGATGCCAGGGTCTCAAGGTAATTCCCTGGCAGAAAAAGCCCAGTCTTGCTATATTTCAGTTCTACCATTAAGTTCATTAAGAAGAATGAATTCTCAGACTTTCTAAGAACAGAGAGTATGTGGCAGGAATGAAAACAAAAGGAAAGAATAGTAAGTTTCTTGTAAAATCCTTACTCATTTGAAGACTGAATATCTACACTTGCTTTTTCTCTGTCTGCTTGTATGAATGCTGAATTTAGCATGCACAAAAGAAAAAAGAACTCCAAAAGCAAACGATACTCCATGGATGGTATTCACGTGCAGATGGCAGCTGTTATATACAGTGGTGATATTAATAGTGCCTCACTTTTTTCCCACCTCCAACTCTGGTCACTCACCCTCCTTTAGCCTGTGACTGCAACATGCAGGCTGCAGTTTGTCTCAGGGTCCTCCACTCTCTGAAGGAAAGCTGTGAATTTCACAGAATCATCTGGGTTGGGAAGGACCTCTGAGATCATTAAGTCCAACTTTTTGCTGTGGTATGAAGAGGTTTTTCTTTTGGCATTCTAAAACTATGGTCCAATTAAGTTAAAAAGCAGGGGGGTGGTTGATTTTTGTTTTGTTTGTACAAATTGCTTTGGGCAACGATTGCCCAAAAGTGTAATTTGCCCCTAGCAGGATGTATCCCTGGACCTCAGAGCAATGGTGTGCCTTGTCCCAGCAACTAATGCAGCTCTGGACACAGGGACTGAGTGAAAAGAAAAGTCCCATTGCTATGCCTGTTGCTAATGTCCAGGCATCAAAATGGGATGAAGAAATAGCCACTGTTCAATGGAGCTAAATGACAGTTTCAGCTGTCTGGAAAACAGAGGAGCAAGGCCCAGGTATCAGAGAGACATCTTGGGACAGACTGGAAGTGAAAGGGGGACAAGTGAGTCTGCATCCATGAGCATAAATATGCTTCCATAAAAATATGAAGCAAGCTCAAGGTACTGCATTCTTAGCCTTCCTCTCTTTTCAGCAAATTCTATTAGGGACATGGTTTAGTGGTGGACCCAGTAGTGAAAGGTTTCTGGCTGGACTCTGTTATCTTAAACCTTTTTTCCAGCCTAAAAAAATTCTATGATTCTAAATACACGTAAAACCCACAGGCATCCTTCTTTTCTTACCTGCCTCACAGAGGGACAGCAGCTTACTGGTCTCAGGAACCCCACTAGTTCCAGGGATGGAGGCTGCTATAAGGATGTTGCTTCACTAATATGGAGACAGAGGGTGTAAACTTCTCCCCCTCCCCTCCTCACCTCACCTCACCTCTCCTCTCTAAAATAATACACACTGAATATAAATTAAATTAAAAGGAACATGCAGATTGAGAAAAATCAATTACTCCAAATCAGCAAATACAGTTCTGAAGGTTGTTAAACCTTAGGTCATGCTCTTTCAGTGCATGCTTTCCTGTGCTGTTTTCACTTATGTCATGACAAGGAACCTAAAACTGCTACCTTAGCAGCAGAAACGGGCTTAGTGGAGCCATAGTCATCTTTACATTCTTGCTGACAGTGAATTATTGGATTCAGCCAGCTGAAATCACCAAGTTCTGTAAAAGGAACCTTTGTTGTGCTTCAGACAAGGGAAAAAATGTCAGGTTGTTGTAGTTTCAGGCATAAAATTTTAGAGGGAGAAATTTGTGTAAAGTAGTGCTGACCTGGTACTTAGTCCTTCCCAGGAAATGAAATTGTATATAACCACTCCCCTCACCACACACAAGTGATGTTTAAAAATGTTCAGTTAAAATTTTTAGCATGATTTTTTTTATTCTTTCCTGTTTGCAGCAAAGCGGGCAGAATTAATGGAGTACTCCATGCCCTGCAGAAAAAAACTGTCAGAGATTAAGTCTTTGTTCTCATATTGTCTGGAACTGCAGCAAAGTCCAAGGGTGCTCAGTAAGCTCACAGCACAATGTACTAAATGAAGACACAGCAGACACTGCCCCTTGCTAAGAAGTGCTCATTTTCACCTCATGAGCTGTGACTTCCTTACTCATGAGATACTATAAAAGGACTTCTAATATAAATAATGCATCACCCTAAACTGAAATATAATCAGCAGAAATTAATTTGAATATTAATGCATAAGATGTGTATGCTCATCTCTATTAGTGGTCTGCATCTGTCCCATTTTGTTGAGATCTTACTGGCCCATTCTTTCCCCTGCATCCCAGAGTGGGAGGTCCATCAGGGATGTATTGCTGCAACCAAAGCAGTCTCAAACACAATACACACTCACACCTCCTGGAGAATTACAGTAGAGATACCAAATCTGGATGCTGTGCTCCACCCCTTTCCTTAGCCCCTGCACTGTTTATACACACTTTCTGTCTTGTACAAAATCCCTTCTGGACTTGGGAATTCACCCAGGTCGCTATTGCTGCAAAGGAAAGATCAGGCTCACTTTGTATGATGTTGGTTGCATAAATTCCAGATCCAGCCACACTTATATCACTGTCCTTATGCCAGAGAAGAAATTATGCTTTTGAAAGGAACATTTTTCAGAGGATGTATTATTACTGTTGCAGAAAGAAAGTAAAAAGTTTAGTTTGGTCATGTGAAAAGATGGCTTTATATAAGAGCTATGGACAAACACAACACAACAGCTGAAAACAAAGACTCTGTTTTTAATATAGGTGTTATGAACATCTCCTCCACACACTTGCACAGCATCTGCCTTGAGTGAAAAAATCACCATGCCAGTCATTTTGTATAAACTGTCCAAGCTCTTGCTCTCTTGCATTCTTCCCAGTCATAAAGCCTATTACCTCCCCAAGGCAGTAATTGTGATGCTGCTGGACAGAACATCTTGAATGATGAAATGAAAACCCTGAAGTGAAACACAAAGCTAAGGTTGGGGATCCATGACAATAAATCTATGGCAAAGTCTATGCCTGTAATTATTTTCTGAAAAAGCAGCACAAACTCAGCCACTCAGAGGAAGAATCTTACAGACCTCTAGCACTGCTATTGAAAGACCCAAACAGTATTGCTCCTAAAAGATAAAAAACTGTAGATCAATTATGTAAAAGCAGCTATCACCACTGCTGGCTAAATGCAGAAATAGTACTCAGTCCTTCAAAGAAAAGGAGTCACTTTGTTCAGGTTAACATGCTATTCAGAGACACATTTTCTAATGACACAGAATAAGCCGAGAACACAAATCTTACTTAATTTGTGACTAGAGGTAAACTTAAGCTGCGGTTTGCAGCCTGAGTCAATATTCTTCCTCTGTCTACCTTGGTCTTCCTAAATCAGCAAAGACAGAGACTCTCAAGAACATACGGGATGCCAACCAGGACATAATCAGAGAAACATGGAACATTCTGAGCATACAAGGCAGATGATCACTCAGAAAGATGTTGATGTCCTTATGCCTATTCATTTATCTACTTGAATCAAAGGAATGGAGGAGGAGGAGGGGGAATGAGTATTGGGAAGGGGGGAGGGAGTCTAGGCATGATTAACAATAGGTGCTAGACAGGAAGAACTAGATTAAACTGATCCATATGCAAATGATCTGAGTCTGATTGCATCAAACCATGCACAGTTTAATGAGTATGGTAAGATGCCTTTATCTCTGCTTGGATGTGTTCCGAAAAGAAGGACTGCTTCAAGATAAAACACAGTTTAATAAGAAGGTTTTTCATTACGGGTCGATCTGCATTTGCATTTCTTTCTCTGAGGAGAAAAAAGCCACAGCTTTCCTCAACCTCCATTCCTTTTCAAGAGATTAGTCAGTAAGCACTTATGTGTTGTTGACACACACCTTAAGACACTGCATACTTAACATGCGTGGGAGTTTTAGCCTGGTCCTTCATGACCTGGATTAGACATTTCAAAATGAGGACTAAGTGGCAAACTCTTATTTTTCTGCTTATCTACCCAGCACTCTTTGCCCTTCCTTTATTTCGAAGCTTTGTAAAATCTTTTCAGTATTCATATACTATAATACAGAGGCAGAAGTTAGCTTTGATACTTACAGCATTGTGGGCTAGACTCAAAACTGCATCACCGCTGTGAGATGGTGATAACTCCAGCTTCTGTGGAGCTAATCTGATTTTATGCTACTGTAGCTGAGGTCTAGCCCTCTATTTCAAAAGTGTGTGTTGTTTTCTTCCAAGTGTCTGCTTTGGGTATTGAATAAGGCAGCTAGGCTCTACCTTAACTTCACCTGTCTTGGGCTTTTCTTGCTGTTACAGGTGCAGATGAAATAAAAGAGAGGCAACCTACTCCTTCTTGTGCAAGCAAGATAGTGGGAAATATCCAAGGCTCTCAGGAAGATGATAGGAAAGTAATTTGGCCAATGCACTGGCCTGTGTTCAGACTCCAGCAGCCACACAGTACAGAAGGCATTTGTCTTCTCATCCAGCTGTGATTAAAACTGTGGTTAGCAAAAGCATTGAATCAGAACAAGCTGGGATATTTTTGCTTTGAGGCATAGCAAATGGTGTATCTTCCTCCATCTTGAAGAACTCTGCCCTGGCTAGCACACTTTCTGGAGGCCATCTATGGATACCATATCCTTCATCTCTCACAGTAGACTTTTCTGATTTAAATGCTGTGTTCTCCACTGAAGCCTGTGCACACACTAACATCTGTATTCATGCACTACATATTTAAACAGGTAATATTCTTGGTGCAGAGAGAAAGCATTTCAGTCTCAAAGTGCTGATGCGGAGTATTAGCTCTCCAACAAATTGAGGCAAATAAATACCAATGGCAACATAAAAGCCTTCATAAAGAAGAAATCCCTTTTCACAGCACCTATAATTGGTCTGTGCAGTGAGGATCTGTTGAACTAATCTAGTTATCAGTCCCCCTTCTTCACCTCAGCTTCAACTGATCTCGTTCATCCTTGTACCATGAAGATGAGTCGTTTTAATAGAAACAAGGCAGTTGAACAAAAACATTTCCATTGATTTCAATAGAAATAATCACAGACCTAATTGCCTTGCAGATTGGGAATCCAAATCTGTTATTGAATATTCCATCATTATTAACTTTTAGCTTCCTTTCCATCCCTGGGCTGCTTCAAGTATTTAGGAATTCCTGGTTTTATATTCCTTTGATGACAATGTATGCTTACATCATTTGTTTCAATTAATTTGATTTGAATTTTACTTCTGTATCATTTGGCTTTCTGGACTCTATGCTGAGTTGTCTGCAGCTTCTTTGCATTTCATCATTAATTTTGATTCAGCAGCTACAAAGTAATTTCTTGTCTCAGATTACAGCTTTTTACCTGTATATGTTCCTTTACACTTAATGCTACAGCCACACAACCTCTCCTCATTGACCAAAGGTCTCAGAAGAGTAGAAGTCTGAAGCTTATTAACCTAGTCACAAAATACAGTTTTCCCAGCAGTTAGAAGAGTCCTACTTCTGTCCTAGATTAGTGATATTTATTACCATTTATGATACCACAATGCTGAGGGTTCAGGAGCAGTTGAGGTAAGAGAATAATTCAGTAACTGGTGGCAGTGAGCTTGTATCCTCCTGTGCCAGGTGAGAGGGTGCACTCTCTGGGCAAGGTATGGTTGAAAGGTAGATTAGAAGCAGGCACACACTTCTTTACTTCTTGGCATGGTCTAGTACCCAGTGGGGATAGATGCTAAACAAATACAGGACAAAAAGATGATGTTTGTCCCAAAGAACTTATCCTTGAAATAAAAGGAAATACTGACAGATAAGGGAAGCAATGGGTTAATGAGAAAATGTGCATTTGGTTTAACTTTAGGGAACTGATTTATGTGCCACTGGGATAAATTCAGTTGCGTGGACAGATCTTGCGATCAGGTTTCTATGGGTGCAGTTCAGAGCCCTTCTAATCTTCCTTCAAAAGGTCCTGTCTCTCTTTATGGATTAAATATAGAAATCAGATCACTAACATGGTAACTTGAAGTTGGATGCTTGAAATTAAGCAATAAGTTGCCTTTCCTCTACTCCCACCTCCTGTGCATGTGGGCATGAGTCTTCAGGTGGCAGTGCCAGAGTACTGCCAAGCATCATTTGAAAGGAAGCATTTTCAGGTCAGATTAAAAGACAGAGAAGAATGCAGCTTTGTGACTCTGACAGGGAGCAAAAGTGAAATCACAGAGGCAGGTATTAAGGAGTGTAGTGAGTAGTACTTTTGCCCTTAGGATCGACACTGGAATCTGTGTTGAAAGTTGAGAGCAGGTATTTATGTAGGCTTTGAGCCATACCTAAATGATTTTTTATCTCAATACCACTATCCCAGAATAGCTGTGTCTTTTTTCTTTCCAATTCTCTTTCATTCATAAGGCTTTTAATCTTTATGCAAGTTCTTCTGCAAGGTCTAAATCACCTTGATATTTGGCAACATTTTTTTCTCTCTTTCTCTTCTTGATTCCTCAATCTTAGGGAATTTCCTGGATAGGAAAAAATTACATTCGTATATGCAAATGTGGTCATAACGCCTCTTTCAGCACTTTTTCTCTGTTTATCATATCTAATTTCTGAAGGATTTGTTTTGGTCCAAATGTGTTCTTTCTGTTTAAGTCAATGGCACTCTTGTAATGGATCTTAATGGTAGAAGGATTTAGCCCAAATCCTGGTGTATATAAATCAATTTTAATCTGAAGGGTCTGCAATAAAACCAATGACTTTGATTTTCTTTTCTGAGGATGCAACTGAGTCAGAGACTTTGATTTTTCTTTATTAATGCCAAGTAATTGCATGATAGGTAGGTGACTGTGAGGAAAGTCTTTCTGAACAATCTGTTCTTTATGCTTTGGACTTTGGACTGTGTTGGACTTTGGACTAAGAAGGATGTTATTTTCGTAAGAGGCAAAACTGGGGATATGTTACATAGAAACCTAATGATAAAAATATCTAATCCTTTGTGTCTGAATACATATACATACATACTTATGTATATACATAAATATTCAAAATTTTTTTATAACAGGGCACTAAAGCATTAACTCTCTTCCTCATTACTGGACTCTTTACTGGGCTGTCTTGATGTCCTTTATAATCTGGGCTTCTCAAATAGCAGTTATGATGGGATTTTTTCGTGCCATGCTCATCTATCCAGTAGGAACTGGACGTAGATCATCAAAGAGTTACCAAGTAACTCTTTGGTAAAAACTTTCAGATGCTTTCAATATTGGCTAGGTTTGAACCGGTGAGCTAGGGGTGAGGGAATAGCCAGTTAACCATTCTTTTGAACTATATGTTCCCCAGTGGTGACAATTTAACCAAATTGCCAGAAAGGTCATGTATTACAACCATAAATCAAGTGGCCAACAATGTAAATGATATAATCTTAATCTTCCTTTGCGTCTCCCCTAATTTTCCCTTTCCTCTCTGCCCCTAAGACAGACAAACACAGAGACTTTCCCCCTTTTATAAATACAATGGATGTTGTTGTCAGTTCAGATAAGAGCAAATGCCAGATAGGATAGCAATATTTTCAGTCCTGGCAAATGCAATCATAAGTTCAGTTTATTAATATTGCAACAGTTGCACTAAATGAGATCACTTGGATAACAAAACATTTATCAACAAAACGCTGCCACCTACTGAAGTTTTGCAAACAGCCCAGATGATTGGATAAGATCACAAATTCACTCTGTCACAAGCTTATGGTCTTTGCTGAAATTGTTCTGAGGGAAAAAAAAAAACCCAAGAATGATAACCAGCAGAACAAGACAAGACATCTCTCTTATGCAGTCTGTTCAAGAAGTGCCAGGGTAAAATCCTGGAGAGCAACCTCCGAAGAGGAAAGGAGGTTTGGCTTTTTGTGCTCGTGGAATTTTCAAGCACAGTGGTGAGGGAACTCTTCCTTTCATCTGCTTTGGCTTGCAGTCCATTATGAACTTCAGCTTTAAAGGTCAATACGACAAGAAAACTGTATCTTCAGCCCATAATAAACAGATATGAAAACTTGCCAGCTTTCTGGGTTGTATCACCCCAGGTTAAAAAGGCTTTGGAAATAAATATAAAAGAAGTCCAAGCGACTATAACAGATCATGTGCATTTTCTGTTGAAAGACAACCATTTAAAAATTTTGTTATTTCCATATAGCTCTGCCTAGCACGCCTGTGGAACAAGGATAAGCCCTGCTCATCTTACATAGGAAGAACTTTACCTACCCATGTGTCATTGCTTTAGTGTGAATCAACAAATGATCAAACATAGAAGGGCTGTCAAGGCTTCAGATAGGAATTGTTGTGACCATTTGAAACTGTAGAGAACATTTCTGGAGTGCCATAACCTAACCTGGCTTTTAGGCAAGAATGGATCTCATTTCTTAGTGTTTTGTGAAAACTACTTTGAGGGTTTATCTGTTAGTTATATGTAGAAGTATTTAAATGAAGTGCAAACAAAATTATTCACTGTGCAATTATTTTTTACCCTATGAGTAGAAAGGAATATTTATGTTAATCAGGAAAAGCAAACTCAAAGGGTCAGAGACAGCAAAGTTTAGGAATGAAAATCTCATTTCAATTATTTCATGCAATGGGTGACCCATCTTTTCCCTCACAGTACTATTCAGTTTCTTATTTGTAATAATCACAAAATTGACACTTACCTCTGGAACCCTTGTCAAGGATGTGAAAAAGTGACTGCTTTTTAAGACTGAGGTACAACAGAACATTTAAATGTGCATAACTTTAAGCATTCTATATTTCTATAGAAATAAACAGGACTACTCAAACATTTCTGATTTTGCATGGGCTTCTGTGCTCTGCTAGCTTAGGGGCTAAGAATGGATATTCTTATTTAATACAGTGTTTATCTACTAAGCTTACATTCAGCATTACTGGTTTCTTCCCTTTCATCAGACAGAGACAAGGAGTTCTCCATTTTTCTAGCCTCCTTCTGGGTCAGTTTCAAACTTTGTTGTGCCCTCCCATGCATTTGCATTTTATATCTGATGTAGAAAATAGCAGCTATAAAGCCAAAGCCCGAGTCCTGAGGGAGTCAAGTGGATGACTTGAAAGGAAATACTCTAGGGCTTGCCTAGATTAGGGGACATGATTGATACTAGGCTGAAGCTCACTCTTCCTGACCTAATTTGGACCTTTTTGCACTGTGAAGCAAGATCTCCTTCCTTCTTTAGATTTAGCTGTTTGCAATTGCCCTTGGGTTCCTCTTCATGACTGTGACCACATGTATTGACTAGCCCTGGCCTCATTCTCTCTTCTTAATGCTGGAATTGTCCTTATTGCTGTGATGCCATGCTTGTTTATTTAGTGGAGAGCATGAATATATGCTCACTACTGCACCGGGAAACCCCAGCTAGGGTCTAGGCAGATCCAGAATCTTTAGCTCACGTTGGTCACTCTGCTTAATGCTTACAGTAAAATCTATAATATCTTTTATTCTTCAATGGGTTTTGAAGCCTAGATTATTTATAGTGTGTTAGTCATGCTGCTGTACCTGTTAAGTGTATTCAAATGCTGGCTCCACCACCTTCCTTGCTGTATAAACAGAGCAAAACCCTAAATACCCACTGTGGGCCACCTGGAGCTGATACTGCCAGATATATGCCCTGAGCAGTTTAGGTAAATTTGGGGTTAAGCTGAGGTTTGCTGCAGCTGTTCTTTAACACAAAGGAACTTCAAAGGGTTTTGACTCCACTTGGGCAGGCTGAAGTCAACACATCTGCTAATTCCTATGGAGATGAAAGTGAGTGTTTAATGCACACCATTGCCCTAACCAGTGTGCAGGTGCAATTGCTGGCTGGATATCTTCACATTGGTCTGTCTGTATTCAACTTTCTCAATTAGGATTCATGGTTCTGAGCTAGATCCCCTGGCCTGTCTCTCTGTGACACTATTCCTCTAATAGCATCTGTAGGTTGCTGCTCCCCCTGGCACCATGGTGGCAGCTCTGGGCTTTCCAGCTTCAGGCTGACTGGCACCCTGGCCCAATCCATGATCTCAAGTGCAAGGCCAGTGTAAACAGTGCATTCTGGGGCTGATATTCATCATGAGGATACTGGCACAGGCTGAACTTGGGGAATGCCCCCTCCCTGGAAGCGTTCAAGGCCAGGTTGGATGATGCTTTCATCAACCTGGTTTAGTGGAAGGTATCACTGCCCAAGGGAGGGAGGTTGGAACTAGGTGATCTTCAAGGTACCTTTCAACCCAAACCATTCTGTGACTATATGATTAGCTGAGCTAATAAAGGAAGATTTCTGGCTGCAGAGGCAACATGTTTTCATGCACAGCATGGAGCTGAGCAGGTTCTGCCCTTGAAGTCTTTGTGTGCTGTAAGCTGGGGCCTGGGGAGGCATCAGGATGAGGAAATGTGCTCCTACACCTGTGGAAAGAAAAGTCTCCCAATGCTGTTAGCAGATGCTGGAGCTACTTCACACAATTCTTACCCTTCCTTTGGTCACTGCTTCACTTTACTAAACCACTGGTGGGATGGAAGGAGCAACCTTGTGGTGCTCCTCATTGGGCAGCACTATCCTGTTTTGGTGGTGTCAAGATAAATGCCTATCTGAGCTGCCAGCTCTCAGGTTGGAAAAGATCACTGCATTAGTATAACTGCATGTCTTGTATGCTGAATGTGTAGGCACAGACAGTCTAAAACAGCTATCATCTGTAGCCTGTTCAGCCTTCCATGAGTACTCCTGGTACCACACTTGCTTCTAGTTTATGGGACTTATAACTCTAAATGAACATGCTAGTATGTTGCTCTTAATCTGCAAAATTGTTTACTTCAGTTGTGAGCACACTTAGAAACTGTGAACTTGGTATCTCTTGCTAATCTGACATGAAGAAATTTCTGGAAAAGTGACTACTGTATACCTCTTACTGCACAACTGTGCAAACAAAATTTAACACAAAAAATTTTGGAATTCTAGTAGCTAGACAAGATAATTTATATTTCAGGGGATTGTTTTACTTAGTCCACCCAGATACAATTTTGAAAGCATTGCATCTACAGATTATCTCTTACATCTGATTTACTTGGATGTTTTACAAGTAAAATTTTCTGTATCTGTTAGATTTTCTAGTCATACCTATTAAAAGAGTGGCTACTGTGTGATTAAATTAGCAATGCTTATTAGCTTGACTGTTTGTGGTCAATAGATCTTTACCAGTGAAGACCAGAGCATGATCTTGTTTTGCCTGTGGAGACCCAGAGTGGAGTGTATATGTAAATACTGTGTATATGTTGAGCATAGGAGATCCTGAGCTTTTCCAGTATAGAGACTGGGCTTATGCTGGGGAGAGTTGGACATGAGAAGCTTGGCTGATTGTGGCTGGTGGTAATAGCTCCTGGGTGGCTATTACTTGCCCCTTAAGCAAGGAACTATGTCTTGAAAACTGTTTTGATAAACCCCGGCTGACTTGCTTCCTTTTTTTTTTCAGTGAAGCTGAAAAACAACAGAAACCAGGCAGTCACTGGTGGAAGTGGCATTCACTGGGCATGTGGGTGTCCAATTCTGCTGTGTACCAGCCATTGTTTTCTGTTCCTGTTGCTCTGGGGAGCACCCAGAAGAATGTTGTCACTGCCTCAGCATCTTGGTACATGTCTTATTTCAAAAATATGCACAGCTTTTAAATTAGATGACTGCAAAGCATCAGGTTTGATTCTTAAGAGTGGGGTGTCTAAAGTAGTAACTAAGCACAGATATCTACAGACTTAAAATTCCAATTTTATTCATAGTTTTATGAAACATAGGTCCCTAAATTGTCTAGATACTATTCCAAAGTCTCCCTCCCTCCCCTCTTTTCTTCCTCCCTGCCTGCCTTCCTGCCTTCCTTCCCAGTTCCCTTCCTTTCTGCTTTCTTTCCCGCCTTCCTGTTTTGCTTTTAAAGACACACATAAGTATTTTGGAAAATGTCTGTAAATACTAACTGAAATCTAACTTTTTTAAAAAAGTACTGGTACCCTCTTACTGTATGACTCTATCTAAATGTCCTGGTTTGGGCCAGGATAAAGGTGATTTTCTGTCTTGTACTTTTGCTTTTAGCTAAGTCTCTTGTAAGTAGTTGCATTTGCTGAAATTAACAGCAAGTTTCTCAGACAGTGTGTGCTCCTAGGATTGATAACACTTGATGTTTATAGTTACTGCTAGAGACTGGTGTGCAGAGCCAAGGACACTGCTCAGCTCTGAGGAAAACATTTTACTGTCCAGGAGGATAAAGAGGTCCCACCTGAGCCCTCCTTTGGGGAGGAACCGACAAGATAGATGCCAGAATTGACCAAACAGAGTATTCCATCCCATATACATCACACTCAGTATAAATTTGAGGCAAAACGAAGGCCGAGCCAGATCTTTCCGGATTTCCAGATTTCCAGACTTCTGGATTTCCTGATTTCCCTTCTTCCCTTCCTTCACCCGGCATCCTGGAAGGATCCCGTCCGTTCGTCTGCCTGTGGTCCTGATCCGTGCCAGCCCATATCTGTGTGTTCCTGCCTCCAGTTCCCGACTGCTGCCGACTCCAGGAGTCCAGCCTGGACTTTCCCAGGGCTGCCCTGCAACCTTGGTGGTTACGTGAGAGTTATTGGGGGAAAGGAGGGAGGAATATGGTTTCCATTTTCCTGTATATTTGTATATATTTAGTAATTTTACCTATTTATCATTACTGTTCATTAAAGTTGTGTAGTTTAGTTTCCAACCCATAAGTCTCTCTCCCTTATTCTATCTCCTTTCTTTATCAAGGAGGAGAGAGACATTAATAGAGAGTGTCTGTTATTCGGTTTAATTGCCGGGCCAGTGTTAAACCGTGACACTAAAGAATAAACTACATGCCATGGACAAAACTTTTTTACTTGCCATATTATGCATTTTTCAGGTCCTTTAAGATTATTTTAGAATGTGTATAAATGACCTACAACTACTATAAATACACATACTTTTTAGCTAATGCTTTGATCATGTTACTTTAAATTCCATTTTATTTACCATCAGCAAATAACATTTGTACACCCTTACTGCCCTTTGCACATTCTCATTTGTTTCTGAATGAAGGGTAACAACAAACATGGATATTGACAATCAAAAGCTATTACAGGCAAGATGTATACTTCATTTCTGGAATCACATTAAACCACTGTAAGTTAATTTCACATTTTCCCTAGAAAGAATAGCCAACATGAGCCCAGTCCACAAAATTGATTCAATGTCACTCCCTAACGAAGTCACAGACATCCTTCTGCAGACTATATCTGTTTCTGTTGATTCAGATAGTTAATCCATAGCAAATCAAGACTGTGCCTTGCCAAGCACATATGAAAAGTCCTAACTCTGAAGTAAAGCTGCTCCTCTGTGAGGGCAGGGGTCCATGTTCAGAAGGGAGCAGTACAGTGCAACAGGAGGCAGAGAGGTGGGGGCCTGGCTTGCAAATCTGTTACCCTCCAACTTTTGTGATGTCAGGCAAAGAGTCCCTCAGAATGGCTGAACAAGGGTGGCCCATTTGGTATAATCCATGGGGAGGGAGATGTGCTAGTCCACCCTTTGCTTCAGAGAATATGGCAGTGCCCACCTTGCCGTTTGGTGTTTCAGGGTGTCCTCATGGCTGCAGAGAAGCATCGAAGCTCCAAGCCAAACAGCTTACTCTGTGTGGATTAAGCCAATGCAGCACCACTGGCAGTTCACTGTCACATAGACTATCTTGTGCATAGGGTTGTGCATGTACCAAACCTTTCAGTTGGATTTCCTGTGTCTTCTCACTGCAGATGTTCCAGTTTAACTACACCAACATTCACATTACTTTAGCGAGGCTTTTCTATTTACATGGAGCCCAGTTTTCTCCACTTGACCCCAGAAGTGTTTGTTCCCATTTCATGAAGCCAGTGCTTAAGGAATTCTTAAGCCAGGACTGTAACTTCCCAACTTCCCTGCTCTTTGGCATGTGTTTAAAAGTCACATTACACAGATTTAATGCTAGTGGATGGTAAAGAGATTAAATTTTCAAGTGCCAACTCATCACATCAGGTTGACACAACTCCCACTGTGTTGCTGAATTTGCTGTAGTCCTTTATTAAGGGTGTGGGGAGAGATGGCTGAGGGGAGTCTAAGAAAAATGGTTTATTTACCAAGACAGCAAATAAGGAAATGTGTTTTAAAGTGTAAACTATCTTTTCTGAAAGGTTTGGCATTGTGCCTTGTGTTCTGTCTGTCCTGTCTGAAAAATACATAACTATGAGTGTAAACTATGTACATGTGTGTGCTTGTGGTTTTCTTATAAGCATCTAAGAGTGATGCCTGGGAGAGCTAAACACCAGGGGAATCTGCCAGGTGGAAATAATGTTCATGCACTTTTTCTGTTGATGAGTTAGTCAACCACAAAAATACCAGGAGCTCATTAGTGTAGCATTCTCAGACTGTGGTTCATGAGGATGGGGAGAGTGACGTGCACTTCTGCAAACATGATCCCTTCTCATGGTAACGGCTCACAAGGTGGGACCAGCCCTGTAGCATCTCAGTTCACTATTTTTTGGGATCCACTAGAGGGTTTCAACTGGTTTTGGTACTAGAAGCTTGAGAGATAAAAACTCCCACAACCCTACCCTTCAAACTTTGTCTTCTCCTGCTAACATCTTGCTGTTGGGCTGAGGAGAGATGATTAAAATGGTGGAGCTTCTCATCCTCACTGGGAATACTGTGCCTTGCCAGAGGCCAAGATGTAGGACTTTGAGGAAAGCTGCCCATCAAGTCTGTGCTTGTAACTTGCAGATTCCAAACGCAAATGTGCTAATAGATGCTCCAGCTCATGCTATACCATTTACAGTATTTGTAAACAATGAAATATAATGCAGGTATATCCCAATCCTTCATTAACTGAGAAAAAACAACATTAGAAGAAGCATCAGAGGCCCATTTCTGCTTTCCAACATGCACACATCGTAACCTCCATTAATTTGAGATGGAGTCATGTGGGTGTATCCTGAGGGGGTGATTGCATCCTACATCAGCTACAAGTGACTGAAAAAGGGAAAATAATCAGACTGATACTGGTCATTTGGACAATGTGTATTTGATGTGTCAGAGCTGTTCCAACCTTCCAGTTACCAGATGTCCGTAAAAATTCATAGCAGGCTATTAAATTTAGCAGATCCCGTCTTAATTAGATTAGCTTCTACTCAGCATGACAGCAGAGTATTTCACTGATGGAGGATTTATAAAGATTGCTGGTGGGAATTCTTTATGGAAGATGTAGTCTTTTATCCAGTGGGATTTACAAATTGAGAAGGGGGGGATGGAGAAAAGGAAGCCCTGATAAGGACACACAAACATTGTCATGGCATGTTAAAACCTAAATGGGAACTTTTATTTTATGGATGTTCCCTTTTTATTTCTCTTTTGCAATATGGATAGGCGGTGTGAGTGTTTTTTGTGTCCTTGCATTATCAGGCCCAGCTAACATAATGGCATACGGGTGGTGGAAAACTACAAGCAAATTCTTGTTGTCAAATTCTCTCCTAAAACTAGCACCAAAGGAGTACTCAATGTTCAGTTGCCTGTCAGGTCATGAGTTATTCTTTCACCTACAGGAAACAGAACTGTATAGTTTGTCTTGGGCTGGTTTTATGTGCTGCAATCCAGCATCTATCCATCCATTGCCCTTCTTTCTTTAAGGTCACTGCAAAAAAAAATAAAATAAAAAAAAAAAAAATTGCAAAAACCAAAACCAACCAAAAAGCCCGCTTTCTTATTAATTCTGCCCTAGTGCCAATGATTCTCTGGTTTTCTCTGCACAGGTTTTTATGGAAGATATATACTATTAATGGTGACACTGGTGTCAGTAAGAGAACGTGAGCAGCAGCAATGCCTGCACTCTATTCCCAGTGTGTATATAACTTCATAAAGAAAAAAAGCTGGGTGGAGGGGAGGGGAGTTCTGGATAATTTTTCTTGTCATTTGAATCACCACTGAAAAGGTCACTCCCTGTAAGAAGACACAATCTTCTCTCTGAGATGTCTGAGGGAGGAGCAGAAAAGGCAGAGCCAAAATGGGGGGTACTTCTTGCCACTGCATGGCTTTTGTGAGGTGTCAGAGCAGCCCTTCTGGGGGCACGGGTGTGCAACACCCAGAGTGTGCATGCTGGTGGCTGATAAAACCAGAAAGGGACCATCCTTTGCTCACGCCGCGGGCTGATAGCATTCACATCATACACCGTTTGTTACTAGGCAACTGATTAAATATACATGCTGGTCCTTCAAGCAGTGCTTGCAATTAATTAAACCAAACCATTTTCATTTTGACTGACTTCTGCCCTTCCCTCCCCACCACCAACCACCTTCCCAAATGCTGACATCTGATACAAGTGCAAGAGATTTGATGCTCCTCCTGACCTATGGTAATAGCATAAAGAACGGACTCTTTGCATAGTAGATGTGGTCTACACCTTGGCACTGGACACCTCTGAGTATTCTTGGTGCCTAGATGGCAGCTGGCACACATAACAGACATTTTGCTTTCCTTTGCCAGGGCCAATGTAAACTGAACTGTGAAAACAGCAGGGCAAAGTCCAAGAGAGGTTCTCCTGGTAAATTTATTTGAAGCGCAGTTGTATTGAAGGATGGAGGATGGGTCTTCTTTCTTGGTTGAAACTGGAATTCCTGACAAATTTAAAACCACTATGAAGCATGTTTGCCTAGGTGTATATAGAGATTGATATGTATTGTGATAAATATAAATATTTATATAGCTTTTAATACACATGCAGGTGATGTTAATGTCCAGGTGTCACCAACTCTAAGTGTATACTCCTCTGTGCTAACTACTAAACTGAGACCCAAACCAGGCAGTCCCTGCTTTGCTCAGCTCACAGTCTAAATAGCCATGACAGGCAAAGCAGAAGAAGCAATCTCGACATCAAAGGTTGTTCAAGGTCATACAGGAGGTCAGCAGCAGGGCTGGGAATAGCGATCGGCTTTTGTTTTGAGTTCAGATTTTGTAATAATAATAATTAAAAAAAAGAAAAAACAGTGAGTCATCTCACTCCAAATCCTCCCTCTAATTTTGTAATACAGTTGTCATATTAAACTTGTATGAAATAGACTGGAATTACACATGGAAAATGGGTAACTACAAGGATCCTGGAAGATCTGACTGTTCCTATTACACTTGATCAAATGCAACTGTCAGCTGCTTTGGCAGAGATCACCTTTGATGATTAAAAGGAGAGGACTACATTACAAGAGGGTTTGAGCATGAAACCACTCGCTGCAATCCACAATTAAACAGGAGAGGCTATTGTTCTGTTTCTGACTGGGAACTGAGTTACAAATTTATTGGAGTTCACAGGCTTGCTGCAGAGCTTAGCTTTAACAAAATTGTAGCCCCATTCTGTATCAGAGCTTCCTACCCTGCTCAAAACCTCGAGTGCATTAAAGAAGCAATTTAGGGGCTTATTTGAAGGGGGAAAAATAGAATGTCGAGTTGTGTTTCTTTCTTCCTTCCTCCCACTGGCTTTCTGCTGGGGAGGGAGGGATTTGAATCAGCAGATTCTCAATGGCACTGTTGCCTGTCAGAGCTGGTATAGAATCACGGGAAATGGGTAGGAAGCAAATAATTAAGCACAGACTGACTGACAATTCAAGGGCTTTTTTTTAACATGCTGGCCAGCAGCTGATTTGGTGTGAACTGTCTGTGGAGCCACGCTGCTTTACACTGCCTGTGCCTTTGTGTCAGAACTGGAATGGTGCCTCTGCAAAAAAAGCACTCTTTGGGTTTGTGACTCTTAAATGAGCTGAGGCCATTTTCCACTCCAGACAGGACTAGGTTATCTTGGCCTGCTTTGGTCTGACTCTGGCCTGAACTCCAATCTGAATAAAGAAAGGTTTGTGGGGTTTTTTTTTAAAAACCACAAATGAGCTGGGCAAATCTGCACTGTGGCAAAAGCAGCCCCCAGTTGCCATCCTGCCTGCCACACGTTCTTATGGCCCATGGTGGAGGCAACAGCTCTGTGGATGGAAGAGCAGGCACAGCTTTCACCTTATGAGATTAAGTCCTGATACTCTGAAGGAGGCTGGCTGCTTTCAGCAGTCCCATTAGAGCCATGCTCTGCTCCTCTTTAACTTTCACTGTGGCTTTGCTGACCTTTGAATGAGAAAAACATTAGTAAAGAGCAATTTTATGCCCTCATAAAGAGTTATGTGTTACCAGGCAGTAATGGAAGCACAAACCAACCCGGCCAAAAGATCTCAGCCCCCTGTCACTGCTTTCTTTAATGGTGCTGCTCCATCATTAATCTACCTTGTGCTTGTCTATGGCTGGAAATCCCACCCAGCAGATGTAAAGATTGCCAGTACAGGCACTTCTCCTCAGCTCTGCTAATCCGCAGGGTGGAGGGAGAAAGTCAGAGAACACCTGTATTTCTTGCAGGTTTCTGCATGCTGCTCCTTCTCTCTTATGTCTGTAATGATTTATATTTAATTGATTGTAATTATACCCACTTTTCTTTTTTTTCTCCCTTCTAGTTCATCTTGGTTGTTTCATACCCATACATGGTCTGTCACTAGCCTCAATTTTTTTTCCACCACAATGAGGCAATAAATTCAGTGAGGCTGTACAGGAAACCCAGCTTGCCAAGGAGAGACAGGATGAATATCTCCTAGAGACAGCCAGATGTTTGACTGCATATTGTCCATACAGCGTATTTCAAGGAGTGCCCAGGGCAAGCCTGGAAAAAACTTTTATGTCTGCAACAGTATTTCTTTCTGGAAAAACAGATTTTTAAAAAAGCCCACTGTGTATTTTTTTCTCTTTTTATGTGTGTGGTATCCATGATATATAGAAGATGACTCATCTCAAAATTTCAGTTAGGGATAGGGCCTGTTTTTGGAAGCAAAAGATAATAACATAGAAATTCCTCCTTTAGAAAATGTGTTTGCTGTCACTTCTCAGCTGACTCAACATGGACATGTTCTTATTCCTCAAGCTGGAGACAACTTCTATAATCTTATTGCTCCAAACCCCTTCATTAGAAAACACCGAGCAATTAATACTTTCTTGGGCTTCCAAGCATGTCTAGGCTCATTCATGTTTATATTTCACTGCCAAAACTGGTGAACTTGCTGATTACACATTCCACCCAGCCGCTTGTTCCCATGAATGCAGCAGAGATCCTGAGACAATGGGATATTGTAACAACACTCAGATTAACTCAATAAAATGGTGATAGATGTTATATTGACTACTCTGCATGGTCTGTATTAAAATACATATTCCAGTTCCCTTTTATAACAGATTGCTTCTGTGGTATTTGTAGTCCAGAAAAATTCAAACCTTAGGAAAATACTACCTTGCAGTAAGAATATGATGTTGTTCATTCACATGACTATCTTACCCTGAATGTAATGACACAGGATTGCATTGTGGTACACCGGTATGAAATATCAGTTCTTGAGAAAGAACTTAAAGAGAGGTTACCTTTATTGCTGCTAGTGTAAGTGCAAGGAAAATACTCAGAAGCAGAATCCTTGGTGCCCTATTATAGCTGGTTACATTAAACACTATGTCTTTCAAATTAAGCCGCTTACTGACACAGGGACTGCTTTGTGAACATTTGGAAAAGAAGGGGATCTTTGATCAGCAGTACAGAGGCAAATAAAATTCCCAGATATACACAAGCCTGTGAGTACAGCAGTGCACTTAACTGTGCACTCTTGCTTGCACATATATACAGCCATACTCCTTAAGGCTTTGCCAATGCAATGTAGTGTTGAATTATACAGGCTAACTCTACAAGCTAGCTCTACAAGAATTAGCTTGGGGACTGGAATTAGTCTAACAGCAGTAGCAGGATACATTAGCTCGCATGGCTGAGTTAGCCTGCCTGGCTACCACTATGATTAGATGTTTTCTGATGCACAAACATCATGAGAGCTATCTTGGGTCTCTCAACATGATATGGCAGACCATGGCCCTCTCTTCCCCAGCCCCAGTGCAGCACAGTGAACTTTGCAGACATGGGTATACATACTTACATTCTAGATCTGGATTATGGAATAAACTGGCCCAGCTCCACTGTGGAAGTCAGCGGCATAGCAACATTGATTTACATTGACAGACTCCTGGCCAAGATGTTTCAGTCTGTCATTTGCACTTACCATGCTCTACTGGTCTCAGGGGCTATTCATACTCTTATTCCTTTTGATGATGATTCTGCTGCAGTTGTCTTTTTAAGCTTGTTGCAGTTAAGGCCAGCAGGCACTATTATGGTCTTCCAGCCTGGTCTTGCAATGATTTTAGCTTTAAGGGATAATTTTGAATAGGACTGCAAAAGCAGCAGCAGCTTCCCTCCGCTGCCAGCCGTCAAGACTCCATCCCTCATTCTGCTTCCCCCATGTTTCAACCTGCAGAGTGCTATGCTAATTTTGCTTGCAGCCTCAATTCAGCTGAATTTCCAGCTGGCTTCAACTTAAGCTGTTTTTATTTCGAATAAGGTAAATTACCCGCTTCAGTCCAGGGTTTGGTTTCCAAGCTTCCGTTCTGCTGGGTTTCAGGCTTCACTTCCAACAACTCTGCATAATCCCTGCGGAAGGCATGTCCTCCACCCCTCCTGTGCCAGGGACACACTGCTCTTCTTGGCTGCTCCCACGGCAGGAATCCTCCTCTTCCTACTCCTTCTTTTCTTCGGACTTCTGCCCTGAAATCAGCAGAAGTTATTTTTTCACCTTTATTGGAGTGATTTCTGCTGAGAGCAGCTTGCCAGTCCCCAGACCCTCCTCCCTGTTTCGCTCCAGGCTTTGCAGAAATGGAAAACAGGCTTGTGACAGTCATCTCCATTAACAGCTAGAAACAATTATGTAGTACACCTGATAGGGCCGAGATCTCCCTAGTAGGCCACTGGTCTCCAGCTTGTCTTTCCTGAGGCTTAGGTGTGAAAAATTCAGCTGTAACAAGGCTGAGACAGTATGAAGGTAACCCTAAGCCTAGGATTAGGACTAGACTGTGGGACAAAGCAAAACCAGGAGCACCTGTGGAGGAAAACCTCAACTGCTTGCCATGGGATCCAACTGCAAGTCAGAGTCCTCTCGCCACAGATGGAAGGGACCATGAGGAGGTCTCAGGTCTCAGACTTCCCACCACTGCATCTCACTGCAATGCACTGCCTGTATATGTGTCTCAGCAACTGGCTACTGCCTCACAGGAAGGTCAGACATCTCTGCTATAGTGACTAGAAAACTTGAAAGAGTCTCCCTCTGAAGGAGATGCATCCAAATGAATAATACAGATACGTGAAGGAAAACAAGAGAAAATCAAGTACAGAGAGGTGTCCATGACTTACTTGTAGACACAGAGCAGATGAAAGTTGGGACACTGGTCTCCCTCACAACACTGATCCCACTAGGTGCCAGAGACCTCTGGAGAAGGTTAGAGTATGCTCCAGCTTCTAAAACTTTGGCAAGCCAAATAAATAAAGTATAAAATATAAACCAAGAAACATTTACCTTCAAGAAAACTACATGAGGTATTATATTATAGCATGAAGAAATAGTATTTTTTTGCTTGTCTTTTGAAAAGCTGGCATTTTCTGTGCTGTGTGTTGGCATTTCCTGTGATATTGCCACAGGTGCAGGGCTCAGATAGATTGCTCAGGAGCACATTAAATACTGCTTCTTAGATATAACTTTGGACAGAAGTCTGTTCCATGCATGTTGGATGGATAGGCAAAGCATCTGATATAGATGTAGATGCTGATATAGCATCTATAGTCTGATATAGAGCTTTTTATAATCAGCAAAATATTTTTGAGATGCTCTGAAGAAATCTCTACTCAATATAGGTAACTCAACCCCTCATTTCTCTGTGGTTTACTCAAAAGTAAGCATTCTGTTATTTTACTACTGTTTTATGAGGCTTAAATTTGGCTTGGTTCAGCTTTCATACAAGCAGCTGTTTCATTTAGGAACACAGGATAACTGCTATTGTGGTGGCCTGACCCTGTCCAGCATCCAGGCTCCTGCACAGATGCTTACTGACCCTTGCCCCCACAGAAGGATGGGGGACAGAACAGGAACACCAAAAGATAGAAAACCCATTTAACTGGTGAAGAAAAACCACAAGCAATTACTTCATCATCTCACATAGGCATACAAATGCCCAGCCAACATCCAAGCACCTTGAAAGCCAAAAGCCACCTTCTTCTTTCTCTACCCTGGTTTTCCCTGCTGATCATGATAATATATAGCACGCAATATCCCTTTGATCAATTGAGCTGTAGTGGTTGTGTCCCTTCCCAGTCCCTTTTCCACTTCTTTCCTATTTGCTGCAGAAAAGGAGGACAGAGTTGGAAAAAGAAAGCTTTGATGCTGTGCAGGCACTCTTTTTATACTCTTATTAACTCTGTGTTATCAGCACCATTTTAGACACAAGTCCAAAGGACAGCACCATATGAAGAAAGTTATGCTGCTATGAAGAAAGTTAATGCCATCCCAGTGAGATCCAGTACCAGTACAGGTCCCCTGCTTCAGAGAAGGTTGCAAGTGTCTCCAAATTATCAGACTGGGTTCATAGGCACCTCCAACGGTCCCTTGGATATATGTTTGGCTGTGTCTTTGCACTAGAAAGGCATTTCAGTACTTACCTTTTAGATAGCTGAAGTCAGCTGAAATGATTTTCATTCTTCAGTGATCAACCCTGAGTCTTTCTCCTGTTCTCATAAGTGGCTGACATTGTTATACCTATCAATGTGGTTGTTATCTGCCCTGCAATGGGTTTGCTATACCTTATCACTTTATTTTTGAATACAGTAATAAAAATAATTATAAATCTCAATTTTTCTTAAAAAATGGAAAAACCCAGAAAAAACCCAGTGGTGACAGATCATGATGATATCTGGCAGCTCTCCTCCAGTCTGAAATGGTATTGTTGCTCCAGCAGCCCAGGCTTAGGGTGAAAAACCTGCATTTTGGTTAACTCAACAACTCAACTGTTCCCCAGGGATCAGTACTGGATCCACTTTTGTTTGATATCTTCATCAATAATCTAGATGAGGGGGTACAGTGCATCCCCAGCAAGTTCAATGATGATATGAAGCTGGTAGGGATATAGAGATCTAGACAGTCTGGAGAGATGGGCAAAGGTAAACTTCATGAAGTTCAATAAGGACAAGTGTAGAGCCATGCATCTGGGGAGGAATAACACCAACCAGCAGTACAGACTAGGGTACGTCCTGCTGGAAAGCAGCTCCCTGCAGAAAGACCTTTGAGTCTTAGAGGACAGCAAATTCTCCATGGGTCAGCAATATGCTCTTGTGGACAATTGTATCCTAGGGTACGTCAAGAAAACTGTGACCAGCAGATCTAGGAAGGTTCCTCCCCCCCTCTACTCTGCATTGGTGAAACCACACCTGAAATACTGTATGCAGTTTTGGGCTCCCTTATTCAAGAGAGACAGAGATCTACTGGGGAGAGTCCAATGGAGAGCTATGAGGATGACTGAGGGACTTGGACAACTCTCCTGTGAAGAAAGACTGAGAGAAGTGGGGCTGTTCAGACTTGAGAAAAGAAGGTGGAGGGGAATATTATTATGTCTATGAATACCTGAGGGGCTGGTTTCAAGAGGAAGAGGTCAGTCTCTTTTTGATGGTGTCCAGTACTAGGACAAGGAATAATGGGTTTAAGCTAGAACATAGGAGGTTCCACCTAAACATAAGGAGAAACTTCGTTACTGCAATGGTTACAGAGCACTGGCACAGGCTGCCCAGAGAGGCTGTGGGACTTTGAGAGTCTCCTTCTCTGGAGACTTTCAAAACCCACTTGGATGCGTTCCTAGGGCCTGCCCTAGGTGATCCTGCTCTGGCAGGGGGGTTGGACTTGATGATCTCCAGAGGTCCCTTGCAACCCCTAACATCCTATGATTGTATGATAATTCTCAGCACTGAGTCCCAGACCTTAGTGACCTGTATTTTTGTACTTGTAGAGTATATTTTTACTGACCCAAACTGTGGATTTCACTTTCTCAGATGCAGAGCACTGCTTCTCTGTCTGCTGTTAAAAATGACCAAAACCCCGAGACTGAACAAAAGCTGTAACTTGTGATAACTGTCTTTCTAAAATAAATATTGATTTTAAGTGTCAATTCTTAGTAAAGATAGATATCAAAGCCCAACAAACCCAATTATAGTGCAATAAAATATATTTCATAACTGTAGTTTAAAATCTGTTCCATAGCTTTTATAGTGTAACATGGAAAGACATGGCCTTCTCTGTACAATATATCTAGAGATATTTATTAAATTTATCTGATATATATTGTATCAACATAGCCAAGTGTGTTGTATTTCTAACATAGTTTACTTCAGTCTTCACTTTTCTGGCTGTTAAAGTGTTGCCTTCCTCAGCTCTGCTTCAAAACTGCTGTCTCTACCTATGTGTCAGTGTGTGCCTTTCTGCTTTCACTGTGGCCAGCAACCTTTGAACTAGCTGGCCATTTCTGACCTGTTTGGAAGCATAAATGTCTCAAATGCATTAACTTCCCAAAAGTTAAATAAAACCAGGCAGCTATTAGTGGGCTGCTGACAGGAGGTGATGTGGTTTCCTAGAAGCTCATCTCTTCTAGTTAAGAGTGAGCCCACATACAAGAGAGTTGCCTTGGCTACCTGTAGCTGAGGAAAGATGGCTGGAGAATGAGGGGCAGAGACAGGGGATACACAGCCTCATCAGGTCCTTCAGCAGGTTATTGTCTTGTTTTTCCTTTGTGACAGGTGGTCTGAACCTGAATGTAATGGCCAAGGCAAAACTTAGATCATGTTGCCTGCTGATAGGATATACAGGATTGTAGTGGGTTTTGTTCGGTTTTTTGTTTTGGTTTGGTTTTGTTTGTTTGGTTTTTGTTGTTGTTGTTGGGTTTTGTTCTTATATTTTTTTAAAGTCTCTTTTTCATAAAGACTGATGCTTTCTTTCTGTCTCAACTATGACTGCATGGTCGGAAGCCAGCTTCCTTGAGTTGTCTGTACTACTGCCTGATGTGCTCTGGGATGTTCAAAAGAAATTTAAAACCTACCCATATGAATAGTAGTTTGTAGTGTTCTCTATGCATCATTCTTCTCTTATGTGTGTTTAATTTCATCCGCTATCTCAGCTTTCTTCGTTTTTTCATCCTCTGCAATTTCTGATGCTTCTCCATTTGACCCACCTATCTAACTTTGCATGGCACAAACTTTGTCACCTTTGCTCTTTACCAGGGTCTTCAAATCATTGAGAAATATCCCAAGCATACATCTTATGTTTAATCCCTGGGGCACCCCACCTGTAACCTCTTTCCATTCTGAGATGGATCATTCATTCCTCCTCTTTGTTTTCTCACTCTCAGTGATGGGCTTTCCGTCCCACCACCCACTCTCAACCTGTTGGTTACTAAGTTTCTTTTATAGTGTCTTCTCAGGAACTTTAACAAAAGCCTTTTGAAAGTCTAAATAATATATAGCCATTGGTTGTCCTTTATCCACTGTTTTGATAACTCTTTTTAAAGGCCTTGAACAATTTTTGAGGTTTCTTCTAAGACAGAGCTCATACTGCTTTGTCCCTGTCATCTCACCCTCATCTACTGCTCCTACTCTGTAACAATCTTTAATGATTTCCCTGCACCAGGCATGCAGAAAGCAGAGGGAGATACTTGTCTGTGGAGACTCTCCCCAACAGCCTTCTAGCTGGTTGGTTTATGTAGCCTCTAAACCCTGAGGTAAGGAAACAGGAAAACAGATTAATAGACATAGCAATCTCCCCCAAGATACTTTTAGATAAACACAGCCTTGGGCATTTAGAAAGTCGGATTTACTACACCTTAAAAGAGGTTTCTGAAAACCACGGCTGTTTTATTTTAAAGTATGCAGCCAAAGGCATGCACTTCTTTAATCTTTGCCACTCTTCTCTGATAGACAAGCAAAAGCACAGGTCCCAGGGTTTAGAAACAGTTGTGTATAAACTGGAAACAGTCTCAGCAAGCCTTTATAACAATGAAGATCTCTTTGGGGGCACTAAAGTGGATTTGAACTGAAGCCAAAACACATTTCCAGTGCACAAGCTGTACAGAAACAGACACAAATGCACAATTGATATTGGAAGGGTAATATAATTGCCAACCATTTTCCTGCAAAAATGAGAATGCAGACAGTGATGTTTGAAGGTAGGTGTTTTTTGTTTTTTGTTTTTTTTGTAATGATCAAAACAGCACTAAAAAGCAAACCAGGGTCTCAGTGTTTGGCTCCCACTGGAGGACTGGGATCCCAGCTGTGACCCTTGTTGCCTGCAAAGCAAGCACCATTCCCAGTGTACTTAGCTCTCGTCACTGATTATCTGTATCCCAGGGTCCCAACACCTGTTCTGTACTGTTGGTGAGTGTATGCATGTGCCCAGCTCAGATAACTCAGTAGTAAGTATTTACTTTTGGGGGCCATTGGAATTTTTCATTTATTTTACCTGAGCTAAGAATTTTTGAAAAAGTGGCTTTGTTCATTTCTTTCTTTACCTCCACAAAGGCAGGAGAATGTATTTGTTGATTTGTTTCTGACACAGGAAAGATTCATATCCCTACCCACTCTCATCTTGTAATTTTTCTTTGTCCCTGAGTTATCCTATTCACTCCCTCCCCTGAGATCCCAGCAAACAGGTAGCATACTGTCATGTGCACTTCTCTTACTCCTCAAAAGGCTCCTTTCTCTTGGAATTTGTGTCTGTGGTGTTCTAAACATATTATGAACTGATGAAGGGGGGTTGCTTTTTTAGTTGGGAAAAGAAGCAGGACTAAGGCCAGCTCTCAATGTTGCTGTATTTGTGGTTTTTTTTTTCTTTTTTAATATTACAATATCTTTGAGAATCATCTCAATTCTGCAAGGAACTGTTGGTCCCTCTGGAGATTCTGAGAGCTTCTGGAAAACTATAAAACCAGCATTGTTTGTAGTCAGAATTACTAAACTGAGTACATAGTTCTTGGACTGCAGTGTTGGGCTGCAACTTATAGCATTTCCTTTTTGTAAGCTGGTTCCTGACTCAGATACACCCACCTGCACACATAAAGGGTACCCACACATGCAGAAACGAGCTGCTGATACTGTGCACTAGGGACTGGGGGGAGCACTTTATTTTGTCTTCCCTTCCAGTGTGTCTCGAGAAGCATCCCTGGGCACTCCTAGTCCCTGGCATTTGGATTTGTCTTTTTCTTTGCAGCCTGAAGCACATTTTGCTCATGGTTAGGTGATTTACTAAAGGCTGCATAACTGCTTGGAAATATGCAAGGCTGTTTTTGGCAGTGCTGGTGTAGATATTTCAGTGCCCTTCCTCAGATTGATAGTGTTACTCAGGAAGGAGAAAGCAGCTCTGGAAAATGTTTGAGTTCAAAAGGAAGAAGAATCTCTTTAATCACTCAGGCTCTCAGGAAACCCAAGACCCAGTGGGACAGTCTCCTCATAGTCGAGACTGTCCCAGAAAATCAGTGTCATTTGAAAGCAAGATCACAGCCAAGAAAGGCACTGTAGTGCTGGAGAGGGCCCCAGCCAGGGTGAGTGAAATGGTTACTGCTTCTGCAGCAGCCAAAAACTGGCAAGGAAACTGGGGGTTCAGCATTTCAGAAAGAACTGTGTATTTAACAACACCGCCTTTTCTGGGAGGGTTTGGATCAGATAATCAGCTTTTAAAGCCAGTGTGGCTCGAGGATCTACTTCAAGTCTCAGATTATATTCAGGGTCTGATCCTGCAATTTCTTGCTTGCTTTCTTCTCCCTCTCCAAATATACATATCCTGACTGACTCCTTTGAGATTAATTCAAACAGAGCAACTGCTGGATTAGACCTTAATCCCTTTTCCATCCATTTAAATCATCCTGAACTGTAAGGGATTGCAGTGTGTTCCAGTGCTGGCCTAAGAATAATTTTATTCTGGCTTTTTTTGTTGTTTTGCATCTGTTTTCTGTCATTTTTTTTCCTTTGGCAATTTCTCTGGCTTCAGTTGCATTCGTAACTTGCAATCTTACCAATATGGTCTGGCAATGATAATCTGTCTTGAGGGGATCACTTTCCTCCCTCCTTTGGCTTTGCAACAGCCAGTTGATTCTTATGAAATATCCTTCTCCCATCCACTTGGCTTGCTCTGCAGCTTCGTGGGGTGTGAACTTTGAAAGAACCAACTCAGATTATTCACATTTATAACTGTTTTTTTTTTTTTTTTCAGTGCTTCCCCACCACATCAGTCACTAGCTCCCACATACAAGGAAAAGAAAGCAGAGGATGGGGCTGTGGCCGAGAAGAAAACTACAAAGAAAACTCTTTGATATGGGAGTTTCCTCAAGAAAAGTGGGGGTCACCTCCCAGCCAGTGAACCCTCCGGGTATCAATCATTAATCCAGGAAACAAATTTAATAGGGAGCACCTCTCAGCCCAACCCGAGCCACCGCTGTGGAGAGGATGGGCACAGACCAGCACAGGGTGCTGGTGCACAGGGCATCCCAATAGCGTTCAGCACCAGTTCCAGCCGAAAACACTGCTCAGAGGTGTAAACCCGGACAGAGGGCAGAGGGTGTGGAGGCAGGAGGCGGGAGGAGCCGGGAAGAAATGGGGGGAGGCTGCAAGGGGGGAGGCTCCGGGGGCCGGGCAGGCCGGAGGGAGTTTCGCTGGTGGGTGTGGACGCGAAATGCCGTCCACACGGGGGCCGGTGGCGGCGGCCCGGCCGGAGCAGGGCGGCGGCGGGACCCGCGGGGCGGTGGCGGGCCGGGGCGGGCCGCGCCGCGCCGCCTGTCCGAACGCGGGGTCGCGTCGCCCTCTGGTGGGGGCGGCGGGCGGCGCGGCCCGGCCCGGTCCGGCGGTGTCAGTGCCCGGTTCGGGCTGGGTGCTGGTGGGTACGAGGAATGGGTGCAGTAGTAGCCCGAGGCGTTTGTGTTGGCATGAGTACCGGCAGGGGTTTGGGGAGGGTGTGGGTGCAAGCACGGGTGTGCGAAGGCTTTCAGCCGGGGAATCCTCTGTCTGCTACGTGATGGTGCAAAGCAAGTACAGCCTGTGCTGGTTTAGCCCCGCGGATAATCGAATGCACCCGTCGTGCTTGGCCTCCACCGCCTCTTGAATCCCTTTGGGGTGTGGCAGTGAGGGCGGGTGTCACGCCAGAGGGAATTACTCGGGCATCCAGGCTCCCGGGTGGGGTGAAGTGTGTCGGAGCTCAGCAGGAAGCCGAGTCCCAGCGGCGCAGCCAACTTGGTCCGTCCCCTCTGTCCCTCGGGGCTGAGGCAGGAGGGCACGTCCGTGATCCAGACACTAGAGGTCTAGTCCTAGCAAACTGCTTTGTGAGCCACCTTGAAAGGGTTTTTCCATGTACGGCTTCTTATGCTTCCAGGCTGGAGTGTAACGTGGCATGAGAGCAGGCGAGGTGGCAGCAATACTCAGGAACCCCCTTTGGCAGGCAGTTTAGTGAGGGAAAATGCCTTAATTTTCTCCCTCCTTTTATCACACGTGCCCTTCTGAGGTCTGGTATACTTTTGTGATCTGGAGGAGTGCAGTGGAAGCTGGAAGGTGTGAAATGCAGGCTGCTGACCTACAAATTTTAGGTGGTTCAGTTCCACTTCTTGTTTATTACTAAGCTGCGTTTGTTCATGCTTTAACACAGCTTTGGATGAACTGGGTAAGCACGAGCAACCTACATGTCAGGGTTTGTGATAATAAAGTAGATTTCTTTGGGGGGGTAGTAGGGGTGCTGTGGAAGAGAAGTGTTGTCTTGGCTTTTCCATCCACATGTGGGGAGGTAGTTCTGGATTTCAGAGCAGAAAGCCTTTCTAGTAATGAGCTCCTGAAGTAGGGAGGGTGCTCTTTGCTATCTGGCATCAAATGTGTTTTGAAAGTGTTGTTTGCTCATTGTCACTGGTGCCAGCCCAGATCTCCGTTTGCCAGTGCTCGTGGTTTGGCATCACTGATCTAGAGTGAGATCAAACAAGGGGGAATACAGAGCCAGAGTCTCAGTTTATTTACCCTAGTATGAGTGAATGGAGAGATGCCAGTGTTAAATGTAGGTAAGCAAATACATAATCTGTCACTTGGACTCATTTTGACACTTAGTAAGAATAACTTACAATGCATCCTGTTGGACTACAGTGAAAAACCAAAGACTGTGTGCATCTACTTTATCCATAAGCTTCTAACTAAGGAGGCTTGTAATCCATTAGCAGAACGAAACATGAGTGTTGCTTTACTCCATCTCTCTGTCACCCTGGGTAACTATAATAACTATAGTAACTCTCTATAATTTCCCTTCTGTGGAATATGTTGTTCCCTTTGGCAGGGAGAATAACAAGTACTGTATGAAATACCTTAATTCTCTTAAATTGTTTATGTGTCAAGTAGAAATTGGACTTAACCAAAGTAATGTCTGAAAATACAGTTTAACATACCAAGTGAACCATTGAACAATATAGAACAGCCTAAGACTATTCATGTATTTTCAATATTCTTTTATTATGCATAAGATTTTGTTGTTACAAGCTGACAATGTACTTAGTAGCTTAGCACAACTTAATTTTATCTTGGGAATGTTCATAGAGGCAAAGCAGCTCACCCCGTCAGGGGATTTGGGGGCACTGTTCCTGATTAGGGCTGTCAGTGTATAGGGCATCCTGTGTGTTACCATTGCTGATTTTTATGTGTAGCTGGGCCTTTGTGTTTCAGACATCAAAATGAATTAGGTAATTGAACTTGTTCTGTATTCAAAGTTCCACTTTTTAAAATTTGAATGAAAGAAGTAGTAGAAATAGTTTTAGCTTGTATATGTAAACCACTCACTTATCTTGAACTTGAAAGTATGTCCTCTGCAGTCTACTGCAGGCATCTGGCATCTACATTTGCAAGTAGGGAAACATTACTTAACACTCAAATAATGCTGTGTTTAAATCATATAAATAGTTTATTCATGTTTTTTTTATGCTGACTTTTACAAATAGTCTATTGAATTAATTTACTACCAGCTATTGGAACGGTAAATACTACACAATATTTTCACAAGACAATTTTCTGTTTCAAAAATGCAAGTATTGAAGCAGAAACTTCATTCAAAATGTCTCATTTAGCTAATCAAGGAAAAGAAATATCTGATCTCTGTCTGGTATTCTGAGTTTCAGCATTATTTTGGCTGTTCTTGCAATGAATTGCTGTGGACAACGAGTAACTGGGGCAATTTCAAATAAATAACTGAGAAACTCACAACAATGTCTGCAGATAAAAAAAGGACATTTTAATTAAGTTATTCACTGTGAACCATCCACCCAGCCATAATCATGCAGTAATTCTAGTTTGCATGGGGCTTCAGAGAACATTAGCACCTCACTTGTCTTCCGTGCTCCATCTGCACAGTAGCCCTGCAGGAAACATGGCTTGTTGCATGTCAGACTAGTGGCTAGATAGGACATCTGCAATGAAGGGATTCCAAAATTTTCTTTCTAGGCCACAGTTTATAACAGCCTTGCAGAATGCTGTGAAAATGGTTCTATTTCCCATTAATAAATAGCAGGAGTCCTTCACTATGTCTCTGCTTCAGTTCTTCAAGGTGAAGGTGAAGTCCAGAGTTAGAAGCTGGTTTCTCTTGGATTTCCTTCATGGCTGAAATTTGGTAACAAGAACTTGATTAGTGCAGTGAAAGTAACTTGGGAAGGAATGGGTACTTCTGGCTATTTGCTGAATTGATCAGTTGCACTAATAATGTAGCAGCAATCCTCTACTACTACTTGAGTTGTTCCTCCTATTTCAATAGCATTTTCCCACTGTAAAATGAAGGATCTGGCAACAAAAGGCATTGCATGCTCCAGTCATTTTCTCAGGCTGTGTTTGGGTGACAGGGGCTTTAAAACACCTCAGAAAGGCTCTGGGGGATATTTACAGATTTCCTCATCTTCAGAGATGAACACTAGCTCCCTGCACATATCCTTGACTCTTTGACTTGGGCTACCCTGTGTGTGAATGTCACGAGCATGTTTAATTGAATTGGGTCAGGTTGTGGCAAGTGCCTTTGGCTGTTGGAAGTAAAAAATCATGCTTTAGGAGGTGTGTTATTGATCAGAGACCATGACCACAAACAGATCATGTTGTTATGTGAACTACAAAAATATGAAATAAAAGGTCTTGTCCTGAAAATGGCTGTAGGCAACTACTTGTTGTTCAAATGGTGGGCAAGATGGTGATAATCAAGATATGTTTTTCATTTTAATGCGTTGGCTAATCCTATGCACTTTTTTTCTAAAATATGTTTCATTTTCTATTTCTTTATATTTTGTAGATATTGTATAGCACAAGTTACTACATTTCTGCCTCCCCTTTCAGTTGCTGACAAAGGCAAATGACCTCCATCACAGGCATTTTTGCCTGATGAGGTTTGCCTGGCTCCCAGGAAGAGGAAACTGCTCAGTGTCACCATGCAGCTCGAGTCACTTGAATCATTACAGGTCACAGACTTTATGAAGCAGTCCTTGTTTGCAGCCAACTTATCTTCCAAAGAGGAGGGAAACCCTTTTTCTTGGGTGTGTGGTTCACCTTTCACCAAGAAGTTTGCTTTCACCAAGAGGTCTTTCACTCCTCTGAAGTACTTGTTCCCTTCTGCTTTTCATGTATTTTCTGTGCCAGCAAAAGTACTGAATCTCATAGAATGAAGTCAGTTAGGCAAACAAGGTAATCACTGAGGCTTTTATCAGTCAGTTCCTCAAAGTTAAGCTGAGCAACATTTATCCAGGAAAACATAGCATTGCTCTGCCTGGCGAATTTCCATTACTCTTGCATAATGTGGATACATTTGGCATAGTCATACCATGAGGTTCAAGTCTTGGGAAAGGATGCCAAGTAGTCACATCTGCTGGCTTGGGTGCCAGAGCAAACACTCCACATTGCCTGAGTCAGGGCTTATGCTTTGCTTGGAGTTCAAATGACTAGTGCAGGGAAAATTGACTGCATAAAGGAATTCCAACTGAATGTTCATATAGTGCTCAGATTTCTTGGTGTTGCTCTAGGATCTCAGCATGGATTATTACAGGTAACCATTCCCCCAGCATCAGGACGGTCCTTTCAAGATCAGTGAGACAGTATGCAGGGAAAGCCATAGACTGATAATGTAATGAGTCTTTTCTGAGAAAAAGGTGTAGAATGCCTGTGATACATTGCATGCAGTATCCCATCTACTCATTAGACATGGTGCATGCTAATGCTTGCTCAGATATCCAAGTTAAGTTTCCTCATGGTCCCAAGAGCACTGCCCCACTGGGAGGAAATGCTAGTAAATTGCTCTTATTCACAACTACCTTGTTAAGCTCATGTAGACTCATATCCCAAGGAAATCCACCCATTTTTTCCTATTCCTTGGGGACAAGAATCTGAGACAACCAGTTATTTAACAATGAAATTCCCTGTTTGATTTCATCACTCCTGGGGAACAGCTTACCTTACAGATAATATCAACATGTTCCAAGGATAAGTGGGGCCTCACATCTCTCCTGACTGCTGTTTAATAGATAAATGTAGTTACAGGGTTCAGTATGATAAACTCAGTGCCAACAGTTGACATTGAGAAAGTAGATAAATTGTTGTTTTCTTTGCCAGTGGGGGTAAAATATATACGGTTAGAGGGTTTAGGAGGTCAATACAGAAATGTATTCCTCTCACACCCCAACAATAGCAACAGAGGTAAGGCTGGAGGAAAGGTGAAGCTGGGACAGTTGTCACGATTCAGAAATTGTAGGTACACAGGATTCCCACAGCTACCTCTGGGCACATGCATCAGCAAGTATTTTTAAGTTGCTAAGAGCAGTTGAATTTCTGTAAGCCCTTTGAAAGTATAGCCAGCTGTAGGGGAGATACCAGGTAGATCACTATCCAGCATCACTTTACTGTAACAAGGCTGCCTTAAGATGCTATTAAAATTGAGTGTGCACCCTGCAGAAGAAGCCACATCCCAAACTGCAACATCACATTTTGAGGGAAAGAGTCAAGGAACATTTGAGCTGTTCTCTGTGTAGGAGAACTTATTTTAAGCATCATAAGCTGCAGTTTTCCATTCTGCTAACCTACTTCTGCAACATTTCCTTTGTCAGTTAAAAGCCCTGAGGCTCATGGATCATAAGTTTCAGAATCACAAGCACACATTCATCTGAAACATCCAAAAATTGGTACGTCCAAGTGTTCCTGGCAAAAATGGCTGAGTAGCCTTGGAACTGAAAATGAACAGTGCCATCTGAGTCAGTCATACGTATTGTAACCTCTGTGTGAGATGGATTTAACTCTCACACAGGATATTTTGGAAGTGATATATGAGGCTTGTATCTCATTCAAAAATAACAATTATTTCAATCACATGTTTGATGTTATAAATTCCTAGGAATGAGCAGTGACTCTTTCCCTGGCAGAGAGACATCCATTCCCTTACAGAGGGAACTGTGGACAGTTTTAGGATCAAAATCTTAAATACTAAAACTGCACAACTGAATTGTGCCACTACACCTCTGCACATAGCTTAGGAGTCCAACTGCAAGACTAATGTGATGTTGTCTGTTGTCCCTTCTATCACTGTCTAGTCTGTGTCATGATTTTAAATGACTCTAGATGTTAGTGTGAGTTATTGTGGACTACATTTAGAAACTTGGAAGAACTACAGAGTTTTCTGCTTACTCTAACAGTGTCACACTTATGTCCTTCAGAAACCTTGCAAAATCCCATACTTGCAAATCATCTTTAAAATCAAACCATTTCATTATCATCCAGCAATAGTGATTGTTACTTTTAAAAATTATTATTATTTACTGTGTTTCATTGCACTAAATAGGTTTTAAATTATTACTCATATTCAGACTTAATACATCAACAAGATGTCTACCCAACAGAAGCCACTTGTGTCAGGATTATTTTGTCACATGGATAGCTGTAGAGGAAGGCCAAACACAATCCACTGGAAAGCTCCATTCTCATAAAAATCCTGCAATAAGCTACACTACAAAAGAGCAGCCCTAAAAGCAAAAGCTCCCACAAGGACTGTCCCTCAATCATTTCTCTTCAGCAGCTTCCTGAGTATGAAATGCCATCAGGGCTGAGAGTAGAGATGTGATTTATAACTCAAATAAAGCATGCAACGGCTAAAGGTCTACATGCAACTGGAGAGTTTGTTTGCTGAGTTACTATGCAAATCTAACAATTAAATATTTTCTCAACTCCTGAGGGAATAATGGGGATTACTAAGGGGAAGGAATTTGACATGATTGAAAAATATAAAAAAAAAGATGAAAATGGAAGGATTCCCTGCAGTTGATCAGTTCTGCCCTGCACAGTAGGCATCACAGCAGTCATTGAGACATACTACAGAGTTTTCAAGGAGATTAGTACAAAGCACGGGAAATGTAATGAGGAAATGCAAAACCTCTTCCATATTAGTCAACTTTTATTTGTTGTCTGTTTGCAAAACTAAGTTATAAATTTTTTCTTCAAGGACTTGAGTGAACTCCACACTACTTGCTTCTTCATCCAGCCAATGAAAAATAACTAAATAACCTCAGAAAGGAAAAAACAAACCCAAACATCCCAAACAACGAAGAAACAACAACTCTCTTTGGTTTGACTGATCTGAGCCTTTAATTTTTTATTTTTTTTTCACTAACTCTTCTTCCTAAGCTTGGTAGTTTGAACAAGAGACTTCTGTTTTGACAACCTGTCTCCTGGGTTCCCCTCTGAAAAGGCCAGAGCTCCCAGTGAAGCAGCAGCAGCTGCCTTTAAAAAGGAGACAAGCCTTTCTTGCTTTCTTGTACTGCATGCAAATAGAGAGACTCAGTCCTACCCAGCTCTGCCAAGCTTCCCTCTGATGTGCCTTCTGCATGGCAATGGCCAGTACAAGTGATCACCCAGTGATGTCTTTGAGTGTGTTAATGTCTCTGACCCTGGTCCACTGATCACTCGCTTCGGCAGGGGACTCGTCATCTGTACAAACAGCATTGGCAGAGCCCGCAGCCTCCTGGCTGTACGTGACGGGGAGCACTGCTTTCTGCTCTGGGTGTTCAGCAGAGCTCAGTGAAGGGCAGCTGCCCCTTCCATGCTTGTAAGTAGCACTTCCATGACAACACCTTCAGCTTGTTAGTTTTGTTTGTTTCTTTCTAGAATGGCAGTTTATGTTCTAGTTTTTTAAGTGCACTAAAGAATGGGCCATCATATCCGTTACTAAGCCACCCGCAGGGTAATTCAGGAAAAGGCTGGAAGTTCTAAAAGCAGAAGAGAGATGATCACACAGCAGAAACTATTTCTCCTCCAAACCACACCTCACCACCTGAGCCTCTCATGTGGTGGCAAACCCAGAGCCTGATAAAAAAGGATTTTAACATTCTGTATAAATTATTATTTTCATCCCTAAACCCCAAAAAATCTCTACCCAGAGATTTTTAATAACTTTCACAACACATATTGAGGCCATGTTGTGTGGAAGATCCTATATATGAAGAAGATATTCCCATATTTTTGTTCTTATCTTGCCAAACCCAAATGGCCTTTTTTTTTTTTTTTCACTTGCTATAAAGGCAGGACCTTAACTGGATCATGCAGGCAGAGATGAAGGACAGCCATGCGGCTTTTTAAAACTGTTTTCTCCCCTCACAGAGAAAACAATCAACTGTCTATCATTGATGCTATTAGCTGTGCATGTGAACAACAGCCAGGCAGGTGCAGCAGGCCAGGGATAAGGATTTGTCCAACAAATAGAGCTGGATTGTTGCAGGGGGAAAGGAGGACAGTGCACCTCAGCTGGCCCACAGATAACAGAGAGGAAAGGGTGTATAAGGTGTATAGTGTGCCACTTACTCAAAAGATCCTGAGAGCAGAAGGGGGAAGAAAATAGGGAACTGAGTACAGGTGGTTGGTTAAAAAAACCAAGAGAAAATGTCACCTTCAGGGAGGAGGTGGTTCTGTAAATGCTGATTCAGGGAAAGTCTGAACCAGGGCAGGGAGATACTGAAATGAAAAGGCTCATGTTTACTTTAACAAATTGCTGTGCAATGACAATCTACTTGGGTCTCTGCCATATTCTTCCCAGCAATTTCTCTCTCCTATAACCTGACTTGCCATATTTGCTGTGGCAGGTTGGCTTACAAGTCCTCCCTCCCTTCCTCTCTGTCAGCTCACCTGCCACCCCAGACATCTTTCACAGTAGCCACAAATCCTCCAGTGCTCCTGTGTTTTGCTGACAGGGCTTTCTAGACTAAGTATTTCTGGAAGATCATCTTCAAAGTCTACAGACTGTGGCACATGCCAGATCATACTCTCTCTGTGGGCTATTCATCAGTGTTCTCCTTATCAGGATAGGAATAAGAAGAAAAGATACAAAAGGAGACTGAGGTATGCTAAGGATTGGAAGAAGCCTTCACTGCCTGCTTGCTGTAAGCCAGAATGCCCATCCCTTAGTTTTATGAGCATCAGTTTAACTTAAAAAATGAAAGGGAAAAAGTTTCCACCCTAAAGTAAATTTCTCAGTCCAGTTAAACATTTTCCTCTTTAATAGCAGAGTTTCTAAAGGAAATGCTGATACAATCTTTGCTAGCAAGAGCTCTGGGGCTTTGATAATCAATGTAAAGAGCAGTATCAGTGCTCTGATTCTTAGAAAGAATCCTTAAGAACTTTGCATAGAGTGGTACAAATGAGGCAAAAAAGGGACACCGCCCCTAAATAAATATAATTTATTTACTGCCTTAAAGCTGAACTTAAGTCCTATCTGCATGCAGATCTTGACAGCCTCAGGCCAGAAAAAAACATCTACTGTAGATCTTGGGCACACGTGTTGCTACATATGTAGAAGCTGTGTGCATGTGTGAGAACAGTTGTAATAGGGACAGCCTGTCATTAGGAAGCAGATATGCTGAGTTTCAACTTCATATTACCAGGAGATTTGAAAAAGTTGAAACTCAGCCTAATCAGGCTGCCAATGGCCTCTAATGAAAATTTCCATTTGGAAAGGCTTGATGTTGACTTGGCATGACACCAAACAAGCAGCCTGCTGCAGAATTTTACACCAATTGTATTTCTCCTAATTAAACCCTGTCTGACCTCAGCATTAAGAAACAATTTGTTTCAGGATATAACCAGCACACATAAGCAATTACATTCTGTTTGCCCTATTAACATTATTTGGCTTCTATGCTTTCCAGTCCTCTTACTGTTGAGCCAGAGATATAGAAGTGTGGAGTGCTTAAACTTTTTTATATGGAGTAGGCAAGAAAGGGAGGAGAGGAATGTTAGAAATTCCAGAAAGGACAGACTTCAGTCTTCTGGCTATGAAACACCAAAACATGATCAGACATTGGAATGGGCTGCCCAGGGAGGTGGTGGATTCTCCATCCCTGGAGGTTTTTAAGAAGAGACTGATGTGGCACTCAGTGCCATGGTCTGGTAACCACAGTGGTAGTGGATGAAGGGTTGGACTTGAGCTCAGAGGTCCTTGCCAACCTGGATGATTCTGTGATTCTGTGATAACCTGCTACTAGCAGTACACAGGATGCACTTGTTGTTTCTGCCTTTCTGGCCTCCAGGGGAAAGTGGATGTGGGAAGACAAGGGATTTGGTGGTGGAGTTGAGAGATGGGACAGTGCTGCACCTTGAGTGCTGAGGAGCATCTGCAGTGACTTTGCTGGTGTGTTAGGAGTCATTCTCACTGGCAGTTCAGTACCCCTTGGGTACAGACTTGTTTAGAACATGCAGGATATGAGGATATAGAAATCACCTCTGCATCATGGTTTCTTCTCAAGCCCGTGCTCTGAAAGACCTCTGTCCACCACGGATGGGTCAGTGCTCATTGGGTAAGGACCTAGAGGCATGAGGAGGCTGAATGAAGGGGAGAAAGGAGAAACTGCCTTTTTGCCACACTTTCTGCAACATGCATAGGACAACTAAAATGTGAAAGACAGTAGTAGCCTGCAGAGGACAGAGATGAGTAAAACAACCAAATGAGTTGTGTTAAGCACAGGATAAATCAGTTGCCATTTAGAGTTCTCAGCATCTGTGGTCCACAATGGGGATAGGGCTAATACCTAAATTAGACCTTTTTGTGTTTCTTTGGCAGTGTGCAGCTGAAGACTTTCTAGTGCTCGGATATTCAAAGAGCTGACTGGAAAATAGCAGCAAGATGTGTTTCTGCCAAGGTCATTTAACCCTCCATCCTTGCCAACATCAAATTAAATAAACTGAGAAAACAATTTGCGTAACACTGTCACAGCAATATACAGTCAAGGCAACCTTTTGAAAAACTTGGCTTGTGAGGAAGTGTAGTAGAGTAGACACAGTCAGTGATTACGTGGTCAAAAATATGAGTGACAGAGCTTGACCTCTGGAGGTAAGCTCCACACATCTATGTATAGCCCTCACGTCCATTTGTGTCAGAGTCCTGGGGGTCTCATACAGGCCATGGAACAGTCTGTCCCCTTGACCTCTGGTGCAAACTGCTGGTAAGTTTTCCTGGTCTAGCCTACAGGTTGAT